>NW_026606103.1:4188750-4892500 GCF_029834395.1 Sorex fumeus
CCAAGTCCACTTCTGGCGATACTTGCCCGGTGATTGAGCCTGACGGTCTGATGTCTTATCCCTAGGGCCAGTGCTGGGGTTCATATATATGTTTATATGACGGTCTGATGTCTTATCCCTAGGGTTAGGAAAACTACATTAGGGCTGCTCAGTGGACCAAGTGTTGCCAGTGATAGAACACAGGAATTTTCACTCTAACACTTACACTCTCTCCCCTACACTATTATCAATTTTCAAGTGCCAGCAGTGCTTCTTCTTTATTCCATTTTTTCTAAAGTACTTCTTATATTTCTATTACAATTTATGCAAATGAATGTGTATTTTTATCTTTTTTGGTTTTTTTTTTTTGCTTTTTGGGTCACACCCAGCAATGCTCAGGGTTACTCCTGGTTCTGCATTCAGAAATTATCCCTGGCGGTGCTTGGGGGACCATATGGGATGCCGGAGATTGAACCCAGGTCAGCTGTGTGCAAGGCAAACGCCCTACCTGCTGTGCTATCACTCCAGCCCTTTATCATTATTTTTTGAAGAAAAATTTCGTTTCAAAATCCATTAAGACATGCTGTTAGCTCCCAGTCACCCTTTCAGATTCCCTTCGACTTGAGTTCACCAAAAACTCCCGCTTACTCTTGTGATCCCTAGACAACAGGGCCCATGGGCCAGAGTCCAGGTAGAAGCTATTTGCCAATGCTCAGCTATTTCAACCTTTCAGTGACTGGTAGAGTTACTGCCTCTGCACTCAGGGATAGCCCCTGGCAAGCGAGAAGGACCATATAGGGTACCTGGCATCAAACTCAGATTGGGAACATGCAAAGGCAATACCTTAGCTACTGTATTATCTCACCAGATCATGTATTTATTACTTTCCTGTTGGAGTTCCCACTGGCAAAGCTCCAAAACATGCTGGACTGCTTGAACTGTGAAAATGCTCCCAGGACCAGGACAGGGGGTGATGGAGTGGTTCCGGGGAGGGATGAAATTTCCAGGAGATTACCAAGGAAGTTAGTATTCTAGAAGGGGATAAAGATGACCACTATTGGCTGAACTCATCCAGAATCCTTTCTCGCTGTGAGAAAGGATTTCATTTCATTTCATTCACTGATAATGAACTGGAAGTTCCCACCTCCAGACTACTACAGCAACATGAAGAAATGGCGCAAATCCACACCACGAGAAATGGATGAAGAAAGGAGCCCAGAAGCCTTAATAGGGAATAACAACAAATACAATCTCTCCGATAAAGAATTCAGAGATGAATTAAATGTTGAGGATTTTTAATTAACTCAAAGAAACAGTGGAACAGGCACCCAGCAAATTAAAGGAGAACATGAAAGAAACAGTGGGACGGACAGCCAATAAAATACAGGAAGAAATGAGAGCAGAAATAAGAAAGCTACAAACAGAAGTGTCACTAATAAAGGACTCAGTAGGTGAAATTAAAAACTCAGTGGGTGCCCTAAACAGTAGAATAATAAGAGCCAAATACAGAATCAGTGAGCTTGAAGATGAGCTTCAGAAAGCATACAGGTAACAACATACAATGGGAAAGACCTCAAAACAGCACTAGAGGGAATCACAGATCTGGGGGATGAACTCAAGAGGAACAACATAAGAATCAGCAGAGTACCAGAAGGACAGGGAGGCAAGCCCAGTGAAGTAGAAACAGTTAAAGATATCATTGCTGAGAAGTGCTCAAAGCTGGAGAATGCATGCCTCAAGATACAAGGAGCCCAAAGGGCACCAGCTAAAAGAGACCCTAATAAAAAGACTCCAAGACATATTATAATAAGAATAATGAATACCACAGATAGAGATACAATACTGCAAGCAGCAAGGTCAAAGAAGGAAATCACATACAAAGGAGCACCCCTTAGATTTATAGCAGAATTATAAGAGGAAACCATCTGAGCCGGAAGACAATGGTCGTATATAGTGAAAAAACTCAATAAAATGAATGCCTCAACAAGAATACTCTATCCAGCTAACCTCAAACTCAAAGGAATGATACATCATGTCACAGATAAACAGCAGCAAAGGAACTTCATAGACTAAAAAAACCAACCTTAAAAGAAGGACTAAAGGGGCTACTGTAAGACAAGACAAACCCCACAAGCACAACAAACCTCTACAGGAAGATAGCATAAAACTCCATTACAATATTCTCTCTCAATGTCAATAGTCTAAAATGCACCAATTAAGAGACACAGAGTGTGCAAAATAGATTAAAAACTGAACCCAACATTCTGCTGCCTACAAAAAACAGTCAGAGCAAACAGAGACTCAAAGTTAGAGGATGGAAAACAATCCTTCAAGCAAACAACTCTCTCAAAAAGGCTGGGGTGGCTATATTAATATCCAACAACATAGATTTCAGGCTGAAAAAGATTAGAAGCAAAGGCCATTTTTTAATAATCAAGAGATATGTACAGCAGGAAGAAGTTACACTCCTAAACATATATATGAACCAAATGAGGGAACAGCAAAATATCTTTAAAAAGCTGCTAGTAGACTTCAATGACGACATTGGCTGCAACACAATAGTAGTTGGAAACTTCAAAACCACCCTATCACCTCTTGACAGATCAACAAAACTAAAACTCAGCAAGGAAGTACTGGCTTTGAAGGAAGAAATGGAAGAGAGAGGTATAATAGTTGATTGGGTATCAGGCACAAAATGCTTCATACCCATCCCTTCTCTAGTGTATATTTCCCACCACCAATGTCCCCAGTTTTTCTCTACCACCACCCATTCCCATCTCCTCTATCTCTATGGCAGGCACCTCTCTCTCTCTCTCTCTCTCTCTCTCTCTCTCTCTCCCTCCCTCCCTCCCTCTCCCTCTTCCTCTCTTCCTCTCCTTCTGGGCATTGTTGTTTGAAATACACCTATTGAAAGGTTATCATATGTATATATATACATATATATATATACCGCACCATAATTGATAGGATTCAAATATGGTTTGAACCTTGGGAACACCTACAAGGGTGATTAGAGGCCGCTGTAAAAGCTTCTATCTCTCTCGGAGAGCCTGCAAGCTACCAAGAGTATCCCGCCCACACAGCAGAGCCTGGAAAGCTCTCTGTGGTGTATTCGATATGCCAAAAACAGTAAATACAATGGGTCTCATTCCCCTGACCCTGAAGGACTCAGCATTATGGTAGCGATAAGAAGTATGTGGAAGGAGAGGCTGATAAAATCTTAAGGCCGAACTAGGCTGCCCAAATGAAGAAAGACAAAATGGATTGTCTGTACTTTCAATGCACATACGCTGGCATCAGATGCACCCATTGAGGACCTGATGGTAAAAGCGTGAAAGATCAAGTACAACATCATTGGTCTGACCAAGACGAGAAGGCATCAATCACATCATGCCATTTTTGACACTGGAGAAGAACTGTTCCTCAGAACATGCGACAAAAGAGGCGTCAGAGGTGTTGGTGCCCTTGTCAACACGAACTTGGCCATGAGCATTGATTCATTCGAATGCCTAACAACCCAAATCGGACGATTACATTTGAACAGATGTGGCTTACTGCCAGCAGTTTCTATCTTCATCGTCTATGCACCAACATCCAACTACGATGAAGAAGAAATTGAGAAGTTCTACATTGAGCTGGAATATCATAGGGGGAATGCTTTTAGTTTATCCCCATGGTCCGTGAGCCTGTGAAAGATGGCTTTGACTATATTGAGGAACTTTCCTTCAGTGCCCATTTTGCTGAGAGTTTTCATCATAAATGAGTGCTGGATCTTGTCAAATGCTTTCTCTGCATCTATTGAATGATCATATGGTTTTATTTTTTATTGATATTATGGATTATGTTGATTTACTTGCAAATGTTAAACCCTCCTTGCATCCACAGAATGAATCCCACTTGGTTATGGTCTTTTTGATCTTTTTGATCAGTTGTTGGATTATATTTGCTAATATTTTGTTGAGGATATTCACATCCATGTTCATCAAGGATATTGGCCTGTAATTTTCTTTTTTTGTGGTGTCTCTGTTTGCTTTTGGTATTAGGGTGATATGTGCTTCATAGAAACTGGGAGTGTTTCTGTTTCTTCAATTTACTGTAAAAGTTTGAAATTATCTGGCAATAGGTTGTCTTTAAATGTTTGGATGGATTTGCTACTGAATCCATCTAGACCTGGGCTTTTGTTTGAGGGAAAACTTATGATTACAGTTTCAATTTCCTTGATAGTAATAGGTCTATTAAGTTATTCCAAATCTTCTTGACTCAGCCTTGGGAGGATATAGGAATTCAGGAATTTATACATTTCTTCTAGTTTCTCTTGTTTCGTGGCATACAGACTGACAAAGTAATCTCTGAGGATCTTCTGAATTTCTTTGATTTCTGTTGTGATGTCCTTCTTTTCATTTCTGATTCGGTTTATTAGGGTTCTCTCTCTCTCTCTTTCGTTGTGAGTCTTGCTAGTAGTTTATCAATCTTATTTATTTTCTTAAAGAACAAGCTCTTTGTTTCATTGATCTTTCAGATTGCTTTTTGGACTTCAAAGTCTTAATTTCCGCTCTACGGTTTATTATTTCTTTCCTCCTACCTGTTTGGGCTCCTTTTGTTGGTCTTTTTGTAAGATCTGGAGCTGTGAAGTCAACTTTTTTATGTGGGCCCTTTCTTCCTTCCTGAGAAATTCTTGCAGAGCTATAAAATTTCCCCTTAACTCTGCTTTAGCTGTGTCCTGCAAGTTCTGGTAGTTCATGTCTTCATTTTCATTTGTTTCCAGAAATCTTTTGATTTATTCCTTGAGTTCCTCTCAAACCCACCCAATCAACATTGAGCTGTTTGATTTCAAGATGTTTGATTTGATTCTCCCTTTCTGTGTGTAATTAACTTCTATCTCCTGTGCATTGTGGTCTGAAAAGATAGTTAATAGAATTTCTATCTTCCCAATTCTACTGAGGTATGTTTTGTGACTCAGTATATGGTCTATCTTGGAAAATGTTGCACTGGAAAATAATGTGCATTCAGTTTCTTTGGGGGGAGGATAAAAAGTCCTGTATACATCTATTAGACCTCTCTCTTCCATTTCTTCCTTCAAAGTCAGTACTTCCTTGCTGAGTTTTAGTTTCGTTGATCTGTCAAGAGGTGATAGGGTGGTGTTGAAGTCAACAACAACTATTGTGTTGCAGCCAATGTCATCATTGAAGTCTACTAGCAGTTTTTTAAAGATATTTTGCTGGTCCCTCATTTGGTTCATATATATGTTTAGGAGTGTGACTTCTTCCTGCTGTACATATCTCTTGATTATTAAAAAATGGCCTTTGCTTCTTATCTTTTTCAGCCTGAAATCTATGTTGTCGGATATTATTATAGCCACCCCAGCCTTTTTGAGGCAGTTGTTTGCTTGAAGGATTGTTTTCCATCCTCTAACTTTGAGTCTCTGTTTGCTCTGACTGTTTTTTGTAGGCAGCAGGATGTTGGGTTCAGTTTTTAATCTATTTTGCCACTCTGTGTATTTTAATTGTTGCATTTTAGACTACTGACACTGAGAGAGATTATTGTCATGGGGTTTTGTGCTATCTTCCTGTAGAGGTTTGTTGTGTTGTGGGGTTTGTCTTGTCTTACAGTAGTCCCTTCTTTTAAGGTTGGTTTTTTAGTCAATGATATGAATGCCTCACCCAAAAACTCTATCCAGCTAACCTCAAACTCAAAGGAATGATACATCCTTTCACAGATAAACAGCAGCGAAGTAACTTCATAGACTTCCTTAACTGTGTATCCACGGTGATTCAGTGAAAAAATAATATAAAAAACAGAAAAGTTCCTGCCATAGAGGCAGGCAGGTGTGGTGATGGGAAGGGAAACTGGGGACACTGGTGATGGAAAATGCACAACTCGTAAAGTGACAGTGTTAGAACATTGTGTGACTAAAATCCAGTCATAAATAACTTTATAACTGGGTATCTTATGGTGATTAAATTTAAAAATAAAACTAAAAATAAATAAAGCATATGCTAAGCTCCAACATGAGTCTCTAATTGGTCAGGTCTGGTATAGGAGACAAGTTTACAATGTACACCTTCAAAGTTGTCAAAGCACAGCTGTTTTAGTTATAAATGATCATTGTAATGCCAAATCCAGTAATTTGTCGTGCTTATTTCTCTTAATTTTCTTTTGGGGGGATTTTTTTTTTAGATTTTTATTAGTGAAACACCATAAGGCACAGTTGTAGATTTACAAGTTTTTGTGCTTGGGTTTCAGATATACAATGATCGAATACTCATCCCTCCACCAGTGCCCATTCTCCACCACCACTGATCCCAGTATCCCTCCCACCCACCCCCGCCCCCCATCCCACCCTGCCTTTGTAGCAGGGCTTTTTTGTGGGGGAATTTTTAAATTGAGATGATATGGTGTGCAAAGCTAATAATAGTGGTTTATCATATACATAAATCCAAGACCAAGGCCATAACTGCTCCCTCTCCTAAGGATACTCAAAGCTTTCTCTCTTATCCCCTGCCACTCAATCATGTGGATGAGTTCTCAAGTTATGTTGCCCTTCCAACTTATTGCTACCTCACATGTATCTTTAAGTTCCACACATAAGAGTGATCATTCTGTATCTCTCCCTTTCATTTGACTTCTTTCAGCATGATATCCACTAGTTCCCATCCATGTTGCAGCAAATTACATGATTTTGATTTTTCTAAGAGTTGTATAGAATTCCATTGTGTATATATCCCTACAAATTCTTGATCCCTTTGTGTATAATTGGGGAGTTTCGTTGATTTCATATCTTGACTATTGTATTAAGTAAACTGATGAACATTGGTGTAGTGCATATTGTTTTGAATTGATGTTTTTATGTTTTGGAGAACCCTTATTTTCCAAACTAACAGCATTTGACAGTTTATCGCACTCAACATTATTAACTTTTTGTTTGGATTTATGTTGCTTGTAGTCAAAACTAGTTTTGAAATAAAATTATATACAAAGGTCCACATAAAATAAGAGCACGTAATGAAATGCAACAAAGCAGTTAAACTGATTATAGGAAATATATATGGCAAAAGGAGAGAGAGAGTGGGGGACTTGCTTTAGAGGAGGCTGGGGTCTGGAGGGGCAAGGGGCTGGTGGGAAAGAAACCGGGAACATTGGTGGTGGGAAATGTACACTAGTGTAGGGACATTGCATGACTGAAACATTGTATGGATGAATATATTTTGAAACCAAATCATGAACAACTTTGTAATTGTGTGATTCAATAAACAAAACAAACTTTTTTTTAATCAGGAAAGATTTTGAACCAAAAAAAAATCAGATTCCGCTTAAAGTACGCCTCTCTAGAGAGACTTTGCTAGTACTTTGTTGAACACACCCTAACACACCCACATCAGCATTCAAGTTAAAATTCACTTAAAGAGCTGATAAATATCTGGAAAAAATGTACAACTCATCAAGAATACTTCATATTCTAGATTATCAGTCATATTTGAAGGAATAATGCAAAGCTTCAGGGACAGTAAACAACTTGAAGAATTCATAGCCTTGAAATCAGTTTTATAAGAAGCATGAAAGAAGCTTCTTTTAAGGACAGGACAAACTTCCCAGCACATGACATTGGATATGATCTCATGGTGCTTAGATTTACCCTCTATTAGATTCAGAAACGTCTGTTTACTCTAAGCTTGCTAAGGGATTTTATGCAGCTTCCAGAATAAACTCATTTATATTGAATGTTCTTTGTCTTACTGGGTTTTGTTTTCACATCCAGAGATTTTTATTACAATTGCTAATGTAGACAACCAGTATTTGTAATGTAATTTTTAAATGGAAAATCAATATTTTATTTCTTAAATTTAAATATTAAAGATTTAAAGATCTGTTCATATTTTCACCTTTATATTTCTTAGTTCTCTTCACTCATTAAATTTTACATATGTTAGACTTTAACAAGTACATGTAAAACCTAAAATACATTAGCAAGGAATTTCTTTTAAGTTTTACTAAAGCCTGGGAAGACATAATTATCACCGCAATGACCCAAGTACAAAATAAAATTTAACGCAATGCATTTTGGGGACAGAATTGAAAACATGTCTATGTAGATGAGAATAGGCACCATATTAAATGACTTTAATTTCCTTACATAAGTTAATTTAGTAGTCACCACAAACTGACATTTCTTGCTCTATATTTTGATAATTCCATTTGCCATTCCTTCATTTTTATGAAGAAAGCAACACGAGGTAAATGTGTTATGTGCTCAAGAGCAGACTAGGGAATGTGAGGAAAACGGTTATAGAAATCTGACCAAAAATACAGTCTACATTTAAAAGATGAGAGAGAAGCATGTTTCCATTTACATGTGTGGACTCAACATGGCTTATATTGTAGAGCCAGGTCTAAAGCCTCATGCATACAGGGCTTAATTCACAGCTTCAAAGCACATGGAGGGATTAGGTACATTCAAAGCACATGGAGGTATTATGTACATTCAAAACACATGGAGGGATTAGGTACATCCTGGTACAAGGATATCCTCAATTTCCTCTTTCAGGTGGGATGTGTGTCCATCCCAGCAGACCCCAGCACAGCTGTGCAACCCTCAGATTCCCTTCGTGCTCTGGTGCTCCACAGAGCTGCAATTATTTTTTGTGGAAAGCTGCTTGGTACATGTTCAGGCCCCTACAAGAGCTGGAGATAGTGTATCCTGTTCCTAGCATGCCCCCTGTTGTCCAATCATTGTCATGCCCTTGCTTGTGACAAGCTGCTTGTCCACACACACAGTCAAAATCCACTAGAAAAACTCAAGAGGACAATCAAAGAATAAAGCGTCCCAACAGGTGAGGATGATCATGATCACATATACTCGTCTTCATCACCAGTCACACTTTCCATGATTTCTCATCACTGTCCCCGTGGTAACTCCAAAGGCTTGGACACACTCTGACACTGCAATCTATACCAAGTACAGTTACTGAGATACCGAAGGACGTGCAAAGTGACACCACTGAATACATGGAAGAACGTGTCCCCTTCAGCATCCAATACGTGTTCCAGTACTGCACTTGCCTAAGTACCCAGAGGTTCATGAGCTGTATCCTGTGCCCATGTCTGCCCATAGGAACTGAGTGGGGAGGGAGGTGCAGACACATTGCACAGTGATGCAGGCCCAGGGGGCAGGAGCACCTGCTGCAGAGCTGGGTGGGGTGGGGTGGGGAAGAGGCTGCTTGGTTGCTGCCTGAGGCATGACTTAGAAAAGAAAGTAGAGTTGGCAGGAGTTGGCAAGTGTTTCAGCCCTGAGAGAGGGTATGGGTGTGCTGAGGCAAAACCAGTGATGCCAAGAAACCTTTTCTTTGTGCAGTAAGTGGAGGGTGTTAATTATGACTCTAGCACTGACCATCATCGTAGCCTTATTGTTGGCCGTATCCCTCTGTGTGTGGCAGCTGGAGAAGCTGGGACTCCACATGCACGGCAAGGCATGGCTCATCTAGGGAAAGCTTGTACTGCTCACCATGGTCTGTGACCAGACCTGTCAGATTTCCTGTGACACAATGGTCAGGCACGTCACTGCCATCACCTTTGCTTCTGTGAACCTTGCTCCATGTTCACCACGAAGGGACATTTGGCTTGTCCAATTAGTGGACACACTTGTCAAAGTTTTTTTGTGAATTATTTAAGGGTGAGCTAAGTCTCATCCTTCAATTAATAAATATAATTTATTTACAAATATTTCTTTCTATGAAAGAAATATATTAATCACAGAAAGAAAAATATAATCATAGAAAGAAATATATAAATATATGCCTCTTGGAGAGCCCAGCAATTTACCAAGAGTATCCTGCCCACATGGGCAGAGCCTGGCAAGCTCCCTGTGGCATATTCAATGTGCCAAATACAGTAACGACAACAGGTTTCATTCCTCTGACCCTGAAAGAGCCTCCAATCGTTGGGAAAAGATGTGTAAGAAGAGGCTGCTAAAATCTCAGTCCTGGGAGGAATAGAGACGTTACTGGTGCCTCCTCGAGTAATTCGACGATCAATGGGATGACATTGATGACAGTTATGATTTACAAATAATGAATCAAATTCTTTTTTATAAAAGACACTACCCGAAGCTCCGAGTTGCTTCTTAACTGCTTCTCAGAATTTTGACTAAGAATAAGTGAGATAAAAATAAAACAAGAGGCAACATACACCAGACCCTGCCTTTTATTATTTCTTTTGTTGTTGTTGTTGTTGTTGTTGTTGATAGAACCCAATGACCCAAGATTTTTTTTTCCCTTTATTGTATTTTATTTTTTTTTAAAGTTGTAGATTTACAATTTTTTGTGCTTTGGTTTCAATTATACAATGATCAGATACCCATCCCTCCACCAGTGCCCATTTTCCACCACCATGGATAATATCCCTCCCACCCCCATCCCCCCATCCCCCCTGTCTCTGTGGCAGGGCAATCCCCTGTGTTCTCTCTCTCCTTTTGACCCAAGATTTTTTACTGCAGTTTGGGTCTGGATTTCCATGGGAAAGTAGGTAGAGGGGAGCTCAACTCTTGCTTGCAAGAATAGCTAAGGATATTTGCAACATCTGACCTTCTCATTTTCAAGGGGCCCAGCTTCACAGTTCCTAAACTCTGCACACAGACACACCCTGACATCAAGGCCAGTTTTGTGTAGCAGCTACTGAAGCTGGAAATACACACCAAAGAGGGATGTACTATTCACTATCCTGGGTTCCTCTGGATGCATTGCGTGGTGACTGAGCTCCAGAAGCCCATCAACAGGGACCTCTGGGAAGTGCTGTTTACAAATTAGATAACTGGAATAGCCTACTATAACCGTACAGTTGACAACTTCCTAGACTGTTATGAGGCCTTAGTCACCTACAACTTTATGAACTTCCTGGCCAACATCCTGAAAAGCCAATACCCTGACCAGGAAGCCATCCTGGAAGGACAGAGAAGCACAGGCCCCCACTGCCCTGCGGCTCACCATAACCCAACGCGGTGTGTGAGCACATCCCAGAAGATGAGAGAGTGGGCAGTGCCTCTATCTCTGACCGCTCCAGAGATCCCGCTGCTCTGGTGCAAGCTGGCCATGCTGCAGGACAGAGAGGTAGGACCCACAACTGCCATCATCAGCGCATCCTCCATGTCTATCATGAAGGAACTTTTCAGCTTGTCCAATTCCTGGACACACTTGGTAATCATCAACAATGTTCAAAGCTCTTTGTGAATAAGTTTACCCATTACTGAAAGAGTAGCTGAGTCCCATACATCAATAAATAAATGCAATTTATTTATAAAAATCAGTCATCTTTTATAAATGAAAGAAAGGCACCAAAATCTTCATTAGCTATTTCTTAATTGCTTCTCAGCATGGTTAGATAATATCAATTTAGTTTCTGGTACATCATCAGTTTTGTATATGTCCTCTCTCCGAAGTGCATCGTTAAGAAGCAAATATTCAGCAGATAACTTGAAATGACTCAAAATTCTCATATTAATAACCTGTCAGAAAAAAAGAACGATTTTTAGATACAAAGTCAGTCACATCAATGTCTCTTTCTTGTACAAATATCTGACATTCAAGCAATAATTATCATACCCAAGAAAATAGGAACAAAAAACAATCAACAAAATGAGATTTGACTATAACACACGTGCCAGAAAAGCAAATGCTTCAATTTGAAAACATAGGGGCACAGAGATAGCACAGAGGTTAAGAAGTTGGACTCCATGAGCACCACCGTAGTTCCATCCCCAGCACCACATATGCCCCCTAGAAATGCAAGAAACAGCACCCCTATACAAAGCCTGGAGTAGTCCCTATGTACCATGAGGGACTGGAGGACTGTCTTCACCCAAAGAACAAGTTTTCTAATAAATTACCCAAATTTTTAACTTCTAATACTAGGAAAAGAGCTAGGAGCAAGTTCCATGTGGTGGGGGGCACTCCCCATATGGGAAGGGTCCCAGTTCAAGCCATAAAACCCAGCACAAGCCCAATAGCCCTAAGCTCTGCCAGGAATTGTCCTTGAGCATTGCTGGGGAGAAACTCACCAAAAGTAAGAAAGTAAGTCAGTAAGAACTACTAAATCTAAAGTGAGATGAAAGAAGAAAATAAATATGAGAACACATGAAAATAAAATTCAACTGACAGAAATTTATTTTCTGAAAGATTTTAATTAACTGGAGAAATCTCAAGCAAAGCTTCCCAAGAAAAAGTAAGTGAAACATTTACATATCCTATGCAGAGCATCAGACTCGGCTACAAAGTGAAATCTTATCCAAATACTAGGTCAAATTAGCTGTAACAGTCCAGTTCTATGGAAGTCAGTGAATGTTGCAAGCATACACCGAGTAACAAAATATCCAGGAACAAAGGATTCTTCTGTTACTAGTCACTTAATTAAAAACTTATAATAGTTATACAAGTATTCCACATGAACACATGCCTTAAAATATCTCATCTATGCAATCTGATTTCAGATCTTGCCAGCCAAATTGAAAAAATGCAGTGCAAGGTTCACAGTATCTCAAAATATCAAGTCAAAAACATATATAATTACCAAACAAGGTAATTATTATATAATCATAATATAATAAAATATATTTATATAAGCAATTGTATAACAATTATAGTTCATATGTGAGACTTGTTACTGTGTTTGGCATATCAAATACATCACGAGGAGCTTGCCAGGCTTTGCTGTGTGGGTGAGATACTCTCGATAGCTTGCCGGGCTCTCCCAGAGGGGCGGAGGAATCGAACTCGGGTCGGCCTGGTCAGCCGCTTGCAAGGCAAACGCCCTATCTGATGTGCTATCGCTCCAGCCCAAGTCTCACAATGGAGACATTACTGGACCCCCTTGAGCAAATCAATGAACAATGGGAGGACAGTGCTACAGTGCTATAGTACACACAAATATTATATATAATTTACCAAGCAATTATCAAGCAAAGTGAAGAGGGATGTAAGGATGGACTAAAGTATCCCAAGGACCCTGGAGGAGAGTACTGGGCACCTGGTATCAGTGGAGCTGTTCAAACTGTACAGCAAAACTATAAATAGTAGTAACACTAATGTAAGCATGACACCTAAACTACCCTTCATCCTAATTTTTTTGCATTATCTTTTGTGTGTGTGTGTTAATTTTATTTATTTATTTTATAGTGAGACATCATGAGGTACAGTTGCAGACTTACATATTTTTGTGCTTGCGTTTCAATTATACAGTGATCAAATACCCATCCCTCCACCAGTGCCCATTTCCCACCACCACGGATCCCAGTATCCCTCCCACCCCCCATCCTCCCCATCCCACCCTGCCTCTGTGGCAGGGCATTCCCTTTTGTTCTCTCTCTCTTATTGGGTGTTGTAGTTTGCCAAAGAGGCAATGGGTGACAATCATGTTTAGTCTATAGTCTACTTTCAGCATGCTTCTCCCATCCTGGGAGGATCCTCCCAATACCTTTATTTGGTATTCCCTTCTCTCTCTGAGCTCCGTTTTCCCCTAGCATGTGTGGTTGGCCTCCAAGCCATGGAGTAAACTTCCTGGTACTAATCTCGGCCATTCTTGGGTGTTAGTCTCCTATTTTGTTACTTTATGTTCCCCAGATATTTCATCCTAATTTTTAAAACAAAACCCAAGACAAGTTCATTTGCTAATGGTAACCAACAGAGCAGTTTACCTTAAACCCAGTTATCTATGGTCAGAGAGCTAAGATAAGGGTAAGGTTGTAAATCTGAATCCAGTTTGATCCACAATTCCACATCCCCTCCCGATCCTTATCCCCTGCAGTAGTAATTCCTGAGCACAGAGCCAGGAGTAAGCCAAAAGCATCAGCAGGTGTGGCCCAAGACCCATGCCCACTCCTAGGACCATGAGACAATTAGGTTTAACTCAAATCTAAGGACAATCTAAGCTAAATACTTATTCCCAACAACTGTCCATTATCAAATTCATTCAAATTTATATGTGTGTGTATGTGTGTGTGAGCATGTGTGTGTGTGTGTGTGTGTGTGTGATGTGTTACAGGAGGAGAGAACCAGAGACGCACCACACTCCCAAGGCCTGCAGCTCTCTGTGTCTACAGACCAGGTACCCAGGGCCACTGCACCTGACTGGCAGGGTGACCTGGAATGAGTTTCCAGGAAACTTGAAGCAAGGGTTATGGCCAGGATCACTGGTCAACAGAGAAGCTGTTCCTCAAATGTGCCATTCATGAAAAAATGTTCATACCTTTATGTACATGGCTCTTCTATCAGAATCCAAAACAAGAATATTTACAGCTTTGCAGTAATTTCCATTACTAACAGCCTCATGACTACTCAGAGTGCAGTCCTAGGAGAATGAAAGGGTGATTGAATGCCTTGTCTCTCCCTGAACAGTGCTCAGCTTGCTTGTCTGGCTTGTCTGAGACTTTATTACCTTCAATCTTAATTTCAGAAATGTTGTTTCTTATCCTCAGTAATGATCTGTAAACTTGATAATTCTGCTAAAATATGCAAGATTACGACTTATTTTTGTAATCTAAAATATTATTAAATTCATGGCTTTTAACACAAAGCAAGTACTTGTATGTTACAGTCTTCAACTGGAAGAACTGATATGCCAGGCGGAGATGACTCAAAGGTCTAGAACACAAGTCTTGCATGCAATTAGCCCAGGTTCAATCCATTCCCAGTTCCACAATCCCCAAGTGCCTGGGAACGTGCCTGAGTCATGAGCCAGATGCAGGCCTTAGGCAATGCCAGGGATGGGTCCCAAAGTCAAATTAAATTGAATAATTAAATAAATAAATTATATGATAAAAGTTATATTTTCTTTATGAGTATTGACCATCTTTTACTATTAGTTTCAAGTTTAACCTGGTAATATGATGCATTTCTAAATATTAATCTAGGTTACAAAATTCTGAATTCAATTGTATACAAGACCAGAGACAAAATGTATTAATTTACTGGTAAATATCCTGATGCTGTGATTTAAGGAAACATACAAAATTTTTAATGATGTCTTTGTCTTAGTATCCACAAAATACAGTGAAGCTGTTCTTTCCTCCAACTGTATAAAAAAAATTATTAAAGCTAATTCTTGTGCTCGTGAATGCTTTGGCATGCAAATGAATTCCAAGGAATAAAAATTCACCTAATTTTAGTAATGGGTCAACAAGTATGTGTTTTTCTGCTCCCTATAAATGACTGTACATTGTGGTATAAATCTATAATTTATATTATTTTATTTTGAAGGATATTACATTTATAATTAGAATTTATATTTACACTTCATTTTAAAGATATTTATTCATACCTTAATCAGTTGAATGACATTTTTAGAGGTACTTTTCAGCTAGGGTATAATTTGTACAGTCTATCTGAAAAGGAAAAAATCAATTAGACTATTTATGAAGAAACGTGTATACAGAGCTTTATTCTACTTGCTATACATGTATAGTTTCTCAAGCTATTCATATAGACACAATGACCTACACAAATATTTCACAAAAAGAAAGTATAGAACTATTTTTCCATTGAAGTTTTCAATAAATGATACATACTGTTGTTCTTATAAAAATTTAGCTGTTATCGAGTGTGGATAATATTCAATCAACATCTAGAGATTCAGAAAGATACGCTGAATACTTGCTGCCTATGAAAACAAAATGTTCACACATTTATTACATGCATCAAATACCCAAATGCATTCTGTATTATCTTTAGGTCTAGAAAAAATTATAACCTTAAATTTATTTTATGCATAGACAATATAAAACTAAAATATCAGAACAAGCAGTTGGCTCGGTGCTCAAGCCCATGTCTTACATGGCTGGGGTCCAGATAATGATTCAACACCACAAATAAGTAATAAATAAATTTAAAAATTTAAAAATATTTAAAATTACTATATCAATAACAGTAAAAATAGTCTTTGATAAAATGCTTTCTTAACTTTTTAATGTCATGACATTAGCATAAAATTAGTTAATGAAAACATGGAATGAATTCATAGTATGTATAAAAAATAATGAATGTAAAATTGATATCTAAGTCAACAGGAAAGAAATGAAACAACTAACACCAGGGAAACCAAGTGACTTTGGTCAACAGTGGAGGACCAAGAGAAAACCTCATCTTGCATCACACACCACAATAAATTCCAACAAGATTAAAACATAGATGGGGGGGCTGAAGAGATAGCACAGCAGGTAGGGCATTTGCCTTGCACACGGCAACCCGGGTTCAATTCCCAGCACCGCCAGAAGTAACTCCTGAGTGCAGAGCCAGGAGTAACCCCTATGCATCTCCAGGTGTGACAAAAAAAAGCAAAAAAAAAAAAAACCAAAAAAATAGGTGGGTTTTTTTTAATCTTGATTAGAAAAAAAATGTCAAACTTCAGGTCACTTCTGCTAAAGCTTGGTCATTTCCTATTTTGCTACATAAAGTGTCTATAGATCACAACTACTTATTAGTATGGCCAAAACAAGAGTTTCAGGATTATAGATAACACATTATAATTAAAACTGGACAGTATATAGCTTATCTCATAAAACGTGACTAATATTTCAGCAGTACAACTACCATAAACTAGCAGAAATAAAAAAAAAGCACTTGCCTTCACATATTCCTTAGTTAACAGATCTTCCACGGTATTGTCCAATGATGAAATCAAATAAGCTGATTTCTCAGATTTTTTTGTCTAAAAAGAATTTTAAAAATTATTCTCTTATTTGAAAGTAAATCTCCAATAAAGGCTATATTAATGTTTGTAAGAGTGGGGAGAAGCAAGTGTCTCTTGTATTAGGTATAAGTCTCATACTCGATCATATCCAAAATCAGGCAACTCCTCCTTTAAAACTGTATAAACGTCATTCCTCATTACAGTTCTAAGAAGACAATGCTAAAATAAACACAGAAATAACAGAAGGATACATAAAGGAAGTCTTTGCGTTCTGTGCCACTAAAATATCTTAGAAGGAAAGTTTTACGCTCCCTGAAAATCTAATTGTTGAGAAGACAGATCAAATGTATGATAGAAACTATGCTTTTCTGTGTATTGCTTTATGTGAAAGAAAAAAATCTTAGTGCCATATAAGCAGTCCTTACAAGTTCTGCTAAAAAATAAAATGGAAAACAGTTTTAGAAGTGTATTTCACAATAGTTTTTTTCAAATACACCAAATTTGTTAGGGGCTGGAGGGAAAGCACAGCGAGCAGGGCGTTTGCCTTGCATGCCTCCGACACAGCCGACCCGAGTTTGATTCCTTCTCCCCTCTCAGAGAGCCCCGCAAGCTACTATGAGTATCTCACCCGCACAGCAAAGCCTGGCAAGCTACCCATGTATTTGATATGCCAAACACAGTAACAAGTCTCACAATGTTACTGGGGCAGCTCCAGCAAATCGGTGAACAACAGGACAGTGACAGTGACAGCTAGAGACTAGTTTTAATAGATACTGGAAGAAGGAACTACATAATGCTCATGAGAAAAGCAAGGAACGTATCCCACAAATTCTTACGGATTAAAATGCTTAATATCACTTGATCTGGGGATATAACTCAGCGATTGAGCATATACTTTGCTTATTCTTTATGTTGGAGTAATTTAATTTGAACCAAAACAAAAGTCAAAACCAAAAAAAAAAAGCCGCATACCAGAGAAAAGTTACAACACATGCCACAAAAGATTACTCTGTAAAACTTTATTCCACTAAGCTAGACTAAAAGAAACTAATGAATTCCCTGTATCACACGGACATACCAAGACCAATGAATAAGAAAGAGGAAAATAAGAACAAACCAATTACATACAAGAAAAGTTAAATAATAATCAAGTCTCCCTTCACACAAAAAAAGATCCCAAGCCCACATGGAATTAACAGTGAGTTCTTCAAACCTTCAAAGATGACCAATTTCCTAAACCTCTCAAACATTCCCAAAATTTGTAGCACGTTCATCAAAATACTGTTCATAATGAGGCCAATAATACCCTGATTCAAAAGCAGAAAGCAATTGTAAAAAAGGAAAAGAAACCACATTCCCAACAAACACAGCTGCAAAGACTGTTCTCTTTGCTAATCCTGTGTATATTATGTTTGGCCTCTTGTCCTCTTGTGCCTATTCAGTGAATGGTTTCTCTGGCCTGACCAGTTATATTTTGATTGGGGTTATATTTTTTCTCATGCTTACCATTATTTTTGTAAATTTGGGATTAGCATTGATTGGAGTAGCGGCTAAAGGGCTACTGACTTAATGTTAGGGGAAGCCAGGCTGCTCTGATGAAAGTTCATTATAAAAATCCTAGATGAAGGGGTTGGTCTTATGGGATATAGAAGGTGAAAATCTAATTGTTGATAAGACAGATCAAATGTATGATAGAACTATGCTTTTCTGTGTATTGCTTTATATGAAAGAAAAGAAATCCTTAGTGCCATATAAGCAGTCCTTACAAGTTCTGCTAAAAAATAAAAGGCCTTTAACTGGCGTTAGAGGCCTTTCTCTCCAAAACCATGCCCACTTCTTTTCTGACCTGGATTTGGAATGGGCCAGGCACACACATTACTTTAAAAAAAATCTTCTTTTCCACCACGTGGCCGCCACCAAGAGAAGACCACTTCCCCTGTCCCCCTTCATCTTGAGATCAAGAGCCTTCTGTGCTTTTTTATCAAGTGTATCACTTGTCATCCCCTTGATCTTCGATTTGCTTGAGCTGGGGCCAGTAATGTCTCCTTTTCCTAAGAAACAGGCTTAAATAACCACAGAAACAGCAACTTCTACTTAGAACCAACTCTGGCTTTTGCAACAAAACACATTAGCAGCATTAAAAGAGAATACTGACATCCCAGAGGAGGTATGACACAGGAAAAATATAGCTTCACATCAAAATTTTTAAAAACAGAAAAAGCAACGAAAATAGAACAGATAATTTAAGATGATAGTATGTAAAGTGACAACTAAACCCATAACATTTCTAAAATTTAATACAATAAAAGTATAATTATGTGCATGGGGGTATGAGACCAAAACAAACTTCAATAACATATTTAGATTTTTAGTATATAAATGGAAGTCAGGTGTCAGTTGACCCACAATACATAAAATAATGATTAAATAATGTGCATATATTAAGTCTAGTATATATTAATATATAAAATATATATTCCAAATAACTAAAATACTTACATGTGAATACGATGTTCCATATAGTACTAACCATTTCAGTCATGATAAATAGCAAAAAGTTATTTTTAAAAATTAGAAAAAATAAAATTGTGGTATTAGTATTTTCTAACTATGCTAGACACATAGCAATTTTCCAACCAGCATCGAAAAACAAAAGTTTGCTTACCAATATATAATATAAATTTTGTGACAAAAATGAATTTAATGCAGTCAGCAGTTAAATTAAGTCAAAGGTTGATCACATTCTTGTCTTTATATGCAGCAGCAATTGTTACGTCCACATAATAACACGTTTTGAAGCTGAAAACTCATTTTTGGTGATAAAAAAGAGCCTGGGAAATGAAAATTCACTTGTCAAAATTCATGTATACCATCATGAAATCTTGAGTGAAATAAAGAAACCACTCCCAGCTAAATATCCACATTCAAATAATCTTCCCTGTATTAAGTCCTTCAAAAGTTACGCACCAATTTTAACACCTTTACTAAAACCTATAAGGCTTTTAAACTATGTTCCACATAAATCATAAAACCAACCTATTTCATTTAGTTATTTACAGATCCTTCAAAGGAGTCTCCTATTAGGGTACATGTTTGTTCCACATCATCTGCATATTAGACAAATATATGCAATACAAGTTAAATTTGGTAGGAGACAGAAAGAAAGTATAACGGTTCAGGTGCTCACCTTGCACATGGCAAACCAGCTTCCATCTCCCATACCCACTACAAGCCCCCAGCATCACCAGGCATGATTCCTGAGTACAGTGTCAGCACCAGGATTAATCCCTGAGTAGCTCTCAAGAGTAGCTCCCAAGCCAAAAATAAACTTCTATCTTAAAAGACAGAAACAGTAGCAAAGATGAAACCTTAAAGATATTTCAGATAAACAGAATATGCCATGCACAAACTTAAATTACATTTTTCTTGAACTTTAAAGATGTAGAATGCAAGACAGAGGGCTAATGAATCATCAAGTAAGAAGGTTAATTCCAATTACAGAACTCAGAAAATTCAGGAAACAAAGACATTGTAGTTTGAGGTATGAGATAGATTCAAAAACGTCTATAGAAGCTCTGCTTATGCCTGTGGTGAAAAACACGGAGACAGAGAGTCACTCCAACTCTTAACAAAAAGACAAAAATAGCTATATGAATCAAAGAAATCTTAATTTTTTCAAATAAAGAAAAATTTGGAGTAATGCAGTACCCCCTCAATATTCTAATGCAGTACCCCCTATTCAACCTAAGAAGGATGGAGAATAACACTATTCCTCTGTCATTAAGAGGTGGGAGAGATCAAAGAAAAAAATTATAAAATAAAAAATAATCAGCAAATTTTACTTTTGCCATGAGTAACTATATTTTAAAATTGTCTACAAATATTCACAGTCAGAGTTTATTAGACAGTTGATTTTAAAATATCAGTAGCAAAATAAATGATGCCAACCAGAAACCCACTATAAATGCAAAGGAAGGAAGGAAGGAAGGAAGGAAGGAAGGAAGGAAGGAAGGAAGGAAGGAAGGAAAGAAGGAAGGAAGGAAGGAAGGAAAAGAAAGAAAAAGTATGACCTAATGCAGAACCCAGCAGCTTGGAGCAGAAAAGTGAAAGGACTATGCGTTAATCCAGGCAATCATTTCTGCCCAGAGGGGAAAGGGTGTTGCTCCCTTCCGCCCTCCTCCCTCTGGAAAGAAAGATGGCGGCCACATGGGAGCCTTGTGGACAGCAGGTATGAGCCGGGGGAGTGGGGGCGACTAAAACCTCATGGGTCGGGGGACATTCCGGTCCGTCCTTCACGCCCTACCGAGGTCACCAGTCACCCCCCCGCGAGCGATTCTCCAGCACGGCCATGGCCCCAGAAGCACAAGGACTTAATGCAGAACCCAGCAGCTTGGAGCAGAAAAGTGAACGGACTATGCGTTGATCCAGCCCATCAAGTCTGCCGGAGGGGAAAGGGTGTTGCCCCATTCGCCCTCTCCTCTCTGGAAAGAAAGATGGCGGCCACATGGGAGCCTTGTGGACAGCAGGTACGAGCCGGGAGTGTGGGGGTGACTAAAACCTCATGGGAAGGGGGGCGTTTCACTCCGCCCTTCACGCCCTACCAAGGCCACCGGTTGCCCCCCGCGAGCGGCTCTCCAGCACGGCCACGACTCCAGAACACAGAAACCAATTTCTTAACTATCTGACTTTCAGTAGAAATACTTCCAGGGTCAATAGGTAAAATAGCAGAAATCCAAAACCAACATTTAATTCTTGAACCCAGCTGTAGAAAGCAAATCACTTCACAATGCTTTTTCAGCATGTTTGATTTGGGGGGGGGGGGGTAAACTCTAAATAATAGTGGTGAATCTTATTGAAACAATGAATCTAATCAAAGCAGATAGAGTGTTAACTAGAATTCATCTGCCTCACAGGGACGGGGAGGGGTGGGGGGTGGGGTTTTATTGGGGTTCTTCAGGGTAAAAAATAAGTATTGGTAAAGGGAAATGTGTTTGATATTTGCATGACTGAGACATAAACCTGAAAGCTTTGTAACCTTTCCCACAGTGATTCAATAAATAAATTTAAAAAAAAAAAAAGAAAGAAAAAGTAAGGAATAAAAATATCACTGAAAAAGGCATACCATGCAAACACTAATCAGTGAAATCTGAACTGGCTAGATTGCTACAGAATGAATTTCCGAATAAGAACAACATCATAGATAGAGAAAATCACTACATAATCATAATGCATTGATCACCAAAATGAGTAAACTTCTAGATAAGTATGGTCAGAGGAAGTCACAAGTAAAATTAGAAAATGTTTTAAATCATTTGCGCACACACACACACACAAAATCATTGATTAAAGCAGTGTCAACAGGAAAAACTCAGAAATCAAATGCTTCTGTTAGAAAACAGGGGCACAGAGATAGCACAGGGGTTGAGAGGTTTGCCTCCAATGTGTCCAACCTAGATTTATGCCCCAGGACCACATATATCCTCTCTGAAATGCCAGGAGTATCACCACATCCAGAGCCAGGAGGAGACCCTAAGCACCGCAAGGGACCTGTAGACTTCTCCTCCCACACCCCTTGCCAATAAATAAACAAACAAACAAATAAATAAATAAATAAAGGTTACCAATCCAATTACCAAAGTTTTACCTTTAAAAACCTAGAAAACGGTCTGGACACGAGCTCCACAGTGTGGAGGCATGCCTTGTATGGGCTTCCCAGGCTCAATCCCTGACACCATATGCTGCCCAGCACTACCCCAGTGGCCCTGAGTACTGAAGTGGCCCACGAATATTTTTGGAGTGCACAGCACTCAAATTAGCATACCATGAAAACATGAACTAGTAAACCAAACATAGAAGGAAATAAAATTAGAAAAAATAAAAACAACTGACACAGAAATTCCTTCTTTCCGTGATTATTGAACTGAGAAATCCTAAGACAGACTTACCAAGAAAAAGTAAGATAAACATTCAAATATCATATGCTGAGCATCAGACTCAGTTACAAACTCTCTAAATATTATTTTTTCTAACTTCCCTATTGGCTCAACTGTAACTACCCAATTCCATAAAGGTAAGAGAATGTTAAAAAATGCTTGTTTGAGAAATCCAGATACATCCTATATTATGAATCTATCTAAATGAATTTGTTGATTATTAACATGACTGGAAATATTGATGAACTTAAATAAACTTAAAAATGCTCCTTTATGTACATAATTTCGATTAATGGAGAAACCCTTCTATGTGCGAAAAACTTTCATTTCCAGTTTTATAGTAATCTATGCCATTATTGTGAATGTCTTGGAAAACATAGAAATGTGTATGATTGCTTTATGAAATAATGGACAAATTGTTGAAAGCAAATGGCAATGCCTAGGTAGGGAGTAACATTGATGAATCAGCTCTAGATTTTGAGAATCTCTGTTTTTAAAGAGCTGTGCATGTTGAAGATGTGGTTCATAAAGAAAACTCACAGAATGTCAGCTAGTAAAATCTGGGACATTATATCAAGTACCTTTTGATGACTCGCAGAACAGGTACAAACTAAAATGCATAGTGAAACAATATATAAATATCTGAGTCATTATCTGCAATTTGAAATGGACTGCACTGGATGATTCTTTTCTCGGTCTTGACTTCCTTATTCCATTTATGTTCAGCTGCTGGGTTAGAAAAAGGTGACTTGTATCTGTGTTTGCAAGTTGTCTATTCCTTAGTGAATGCTCAGGCTTATTGTTAAAAACAATTGGGTAGTTTCCAAGAGAGCAAGCAGAAATGTTCAAGGTAATACTGAGATACAAAGTACTTGCACACCTATACTTTGTCACAAGTATTTCATCAAAAGAATAATCACAAGTCAAGCCCAGTATAAGGGGCATGGAACTAGTCTTGAATTCAAATTCAGAGACTCTGTGAAGTCACACTGTAGAGATTATGATATAAGGAGGGGGAGCACTGTACCCATTTCTATAGATAGTCTACCAAAGTTTCCTTAAGGTGACTGAACTCTAGCTTGGTCAATAATGCCTAGACTCTTTCTTTGTCTATTTAAAAGACAAACTTTTTTTTAGGTTTGTTTGTTTGGTTTTGGGCCACATATGGAAATATTCAAGGACTATTCCTGACTCTGCATTCAGGAATCACTACTGGCAGTGCTCAGAGGGCCTTATGAGATACCGGAGATCAAACCCAGGTTAGTCGTGTACAAGTAAAGCACCTTACTTCTATACTATTTATCTAGCCCCAACTTTTGAACTAAGTTTTTTTCTAATAATATACCAAGAAAAAATAGCATTAATAATCCAAATCAATTCTTGGCAGGGGTGAGGGGTGAAGTGGGGGCAAAAGCATCCCAAGAATAAATCAGGGCCCAGGGGCACTTCCTGGCAATTCTTGACCAAGCAAGCCAGTTCAATATGAGACCCAATGATCTTCTTGGGTTCTGAGTGCCATGTACCCCCAGAACCACTAACTCTGAGGGAATGGCCTAATTCAAATAGCCAATGACTATGAAAATCTGATGGAGATGGAGATGACTGATGCTTCTTGAGGAGAAGTGATGAGTATCAGTATCCCTGAGTTGTTATGTGCCAAACTGAGTTGTATTTTTAGAGCAGTAAGAAAAGCAGAAAAGTGAAATGCTGTTAAGTAATAAGTGTTCCCTTAACGAATAGACCATGTATGACATTTTTCTGAGTTCATTTTTTTTTCTTTTGAGATCACTTCCAGCTGTGTTCAGGCCTTACTACTGCTTCTGCATTCAAGGATATCTACTCAGGGGATCATGTGTGGTGATGGGGAATCAAATCCAGGTTGGCCACATGCAAGGCAAGGCTCTACCCACTGTACTGCTTCTTTGGCGATTGTTTTGTTGTTACTATACCAACAATGTTGGTATAACTATAAAACTATAAAACCCAGCTCCTGGAAGCGCGCGGCCACATTTGCCAAATACCAGTAACAATGATGGGTCTCATTCTCCTAAAGAGCCTTGAATATGGCACTTTCTTAAAAATCTCAGGGCTAGGATGAAGGAGATGTTACTGGGGCCTGCTCGAGGCAATCAACGAATAACAGGATGGTCGTGATTGTGATAGTGATACCAACAATTGATAAATCTATGAATGTGTTATATATATTATATATATATTTGTATGTATATATGTATGTGTGTATATATATGCACAGATATATTTTTGAACATACATAAGTACATTGATTATATTTGTAGTGATAAACATGGTATGACCAGTAGCTCATCTTAAGTAGCAAACCACCTTGAATTAATTGCACTTTATGTTTTAAGGAGTAAATTGAAAGAAAATTTTTGTTCTCATGAAGTTCCTAGCAAATATTGCTCATGGAGTTCCTAGCAAATATTGGTGTCAGGAATTTAAGTTCTGATGATTGATTAATGGTTTTTCTTGTGTTGGCACCATCACAGTCACTGTCACTGTCCTCCTGTTGTTCATTGATTTGCTCAAGCAGGCCCAGTAATGTCTCTATTATGACACTTGTTACTATGTTTGGCATATCAAATATGCCACAGGGAGCTTGCCAGGTTCTGCCGTGTGAGTGAGATACTCTTGGTAGCTTGCCAGGCTCTCTGAGAGGGGCAGAGGAATTGAACCTCGGTCGACCAGGTCAGCTGCATGCAAGGCAAACGTATTACCCGCTGTGCTCTCACTCCAGCCCTATTAAAAATATATATTCAGTGTTGATATTAAGTGATGATAAGATGATACTTTCTGTTCTAGGACATTAGAGTGTTTTTTTTTATGGAAAGACAGAAAGTGCTGGGACACCCTAAAAAATCAGCGAATGTTACCTAGTAAACAAACAAACAAACAAACAAACAAACACTGTCCTCCCATTGTTCATCGATTTGCTCGAGTGGGCCAAGTAACATCTCCATTTTTTTGAGACTTGTTGTTACTGTGTTTAGCATATTGAATATGTCACGGGTAGCTTGCCAGGCTTTGCCGTGAGGACGAGATACTCTCAGCAGCTTGTTGGGCTCTCCAAGCGGGGCGAAGGAATCGAACCCGGCTCTGCTGGGATGGCTGCGAGCAAGGCAAATGCCCTACCGCTGTGTTAAAGGACTTCATTGTATGTGTCTTGCTACACAGAATACTTAGCCCACACTTGGTTAAGATAGGTTATGCCCTACACTATGCTCCTAGAGCATAAAAGGAAAGCCAGCTACAAGATGCAGGTTAGAGCAACTGCCAAGCTCAGAAAGATTGGGTAATAGAGGGAGGTGAGTGACTAGTTACCATTGGTGAAGGAATTTTATTGTCTCACTAAGTAAATTAGGCAGGATTCCAGATGTCACAGATGTGGGTTCCAGCCATTGATGGATTTTCAAATTATCCCTCTTAATTCTGCTTTCTTCAAAACCAGGAAGGAAAACTGAAGAAATTGAATAAAGCAATCTAGGAAACAGGGTTCTTATATAAGCAATAAAAATTTAAAAACCTATGTTTTTCAACATGTCTGGCTTTCGTTCACTGCCAGTGACACATAATGATTTTAGTTGTTTTTAATGCATGTGGTATCATTCTTCCAAAATATTCAGCATTTCCTTTATTCATATACTCAAAATGTCTGGAGGCATTTTCTACAAACCCTCTAAAAAGACAGAAGTATATTAACACTCTTTAGGGCTTCATTCTATTAGGCGTATGTTGACATGGACACACAATTATTCTTTGATGAAATCATTATGAATTCAAAGTTGTGTACGTTGTATTGAGCAACATGGACACAGGGCCCACGGCTCTACTGTAGGTCAGTGGGGAACTCAGGAGGTGTGCTCTGTGCTGTCATATCTTAAGGAAAGACTCTGCTTTTTGCAGCAAAGAATGAACAACCCCAGGAGGGAGCTAGAGTTGTTTGTTTTAGAAGTTGAAGAGTTAGAGTTACTTGGGGAAAGTGAAACATATTTCCATGTTGATAGTCAACTGGATATACTGGGTGTATATCCAGGAGGGGGAGGGGCTAGATAATTGGGATCATGGTGGAGAGAGTGAACTCCATGCTACCAGACAAAACACTATGCTTATTTAGTATTATGAAATCTATTTAATGAAGTGGAACGATAGCACAGAGGGTAGGGCGTTTGCCTTGCACGCAGCCCACACAGCTGACCGGAGTTTGATTCCTCCACCCCTCTCGGAGAGCCCGCGAGCTACCGAGAGTATCTCGCCCACACAGCAAAGCCTGGCAAGCTCCCCGTGACGTATTCGATATGCCAAACACAGTAACAACAAGTCTCATGATGGAGACGTTACTGGGCCTGTTCAAACAGATCGATAAACAGTGGGAGGACAGTGCAGTGCAGTGTAGTTCAATGAAGTGGATAAAGGTAAGGGAGATGTTGGAGGCAGTAGTGAGGGAGAAATTTAAAAAAAATCATAAAACACAAACAGTTTCTAGGCCACTTTTGGGCTGGCATCATCTAGCATTTACTTTGTAGAAACCTCACACACAATCCGGGTTGTAGCAATAATTACTTTTACATTCCAGATGGAGAACTGAGTCTTATCAGGGTTATTTAAAACTTGCCTCTATTACCAAGTTCACAAATAACTGGTGGAGAACTCAAACTCCAGGATATCTGAGGTGAAAGGCCTTGCTCTCCTTTCTTTCTAACTTCTTGCCTCAGGAGAACACTACTTCAGGACCGGATTTCACAGGATTTGAAAAGATGATGATGAGAAACTGTCAGTAACTGAATAGAAGGATTGAAACAACCAGGTGAAATAGAGTCTAACGGCAGCCATAGAATAAGAACTTGAATCTTAATCTTCCCGTCACAAAAGACAGCTAAGGATGGTCAGGATTAACACAGCTGGCAATCTCAGCAACCTGCCATCAGCAGTACACTCCGAGCACACCCGGAATAGCAGTTGCTTCTGCCTGAGCTATTGTGACTGACAAGAGAAGCGCTCAGTCCCCTGAACGTGCAGAACACGGACAATTTTTATAAATGAATTATTCATTCAGAGCTTTTAACAAAAAAAAAATAATGCACCGCTTTTCATTCATTGAAGGGGGGTTATATGGACGGGAATTAGAAGTACCGAGGTGACAGAAAGAACGTTGACCCTATTTAACAGACAGAGGTGTTATGATAATAAGCTTTAGGGCAACAGTGGCTAAATAAAGGCAAGCCTCGTGAAATATGCAATTAAAAAACAGAAATTGGTGTTAACAAAAATCATAATTAAAAGTTATTTTGGTACCTAAGTTCTGAACATTATATAAAATATGTGTTTTTTATATAGGATTTTAAAGTCAAGTTATTGTTAGAGACTCCATTTAACTTAATAACTACTGAAACAGACACACTAATATTATTATAGGAAAAATACTTGCCACAGATAATGTTCTATTTTATTTTTAATGAACTTTAGATTATTGATTAAAATTGTATTATGTTCTTGAGGTGTTGTAGTTTACAATGCTATTATCTATAGTCTCATAAATGAATCCTTTCTATCAGACTCATCACCAGAGACCCAGCTTCCCTTCACCAGAGTTCCAACAGTACCTCCAGTGGCCCACTGCTCTTTCCTCCAGTTCATTTCTGTGGGATCAGCTCTCTAGTTTTGTCATCTTGACTCATTTTCAATTTACATTCCTCTGGAGAACAGGGGAATTTCAGCACAACTGTCCAGGCATATCCTTAGCACACATGTAAAAAGGAAAGAAAAACATGAATTAGAAAAAAAAAGGGCATTAGAGTCAAAGGTGTTTGGAATACTCACAAAGATAAGAAACACAAACATCACATTATAAAATGGTATAGCTTGCTCTTGGGGCCCGCGTTCTCCCTGGAACACATATCTCCTTTGCATGCCTCTGTATTTTTTTCCTTTCATATCTCTACTCAGGAGCAGCCTATGCTCTTTCTTAAATGCATACTTTGCTCTTCCTTCCCCCTCACTTCTTCCTAAATAAATTTCAATGAAAGCAATCTTACTTCACCAAAAAAAAGGGGGAGGTGTATATAGATACAAACAGGAAATAAGAAAAAAAATAATGCATAAGAAAAAAATGAAGTCAGGCAATTTGCTAACATCCATGGAAACAGAGGATATCATGCCAAGTGATGTCAGGCAGAAGAATAGCAACAAATCAAGAATAATCTGACTCATATGTGGGATAAAGAAGCATAGTAAAAGAATAGCAAATGGTCAGAGACAACAGAACTTGAGAACTAGTCTACAGCACTTAGATTATAAAGGTCGGGGGACAGCGTGGATTGGAAGGGAGCCTGAGACAATGGTGGAGGGAAGCAGGCACTCTGGTGGAGGCTGTGGGTGTGGAACATTGCATGCATTTACTTCTATCGTTAATAGTAATATAAATCATGGTGCCAATAATAATTACAGGGTCAAGGGGTTTGTCTAGCATACAGGAGTCCCTGTGTTTGAACTCCCATGGATGGTCATGTTGGCCCTGGAGTCATCTAAGCACCACATCATGGCCCTGAGCCCTGAAACCATCAGGTCTGTATCATCATGTATGGTGACAGGTCACTGGGAGGAACACATGGACCCCATGCAACTCTCAGGAGTCCCCACTCCTCTCTGCAAAACAACAATAATTACTCTTGTATTGAGGAAGGGAAGAACTTTATTTTTCAGAGACAAGGGCTGCCTCAGGGAAGCAGAATTGACACCAAGAGAGAACTCTGGTTAACTGCTCGATGCCCCGACTTTCCCCTATGCCAGTCAGGCTAATCTCAGTAGGAAAATACATTCAGTCAATTACTCATTGAAGCTACACAGCATCCATTTTAATAAGCATATGCCAATGCTCTAATACTCAAGTAGAATAAGAAATGTGTAAGTAACTTGTGGCACAGTCATCTTAATAGCAGAAGCTGGGTAAATGTAAGGAAATGAAAACTTTGGGATAAAACCAATCCAGATCTTTTCCCTTAGATAACTATAGCTCTACTATTCACAGATTTAGTCCATTCTGTACACTTCTGCTGTAACTGCAAGTAAAATTTCTATTAAAAATGGGGTAAATATATCAGCAAGAAATTTATATGATTCACAATTTAAATATTCACTATTCTATCCAAATATATTCTCCAAGTGTCATCTTAGAAATTCAAAAAGGGGGCTGGAGAGATAGTATAGTGGGTAAGGCACGTGCCTTGCATGTGAACCAACCTGGTTTCAATCCTCAGCATGCCCTATGGTCTCCTGAGCAATGACAGGAGTGATTCCTGAATACAGAGCCAGGAATATCCTTTGAGCACTGGCCATTGTGGCCCCCCAAAACCCAAACTAAACAGAATTCAAAAGAAAAGAACAATGTTAGACACTCTATTTAATCACGATCATGATCATGACCATCCTGTTGTTCATCAATTGCCTCGAGCAGGCCCCAGTAACGTCTCCTTCATCCTAGCCCTCAGAATTTTTTAAAAAGTGCCATATTCAAGGCTCTTTCAGGGTTAGGAGAATGAGACCCATCATTGTTACTGGTATATGGCATATTGGGTACGCCATGGGGAGTTTGCCAGACTCTGTCATGTGGACAGGTTACATTTGGTACCCTGCCAGTTTGTCCAAAGTAAGAGTGAGATAATTAAATGTCGTGAGGCCACAAATGCGGCTCTATTTAATATCACATCTTTTGTTTGTTTTGGGGCCATGACTTGCAGTGTTTGAGGCTTAGTCCCGGCTCTGCACTCATAGATCACTCTTGGCAGTGCTCAAGACATCATATGGGGTGACCGGAATTGAATCCATGTTATGTGTGTTCTAGGAAAATGTTTTTCAGACTGTACAATATCTCAGGACCTCTTTATGTTTTTATTTGTGCAACCTTACTGGTGATATTTAAATACTAAGTAATCTTGGCAATTTGTTAAGGGAGTGAGTATCCTCTACTAATTACACACTGTAATTAGTATAGAATCATGTATATTTCTGGAATGTATTTTGGTGCAATTTTATATAAAAATTGAGAAATTTGTGAATGCAGTTCTTCAGAACTTTGTTTCTAGGATTTATTTGAAGGAGTCATGGTAGTATTATGTAAATATTTATCATGGACACTCTTTATCCAATGAAGACATCTACCTGCACAATCTCCTTTTATATTTACTTTAGTGCTTTGTTTGTTTCAATATAGGTAGAATTATGATACTCATTTGAAAACAAAACAAGCAGAACTGATCTTTTGATATATAATTTATGATATATAATTTATTATATATTGATATTATTAATTTATTCAGAGTATCCAAATTTTGAACCTGAATGATATTAAAGTGATCAGGGTTCTTGTCTGGCATGCAGCTGATCTGGATTTAATTCCCGGCATCCTATACACTCCCCTGACCCCACCCCCAATCCACCAGCGATGATTTCTGAGGACAAAGTTAGAATTAAGTCATATGGCACTGGGTAAAATCCAGCCCCCCCACAAAAAAAAATTACCCAGTTTATAAACTTAAGAGACAAGAAATCTGAATACAAGTTCAGGCTCAGAGCATATATTCTACTGTAGGTTAGAAAACAGAATCTTTAAAAACTTTCACTCAACTAGTGTACAGCAGATTAATTGTCAATCTTTATTCTCTCTGGAGAACACACAGATGGGTATTCACTACCTGCTGCGTATCTGTCACTGGCATTCACTCCTCCACCGAGCCCAAACACCTCTGCTTCTCCCACTGAGCTCAGTGTTTACCAACAATCATGTTTCTCCCATGTGTTTATCCAGGTATAATTAGGTTGCCATTCTATAATTCAATTAAAGATTGTATAAACTGTAGACTCCATATAAGTGAGAAGACATGTGGAGTTTGGTTTCTATGAAACAAAGTTATATACTATGAAAGTTAAGCTAAACCCTTTCAATTAAATTCCTGTTTGGGGGATGCTAGAGAAAACATTTTTGTTCTGAGGCAAGTGCATTGGGAGGGGCAAGCCAAGTTTTACCAAAGCCCTGACCATCTCACTCACATTCCAACAGCTGCCACTATGCCTTTGGCTAGACTCCACCAACTCAAAAATGAGTTCCACTGAGATGCTAACCTGCTGTAAATCTCAGGTACACTAAATTCTTTAGGCTGAATACTCTGGGCCTTCTCGGAGTCAGGATGGATGACCTTCCACACAGCTCCTCTCCTCTTACTTTCAGAAGCCCCCATAGTCACACCCACGTCCTACAGTCACTATCACAGTCACTATTACATCTGCTGGCCCTGTTTTAGAGATTCATAATTAAATCTCCAAAAAGATAAACTAGCCATAAAAATTTCTCAGATACCGGGCCCTGGCTGAGAACTCTGGAACAACCTCAAGAGAGGGACTGCTCAGTTAAGTATTCTAGATTTTCTGAACTGCCAAATTTGCAACCTGTGACATCTCCAAACTTTGTAATACTAGGTTCCTGGTATAAGAACAGATGGTATATAAGTAGAAGTCAACTAATCTCCACTAGCAAAAGCATTACTACAGGATGCATCAATAGCAACAACAGCTTAGGAAATCCTCAGACAAGGACTTAATGTCTCCATGGTAAGATACAATACCTTCCACAAATTTTCATTTACTGATATCTTTTTAAATCATTCCACTAGTCATTTAGTGGAAACAAGCAATATAAAATCAATTATTGTGCACAGGCTTGAGGGATAGTTGGAAAAATGGAAACATTGGTGGAGGGAAGGTGACAGTGGTGGTGGGATTGATGTTGTAATACTGAATGCCTGTAATAAATCATCACGTACAAATAAATAATCATGTACAAATAAAAAACGGTTTTTAAATAAAGAGTGTTTGTGTGTAGAGAAAATTGTTTATGTCAAATTAAACAAATAAAACAGTTGGAGAATATCAGAAATACTCTACTAACTCAGAATAAATTATTTAATAACTATTGGCCTCATGTTCTTTAATTTCTTCATTTAAAAAACTAGTAGATCAAATACCCCAAGCACAAAAATTTGTAAGTCTACAACTGTACCTCATGGTGTCTCACTAATAAAAATTAAAAAAAAAAACTAATAGATACTAATTTTGACGGAGGTCTATACTAGGCAGAATAATGAACCCCCACAGTTGTTCATTTCAGAATGTCTGAAACCTGTAAATATGTCAGATTGCATGACAAAGGTTAAGTAAAATTGAAAACAGGTTTTCATGAAATAGGCATATTATCTTTGATTATAATCAGACAATCCTTAAAAGTAGGAGATAGGAGAATATGGTGTCATAGAGTCATGAAATAAAAGTATGCTGTCATGTAAGAAAGTTTCATCTTAGAGGAAGAGGAGGGCCACAGTTGAAGATGAGAACAACAGAGGAAGAATTTCACCCCTGGAATTTCCAGAAGGGAGTATGGCTCAGCTGACACTCTGCATTAGTCCAGTGGTAATTCACTGCAGTCAATACATGATTTTTTAAGCCTTTGTATGTGACACTTTAATTATATGATCCTTTTCAATTTTTCTCTTAATTTGTTGATTTGGGGGGGTAAAGTTCCCTTTCTATGCATCTTATTTCTTACAAAATCAAATAATGTCAGTATTATAAATGAGAAAATTGAAATTCAGGGAAATTAATTTAATCCTTTAAACTTTAGCTGCTAATCACAGAATAACATTTCAATCACATTTTTATATGATTCTGAACTCGGACCTACAGTAAGCACCATTTAATTTTCTTTATTTAAATTTGTTTTTATTTAAGTATCTTAGTTTAAAATTGTATTAAATTGTATTATAATTGAAGTTGCTGAGTTCTGAAGTGGTGAAGCTATATTAGATTTAAGGGTAAGATTTCAAAACATCGAAGTAAAATTTGACAGATCCATAACAGACACTAATATTGACTAAAAAGACACAGAAAAAATGTTAATTTGAAGCTCTGTTGTGGGAAATGAACAGAGTTCTGTGGTTGTGAGACAGAGATCTGGACTCAGAAACACTATCATATAATAGGCTCTACAACTCTGTACATAAAAACACACGGAAAAGTGCCTGGTACCTCACAAAATCTCAGTTGGTATATCTCCAATAGAAGTGCAAGAATTCTAGAGTATCTAAAAGAAAAATGTGATTACAGATCTTTGTCAAATTTGCAACTCTTTCCTGCATTGCTCCTCCATATGCATTTTTTCCTTTGTCTAATTTGGGGGATTGATATACATATCTGAGTCTACTGTTTTCTCAAGGAGGAACCTTTCATTTGTCTATTTTTTTTACAATCTCCTACTAATCTCTTTAAAATTCAAATCTCAGTTGAATTTTAATTTATTTTATGTGAAATATATCCAGAAAACTGCAATCTATAATTGTGTTTTTTTCTAACCCTTCTGGAAAGAAGAACACATAATTAGAGAACTGGAACTCATGCTTCCAAAATTAGCATTAGAATATGGAAGATTTTCCTGGAATAAATAAAAAATGAACTTAGTAAATAAAAACCAAAGTCTCTGAAATATGAGATACTGGCTAAAATCTCCAGAGGAATATCAAGAACATGCCCTAAAATCAGAAAGGGCGTCTTCTAGGTGATAAAGTGTTTTCTGTTTTGTTTTGGGAGCTTCACTCAGCTCAGTACTTAGAGCTCAGTGCTCAGTGCTCACTTCTGACTCTGCACTCAGGGATAACTCTTGGCTATACTATGAAAATGTAATGAGGTTTTGGGATTCTAATCAGGATTGGACCACATGCAGAGTAAGAATCTTTGTCTCTCTGGCCCCAAAGTGATAAACCTTTATAGGAAAGACTAATAAGAATTGACTAGTCCCAGAGAGATTTAAACAAAGAAAATGGGAACGTCTTGTAAAAAATCTTTTAATGTAAATCCATGGAATGGGGTTTTTCAGTCTGTATGCCCCACTATCATAACTTTGATAATTTTCTTGAGGACAGAAATTAAATAGTATATGTGTCTCATTGCATCTGTCATCAAACAGTGCATCTCGCCAGTCAAATCTCAAAGAAAATAGGTCTGATGTCACTCATTGGATTCTATATGCTCTCTACAAGCCAATGATTCAGGAGGCTAAGTATAAGGTAGAAATTTAGAGACATCCTTTCATAGATATCCAAAATAAAACAGAATAAGACAAAACAACAGGGAGGAGATATTTTAAAAAGACACATCTGATAAAGGACTATTAAGCACAATATATAAAGAACTCTTCAAACTGAGTAAAAATAAGATAAAGTCTGATGTGAAAGAAACACATAACCATAAGCAAGTCTCACCAGAGAGCATTGACACTGTTGTATAGCTACAAAGTATATATAAAAGATGAACCATATCATACATCATCAGAAAATTCCAAACCAACACACACCTATGAGATTGATCAGATTTAAGAGCACTTATAACACAATTGCTAATGATTCTGTGAAGCAGTTGGTATGTTCTGTTCTTTGCCGCTGGGAACACAAAGCAATGTATTTACTTTGTTGAATAAATTGCAGTTTCTTAGTTTTGACTAAACTAAACACTATCTTACGAACAATCTGGCATTATGCTTCTTACCTTTAACTTATTTAGTTGATAATTTATGATCACACAAAATCCTGTACCTGTACGATTATAACTTATCAGCTTTCTTCATAATTGCCAAAGCTTAGAAGTGACCAGAATGCCCTTCAGGTAGAGGAATGTATGCCTCAGAGTTTCCCCGCACTCAGTCTTCTGCTGGTAATCCGCCTCCTAGAGTTGAACAAACATATCTGCTCTCCAGTGAGTCACTCCAGTACCTCCCAGAGAGCCTCACTGCCCAGTCTGGGAAACACTGGGGTACATAAACTAATATATTCAGAAATGGAATGTGACCTCTCCCTAAGAAGAATTATTAAGGCATGGAAGTATGTGAAGGAAATTTAAGAGGGTGTTTTGTGTTTGTTTTTGGGAACCTGGTCACCAGGCAGTCATCAAATCTTACTCTTGGGTCTGTGTTCAAGGACACTCCAGGCAGAGTTCAGGGTACCAAATATGGTGCGGGGGATACAATGCAATAAAAATATAAAATAATCAGTTATCAGGGGTTATGAGATCTGTGATCAAAATGTAGCTCTCCAAAATCTTTTGGGAAACAGAAACTTGTAACATACCATAATATAAGCTTTGAACTTTGACTGAATAAAATGTATCAATATTTATTCACCCTTTTTCAAAACCCACCTTTTGGTCTGTTTGGGTAAAAGGAGGGAGAATGAATGTGGGGAACTTCGTATTTTGTGCACAATTATGCTGTTAAATGAAAAATGAAATCTATTGAATATATATCATGCCCTGTCTGTCACACTGTCCTCCCATTGTTCATTGATTTACTCAAGTGAACCCAGTAACATCTCCATTGTGAGTTACCATGTTTGGCATATCAAATACATCACAGGTGGCTTGCCAGGCTTTTCCGTGTGGACAAGACACTCTCGGTAGCTTGCCAGGCTCTCTGAGAGGGGTGGAGGAATCGAACTCAGGTCGTCCAAGTTGGCCACGTGCAAGGCAAACGCCCTACCACTGTGCTATCACTATCATAATTTATGTATATGAACAAATGATGTGAATATATAAATATAATATGAATATATATTTAATGTGTTAGAAAAACAATTGTAATTCAAACATTTTTCCTTATGTTCTTCTTTAATGGTTTCTCACATGCACTGGATAAAATGCTTAAAATATTCTTGAAGTAAAATAGTTTTATTTAGAAAAATGTGTAAGGATTGCAGTTCGGGATATGGGCAGCAAAGGATGAACCATTGAGCAAAATTTTTGGACTATAAGTCTCCAGGGTTGATTTGATGCATCAATGATTTAGGATTAAGTAAATGAACTTCGAATTCCCATATCCACTTGCTTAAAACTTTATTTTCTTTTTTAGGCGCGGGGGGAGGGGCAGGTGCTATGACAAGTTGTGCTCAAGCATTACTAAGGTTCTGTGCTCAGAGATCATCTGAGCTGCCTTGGGAGCATATGAGTGATTCAAATTAATGTCAGCTGTGTTCAAGGCAGTATTTTTACATTCTGTATTATCCCCCCTATCCTTTTATTTATTTTTTGCTTTATTATTTTGGTTGGAGGGTCACCTCTGGTTATGCTCAGGGCTTACTCCTGGCTCTAAATTCATGAACCACTCCATGTAATCATCAGGGGACCATATGGGATGCTGAGAATCAAACCTGGGTCAGCCATGTGCAAGGCAAGAACCCTACCCACTGCACTATAATTTATTTCCAAATCCTTTAAATGATTTGTTAAGCCCATATATAGAACCTCTTAACAATTTACATCTCCCCTCTCATTCATAATTAGTTTCATTCTCTGTTTAACTTTAAAGAAAATCATTCCACACTGGATGTTATGTCACTTTTGTGTTATATATTTTTCCCTTACCAGGACCTCCATACTCACTGTTCTCTCTAGATTGTACTTCCTTTTCCATTTATTTTCTTTTGTTTTCTAAACAGGGCTGGAGCGATAGCACAGCGGGTAGGGCGTTCGCCTTACAAGCGGCCAACATGGCCGACCCGAGTTCGATTCCTCTGCCCCTCTCGGAGAGCCCGGCAAGCTACCGAGAGTATTCGATATGCCAGACACAGTAACAACAAAGTCTCCAATGGAGACGTTACTGGGCCCACTCGAGCAAATCGACGATCAACGGGAGGGCCTTTACCTTTACCTTCTAAATATGCCAGCTCTCTGTCATTCCCAGATGATTGCAAAGATTAAAATGAAATACTTAATTGCAGGCTCAGAACTAACTTTAGTTTGGGAAACTTTTGTTTCTCTGTAAGAGCACATAAAACATCCCTCAGGAAGTAATTGAACACGTGAAGAAAGCAAGAACCACAAGTTTATGATTGAAAAAGGAAACCCATGCTGGGATAGCAATTAACAATATAAAGGCTGGTCAGATGGATGCAGTAAAGTAAAAGTAAAGGCCCTCCCGTTGATCATCGATTTGCTGGAGCGGGCCCAGTAACGTCTCCACTGGAGACTTTGTTGTTACTGTGTCTGGCATATCGAATACTCTCGGTAGCTTGCCGGGCTCTCCGAGAGGGGCAGAGGAATCGAACTCGGGTCAGCCATGTTGGCTGCGTGCAAGGCAAACGCCCTACAGCTGTGCTATCGCTCTAGCCCAAACCTGGAGCTCCAGCTCCAGGTTCAAAATCTATGATCCTGACAATTAGCTTCCTCAACCCCCTATTTCCTCACCTGATAAAGTGATAGTTACTTACCTGATTGTGTTTTTACAACGATTATAATCATAAACAAGTAATCAATATTTAATATCTCTGGCATCTTTATTGATGTTATCTGCGATATGCTGAACATAAATGCCAGAGAGATATCCAGTGTATTAGGAAGTTTCTGAACGTCAAGTGAGACCTGAGTGTGGGATTTTTGTGTCGGAGTTTTCAACATATGTACAGAACTCAATATTCTCTGTCCTCTGATCATGAATGAGAGGCCCTAGGGTGAGTATAAAGAATGAGAAATTAGTAGTCTTAAATTTCAATATTTACAGGATGGAAATCAAAAGGAAAGGAAGTGGCTTGATGTCTCAGAAATTTAGATGTCTTATTTGTGAACAATAATGGTCGGTTTTTTTGGGGGGGATGTATCAGAAACTTTGTGACTTGTTCCTGCACTCCAGATTCATCCTGCATGTGAATAAAATTACACTTTAAGGGACAAATGACTACATGTAACAGACCTTCAAGTGTTTCTAACAAAATCAAATCTCTGAATAATATATTTCCAAAAGTCAAGAGTCTCTTGAACTTTCAGGGGCCCCTGATATGATTGGCACAGCTCTTGAAACACAAAACCTAGTCCTCTTTGTGGGCTAGCACTGTTCATGACATCGTTGGCAATTAAACTATCCAGGCATCAAAAATAAATTTAAAAAAATGTACTTTTTCTTGACTTATTAGTTCCTGCAGCAGAAAAATATATCCTCTGAATTACAAAGAGTTGTGGATGGTTTCATTAAAAGGCAGTAGTCTATGAATATTACAGAGATAAGAGAACTGCAGCCAAGGGTAAGGACTGTGAAAATGCAAACATAACAAGCAGGAGTATTATCTTCTGGACTGAGTTATTTTTAATATAGTAACTGTAATGCTCCATAAAGCAGCACTCTTAATTTGTAAAGTACAGTTGTATCCTCCTTTGCACCCCTTAAATAGAATTTTGTTCTGACTAAGAGAACTCGTTTTAATTTAATATTTGCATAACAAACACATGATTCATAAGTGATGTTCAGAAAACAGTCACCTGCTAACAAGCATCCATGAGTGGTCTGGCCATTTGATGAAATCTCATGGGTGCACCTAGATTTAATCATAAACATAACAGCAGTGTTTCTGTTCTCAAAGGAAATCGCTGGTCTCTTTGGACCAATAGGAATGATGCTGGCAGTAATTCAGTTACAGATAACAGTCATTTGCAGAGCTTGGGTGGATGGGGTCATTCACTTAGTATTGCCATGCTGCCTCAATATTACCTGGTTGGGATCAAAAACCGGCTTTAGCTTAAAGTAAAATGAGTGAAATGTGAAACAAAAAGCCAAAATCTCTCCCCTCTTGGTCTGCTAACCCTGCTTTCCTAAGCCTGCAGTGTTTTGAAAGCTGCTCTGTCTGGCCTTTGAAATTGCATTCAAATGCTTTTCTGAAAGTCCTCTGACAGTAACCAATCTCGTAAGGCGAGGGCAGCTTGAGACTGTAAAAAGGAACATATAACTGTGATGGGTCTATTGACTATACTAGATGGCATCTTAAAGTGGAATAATACAATTGGTTCCAAAAGCTACACTTCTCCCCAAAAGTCACCAGCAAGGGTAAATTGGATGGGAATGCGTAAAAATTGAGTTTCTTGGGCTCTTTCCGTGACTGGGTACTAGTAAATTTTCCTCAATCTCCGTTATTTCCTGGCTTGCTCTTCTTTCATTCATGGACTAGAATAGAATATAAACAGCTGGTTCATTTGCAATGCATTATGGCATTTATAATACTGCTATACCCACGCAGACAGGGTTTATTGTTAGGGGTACACTATTTCCAGAGCTGATCAACTTGTTTATCTGACAGATTGTATATCCAAATTTTTAATTTATAATTCAACATAAATTGGTCCTCTTGAAACTTACCCCCTCCCCAAAAAATATAAACAGTGATTTTTTTCTTTGCTTTTAATAATAACATTTGAAACATGACAAATTATTTAAAATGTACCTGTTCTATTTTTTGTTTTGGGGTTAAAATATTATTTTTAGCCAGTTCCTTGGTTTATAGAGAGCTTACATTTTGAGTCTGATGCTTTCCTCCTTGTATTTATACTTTGATTCATAAACTTGGAAATTGACAAGGCATTGTAAATAGTCTTTCTATAATTCCTATTTTAGGAACACTAAAGAGGGTAAGATCAGTTGTTTCCATTTTAAAAGGTTGAAACCTCAGTGATGGTGAGGTGGGGAGGAGTAGATATGTCTCTTTATGTCTTATTAAATAATATCATGTCATCTTAATCATGCTGGTTCTGAATAATTTAGCCTTTATGGGTGTTTCAGAGGAAGTCTATGGCAGTGTGTGTGTGTGTGTGTGTGTGTGTGTGTGTGTGTGTGTGTGTGTGTAGGGGATGGGGGAAGATGATTGTGGGAGGGAGTTTATTATTACTTCACTGACAGGAGAGAGCTCTGGCAGGTTAATTGCTACAGCAAGAGTAGATGGGAGTTTGCTGGTGATATATAGAGGCTAAAGGAAGTGAAGGGGATTGACTATGCCTGTTATAGCACAAATATCTTCATGCACCTCAGGTTTCTCAGAAAGATATGAGAAATAAATGTTCACTGTTCATTTTCTGTCTGCACAATACAAATGGTCTTCAGCTGAACATGGTGACTGCAACAGAGACTAAAAAAAAAAAGAGAAAGAGGGAGAGGGGAAATTTTCAAATTAACATTATTAGAAACATTTCTGCCTGAAAGTGCTGAAAATCAATTTCAATATATTTTGCATTTTAATGAATTGCCAAAGAGATAAATCGGCTGTGTTTGAGAAATCCTTGCCTGGCGATGATGTTTTCTTATTGCATCTTGTCTTAACTGATAACATTTAAAATGGAACCAGTGTTCATTGAAGGCCTGGGAAATGTAAGTACTAGTTAATGAAGTAAATATATGCTAGCTGTGATGCAGAATTCAAAATTTATTTTCTGCTATATTATCTCTAGCACTATCTTCTTACTTTTATGGCCAAGTCCAAAGCAATAATGCCAAATATTATAAATGATTGAAAGGCAAAATAACTTTGTTATCCAAACTATGTGTAAAAGCCACTGTGTTTCAATACCCCAATGCAAATACTGTTGTTTGTATTTTACACCATAAGCAACAAATTTCAACTGCTGAACCTTCCGGGAGCCTTGGGGGAAAGCAGAATCTCACACTTCTTTTCTGTTAAGAAAATAAACAACCTACATTTTCAATTTTATTAACTGCTTGCGCTGTTTAAAATTATCAAGCTAAAAGAGGGATTGAATTTTTGAATGTTATTGGGGGTTTCGATTCTTATTCAAATATTAGTTAATAATGGTTGTCTGTCTGCTTGCCCTCTGATCTCTGAAGAGTCAAGAAAACATCTCACTTCAACAATGTGACCATATATATTTAACAAATAAAACATGTATTTTTGTATATACCATTTGCATTGGCATACATAGAATGTACCCATTTTTTTCTGTTGTCTTCTACAAGAATATAACTCATCTTCAACTTTATATTGTTCTTACTAATTGCATTTCTCTTCCCTGATATCTCATGATTATTATTCCTTTCTTGTTTTTCCTTTAAATATGTAAAACAGAAAAGAATAGTGCTTTTCTTGGGAACTAATTTCTTGAGCAGTAACAAATGACATATTATTTGACAAAGTCAAATTAGCCAGAAACAAAGGAGGTAATTTATACTATCTTACACACCTCAATGTTTTTAAGTCTGGAGGTTGCTGAGGTATTTTTCTGCTCTATATCCATGAAGTAGAAAGCCTTATTTAAGAGATAATTTGGCCAATGTTTGATTCACTCTTCTAATGAAATATTTTAAGGTCTTAATTTTTAAATTTCTAATCTCATCATGAGTGTGTCAAATGACTAAACAGCAACATTTTAATGATTAGGAATTCATAATTAATTAGCTGTGTGACAATTAATGAGAAGCACACTTCCTAATGCATAAAAATGTTCCCATTAAATATAAATCATATAAAAACTCTGCAAAGACTAAGGCAGTGTATGATGTGCTAAATAAACTGAACCCTGAAGGTTATCACGGATAACAAGGATTTTAGTCTTTATGACTGAGTATAAAGTGAAAAACAATTTGGATGTGTAATCATGGCCATACAATTTACAACTACTTTTACTTCTGATACAGTTTACAGAAAATTATTACCCCCCAAACTTATTTCAAGCTAGAAAATATCTTTGCTTTTACAAGGTTTTCAGGAACCACCTTCCAACCTATTGATCACCAAAGCAAAGATTACTATGCAACACCCAGGTGAGCTCCAGCTCTCATGCTTCTCTGGAAAGAGAGAAAACAATGAATCCCTGTAGCCATGTGACTTCAGCTATTAGTTAGAAGGCCAATGTCATAAACAGTGAGACTGTTCTCTCTCCACAGAGGCCAAACAAGCTAAGTGATGGCTGCCAAAGAAAGGATGGAAGAAATAAGGTACAATATGCAACTAAGTACTCAATAAATAAAAGGCAAAAAAGATGGAATATTTCCATTTGAAAACACATGGATGAATTTGAAGAGATTATCATAAGTAAAATAAGTCAGAAAGAGAAAGTCAGAAAGAGAAAATTATATGCTCGCACTCATTTATGTGGTAAGAAGAAAGAAAGTGAATGAACAAATAAAACCAAACCCAAAGGAAACTCTTATTCTCTGATCAATGGTGAGTGGTTACCTGGTTACCTGTGACGAGATATGCATGGAATAGATAGACGCTGTTTATCTGTGTTCATAGGAGCGCCAGATGTTTGGCGGAATACATGGTGTGATGCCTAGAGGCTCAGAGGTGAGCTACTGTACCCTTAAATATTACACAGTATTTTCACCCCATGTTACCTCAATTAAAAAATTAGTTTTTTCTTGACATTAGCAGAGTGTGATGAATGCTTTTATTTAAAAACAAACTTTGAGAGAGGGAACAAGAACCTTTTATAGAAGAAAGAACTTGGTGACTTTTACATTTAAGCAAAATAGAAGCAAAGAAATTGAATTAAAAATGAGGCTATGTATTTTAAGGATGCATTGGGTCTTGTGGATTGCTCTTGTTTTTCTCATTGATCTGTCTTTGGTATTGGGGGAAGCAATCTGAGATTCTCAATGCTGGTCTCCATTTCAGCACAGTAAAATCTCTTGGTATTCATTTGGAGTGAGTTTAGTAAATGTAACTGGGGCTATGTAGCATAATTTAATATGTTAGTCAACTACGATTGGGTTATATGAAAAAACTCTGGATTTTTTCTAACTTTGTTGCCTATTATTTGCATAATTCTCAGCAGTGTATTATTGTAGTTTGTATTTTGAGCCACCTTCACTTCTCATAAATAAATTAAATATTCTAAATGTCCCTGAACATAAGTGACAGACCTATTGACCATTTGTAGTTCTTTAAGAAAGTATCTGTTTATCTTGGCTCATTTTTGATAGGGTTGTATTTGTTATTTTATTACTAAGTTTTACAGATGTTTCATATATATATATATATATATATCTTAGTATTAACCCTTTGTCACACAAGAGATAAACAAATATGTTCTTTCAGTTTTTTTTATTTTAGTCATCATTTCTTTTGAAGTGCAGAAGATTCTTAATCTGATAGAGTCCCATTTGCTTATTTTTTTGTATGCTTGGAAAGTGGCATGGAGTCATTGAACATGTTTCTAGATTCAGTGTTATAAAGTATTATGCACATATAATTTATGAGCTGAGGACTTATATCAAGTTGTCTAACTCATTTTTGAATTGACTTTTGTACAAATGTAAGGAGTGAGATAGTGGTTTAAGTTCTTTTTCTTAAATGTGACCAACCAACACTATTTCTTGAAGTAGCTTCCTTGTTTTATTCTGGCTCCTTTATTAAGATTAGCTATGTGATTATTCCAGTAACACACTGCCTTAAGTATTATATCTTTCTAGTATAATTTAAAACAAAGGAAAGAAAATTGTCCCATTTCTTCCCATAAGACTATTTTGGCTGTTAAGAGGATTTTAATTTATTTTATTTTATGCTTTTGCTTTTGGGGTCACATCCAGCGACGCACAGGGGTTACTCCTGGCTCTGCACTCAGGAATCACCCTGGCGGTGCTCAGGGGACCATATGGGATGCTGGGAATTGAACCCAGGTTGGCCGCGTGCAAGGTAAACGCCCTACCCACTCTGCTATTGATCCAGCCCAAGAGGGTTTTATTCTAGTAGCATTTGGCCTTTGTCTCTAAAACCTTGTCATAGGTATTTTTTAAGGACTGAGTTGAATCTGTATAGTTTATTAAGAAGTATAATCATTTTGACAATTAGTCCTTCTGATCTATGGATAAAGGATGTGCTTCCATTTCCTTTTGTCTTTATTCCTTCTTTTAGTATTGACTTAATTATTTATTTATTTTTGTATGTCTGCTACCTCATTTGTTAAGCTGATTACCGAGAATTGATTTTATTTTGAAATAATTTTTTAATGGAATTACTTTTTACTTATTTCTCTTCTACTTCATTGTATTCAAACAGAAATGCCATGTATTGTGTTGGTTAATTTTGCACCCTGCTATCTTACTGTACAAGTTTAATATTTCACTGAGATTTATATTTTATAGATTTCTTAGGTTTTTTTAAGTACTATTTATCCTATATGTAGTGATAGTTTGACATTTTATTTTCCAATTTGGGTCCCCTTAACAACTATTTTTTTTATCTAGTATCTATACAAAATCTTCAATACTGTACTGAATTATAGTGGTGAGAGTTGGCAGACTTGTATATGATGTTAGAGGGAAGATTTTTAATTTTTTTTAACCACTGAGTATAGTGTTAACTGTTGGTTTTTGGTAAATTTCTTTCTTTACCTATATTTAGGGAAGTTCCTGCTACTCACATTTTATAAAGAGTTTCGTTTTTGTTTCTCTAATGAATATGTGTTGGTTATTTTTAAATGCAGACCAAAACAATGAAATATCATCTCATGCCAGTGAAATTGGCACACATTAAAAAGAAGAAAACATTAATATTGTATGGATGTGAGGAGAAAATCATCCATTGTTACTGGGGATGCCAACTGGTTCATCCTCTTTGAAAACAATATGGACATTTATTAAAAAATAAGAACTGAGCTTCCATATAAGCTAATAGTTTCATTTATTGGCATATGTTCTAAGGGTCCAAAAACACAATTTTGAAAGTGTGTTGCTGCCTTTATGTTTATTTCAGTGCTATCACAATAACCAAGACCTGGTGAGAAAAATCTAATTATCCTATAACAGACAGTTAAAGAAACAATGGTATGTATTCATAATGGACTTGACTATAAGGAAAAATATAAAAATCGTTCAAGTTGCTGCTACATGCATGAAACTGGAGACTATCCTGGTGAGTGAAGAGTGTCAAATGGAAAGGGACAGATACAGAATATTCACTTGAATTTGTGGTATATAAAGGAATATAATGAGGGAGCAACAAATGACTAAAGGTAAAGAACTGGAGAGTTGATCCACAGAACTCAGCTTAACCTGGGAGGATGGAAGAAATGTGTGTTGAAGGGGTCTTTGGGGCATTGATGGAGAGAAGAAAGTACTCGGGTGATGGATGTTTTGTTGGAACTATGTGTTCATGTAATTATCATAAATATAATATTGTAAATCATAGTACCACAATAAAATGGGGGCAATATATAAAAATAAGCTTAATGACATGTCAACAGTTTTCAAAGTTTGCTAGAATATTATGTGGGATAAAATTGTTCATGTGGATACCATAAATAGTAGAGATAGATATATTGCTTGCCTTGATTTAAAAGAGAGTGGGAATGTTATGCTGAAAATGAAAAGGGGTAGGGTGTGCTATTGAGCTGTAAGTTTGGAGTATGAAAGTTTATCTAATGCTTTTATAAAAAAAATTTATAGCAAATTTTACTTTTTGTTCATTTTTGAACCATACCTGACTATGCTCTGGACCTACTTCTGACTCTCTGCTCATTGCACATAACTGTTCCTTGGACACCATATGCATCTGGGAATCAAACCCAGATTGGGCATGTGCAAGACAAGAACTTTAGATGCTGTACTATCTCCCTGGCCCTTATTGAAAATTTTAGAATTAAATGCGTTGCTTTTATTTGCTTGAATATTTAGACAAAATTATATATAATAGAACTAAATGTCTCTTATTCTTAAGATTCTGACTCTGTTAACTCTTAACCTCATTGTTTTAGGAAGTCATTGTTTTAGTGAGTTAAACAAACCACTCACACAATGACTTCTATAAACAGCATATATAAAACATAAGCTTATTTAATAAGCATGAGGTTTTGAGGTGATGGAATTCTTACAGTAAACTAAAGGAGTCTTTAAAAATTAATCTAATTCCTTCTGAAACACTTTTCTAGTGAGATCATGGCATAGTGGGAAGACAATCTAGCTTTGAAAATCCATCAATAGCAGCTATTTTTAATCCGACGGAAATGCCAGTGATAGGTCTCACAAAGTTAATTTGACTAGACGAGATCTGGACTGAAAGCCTTATTGCATAAAAGACTAGTGACTTTTTTCTTTTATCAATTAGCATGAGCAATACTTAAGATTAAGTAGCAAAATGAATGATAATCAAATGTCAAGCTTCTCTAGCTAGCACCACCTATCTGTCTAATGAAAGCAATAGGTAGATTATTATTACCTAATCTAATAGACAGCAATAGATTTATTTATGAGTTATTTATACTTTATAAATTACATAAAAGTGACTTTATAATGCATTCAGTTTGATGAATTTGCAGATATGGATACACTGGTAAAACATCCACTTCCAAAAATCTTCTTTTGTTTCTTTATTTATCTTTTGTGGTTTATGCTTTTACAAATTTCTTTTTTTTTAAATAATGTAGGAGTACTGCTATTTGTTCAGTCATTGATTAAACTGATTGAATTGGGCATGAACTCCACATTACCTTTTTATTTTATTGTATCACCATGAGATAGAGTTACAAAGATTTCATGTTTGAGATTTAGCCATACAATGATGAAACACCCATCCCTCCACCAGTGCACTTTTTCCACCACCAAGTATCACCCCCCACTCACATATATACACATCGCAGTTCTCACCCTGCCTCTATGGCAGACAATTTCCCCAATACTCTCTCTCTAAATTTGGGGCATTAATTTTGCTCGAATTTTCCCACCACCATTCAAGCCTACCTGCCGGGGCAGACACTAAATAATATATTTTCCATAGCAAATTTTGAATATCATGAGAGCTCACGCAGGCACGATTGTAAATGTAAATTTCTAGATTGTAAATGGTTGGGTTCCAGAGACATCTCTGTATGGCACTAATCCATTGGGGATTCAATTAGGAGCCTCTGGGCCAGGGCTGTTGGTGCGCTAAGATGGCATCTGGAGGTAAATTGTGGGCATGACAGCCAGTCTTCTAGGAAGGTGGCGACCCAGGGAGGGAGAGCCGAGGTTCTCTGCCACCATGTGGCCTGGAGATTTAGTCCTGAACCCACATACCTAGGCCTTGCTTTGAAAGCTCTTGGTCACCAGGATTCTATCTGGAGTAGGTGGGGAGACTGCACCTACTCCTTCTGGGGTGCCCCAGTAATATTGACTCAGTGTGGGGCCTGGAGAGATCTCTGGTGCTGTGGTGTTATCTGGGACTTGCTGCTGTGTCTCTGGTCCAGGTCTGTTGGTGTGCTAAGATGGTGCCTGGAGGATAATTGTGGAGATGACAGCCAGTCTTCTGGGTAGGCGGGGACCTGGGGAGGGACAGCCTGGATCATCTGCCAACATGCGTCCTGGAAGTGTAGTCCTGGAACCCGCATATCTAGGCCTTGCTTGTCGAAGCTCTTGGTCACCAGGATTCCATCTGGAGTAGGCGGGGAGACTGTACCTGCTCCATCTGGGGTGTCCTGGTGATATTGGCTCAGTATGGGGCCCAGAGAGATCTATGGTTCTGTGATGTCTTCTGGGACTTGCTGCTGTGTCACTGGGCCAGGGCTGTTGGTGCCAAGATCCACATTACAAAATTTTCAGATTATACATTGGTGAGGTCCATCCTGAGACAGTGGAGTCAGGCTGGGATATGGTGGAAACTTTAGATTGTGGGAGCAAGTGGCTGCCGGGGACTCTGCTTGAGTGGGCACAGCCTAACCCATCTCCTCCAATTTACTCTGGACTCTTTAGCCATGTATGGGTCTCAGCTTAACTGCAGCTTTCGATCTCTTTCAAGATTTATTTAGGGGTCTCTGAGGCAAAGTCAAGGTGGCACTGGAGTTGGTTCATGGGGGTGCCTGACAGTTCTTCCATGTGTATTGGGAAGTGGGGGAGGTAGCCTATCCCAAATCTGAGTGAGCTTGTATAGCTGAGCCGGAGGTGGTTTGTGGGTGTGACACCCACATAGCTAATTTTTGGCAATTTAATTTCTTGGTAAACTTGTTCCCAAGTTGTTGGGGTCTGGCCAAAGACACAGCAGCAATTTTGGGGTATCAGGAAGCCTGAAGGCAACATCAGCCTGCTGATTCATTCCCCTGCAGGTATAGGTTGACCTGTTGGAGGCACCATACCTCTATATCCTTTTACAAATTTCTTATTGTAATATATTGATTTGTTAACCCTAGCGATAACACAGTGGGTAGAGCATTTGCCTTGCTTATGGCCAGTTGGCTGACCCGAGTTCTATTCCTTCATCCCTCTCGGAGAGCCCGGCAAGCTACCAAGAGTATCTTACCTGCACGGCAAAGCCTGGAAAGCTACCCGTGACATATTTGATATGCCAAACACAGTAACAACAAGTCTCACAATGTTACTGAGCCCCGTTCAAGCAAATCGATGTACAACGGGAGGACAGTATGGTGCAGTGCAGGTACTAGTGGCATATATATATATATATATATATATATATATATATATATATATAGTAAAGGCCCTCCCGTTGATCATTGATTTGCTCGAGCGGGCCCAGTAACGTCTCCATTGGAGACTTTGTTGTTACTGTGTCTGGCATATTGAATACTCTCGGTAGCTTGCCGGGCTCTCCCAGAGGGGTGGAGGAATCGAACTCGGGTCAGCCATGTTGGCTGCGTGCAAGGCAGACGCCCTACCCGCTGTGCTATTGCTCCAGTAACAATTAACATTTTAATGATATAGAAAACTTAGAAGGACTTATATATATTGCAGGGGGAGAGGGATGGGCAGGAATTAAGCCTCACCCAGCGATCCTCAGGACTCACTGCTGGCTTTCTGCTCAGGTATTATTCCTTGTGTATTCAAGAGGTCAATAAGGGATGTCAGGGACTGAACTTGGGTTGGTGGCATGCAAGCGAATCACCCTACCCATGTACTATTGCTCTAGCCCCTTATATTCTATATTTTTGTCTTCTGTTCCAGTGAAATAAGTGTAGCTTTGGGGTCTTGGTGATATAGTTGTTTGGTACAACCCCTTCCTCTCTAATAGGGTAAAGTTCCATGCCTTAGAGATCTTTTGGGAGTTGCTTTTAGTCCTATGACTGTTTTTTCTTGGCCAGGCTGGGGTCTTTCATTTGTTATGCCCCTTTTCTATTTTAAAAAAGAGTTTCTTATACTATATAAACCACAGATCCAGTAACACTATAAACTTCTACAATGTTCTGATTCTAGTGCTTTTACAACTTTCTCATTTAGTAGTGTAAGTGTGGAAGAAACTGAGAAATGTCTACAGAGATTTTGTGACTGTTCAAGTGTCTCTCCAGGAGGATTTACTTAAGAAAGGACATGTGTAAAAAGACTAAAGAAGAGCCATGCAGCAAAGCAGAAAATGCAAATAAAGGCACAACTCAGAAACACGGAATGAGTTGTATCTTAGGGGAAATGGAAAAGATGAAAGAAAATGGGTTACAAGAGTGAGAACAAAGGTAAGATTTTCAGGTTGTTTGGAGCACCTAACACATAGCTAGTGTACTACCAGGCACTGACCCTGTGTTTTTGGAGGGGCCCTGTCTCATCTGCTTCTTTAAATAAAGAGATCATAGGACTTCCGGGATATGCCTACGTAAGTTAAACCCTTTGTATTGAAATTTCCTGCCCAAAGACCTCTAACCTGCTGTTAATTCCCTTTAGGCTTCTCTGGGTCCATGCTTCCAAGGCCAGATGGCCAATATACAGCAATTTTCAGGGGATAGGACATAGTTTAGATATGTGGTTAAAGTATGCATTAAGGAACACAGATTGTAGCCAGGACTCACAGGAAAATAAGTGAAGTGGGCCCATGGACAACTCAAATCCTTGTGTTTATAAGGACCAGCACAGAAAACTACTCTGTACAATATATATATGCTTCTGTTACTTTTCTGTTATTCTTTAGAATTAAACAAGTAAGCAGACAATATACATTCAAGCTAAGTATGCATTCTTTTCACTACTCATCAGCACCTTAATTTGTGTACCAATATTCATGGGCACCATCAGCCCAGGATTCCATTGGGATTTGATTTATAGGTTTCATGCAAATAGAGGGAAACTTCTTAGATCTATGAATAAGTGGGGGTCTCGCAACCTTGCAAGGCATCGATTTACATCTGAACTAGAATTTTCATGAAGAATGGAAAGAAAGACATTGGGGGTCTAAGAAACACCAGCAACCATGGAGTCCTATATATTATTTCTTATTTGTCACTTTATCTATTTATCTATTTTCTTTTAAAATAGTTAAGATCTGGAAACAATTCTAGTGTCCATAAAGAGATGAGTAGATAATGGAAATGTAGTATAGATATACAGTGCAATACTATTTAGCCATGAGAAAAGATAAAATCTTGCCATTCACTGAAACATAAATGGAATTGGAGGGTGTCAGGTAAAGTGAAATGGGCCAAATTAAAAAATAAATTCCAGATTATTTTGTTCATAGGCAGATTATAAAGAAACAAAGGGATTAAATAATTCTCAGTGAAAAATAATCAACAAAATTATGAATTCAATTATATTGTGAACTGTGACATCAAGAACAAATAATTAAAAATTGTGCCTTTTTATTATTCAATGACTTATCCTAAAAGTGCTGATACGACTTATCCTAAAAGTGATGATACAACTGAAAAGATAATTTACAGTTTCTCTCTTGTCCATTTCCTTACACACCAGGAAGATATGTGAAAGATCTGTACATATGAAAAAGTGAATAAAACACCTACATTAATTTTTCAGTGTCACCATTGTTGTTGAAACACATGGATGAAGATATTGAAAAATATCAATAGTTATTTGGGTGGGCTGGAGCAATAGCACAGCATTAGGGCGTTTGCCATGCATGCGGCCAGTCAGCCAGCCAGGATGTGATTCCTCCACCCCTCTCGGAGAGCACGGCAAGGTACTGGGAGTATCTTGCCCACACAGCAAAGCCTGGCAAGCTACCCTTGAAGTATTTGATATGCCAGACAGAGTAACAACAAGTATGACAATGGAGACATTTCTGGGCCCGTTTGAGCACATCAATGAACAAAGGGAAGACAGGGACAGTAACAGTAACAATTTGGGTATTATGTATATGCATTAAATTCTTTAAATATAAAATATTATAAATGTTTATAAATATTTTTAATATGTTGCTATTTGCACTTAAAATTGGTGTGCCTAGTCCAAGAATATGAGTCATGTAGCAATTTAATTTTTAAATATTTCTTTGCTCAGATAGGAAAGAAAACACATCCATATTCTGATAGAAATGAGAGATGATAAAGTTAGGTACAAGGTATAGACGAATTGGCTATTAGGTATAGAATTGCCAGACTTAGGTATCTTTTTATTCCAAATACTTACAGTTTATTTTATTATGTATATTATATGTATAATTAACTTATATATATAAATAAATGTGAATGCCTCAATATTTTCATTTGCTCAAGACCTGGACATATTAATGCTCATTCATATTTGTAATCAACTGCTGTGTGAAAACTAAAAATTAAATCATTCAATTTTTGAGCAAAGGGAGAACTTATACAGACTGATGATTGTTTTCAACAAATCTTCTCTGTCAAAGTCAGAGAAAGTAGACAAACTTACATGAATGTGGAGAACAATGAATTTCAGCCCCTAGAGAAATTCTAGGGCTGAGAGAATGGTGATGACTTGCTCTGGGGTCAAAGAAAGTATAGGTGTAGAACCAGAAATCTACATTTTTAGATATTATATGAGAACTCAGGAGTAGCACAGCACCTAAATGAATAGCTTGGTCTGCAGATAACATGTGGGTAGTCATCAAATCTGGTTGAAGTAAAATAAGTCATCTAAACTTTCAGAAACTACCTTCTATTCTACACGCTGAATGTAAAATCATGGAATGGGTCAAGTCCTTGAACAAAAACATTTACTAGGAGTTTTGCTGAAGTTATAAAGGTGCCTGTCAAGAGTGAGTGCTGGAATGGAGGGCGTATGAGGGTGAACCAGAGAGCATTGGTGGAGTGAGGCTGACACTGGTGTGCTGGGGAACACTTTTCCTCCCAATGGTGGCTGGACACGTTGAGCACTGGGTCTGGGCAGATGTGGAGCGAAGGATAATGGACATGTTATCCTTTCTCTGAAGGATAATGGAGAAACACCCTCTGGGAGCAGCTGATGGCTGTTCCCTTTATTGCCAAACACACACACATATTTTACAGGGGGTCTCGTTTTAAGAGGATGGCCCAATCACATAAAATTTATCAGTATCGGCCTATCACCTTTCCAACTCTTCTTTGCCCTGGTCCAATCCCAATCAAGTCTGGATGCTGCAGTTAGGATGACTTGCTAAACATATGTGACATTTCTGTGTCTAAGGCACATGTGACTAGGAGCTGGAGTGAGGCTGAAGGCCGAAAACAGTGCTGGCTGATGCACTGTTTTTGCCAACTTTGTCCAGACACTCCCTCTTTTGAGGCTTTGCTACTGGGTTGCTTCACTAGGTCAGGTCTTATATGCTCAGTGCCTGTCACCATGCTCCACAACACTGGTAGCAATGGTGCTGCGGTATTGTATGTCCAAAACTCAACTATGAAACTTTGTAAGTCATAGTGCTTTAATAAAATTTAAAAATAATTTGAAAAAAACTCCTTAGAAAATATTTGGTAAAAAAATAAGTCAGACAGCCCGCCCCCAAGGGCTCGGGTCCCTCTCTGGGCATGCGCAGCTAGAAACAGCCCCTAGACAGCCGGTTTTCAACCCCTGATCTGCGTGGGACGGGCACAGAGGCCCAGCTCTGGGCAACAAAGCTGAACGGCTCCAATTCCAACAGGTACAGCCCGCCCCCAAGGGCTCGGGTCCCTCTCTGGGCACGCGCAGCTAGAAACAGCCCCTAGACAGCCGGTTTTCAACCCCTGATCTGCGTGGGACGGGCACAGAGGCCCAGCTCTGGGCAACAAAGCTGAACGGCTCCAATTCCAACAGGTACAGCCCGCCCCCAAGGGCTCGGGTCCCTCTCTGGGCACGCGCAGCTAGAAACAGCCCCTAGACAGCCGGTTTTCAACCCCTGATCTGCGTGGGATGGGCACAGAGGCCCAGCTCTGGGCAACAAAGCTGAACGGCTCCAATTCCAACAGGTACAGCCCGCCCCCAAGGGCTCGGGTCCCTCTCTGGGCACGCGCAGCTAGAAACAGCCCCTAGACAGCCGGTTTTCAACCCCTGATCTGCGTGGGACGGGCACAGAGGCCCAGCTCTGGGCAACAAAGCTGAACGGCTCCAATTCCAAACAGGAGACTTTCCCAACTCCTCGCCTAGTGCCAGGGACTCTTTCCGGAGCCGCGACCGCTGACGCGGCCGCAAAATATTTTCCCACTACATATGCCATAGGAACCATAAGCTAACTTCTTAGATGGAAACTTCTCTATTTTAGCTCAGCCACTAGAAACACAGTAGCCAATAACTCATAAGCCTGTCTTAACTCACACTGCATATCAAAGCAGAATAGTAACAGTGAACGTGAAGGACTAAACCACACCTCTCACAATGGTAAAGCAACGCAAAAGCCCACCAAACTTTCATATTGAAGAGTCTAGCCCAGATGACACCAACAGTACTGTAGTGTTAGACAACCTCTCTGATAAGGAATTCAGAAGGGAGCTACTTAGGATGCTTAGGGAATTAAAAGAAACAATGGAAAGCAATGCCAATAGAAGACAAGAGGATCTGAAGGCAGAAATGAGGAAAATGCAATCAGAAATGTCAGACCTGAAAAATCTCGTAGGCGAATTGAAAAGCTCAGTGGAAGGCCTCAGCAGCAGAGTAAGAGCGGCTGAGAACAGAATCAGTGAGCTCGAAGATGAAGTTCAGAGACTCTCCAGAAAAGAGCAGAAAATGGAAAAGAGACTCACAATTCGGGAACAGATGGCAAGAGAAGATCGTGATGAAGCCAAGAGGGGTAACATAAGAATTATTGGAGTCCCAGAGGTACAGGAAGAAAACCTCGATGAAGAAGAAACTGTCAAAGAAATCATTGCTACAACATTTCCAGAGCTGAAGAAAACTTGTGACCACATTCAGGAGGCCCGAAGGGTACCAGCTAGAAGAAATCCGAATAAAAATACCCCAAGACACATTCTGATCAAAATGACCAAAACCTTAGACAGAGACAAAATTCTGAAAGCAGCAAGATCGAAGAAAGAAATCTCTTACAAAGGAGCATCCTTAAAATTCACAGCTGATTTTTCTGATGAAACCCTCATGGCCCGAAAACAGTGGTGGGACATAGTAAAAAAAACTCAATGAAATAAATGCCTCCCCCAAAATACTTTTCCCAGCAAGACTCTCATTCATAATAGAAGGAACAACACACAGTTTCACAGACAAACAACAGCTCAGGAACTTCATAAACTCAAAACCATGGTTACAAGAACAACTAAATGGGCTACTTTAAGGCAAGAAAGGCCCCTCAAATACACCAAATTTTAACAGAACAATGGGACAAAATCCCATAACAATAATCTCTCTCAATGTCAATGGGCTAAACGCACCAATTAAAAGACATAGAGTGGCAGGATGGATTAGAAAATTGAACCCAACATTCTGTTGCCTGCAAGAAACGCATCTCAATAGTCAAAGCAAACACAGACTCAGAGTCAAAGGCTGGAAAACAATCCTACAGGCAAACAGCTCCCATAAAAAAGCTGGGGTAGCCATCCTTATATCAGACCACATCGATTTCAGAGTGAGGAAGGTCATAAGAGACAGTGAAGGCCATTTCTTATTGATCAAAGGATCTGTACAACAGGAAGAACTTACAATAATAAATGTATATGCACCTAATGAGAGACCAGCAAAGTACTTAAAACAACTACTCATAGATTTGGAAAAAGACATCAATAGCAACACAATACTAGTGGGAGACTTCAACACTGCTTTGTCACCTCTTGATAGATCAACCAGACTCAAGCTTAGCAAGGACATACTTCATTTGAGGGAAACAATGGAAGAAAGGGACTTAGTAGATATATACAGGACACTTCATCCACAAAAAGCTGAATACACATTCTTCTCAAGCGTACATGGAACATTCTCCAAGATAGACCACATGCTGAGCCACAAAACATGCCTCCATAAAATTAAGAAGGTAGAGATTGTATCAACAATCTTCTCAGACCATAATGCGCTGAAATTAGAAGTAAATCACACACAAAAACAGAAAACTAAATCAAACACCTGGAAATTAAACAGTGCACTATTGAACAACGAGTGGCTTAGACAGGAAATCAAAGAGGAAATCAAAAGATTCCTAGAAACGAATGAAAATGAGAACACGAGTTACCAAAACTTATGGGACACAGCAAAGGCTGTGTTAAGAGGAAAGTTTATAGCTCTACAAGCATTCCTCAGGAAGGAGGAGCGAGCACACATAAGTAACCTAACCTCACAGCTTAAGAGCTTGGAGAAGGACCAAAAAAAGGAGCACAACCCGAACAGGAGAAAGGAAATAATAAAACTCAGAGCAGAGATTAACGAGATGGAAACCCAAAAAACAATCCGAAAGATCAATGAAACCAAAAGCTGGTTCTTCGAGAAAATTAACAAGATCGATAAGCCTCTAGCAAAACTCACAAAGAAAGGGAGAGAGAAAACCCTAATAAACCGAATCAGAAATGAAAAGGGGGTCATTACAACAGAAACCACAGAAATTCAGAGGATCCTCAGGGAGTACTTTGAGAAGATTTATGCCACGGAACATCAAAACCTCGAGGAAATGGATAAATTCCTAGACTCCTACAGACTCCCAAGGCTGAACCAAGAAGACCTGGAATACCTGAACAGACCTATCACCATCAAGGAAATTGAAATGGTAATAAAAAGTCTCCCCAAGCACAAAAGTCCTGGCCCCGATGGATTCACTAGTGAATTCTTCCAAATCTTTAAAGAGGACTTACTCCCGATGCTCTTTAAGCTTTTCCACGAAATTGAAATATCAAAAACACTTCCGAACAGTTTCTACGAAGCAAATATCACACTGATACCAAAAGCAGACAGAGATACCACAAAGAAAGAGAATTACAGGCCGATATCCCTGATGAACACAGATGCAAAGATCCTCAACAAACTACTAGCAAATAGAATCCAACTACTCATCAAAAAGATCATACACCATGACCAAGTAGGATTCATCCCAGGGATGCAAGGATGGTTTAACATTCGGAAATCGATCAACATAATCCACCATATCAACAAAAGAAAAGATAAAAAGCATATGATCATATCAATAGATGCAGAGAAAGCATTTGATAAGATCCAGCACCCCTTTATGATGAAAACCCTAGCCAAAATGGGTGTAGAGGGGACCTTCCTCAACATAATTAAAGCCATCTACCACAAGCCTACAGCAAGCATCATCCTCAATGGGGAAAAACTGAGAGCCTTCCCTCTAAGATCAGGGACGAGACAAGGATGCCCACTCTCTCCACTGCTGTGCAATATAGTACTGGAAGTACTTGCAATAGCGATTAGGCAGGAAAAAGATATTACGGGCATTCAGGTAGGAAAGGAAGAAATCAAGCTCTCACTATTCGCAGATGATATGATACTCTACTTAGAGAACCCAATAGCTTCCACCAAAAAACTCCTAGAAACAATAGACTCGTATAGTAAAGTTGCAGGTTATAAAATCAATACCCAAAAGTCCATGGCTTTCCTATACGCAAACAGTGAGAGAGAAGAAAGCAACATGAAAAAAACAATCCCGTTCACAATTGTGCCCCAGAAAATCAAGTACCTAGGAATCAGCTTAACTAAGGAAGTAAAGGACCTGTACAATGAAAACTACAAAACGCTACTTCGGGAAATAAAAGAGGACATGAGGAAATGGAAAGATATCCCCTGCTCATGGGTCGGGAGACTTAACATTGTCAAAATGGCAATACTACCGAAAGCATTGTATAAATTCAATGCAATCCCTATAAGGATACCCATGACATTCTTCAAAGAAATGGAGCAAACACTCTTGAAATTTATATGGAACAATAAGCCCCCACGAATAGCTAAAGCAATTCTTGGGAAAAAGAAAATGGGAGGAATCAACCTCCCGAACTTCAAACTGTACTACAAAGCAGTAATAATTAAAACAGCATGGTACTGGAACAAAGGCAGAACTGCAGACCAATGGAACAGGGTTGAATACACTGACATCTCTCCTCAATCATATGCTCATCTAATCTTTGATAAAGGTGCAAGTAATGTGAAGTGGAGTAAGGAAAGCCTCTTTAATAAATTGTGTTGGCATCACTGGACGGCTACATGCAAAAAAAAATAGGCTCAGAACTCTGCCTAACACCATGTACAAAAGTAAGATCAAAATGGATTAAAGACCTCAACATCAGACCAGAAACCATAAGGTACATTGAAGATAAAGTTGGCAAAACCCTCCATGACATTGAAGCTAATGGTATCTTCAAAGATGCCACGCCACTGGCCGAGAAAGTGAAAACAGAGATAGATAAATGGGACTATCTTAAACTAAGAAGCTTCTGCACCTCCAAAGAAACAGTGACCAAAATACAAAGACAGTCTACAGAATGGGAAAGGATATTCACCGAATACACATCTGACAAGGGGTTGATATCCAGGATATACAAAATACTGGTTAAACTCCACAAGAAGAAAACATCCAACCCCATCCAAAAATGGGGCAATGAAATGAACAGAAACTTTCTCAAAGAAGAAATCCGAATGGCAAAAAAGCACATGAGAAAATGCTCTACATCATTAATCATCAGGGAGATGCAGATCAAAACCACAATGAGATACCATCTCACACCTCAGAGACTGGCCCACATTCAAAAGAACAAAAGCAACCGATGCTGGCGTGGATGTGGCGAGAAAGGGACACTCCTTCACTGTTGGTGGGAATGTCCACTGGTTCAGCCCTTCTGGACAACAGTATGGACGATTCTCAAAAAATTAGAAATTGAGCTCCCATTTGACCCAGCAATACCACTCCTGGGAATATATCCCAGAGAGGCAAAAATGTATAGTCGAAGTGACATCTGCACTTGTTTGTTCATTGCAGTACTCTTTACAATAGCCAGAAACTGGAAGAAACCTGAATGCCCAAGAACAGATGACTGGTTAAAGAAACTTTGGTACATCTACACAATGGAGTACTATGTAGCTCTTAGAAAAGATGAAGTCATGAACTTTACATACAAGTGGTACAATATGGAAAGTATCATGCTAAGCGAAATGAGTCAGAAAGAGAGGGATAGACATAGAAAGATTGCATTCATCTGGGGGATATAAAGTAACAAAGTATGAGATTAATACCCAAGAATAGCTGAGATCAGCACCAGGAGGATTACTCCATAACTTAGAGGCCAGCCGGGTATCCTAGAGGAAAGGGCAGTTCAGATAGAGAAGGGAGCACTAAATAAAGGATGTTTGGAGGATCCTCCCAGGAGGGGAGATGCATGTCGAAAGTAGACTATGGACTGAACATGTTTGCCACTCAATGCCTCTTTTGCAGACCACAACACCCAAAAGGAGAGAGAGAACACAGGGGATTGCCCTGCCACAGAGACAGGGGGGACGGGGGGATGGGGGTGGGAGGGATATTATCCATGGTGGTGGAAAATGGGCACCGGTGGAGGGATGGGTATCTGATCATTGTATGATTGAAACCAAAGCACAAAAAATTGTAAATCTACAACTTTAAAAAAAAATAAAATAAAATAAAGGGGAAAAAAAATAAGTCAGCAAATGAAGGGCCCACAGAAATTTTAGAGAGAAGGAGTCTACTTGTTCTGCCGCTGGCCCTGACAATGCCTAGCATAATGTTGTCCTAGGCCTGCTGTGTCCCCAGAAGTCACCAGCACCTCCAGATATGGTTTTGGAAGGTCTTGATGATTAGATCATCCAAAGAATCCTTAGCCCTGTCAGCCTGAAGAGCCCTGCATCCTCAGGATCTTGAGTTGAACTACAGGACCTTGTTGCTCAAGAATTAGATGGAGAAATGCACACCCCCTTCCAAAAAACAAAAAGCAGGGACCCTTGAAGAGATAGTACAGCAGGCAGGGTTCTCGCCTAGTACATGGTAGACCAGCTTCAATCCCTGGCACCGTAAGAGTGATCCTTACCAGGAGTGATCACTGAATGAAGAGCAAGGAGTAAGCCCTGAGTATTGTCAGTGTGGCACCCAAGTCAAAATAATTATTATTAATCACTTGTATCACTTGTCATCCCACTGATCTTCGATTTGCTCGAGCAGGGGCCAGTAACATCTCCATTCATCCCTGTTACATGCTAGTGTAGCCCAATGGCATCTGTTCACTCCAGGAACACAAAAAGCCTCAAATGGTTTGTTCAGGGTTTTGACGAAGAAGTCTGACCATCTCCCAAGTGGGTGGCCATGCATCCTTTTGATGTCCCGTGGAATCCAGTCAGTAACAGCTCTAGTTCAGCAGTTGTCTTAAATCACATTACATATCTGGACCATCTGATTTTCGACGCCTTGGAAAACAAGACCGTGTTCCTGATTCTTGATCAATGGAGGTCATATCTCCAGATTCCTTCTCTCACTTGAGTGAAATGTGACATTCCAAGCACAGCTCTTTTGATTCCTCTTTGGGATATCTGAATAAACTTCTCGTTCTATTTTTGTAGGGCCTAGGTCTCTGAGGCATTTGTTAGTGCAGGAAGAATGGTGGAGTCGAAAAGATGTGCCCGGAGCCGGGGACTCTTCATCCTCTTAACCACTTCTCTGATGCTTTTGAAGGCATACCACACCACCCTCTTCCTCCAGCGCAGTTCTGGAGCCAAGTCTTTCCTCATGTTGAGTTCTCCACCCAGGTACACAAAGTTGCTACTTTCGAAGATGTTTGTTCCATTGAGAGCAAATGTAATGTCAGGGACTAGTTCGTTTTTCATGAACATTTTTGTGAGATTCGGCTGCAGTCCGACCTTTTCACACTCATAGTCGAAGTTGGCCAGCATTTGTGCTGCTTGGCTAATATTTGGTGTTATTAGAATGATGTCATCAGCGAAGCAGAGGTCATGTAGCTGCCAAACGTCTATCTTCACTCCCATTCCTTCCCATTTCAGTCGTTGCATGACTTTCTCAAGGGTGGCACTGAAGAGTTTTGTTGAAATGGTATCATTCTGCTGAACCCCTCTCTTTATGTCGATAATCCTTCCTTGTAGAACGGTGAGGGTATGTAATAAAGCTCCTGGAGGATCCTGATGTACTGAGTTTGAATGCCCTGTTTGGCTAGGGCTTCGATAACTGCGTCAGTCTTAACAGAATCAAAGGCCTTCTTTAAATAGTTGAACTTCAGGCAGAGTGGCATCTTGAACTCTCGAGAAACCTCAAAGAGATTGGTCACCATTTGGATATGGTTGATGTGCTGAATCTTTTAAGGAACATGGCTTTCTCACATGGTTGTCCTTCATCTAGTGTTCTGTCTATTCTATTCAGGATGACTCGAGCGAGCAACTTGTAGACAACAGACAGCAGGCAGATTGGGTGATAATTGCCAATATTGTGGATGTCTCTCTTCTTAGACTACAGAAAAGTCCTGTTGATTTTCCACTGGGACAGAAACTTGCATTCAGACAGAGTATGAAGAGCTGAGGCAGTGTATTGATGACTACTGGTGGGAAATTCTTCAGGTGTTCAGGTCTGACCTTGTCTGGGCTGGGTGCTGTTCACTTCTTTACCAACAAAATGCTGTTTTGTTTTTTTTCCAGAAGGGAGAATGTTGGGAACAACATATCCATCCTGTGGAATTTGGATTGTGGGCAGGTAGACGTGGCTATCAAGGAGATCAAAGTAGAAATAATGGATAATCATCATGGATAATCTTCTCCACTGCTCTTCTGGAAGATGTGATAGATCCATCAGGACATCGGATAGCAGTCATCTTTGTTTTGCAGTTGGTGAAGGACAGGCGAGCATTGTGGAAAATTACAATTGCTCTATTTTCTATTTGTTTTCTAGCAAATTGATTTTATTATAATTTTTATTATTAAATTACTATGGTGTCTTATTATTAAATTATTCCCCAGATGAACACAATCTTTGTATGTCTGTCCCTCTCTTTCTGACTCATTTCACTACTTCATGGTGTTTCACTAATAAAAATTAAAAAAAAAACTCACACAGAAAAAAAAAAGAGTTTCCAAAGACAGGCATCTGTTTATGGCTTTTCCACTCTTGGCATTCCTTGAGCAGTCATGGAGGTGCTGAACCAATTGATCGTATTCCTAGTCAATGTCAATGACAACATCTTCCCACATTGCTGCAATAGTGCCAAAGAGCTTCCAGTTGGTGGTTATTTAGGGACTTCTCTTCTTAAATTTTGCAGCTCTTTCTCCCTGCTCCATGAAGTAGAATTTTTCACAAAGAAGACGGTGATCCAATCTCATTTGGAATTTTGGGACAACAGCAACATTGGTCAGGCAAAACCACCGATTAAATATGATGTGGTAAATTTTGTTGTGGAACTGTCCACCAGGAGACTCCCATGTCCAACATTCAGATTCGGCCTTCTGGAACTGTGAGTTACCATGGATGGTCTTGGTCGACATGATTAACTTAGACAGTATATCACACTATTCATTCCATTCTAGGCCATGGGTCCCGATGTGGAGTTCTTCAGGCGACCTTTTCAGTCCTATCTTGGCATTAAAATCACCAACAAAGATCTAGTAGAAGGTGTGGTCTTCGTTATAGAACTTCTCCAGCTCCATGTAGAACTTCTCAATTTCTTCTTCATCATAGTTGGATATTGGTGTGTAGACAACGAAGATAGAAACTGCCAGCAATGAGCCACACCTATTCGAGCATAATTGTCCAATTCAGGTTGTTAGGCATTTGAATGAATCAATGCTCATAGCAAAGTTCGTATTGACAAGGACACAGACACCATAATAATTTAATAATAAAAATTGTAATAAAATCAATTTGCTAGAAAACAAATAGAAAATAGAGCAATTGTAATTTTTCTTATAAAACTCAAAAATCAGGACAATAAGAATTGTCATACTAATTTAGATCTGAAACTTCTTAGTTAAGTTCAGTGTGCTTGTTTGTGTGAGCAATTAATGAGTAGTAGAAAAATGTTAAATAATGTTATATTATTTTTCTCTTGAAAAATACTTTAGACTGGTATTGGAAATAATCTTAGTCATAAATGACTATATATGTAGACCCTACTGAGCTACATTTATACACCAGAAGGAAAAAGTAGAATGTCTGTAAATTCTCAAACAATGTACAAAATAAGCAAGAGAAATAGAGAAAAATAATGCTGAAAGTGTAAGAAAATGAAAATATTAAGGAAAACAAAGTGAGTGACCAAAGTATCCCAAATTAAGATTAATTGCAGTTAAAATAAACATATGTTGCATTCAACTACTGTATTAAAATTGCATAATCAAACAATGTGTCCTGCAACTCTTTCTTAATAAAACAGAGATAAAATTTGTGATATTTTCTGAATATAGCTATTAACTGGAGCAAAAGATCTTCACTAAAGTTTTTTAAAAATAGATAAAATAACTAGTAAAAGCATGAGATAAATTATATACACAAAACACACAATAGGTCAAAATATATAAAAGATATCACCTGTATGTGAAAGGTGTAAAATATATAATAAAGCAATCATTGGAAGCATTTGGTAAACAAAATATAGAAAAAAATTAAAACTAGCATTTCAGTGCAAGTTTCTTAAGATTAACCAAAAATATATTAGCAGAAACCTGAATAAAATTCTGTTAAGCTCAGACTACGTAATTTTGCAAGCTCACATTAGCCACAACAACAAAAAGTGATTTTTTTAAAGTTATATAACACTTTCACAAAATATTATTAGAAAGAATACATTATTTTAAAGATATAATTAGGACATCATACCTTGAAAATCAATAACTAAAAATATGTAAATTTATTTACAGACCAAAAAGATAACACTGAAGTGAATTTACTTTCCTTAATTTTGGGCTAGAGCAATAGCACAGCGTGTACGGCTTTTGCCTTGCACGCGGCTGACCCAGATTAGATTCCTCCATCCCTCTCAAAGAGTCTGGCAAGCTACCAATACTATCCAGCCCGCACGGCAGAGCCTGGCAAGCTCTCTGTGGCATATTTGATATGCCTAACACAGTAACAGCAAGTCTCACAATGGAGACGTTACTGGTGCCCGCTCAAGCAAAATCAATGAACAATGGGAGGACAGTGCTACAGTGCAGTGCTATATATGGCAGATACCAGTTTTATTTTGGCACCTCATTTGATAAGCAGAGCAGTACCAAGAGTGATACCTGAGCACAGTATAAGGATTATTCCCTGAACAACAAGGCTACAGCCCAGCTTCGACAAAAGTATAAATTAATTTAGCATCTTATTATTCACTTTATCACTGTCATCCCATTATTCATCAATTTGCTCGAGTGAGCACCAGTAACATCTGCATTCGTCCTAGCCCTGAGATTTTAGCAGTCTCTCCTTACTCATCCTTCCCAACGGTGCCACATTAGAGGCTCTTTCAGGGTCAGGGTAATGAGACACATCATTGTTACTGCTTTTGGCATATCGAATATTCCACAGAAGCTTGCCCAGCTTGGCTGTGCAGGTAGGATACTCTCAGTAGCTTGTCTGGTTCTCTGAACAGGAGAGCTAGATTGTAAGAGGTCACACTGCCGCATGTGGGAGCTTTATTTTATAGTCTCTGGATCTTCGCCTTTGATGGGATTTCATGGAGCTGGGGCAGTTTGTGGGTGTGACTGCCAAACCACGGAAAAATGGGGGATCTGGGTGGAGGAGACCCAGTCCCTATCCGAGCAGGCTTGGAGATCTCAGTCCCGGGACCAATGCACCTTTGTTCCTCTGCCAATTCCTTCATGTGTGAGGTTTGTCTCAGCGTGTGGAGAGTGGCCTTGAGCATGGCTGTGGCTGGGTACCGGAGGTCTTCAGTAGCAGGGCTCTGCTCGGGATGGGGAGGGAAACTAAACCTGTCCTTCTCCCCTCGAGGGGCCCTGGTGAAGACAGCCTGGCACGCAGGCAGAAGACTCTTTAATAACATCTTATTATTAAAAATAAAATTTCAAGTTTTGTGTATTTATTATTTAAGAGAAAATCATAGAAAATTCTCAAATACCTAAAATTAAATGCCATTAGAACCACTATAAGTAAAAATTTATGTCTCAAAGTATTTACAACAAATAATCTACTTCTTTTGACATAGAAAGAGAATGTTGAATTACTCTATCCCCTTGACAATTTTCATTGGGGTTTCGATAAGAATTGCATTTAATAAATGTGATTTTGCTGTAGCTTGGTCATTTTTCAATTTTAATCTTTTAAACTCATAAGCATGGGATATCTCTGCTTTTCCTACTATTTTTTTAAACAGTGACATAGTTCTTGAAGTACAAGCCTTTCACTTTTTCACCTCTTTAGTTAAGTTAAATCCTAGTATTTACTTCTTTTAGATATAATCGTAAGTGGTATTCTAAAAATATTCCTTATCATTTAGTTCAATGTTTACATGACATACATGTGTTGAAGCAGTCTTACATCTCTAGAATAAATTCTATTTGATATATATGATCCCAAGTGGGATCAAATGACACTTTTGATTTATTAACCTTAATATATTGTTGAAATTTTTTGCAAAATATTTTGATCTGGGGTATTGTTCTGCAGTTTAATTTTCTGTGATAGTCTTGCTTACTTTTTGATAAAAGTTCTCAAAAATTTGTTTGAAATAATTCACTTCTCTTCACTTTTTTTAGAAAAGTTTGAGAAGGATGGGTAATAAGTCATACTTAAAAGCTTGGTAGAATTTATTACTGAAATAATCTGGTCCTGTGATTTTGTTTTGGAGGAAACTTATTTTGGTTTCAATTTCTTTGTCGGTGATTGATTTGTCCAGGTTTTCTATTTATTCTTGATTGAGTCAGAAGAGGTTGTAAGATTCCGAACATTTGTCCATTTCTTCAATGTTTTCTAACTAAGTTCCTCGTATGATCCTTTATATCTCCGTCATACTCATTTTATTTTCTCTCCTTTTATTTTTATTCTGTTTACTAGGATTTTCACCTTTTTTTCTGAGAGAATGAAGTTAAGGGTTTGTCAGTTTTCTTTATCTCTTGTGAAGAGGAGTAGTCTTGTGGGGTAAGAAGCTGGTTTTGCTCAGGGTTGACTTATGGCTCTGTGCTAAGGAATACCTTTTGATGATTTATTGGGAACCATATGGGTTATTGGTATCAGAAAGTTGACCATGTCCAGTGAAAGACATGTCTTCTCTTTCTCTCCAGCTCCTTGTTTATTTATTTAAATTTTTTGAAGAAACAACTCTTGGTTTCATTATTCCCTTGTTTTATTTCTGAGTTCTATTTTATTTGTGCCATCAATTATTTTGTTATCTTCTTTCTTCTATCTACTTTTGGTTTGATTTATTGCTTGTTTTCTAATTTCTTTAGATATGTGATTAGGTTGTTTATTCGCATCTTTCTTTTTTTTTAAATTTTTAATTAGTGAATCACCGTGAGGTACTGTTACAAACTTGTCACTGTCCTCCTGTTGTTCATTGACTTGCTCGAGCAGGCCCAGTAACATATCCATGGTGAAACTTGTTACTGTGTTTGGCATATCGAATACATCACGGGTAGCTTGACAGGCTTTGCTGTGCGGACGAGATACTCTCGGTAGCTTGCCAGGCTCTTCGAGAGGGGTGGAGAAATCAAACTCTGGTCAGCCATGTCGGCTGCATGCAAGGCAAAGGCCCTACTGCTGTGCTATCAAACTTATGAAGATTCTTATTTTAGTCATACAATAATTATTTACCCATTCCTCCACCAGTGCCCATTGTCCTCCACCAATGTTTCCAATATTCTCCACCCCCACCCGATCCCACCTATCCCACCCCGTGTCGCCTCTTGGCAGGGCATTCCCTTTTGTTCTCTCTCATTTTGGGTGTTGTAGTTTGCAATAGAGGTATTGAGTGATCATTGTGTTCGATCCATAATCTACATTTGGTGTGCATCTCCCAAAATGAACAAGTCCTCCAAACATCTTTTTTCTTGGTGTTCCTTTCTCTATCTGAGCTGCCTTTTCCCCCAGCATGTGAGGCCAGCTTCCAAGCCCTGGAGCATACATCCTGGTCCTTATCTCTACTACCCCTGGGAGTTAATATCCCATTCTGTTACTATATAGTTCACAGATAAGTGCAATATTTCTATGCCTGTCCATCTATTTCTAACTCATTTAAATTAACATGATACTTTCCATCTTGATCCACTTATATGAAAATTTCATGACTTCATCTTTTCTAACAGCTGCATAGTATTCCATTGTGTAGATGTACCAAAGTTTCTTTAACCAGTCATCTGTTCTTGGGCACTAGAGATTTTTCCAGATTTTGGCTATTGTAAACAGTGTAGCAATGAACATACATGTGCAGATTTTCATACAAAACTCAGAAGATTAATAATTAGGGTTTATTGTATGTTTAAAGTAGATGGTTACAAGTCCCTCCCCCGATGTCCCGACCTCTCTTTTACCCGGAATGACATCCTGTCTCTGAAGTTTCCCATCCTGGGAATGAAGTCTGTCTCTCCCCTATTAGTCTCCCATGAACGCTGACCAGGTCCCATCCTTGAGTCACTCTCTCTCCTGTTTTCAAAGCTTTCCTCAGTCTCCAGCCACGGGCCACAAGTGGCTGATGGAGGTCCCTGCTCTCAACCTTTTGCTGTACCCCTGCAGTCTCTGCCATCCCGTTCTGGCTTCCGTAGTCACGGACCATGGCCATGTGCATGTGGGTGAGTCTCCTGCGCGCAGCACCTTGTCACTACCTGGGTGTCTGAGCCCTTCCTGATCCTGAGCATTTCTGGGTGTCCATGTGTGTAAGTCTGTCCCTCTCTGGGTCTACCTGAACTCAGCCATCTGTCTGGGTGTTCTATCATACTACATGATCCCACATTCTGTGAAAAGAGGGAGGGTCAGGGAGGGAGTGAAGAGAAAGAGAGATGGGACTGGGGACTTCCTTTGATCTGCTACCATATTCCACCCCAGCCATTCCCTGATGTATTCTGATGGACGACCTGTTCCATGGGTGAGTTTTAAAGTGACCAACTAAATTCACTAGGCCCTCCACCTTTCTCCTTCAACTGTATCACCATATCTCAGTCCCTTTTGGCAATTTTTTTATTCGGTTTATTTTGTCTGGTGTCCTTCAGGACTCTTGGGTCTTTTTGTAAATTTTAATTCAATTTTTATAAAGTTGTTCACAACAATTTATCATATTTAATAATGGTGAGTGGAAAACAATCCCATCACCATTACACCTTTCCTCAACTTATTTTGACTATTTCCAAACCCTGCCCCCAAAGCAGAAATGAAATAATTTATTTTGTATTGCTTATTATGAATAATCCACTAAAAACAATCCAAAACACAGTGTGAATATTGTTGTATTTCACCTGGTGCCATTAAGGCCTTCTACAAGAGATTACTAACATGTTGTTAAAGGTTAAGCCTTTTGTGTGTGTACATATATGTCTGTGTGTATATATATATATATATATATACATATATATATATATATTTCTTTTCCTCCCCCCTGAGATTTGTTGCCATCTACTTTAAACCCCATTAAATATCTTGTGCTACTATTGGTACATCAGTGGTGTAAAGTATGAGATGTCTCTCAGCTTCGAATATGGTTGTGCACTCCAGGAATTTTAAAATAAAAAATACGGTTATACAGCAAATTCACTCATGGGTCAGAACAGCCGTGAGCATGGCAGCAAAAACTCTTCAAAATATACATCTAAAATTAGTAATTTACAATAATTCTAAATATTTAATATCGGCGTTGAAAGAAACAGTTTCATTTTGGTTCAGTAACTTGCTAAAATAAATGTGATAAGATAAATACTATAAATTAAATAAAGAAGATTCAGAAATTCATGGAAAAACAATATTAAACCTACTATTAGTGTTTATTCTTAACACTGATATGGGTAAGCTACGTTGTGAGAATATCAAGCTCTCGTGATTATCTACTGTGATGATGATCTGTAATATATGGTAAATGAAGTTCATAAAAGCAGGAACCTCAGCAGTCCCAGAGCTTTTTGTCACTCATTAAACTTTCCAGGTGAGTCTAGGTTTCCAATCGACATTCCTGAAGCCTTTTTTGGAACCAGAAGCAGATTTTCCTCCCTTGTAACTGACAGTGTGCCTGACCTCTGCCATCTAAGTAGACCAAATTTCACATTCCAGACCCTCTACTTTCTCGTCCAAACTCACAGGCTTACAGCTGTACCCTGGACCCATAATTGCATCCCATATTGCTTGTTCCCTGAAGCACAGGCTCGCATGTGTACTGCAGCTGTACTTATTGCATCTCACAGTGCACACATTTGTATCTATTGTCTCTGAGTGAGGAACAGCAAGGAAAGAAAACAACAACACTCAGCTAAACCCTCCCAAACTCACAGAAGGCCTGAGGCAAAGGTTCACCCTCAGAAAATTCAGTGGGAAGCTGCATAGAAGCTCACCAGTCTCAATGAGTGAACATCCTGGAAGGCTGTACCAGTACCAACCAGCAGTTAAAATTCTTAGATACTGACTTTAGAGACATCATGTTAAAGTTGTTTAATGAACTCAAAGAATTGATGGTACAGGTAGTCAGAAAAGCACAAGAAGTTATGAAAGTGGAAATGAAAAACTGCAATCAGAAGTGACAGAAAAAGGGTCAGAAAGCCAGAGCAGCAAAATTATAGCAATCGAGAAAAAGATCAGTGAGCACCAAAATGAGATGCAGAAAAATTATAGTCAACAAACGTAAATGGAGACAATTCTGAAGAAAAATGAATGGATGCCAGCAAAATATGGGATGAATTCTAGAGGAACAATACAAGAATTATTGGAATCTCAGAGAAATAGGAAGATGAACTTGATGTCATACAATTAGCAAAATAAATTATAGATAATAATTTCCCAGAGAATTGAAGAATATGTGCACCAAGATCCAAGAGTCCCAGTTAATGTCCATGATCCAGAGACTCAGAAATAAAGCCCTCAGAAGAGAGAGCAACATGGATCAACACACCTCAGAAATGTCTCTAGACCCCTTGCCTGTCTGTCTCTTTGAGGCAAACCAGAGGGGCAAGTAAGTTCCCCTCTCTACCCTAACAGAGGCCCCAGAGGAGAAAACCTCCAGCAACTAATTTTGTTTTTCCATTAATTTTTGAATCTTGTTTATTTAAGTTATAGTATATACTTTATAGCATTTATTTTAGCAAGTTATTGAACCGAAATGAAACTGTTTCTTTCAATGACGATATAAAATATTTAGAATTATTGTAAATAACTAATTTTAGATGTATATTTTGAAGAGTTTTGTTTACTTGCATCAATACTAGTTATGGTATTTGCTAAGAAAATTTTGTTTGAAAAGCTGAATGTGTTTATATAGTTATGGTCACTTCTTAAAAGAAAGTTTAAAACAGTTGAAATTTAGTGATGGTAAATCATCATAGATATATCATTTTATATATATATATATATGCTTAGTGTAGTTTGAATTGATCTGAAATGAAGGAAACAAAATTAAAGAAAGTTATAACTTTATTAAAATAAGTCACAATTTGTGAATTTAAATAGAAGAGTAGGTATTTAGAAATCCATATATGTAGATGTAATTGTATATAAATCAGAATAATGGATACTTATAAAATAATCCTTTTTACATTAACAGCTTAAGTAGCCTCTTTGCTTTCTTTCTGTTCATCTTAACAATGATTGTATATAATATCACACAAGTAAGTAAAACTCATTCAGATATTCAAACACTATAAATGAAGATTCTCAATTAGTGAGAGCTGGAGTGTCACTATATTAAAAACAAACAAACAAAATGATGATTATAATGTGACAATGCATACAAAATTTAAAGTCCATACTTAAAATTAAATGTTATTTTCTCATCATTTCACAGCTACAGTGTACGTTGAACTTATAATGTTGAAATTTGATGTCAAATAGTCCCTACCTGGGGTGGGGAATCGAACCTGGGTCAGCGGCATGCAAGGCAAACATCATACCCACTGTGCTATCGCTCCAGCCCAAAGAACCTAGAACCTCCAGGGTCCATGATCCAGAGACACAAAAAAAATCTCCAAACCGAGCAGCTCATTGCAGAGTTGTCTCTGGATTTTTAGCCAGCCTAACTCTACCCAGGTGCCTTAGACAGGTGTAGGGGTTGTCCCTCCACCTGTCCCTAAAAACCCCGGTAGCTCCCAACTTTCAGAACCCAATGAGAAGTGCAGATACGAGAGTTCAGTGATGGCAAACTCCAGGCCTCAAGGGACAGGGAATGAGCCGGTTCCCCTTAGCCCCCATCCCCATGGGACCCTGTCTCCAGGCTAATACATAAGCTCCTTAAAGGCCATGATCCAGAGACACACAAAAGGTCTCCAAAAAAGCAGCTTGCTGTTGAAATTTCTTCAGACACTAATTATCTGAAAATTTGAAGTCAATATAATAGAACATTTAATAAATTTAGTTATAAAGGATAGTGGAATACTTTTGCATGATACAACAAGGATGAAATTTGAAAAGCTGTCCATTGAATAAAAGCAAAAGCGTATGGTCTCATATTGTTTGGTTCCATATACATGAGATGTCCATAATAGAAAAATTCAGAGAGAAATACCTGAAGTTAGGAGGTGTGGTGCAGAAAAAAAGGATTTAATGTTTGTGGTGTTTCCCTGTAGAATGATGAAAATATTGTGGAAGTAGATAGTGATGATACAATGTACTAAATTTCCTGGAATTCTTAATAAAATAAAACAAAGGATCCCAGTCCCTCTTGATAGCTTTTAGGTGATTCTGCTGTTCTCTTATCGTAGGATGTAAATTTCAGAGAGATGATAACCTAATGAATATAAACATTTTGATAGACTTATAATTTACTTTGGTCTCAGGCTTGATCACATTCTACTTATAGTGGATGGCTTTAGAGGAAATTAATTATATACATGATGATAGTATAATATTTATATGTTCTTGTCATTAACTTTGGGCTGAAGCGATAGCACAGGGATAGGGCATTTGCCTCGCATGCAGCCAACATGGCCGACCCGAGTTCAATTCCTCCGCCCTTCTCAGAGAGCCAGGCAAGCTACTGAGGGTATCTCGCCCGCACGGCAAAGCCTGGCAAGCTACCCATGACGTATTCAATATGCCAAACACAGTAACAATTGTCACAATGGTGACGTTACTGGGCCCGTTCGAGCAAATCGATGAACGGGAGGACAGTCATTAACTTTAGATATTTATATGAAATCTAAAATATATCTGTAATAAATTTATATAAAATAACATTTATTTGTCACATATAGCCATAAAGTTATATAAAATGTGAGATGTATACAGATATGTAAATATTAATACATATTCACATAACATATTCATATTTACATATCTATTTAAATAATGTACTTGAATGATACATTACTTATAGTATACATAAATGTACTTATAGTATACATAAGTATGCACTATTAGATAACATATATAATACATTAATTGCATAATTAATATTCTTATATATTTTATTTGGGATCTATACCAGACAGTGCTCAGTGGTTACCCCTGATTCTTCACTCAGGGATCACTTCTGGTGAGTTGGTGGGAGCATACGGTTTTCTGGGGATTAAACCCAGATCTGTGTGTGCAAGATGTGCCCTACCCACTGCACTCTCTCTCTGGCACCAATATATCTATATATTGCAATTATACATTGCACATATATTTACTATTTTGGGGTGTTTTCACACATAATATTTATGCATGTATAGTCTAAAAAGAATCTGTTAAGGTGCCATGATTAACAACGTTATTCCTGGTTGAATTTTAAGCTCAGCACTAATCCTTCCACTGCTGTTGACTTTCTTTCCCTGGTCCGCTCCCTCCAACACCCTAGTCTGCCCACTGGAAGACACAATTTTAAGTTTGGTTGTTTCAGCTGGTTCTCATGTTTTCAGTGTTGGCGGCTCTGTGGTTTAGATGTATGCATGTAATACAGCTCTACACCACTCATGTGCCCAAATCCCCTTGTTATCTCCCATTTACCTCTTCTTAATCTTCTCGAATTTTTTTTTCCTTCCCTGGGTTTTAACACCCACCACCTGGCCCCCTGGCGCCGTGTAATCCCATCAGCGGCCAAGACTCAGAGACTACAAAATGCAGCTCCCGGAACCGCGCGGCCGCATTCGCGGCCGCGCGACATCTTATCAAAACATCTGGACAAACTTGCAGGCTATCGAATGTAGCCTGCCCACAGGGCAGAGTCTGGCAAACTCCCCGTGGCGCACCAAATATGCCAAATACCAGTAACAATGATGGGTCTCATTCTCCTAAAGAGCCTTGAATATAATCTCAGGGCTAGGATGAAAGAGACGTTACTGGGGCCTGCTCGAGGCAATCGACGATTAACAGGATGATGAAATGAAATGAAATACTGGGTCAAGGTTAATCTAGGTATCCCCCCTTTAATATCTTGTATTTCATGAGCCTGTTATTCTATATACCACTGATACATGAGATTATTCAGTATTTGTTCTTCTTCTGACTCACTTCATCTTAACATGATATCCTCCAGTTCCATCCAAGATGCAGTGAATTGCAATCTTTCATCCTTCCTTGCAGCTGTGTAGTATTCTATCATGAGTATACACTACACTTTCATTATTCACTCATCTGTTAGTGAATACCTAGGTTGATTCCATACCCCAGCTATTGTGCTTGTTCAGTGCTTTAATGAATAATGGTGCAGTGAATAATTAGGCAACACATTACATAATGTGTTAACTATGTAATTAATAATATTATTTGTATCATTTTAACTCTGAATATTTTATTTTATATTTGAACCTTCAATAAATAACTTATCTATATCTTAATTTCAAATATATACACATTATATATCTCCATAAGTATATAAAATCTAATTTGTCTTCCATTTCAGTGTATATAAATATAAAAAATACACAGTTTAATACACAGTATATATCTGTGTATGAACAACACCATGATTTAATGTTTATATACATTAATGAATTTCAAATGTATAAAAAATATATCCTAGTCATGTATGTGTAAATAAACATACCTGCATATATACAAAGAAAAGTACTTATTTAAGCAAATGAACAGAGTTCTATATAATAAAAATATTTGTGTCTCACTGTTTTACTAGGTGCAAGTATGTTTAAAACATCTACTTCTTTTAATGGTAGGTTGTTTAAATTTTAAACATTTTTGCCATTATTCGGATCCAAAAGTATATGTCAAATAAGATTCTAGGGAGAAAAACATTTAAATATGTACATTAAATATACAAAATTTATTTTTAAATCCATGAATTATTTCTGAAGTGTGTCATAGAAATTTTGGGATCCATAAATGAATCAACATGAGAAACATGGTAGTCTGACGTGAGAGTGCGCTCCCACTGATGGTAAATTCTGATAGTTAAAACAGCAATTGACTAAATATTATAGGTAAGGTAAAGGTAAAGGTAAAGGCCCTCCCGTTGATCGTCGATTTGCTCGAGCGGGCCCAGTAATGTCTCCATTGGAAACTTTGTTGTTACTGTGTCTGGCATATCGAATACTCTCGGTAGCTTGCCGGGCTCTCCGAGAGGGGCGGAAGAATCGAACTCGGGTCGGCCATGTTGGCCGCTTGTAAGGCAAGCGCCCTACCCGCCATATAGCAATTGACTAAATCTTATAGAGTTAGCCAAAGTGTATATTTTAGTTTATATAAGCAAGTAGCAAAATTTAGCATTTTGGATACTTATATGGTAACTTTCAATCCCACTCTTAAAAACATGGAAGTCTCACAGGACATAAAGAAAAGGCTATAGAATAGACTGCACTGTTGTCGTCCGGGATCTGGATTTTATAGTCTCTGAGTCTTGGCCGCTGATGGGATTACACGGCGCCAGGGGGCCAGGTGGTGGGTGTGACCCCCGCCTACTGGAATTTGGAGGATCTGGGTGGAAGATGCTCGACTCCAATTCGAGTAGGCTTGGAGGTCTCGGCCCTGGAACCCGCGTAGCTTTGTCCCTCTGCCAGTACCTTCATGTGTGCGGAGAGTGGTCTCAGCATGGTGGTGGCTGGTCCTGGAGGTCTTTGGCTGCCGGAGCCCTGGTCGGGGTGGGGAGGAAAGCTCAACCCGCTCCCCTCCGAGGGGCTCCGGGAAGGAACACCCAGGCGCGGGGGCAGAGACTGCACTGTTCTCGTCCGGGATCTGGATTTTATAGTCTCTGAGTCTTGGCCGCTGATGGGATTACACGGCGCCAGGGGGCCAGGTGGTGGGTGTGCTATCCGCACACATGAAGGTACTGGCAGAGGGACAAAGCCACGCGGGTTCCGGGGCCGAGACCTCCAAGCCTACTCGAATTGGAGTCGAGCATCTTCCACCCAGATCCTCCAAATTCCAGTAGGCGGGGGTCACACCCACCACCTGGCCCCCTGACGCCGTGTAATCCCATCAGCGGCCAAGACTCAGAGACTATAAAATCCAGATCCCGGACATCTTAACAGAACTTTTTTTTTATGACATCTTATTGTCTTATTCCTACTTTGGACAAACTTGCAGGCTATCGAATGTAGCCTGCCCACAGGGCAGAGTCTGGCAAACTCCCCATGGCGTACCAAATATGCCAAATACCAGTAACAATGATGGGTCTCATTCTCCTAAATAGCCTTGAATATAATCTCAGGGCTAGGATGAAAGAGACGTTACTGGGGCCTGCTCGAGGCAATCAACGAATAACAGGATGATGAAATGAAATGAAAAATAGAATAGACTTGACCCCAGGTCATGTTTTGCATACACCTGACAAAGATTTGATTTTAATAACCATGATAAGATAAGAAGCAGAGATCAAACTTATCTGTACAGGATGGGAGTTACACCTAAAACCTTCATATTTAATGAAAGAGTGGATAAGGATAATAACTACTGGTAAAAAAGAACAAGAGAAAATTCTCTTGCTTCTAGTTGGGGTATGAAAAAGCTAAAGAAATGAGAATTTGGGACTCTGAATCTCCATTCACAGTGATTGGTTGAAAATGTATCCGTCTTTCTGAAGATGGAAATAGAGAAAATAAAGTGAATCATCAAAGTTGTATCTGGATTCAAAATCACAAAAAGTTTTGCCTATGTTTCCCTTAATATAACTTATGGATTCAGTTATGATATTGACATCTTTCATTTATTTTGAATTAACTTTTATGCATGTGTGAGATAGGGGGTCTGAGTTCCTAATGACATTGGATGAAGAAATTTTTCTTGCTCCACTTCATGTGATCTGCTCCTTTGTCATAGGTAGCTCTACATATATCTGATGATCTGTCTTTTGGTTCTCAGGACTATTCCATTAGTCCTTACTTTAGATCCACACTGGTATGAGGGACTAATTTATTGATGCTGAAATTTGAATTTCCCTGATAAAAAAAATGTACCTAACTTATTATCAGGGAAATTCAATCACAACATTAATGAAATAGAACCTCACACCAGCAAGACTAGCACATATCAAAAAGAATAAAAACAATTAGTGTTAGCAGGAATGTGGGAGGAAAGAAACTGCTGGTGGACATGTCAACTGATTCAACATTTGTTGAAAACAGAAACTAATAATTCAACTTTCATATGACCTAGAAATTTAACTTTGGGGTACCTTCACCAATGGCACAATAACTCTATTCTGAAAAAATCATGTATGCTCTTATGTTCATTGCAGCACTGTTTACAACTGCTAGAATCTGGAAACAACCAAGTGTCCAAGAATGGATGATTGTGTATAAAAAACCTGGTTATATATAGAGTGGAATATATGCTGCTACTTGTCTATAAGAAAAAGATGAAGTCATGCAGTTGGGTACTAATTTGAAGTATCTGATTCAAATCAAGCTGGTGAATGACCAAAGATTACAAAACCTGATAAAGCAGGGGGAGGGGGAGTGTGAGGAGGAAGAAAGGAAGGAAAGACAGAAGGAAAACAAGGGAGGAAGGGAGGAAGGAAGGAAGGAAGGAAGGAAGGAAGGAAGGAAGGAAGGAAGAGGAAAAGAAGGAAAGTTCCCAGAAATTTAGGTCTTAAAACTAAAATTCTTTCTTAAGAAGTATATCTTAAACCTGACTTAGAGGATTTCCACAGATAATGTTTATATAAACATTGTAAAAACAATTATAAAATAAATTATTAAATAAAGCAATACCGGGACTGGAGCGATAGCACAGCAGTAGGGCGTTCGCCTTACAAGCGGCCAACATGGCCGACCCGAGTTCGATTCCTCCGCCCCTCTCGGAGAGCCCAGCAAGCTACCGAGAGTATTCGATATGCCAGACACAGTAGCAACAAACTCTCCAATGGAGACGTTACTGGGCCCGCTCGAGCAAAAAGCAATACCAATCTATAATAAATATCATAATTATATATATATCAGAAAAGGCATCAGATGTTATAATTATCAAATGAGCCATAGCAAAAAAGTACATCTGTGTATAAATATATGTACATATATGTATTTGGAATTTGAGAAAGGAATGATTTTATAAATAACTGGGTAGAATCTTTTAAAATTTAAAGACACATAATTTAAACTCAGTGGTTGGGTAAAATGGTAGATTAAAAATAGAAAAATAATGAAATGATGGTGCTCTTAGCAATGTAGTAGATCTTTTTTTTTTTTGCTATATATAAATAGATTGATTCTGGGGTGAGATGGGTGAGATTGGGGGAAGCAAATTTGTAATGCATTACTTGCCCTGTAGCAAGTACAGGATATTTCAAAGAACGTTTACCCAAAGATAGTAGAAAATAACAAAAGATGACTTGTCAGTGATAAGTGTCAATAACTGATATAGAGTGAATTAAGCTTTGGACCATAAACAAACCTTGGTTTGTTTTTGGCTTTTTGTTTGTTTGGTTGGGTCTACGTTTATTATTGCTCAGGAATTATTCCTGGCTTGGAATTAAGGGATATGGCAGGTCTCAGGGACCATGTGAAGTGCTGAGGAACAAACGCATTTGTACAAGTCAAACATCTTACTGCTATACTCTCTCCGTGTATGTGTGTGTATTTGTGTGTGTATATGTATATATATATATATACATACACAAATATATATGTGTGTGTATATATATGCACACAAATATGTGTGTGATCTAATACTTCAATTAAGGTGAAAACTTTAAAGATACTTATATATGTATAAACTAAATGAGAGAAGAAGAGAAGAGATGAACAGAAACTTCCTCAAAGCACTGTACCACTATAGCACTGTCCTCCCGTTTTTCATCGATTTGCTCGAGTGGGCCCAGTAACGTCTCCATTGTGAGACTTCTCGTTACTCTGTTTGGCACATCGACTACATCATGGGTAGCTTGCCAGGCTTTGCTGTGCGGGCAAGATACTCTCGGTAGCTTGCCTGGCTCTCCGAGAGGGGTGGAGGAATCTAACCCGGCTCAGCCGGTCAGCTGCACGCAAGGCAAACGCCCTACCGCTTGTGCTATTCTCCAGCCTCATAAATTTTATTTAAAATTTAAAGTGCTATCAAAATTTAAATGAAAATGTCACTAAATCAAGACAATAAGCAAGAGAACATTTTACAAATGTAGATAACTATAATATTCAGAGAACTGAATAGATCGGAGAAAAAGTATAAAATTAAGGTGACAAGCAGTTCAAACTTGTATTCTTTGAAAACATTTAATAATGAATAAGCACTTTGCTTAAGAAAAAAATGAAAATATACAAGGACAACAAAACAAATAGGACAAAGTTACAGAGGAGATGAAGAAAATATATGAAGGACCAAGAAGATGACACAAAGGGCTGGGGAGCAAAGTATGCATGCTTGTCGAAGCACAAATTTGATCCTAGGCACTGCATGGTCTCATTAGCCCTGCTGGTCTGACCCCAAAACAAAAGCAAACAAAAAATAACATATGACATACTAATGAAGTTGATTCTTTTATTATAAAACTATTTTAAAATCTATAACTTTCCCTTGCAATTATATCTTTGGAAATAAAACTAAATCTCAGAACATTATGCATCTACCCTTAATGCGCTTGGTCCCTATGTCCTGCTGCTTCTCATCAATCTCTTGCTTTATATTCCTAGATGAGATTGAAGATAAAAGGTAGGTAAGTTTTCTGTTTAGAGATTGTAGCATTGTAGCACTGTCCTCCCGTTGTTCATCGATTAGCTCGAGCGGGCCCAGTAACGTCTCCATTGTGAGACTTGTAACTGTGTTTGGCATATCGAATACATCGCAGGTAGCTTGCCAGGCTTTGGCGTGTGGGCAAAATACTCGAGATTGTAGAGATTGTAGAGATAAGTATTGATGAGATAAATATTTGCTAAATGCTAAAACAGAACAGATTTTTTTCAAGCTAATCATATTTTTTTCTTGATTTCATAGTGGATCAACAGTCAAAATACTTTCAATAACACAAGTTAAGTAAAGTTATTTTTATTACAAAACAGAATCTGGTAGTTTTCCTCAGAGAAAAACTGGTAAGCAAATGTGGAAATTTCTGTAGATTTTTAAAGAAAGACAATCTTGTGTTGGAGGATAATTTTTCTTCTCTCATTGTAGAAATGAATGATTCTTGTGCTAAGACAAAATGTGAATGTGAAATGGAGAAAATACCTGATTTGAACTGTAGATTTGGGTAGTATGAGCTATATAATTCAAGATTAGTTGTGTAATATTACTCAATCTCACTTAATGCTTATCTTACAAGATGTTATGCAGATGAATGTTCTGTGTTTCGTCTCTGTTGTGTGCTGTTGCCATTGTTATTATTGAATAAGTTTATGTCCTTAAGTAATTCACCATGAAGAGAGTTACTTTCGTGCTGAGAGAGTCCAGAGGGATCAATAGTATCTATATTGTAGATGTGAGGCTGCAAGTTATGTCCTTGCATCTTCGTACAGCTCTAAGCTTGCTTCACGCTGCACGGCCACTTGAGATCTCTGGTAATGCCACAAAAGGTCTCTCCTCTTCCACAATCTAGTCTGTGTGAACACTGCAATGATAAACTTTGACTCCGATGACCCCCACAGCTAACCCATGTGAGCCTGGGTGACTCACTCACAGCACTGCACCAAGTCTGTGATCCTCAGTGAGCACCTCAGCCAAGCAACCAGCAACCTAATCAAATTGAATACTCATGGTTAGCCACTTCAGTGATGTTAGGAAGGGAGGATAAGTGAATGTTTAAAATAACTCATCTGTCTTGGATGAAATTTGTCCATTGCCTCAAATTTATCTTGAATATTTCAGAACGTGATATATTTGGAGGTAGGCTTTTTGGGGGGGTGGGTTGGGTTGGGGGTGGCAGGCTGAGATGCTCAGGCCTTAGTCCTGACTCTGCACTCAGGAATCACTCCTGGTGGGTCTCAGGGAACTGTATGGGGTGCCGAGGATCAAACTTGGACTGGCCAAGTGCAAAAAGCCCCCTACCTACTATCCTATTTCTCTGGCCCTTGGAAGTAATCTTTTTTGTTTGGTTGTTGGTTTTAGTTTTGGGATCACACTTGTCTGTGCTCAGGGCTTACTCCTGGATCTGCTCTCAAGGCTTACTTCTGGCTGGGCTCTGGGGACCTTTGTGGTGCCAGGGATCAAACTCAGGTCAATCACATACAATGCAAATGCAATAACAGCTGTGCTATTTCTCCTATTGTAGAAGTAGTCTTTAAAAAAGCAACTAAGGGGTCCAGAGAGATAGTACATGGGTAGGGTGTTTGCTTTGCATGTAGTGAACACAGGTGTGATCCCCAGAATCCCATATGGTCACCTGAGCACCAGCAATGGTGACTCCTGAGCACAGAAACAGAATTAAGCCCTGTGCACAGCTGGGTGTGGCCTCCAAAACAAAAATAACACAAAATCAAAGAAGTGATTAAGTTTAAAGAAGATCCCCAGGGTGAACGCCAACATAATCTTATTGGAAGAAAAATATCGGACATGAATATACAGAAGGAAGACCATATGAAAATATAATTTTCACTTACAAGTCAAGGGAAAAGGCAACAGAAGAAAGTAGCCCAATAGCAACTAATCTTAGATGTCTAACCTCCAGAAGTGAGAAAATATGATTAAACCCACTTGCCGATGATACTTTGTTATGACAGAGCTAACAATTTAATACACCAATATAGTTCAGAATGGCAGGATATGAACAGTTCTGAGAGCATTTCTGGGGCATCAACACAAAGAACACGTCAAATCAGAGTTGAAAGAAATGTCCTACAGTGTGTGATGGGCGGGTTTGCATTGAGGGAATAAAGTTCACCAGAGAACATAGACATCATCACAGGAATTTTCAGTTCTGTGGACCACAGGACCATAGATAACTTGGAGTAGAGTGAGAGAAGAGAAGTAGATGGAGAGAGAAAGAGGGCAGGCAAGACGAAGTCAGATGTAACATGCCAACCAAAGGCAGGAGTGTGCTGAATGCTGTGTTTTCACAGAAATAACTTCAACTTTACACTGAATCAAGAACAATCTAGCGTCCTCTGAAGCCCAGCATTCAGACAGCTACTCCTGGTACAACTAACTTTAAGATAATTTTTCTGAAGGTGAACCTTGCTGAAACTGATACTGGCCACTACAAAAATTCCCTAGGAACAACAAAGGGAGTAGAAAAGCTACTATTGTGGGTACATGTACCCACAATTTTAGTCACTAACCAAATAGTTTGAGCTATTACGCCCCATAACCTACCAGATACCAGCAGATGTGAACCATTGGCCAGAGCAGGACTTTATAATATCACTAAAAATCACCTGCTTTCATCAGGTGCATTAATATTTCAAAGGCTTAAGATCACCAGAATGTTAGGATGCTAATGTAAGCAGGACTCAAAAAACAGCTACGAAATTTTCCTGCCATTTTAAAGTGGTGTTTTTCTCTGCTTCAGTGTTTGCTTGGTTTCCTGTAAATTTTGGATGTTTTCTAAAGTTGATTTTGACAGTTTCTGCTTGTTTTTCAATGCTTCTGTGGGGAGTTATTTACCATTTTGCTGATGTGACTGTATCAATGGCTCTGAGTGTTTATATTGCAAGTGGTTAAAAATAATTTATTGGGAAATACTATGGAGAATTCTGTCTGTAGAAGTTTAAGACTGAATTAGAGAAAGGGAAAAAAGGATAGAGAGTCCAGGTCTCTTCTTGTGTTTAGAGTAGAGAAAAATTCCAAGAAGAGGGAAGTCTTATACAATGTTATAGATAATAAGATATTAATAAATAATGAATTTTAGAGCATAGAATACAATATGATATGTACAGTATATATTTTTAATGAACTGTGCATATTGCTGGATACTCTCCAGAAAGTGCCCCAATTAACTTCACTGTATTATGCCTTCAGTTCTTGAGTCCTTCTGTAGTTTCCTATTACACCGAATTTTGTCTGACCTATTCTGTTATTAGAATGAAATAAAAGTGATGTTAGATGACCTGTGACTAGATTAAGACTCAACATTAAACCACCTTTTCTTTTTTTTTAATTTTTTTTGCTTTTTGGGTCATACCCAGCGATGCACAGGGGTTACTCCTGGCTCAGTAATCATTTTATGCATATTTCTTAGAATAGGAAATAAAAACAATAAGAAAAATTAACATGGTAATGTACTTCATTGAGTTGGAATAAGAATAGGAGAAAATAAGGTTACTAGAAGGAAAATAAAACTAAGAAGACAAAAAATTCCAAAGCAAGTGAAAAATAAAAGCAAAACTAAAAACTGAAAGCAATGTGAAAAATAAATGTAAAAATTTAGTAATGTGGAGAACAGAAAACCAAGATGCATATTTGAGTGACCTTGGGGGCCACACCCGGAGGTGCTCAAGTCTTACTCCTTGCTTTATCCTAATGTATCACCCCAGGAGGGACTCGGGGGGAATATTAGGTGTCTGAAATTGAACTTGCATTGTCAGCATGGAAAGAAAATGCCTATCAAATCTCAAATATCTCAAATTCTTGAATTTGAGATATAATACATTGGGATATAATACATTGAGATATAATCCAATACATTGAGATATAATACATTGAGATCCATAATCTCAATATAATACATTGAGATATAATATATTCCAGAATTTGAGTGGTTTGAAAGCAGGGAATATTTGGTCTCCCTTCATATTTTTTTGTATTTTGTTTGGGCCACACTCCAGTAGTGCTCAGGGCTTACTCCTCATTCTGCACTAAGGGATCACTCCTGGCATGGCTCAGGGGACCAGATCCAGTGACAGGGATCAAACCTGGATTAGCTTTGTGCAAGGCAAGTACCCTGTCCACTGTAGTATCAATTTGACCCTTTGGTTTCTATTATATCTGGAGCGCTTCCATACTTTATTTATTTATTTTTTTGAGTATGAGTTTTTAAATTGTCAGAGAAAAAGGTGGTTCTCATTATTTTTAGATAAGGAACCAAGAGCAGCTAAAGTATCTTTGTTCTGATCTCTAGTTGAAGTCATTTCTTGGAAAGAAGAAATGCCCAGTGTAATTTACTTCAAAGTACTTTTGTGGAGGAAATAGAGAAAAAAAGATGCATAATTTTATTCTCTTAAATTAAAAATGCATGCAGTGAGCCAAATTTTTAACATAAAATCTTTTTCGTATTTATTAACACTGTAGCTACATCCGTGAGAAGCTGATTATAGAATTCTGAAAAAATTACAGAATTGAGTTAAGAAAGAACAACAAAAGCTTCATGTACACTGTTGAAATAATAGTACACTTGGTTGATTTCATTTACTCTTATAAAACTCTCAGTAATTTTAGTGAAAACTCTATTGAGTATATATAACTGTGGGCTAAGGAAATCTAAGCCTTCTTGGCCGCTCATATTTTCTTGGGTCATTTAATAAAGACTAAACGTCGGGGTACTGGGAAAAGTTGTGGGAAAATCAATCTCTCCCATACAAAGAAATACTCTCAAAAGCATATGAACTGTTGTAGTTACTTTGCTCTCCTAGCCTCTAATATCTTAGTCTTAACCTTGGCCCTACATGGGAGCGTAATTCTTTTTCAAGTCGCTACCAATATTATCCCTTACATGCTTGTTGAAACAGAGAAAACCAACTCGTTTTCTCTTCTTTCAGCTAGTACCTTTATCCAAAAATCCACTTGGGTTGTTATTGTTTAACCTTGCCTGACAAAGGACTTTCAGAATTTTCTTATTGTTTGAAAGTTTGATCGAAGTGTATAAAATAAAAGACGTGATAATCATACATACCGATGTGTATGAGTATGTGGACTAAATATATTAAAGTACGTGAAAAAAATTTCAAAAGATAACATACCAGTTTTCTTGTCATTTTATTTTGGAAGTAAGAAAATAAATTGTCAATTAATTGTTTCTAGTTAGCTTACTGTTCAAAAGCTCCTTTTATTCATATTTATACAAAATAAAACACACTTTACCTTGAATTACTTATAATGATTTTCTTGGCCTACCTTTGAAAGAAATTAAGTGTATTAAAAATTAAGTGTATTAGCAATTTTAAAGTAGTGCATTTTGTTTAACTTTGTGAAATAAATGGTAGGCATGCAAACTGGGAATATGGAAAGGTATTTAAACTATTGTATGATTAAGTCAGGATGAAGTGATCTTAAAAGAGATGGTGAGTATAATGTGAGCAGAAGTGGGAGAACATAGATTAATACAAAGAAGGAAGGAATTTTGTCAAAGGGAGAGAATTCAACAATAGAGTAGGTTTTATTGAAAGAAGCTGGGATGGAACCAGGGCTAGCTACATGCAAGGCAATCACTTTATCCCCTGTACTATTTCCTTTGACATTTCAGTATACATTTGTTAATATACTCAAAACTACAATCAATAGTTCTTCTTTGTTCTCTATTAGTTCTGATTTTTTTTATTTTTGGGGTCACACCTTGTGATGCTCAGGGGTTACATCTGGCTCTGTACTCAGAAATTGCTCCTGGAGGTGCTCGGAGGACCATATAGGGTGTTTGGAATTGACCCCAGTCGGCTGCGTGCAAGGCAAACACCCTACCTGCTGTACTATTGCTCCAGCCCCCTAGTTTTGACTTTCAACAAAGACTGTTTTACAACTTATAGGTGAATTCCTATAATAAATGGGCCTTTTTAATTAATATCTTAAAATAATTAAAAGCCTTATTGGTGCTGGATTCATACTGTTCACCTAATAGGACAGATAATTCAAAGGTGACTGTGTTTCCATGGATCCATTCCCAGTATCCAAACAAAAGAATAAATCCTACTTTCATTGTCCTAAAGAATAAAGTGTTCTTTAATGATGAGATTTTAAGATTTAGAAATCACTATTCAAACAAATACATTTGTTCATCTAATATTATTAATTTTTTGGAGGGATGTTGGGTTACACTCTGGCTCTGTTCTCAAGGGTGGAGTTTGGGGGATGAGATGTGGTGCCAAAGATGGTTCCTGTGTTGACCCAAACAGAAAACCTGTCCTTGCCTGGGGTACTGTCTCTCAGTCTCCTCTCCCTTTTTATAATTTTTTGTTCAAAATAACCACTAAAAAACTGCATCAAAACAGTTCCTTTGGCTCTGTCCAAAGGAATCGGTTGTAGAGAGTAATTCAAACATAGGCAGTTCACCATCCAAAAAATGTTTTAGATTCTTCATATGTACTACATTTATGAGTTTTTTTCTGAGTGGTGATTATATATCCATATATATATATATATAACTTATATATCACTTGATCACTTGATACCCCGTTACTCATCGATTTACTCGAGTGGGTGCCAGTAACGTCTCCATTTATCCCTGTTGCGTGCTAGCATAGTCCAGTGGCAACTGCTTGTTCTAGGAACATGCAGATGCAGAGCCTCAAACTGATCATTCAGGGTCTTGACAAAGAAGTGGGAGCATATTTAGGTGGGTGTCCACGTGATCTTTTGATGTCCCGTGGAATTCAGTCAGTAATGGCTCTAGTCCAATGGTCATCTCTAAACCTTATTACTTGTCCAGCCCATCTGATTTTTGATGCCTTGGCAAATGAGACAGCGTCCCTGATTCTTGAGCATTGACGGAGATCGGAACTCCGGATTCTATCTCTCATTTGAGTGAAGCATGATACTCCAAGCACAGCTCTTTCGATTCCTCTTTGAGAGACCCAAATAGCGTTCTCATCCTGTTTTCGTAGGGCCCAGGTATCTGAGGCATATGTTAATGCAGGAAGAACAGTGAAATCGAGGAGATGTGCTCTGAGCTAGAGGTTCTTTGTCCTCTTAGTTATTTCTTCAACGCTCTTGAAGGCATTCCAAGCCGCTCTCTTCCTCCTGCATAACTCAGGTGCCAGGTCATTCATCATGTTGATTTCTCGGCCTAGGTATATATAACTGTTGCATTCGGAGATGGTGGTTCCGTTGAGAGCGAATGGAGCGTCAGGAACGAGGCTGTTTCTCATAAACATTGTCTTCGTAAGATTCAGCTGTAGTCCGACCTTTACACTCTCATGGTCCACTGTACTGAATAAAAACTGGAGGAACAGCCAATGCATTCAAAAGTGTGTGTAGTGAGAGACTGTGAGCACAACCTTTTAAATTGTTGAGGCACAAGCATCTAGAAATGTGTTTCGAACATTTAATTTGACCAACCAGAATAATGACAATCACTCTGGAAATGTAGCTAAATCTGAGCAGATAAATGAAGTTGCCAAAAGGGCCTGGGTCCCTTAACATCACAGAAAGCACAGCCCTCAGCTTCCTCTTTTACTGTCCAGTTTAGTCCTTTTCTTTGGATCACAGCTTTTACTAATGTTGTTAGAGCATTTCTTTCTAATGGCAATGTTTCATCTAATCCTTAACAATTTCCCATCATATTGGACCAGGAATAACTTCCCTTCTAGCATTGCCCATTTTTTCTCTTTGGAAGTTTTCTTATTAATAAAAAATATTCTTTGAATGTGGTATAAGTTCCATAACTGAACAATACTAAAGGGCGGTCTTTCTAGCTATGGATCCACTTGGTCATTTTCCTTAATTATCTCGTTATTTGCTTTTTGATGGTCCCTGCAGTGCATAAGTACTGTTTCTTTTGTGGTCTGGACTGTTTCCAAGCATTTTAAAATTTCCTCCCTATGCTTTATTGGACAATTTTTATTTGCTAAAAATCCTCCCTCTTTCCAAATATATGCATGTGCTTGAGAACTAACAACATATTTAGAATCAATATAGGTGTTTATTGTAAGTCTTTCTGCCAATTGGCAGGCTTGGGTAAGAACAATTATTTCTTTCTTTTGAGTTGAAGTTCCCATGGCAAGGCTGTGGTTTTCATTATTCATGAAACTAGTGGAAATCCTTTTCTTCTTACTCAATCTGCCCAGCAATGAGGAACTTACCCAAGGGCACTTGTAGCTTGATTTCCAGGATACATTGGTTCTTATTGAAACCTTCACTGAGTGGATAGAAGTGTTCTCTGCAGGTTGAAAAAAAGCAGAGAATATTTAAAATGTTAAGAAAATAATCCCTAGATTTGACTTACTCAAATCTCTGCAGAGTGACAATGGGAATTCTTTCACTTTTAAGTTTTCCAGGATTTAACTTCCGCTTTAAAAATTATCAATTTTTAACACCCAGGTATCTCCAATTATCGGGAATTGTAGACAAATTAAATCACACCCTAAAAGTAATACTGGGGGAGTTATGTCAAAAAACATCTGAGTTGTGGTTCTCACTCTTAACTACAGTCCTACTTGGGTGCAGAATAGCTCTTGGGGTCAAACTTAAACTATCAACTGAAACTTAAAGCTATTGTATGGTAGACACTTTTTAACCACACATTTCTTATTTTACTTAGAAAGTCTAGAATTAACTACTCATGTCATTAACCTAGGACAGGTGCAGAAAGCAATTCAAGAATATGAAAATGCTGTTTAGCATTGTTGGTCCCCTTTGGATCAACAGCTAAGTGGAAATGAACTATCAAGATATTCTGAGAACCTCTCAATACTTCCAGAATAAAATGTTACATATGCCTAAACTGAGGACCAGACTCTGATAGGTAACAGTTAATCTACTCCTGTAAATCAATCTGGGACTTATAAAAGTCATTTTTCAGAAAACCCATATCTCACTCTTCAGCTCTAAAAGCCAAGTTACACGTAATTCTCCTAGTAGGCCAGCAGATGCAGGAGATAGCTGCAAGGAATGATGAAAATACACAATTTACTGCAACATGGTTGAAACTGTGTGTATCTTGTTGAGTGAAGTAAGCCTGAAGAATAATAAGTACAGGGTGATCTCACTTAACTGTGGTATATAGAAAACTGTATGAGGAAATGCACTGTAGGAAAAGGGGGAGGCCTAGATCACCCATTACTCCAGTGTTTGGAGAGTAGAAAGACAGAGAACAAGGGAAATCTGGCAGCGGGTGGAGTGGGGGAGAAGAGAATGGGAGGTAGTGGGTGAATGGACATCAGGGCTTCAGTAGCACTAGTCATATGGGTGAGTGGTATAGCCATATATACAAAACACAGACTTTAGAATACTGCAATGTGAGTTCTAAGTTGCAACCACTGAAATCAAAATGTGCCTGTCAAGTTTATAAGGGGGATGGGATTGGGGTGGGAATGGAGAGGGGATTGGGATGGCGAGGGACTATGGGACACTGGTAAATGGAAATTGACACTGGTATTGAAATATTACTGCCCTGAAACTCAACTATCAAAAATTTTCTGAATCAAAGTTCTTTTACTGTGACAAAAATGAAAACACAATTACAATATATTTTTTAAAGTAAGAGATAGCACTTTCCTTTGGAGAAACTAATCAGAACCAAGCAAGAGGACAATAAATTGTGATATAGTCATTATTTTATTGTTTTCTAAATGTTCTGTTCTCCTTGAGTCAGAGAAAGTCTTTGTTTCTTCTCCATGGCCTAATATTTTATTTGTTTGTTCGTTTGTTTAACCCCTTTTCTCCTCCCCGCCCCCCTCCCCCCCACCCACGCACATCCACAGTGGTGTTCAGGGATTACTCCTGACTCTGCACTCAGGGATCATTCTTGGCAGGGCTTGAGGGATAACATGGGTTTCCAGGGATTGAACCTAGATGAGCTGCATGCAAGGAAAGCACCCTACCCACTGTACTATTTGTCTAGCTTTTATGACTTAATAAACAAAAAACAAACAACACTGTCCTCCTGTTGTTCATCGATTTGCTCGAGCGGGCCCAGTAACGTCTCCATTGTGAGACTTCTTGTTACTGTGTTTGGCATATTGAATTCTCTCGGTAGATTTCCAGGCTCTCCTAGAGGGGCAGAGGAATCGAACCCATCTTGGCCGGGCTGGCTGCGCGCAAGGCAAGCACCCTACCGCTGTGCTATCACTCCAGCCCAAACAAAGACTGTCCTCCCCTAATGTCCTGTAATGTCTCCATTTTGAGACTTGTTGTTACTGTGTTTGGCATATTGAATACGTCACGGATAGCTTGCAAGGCTCTGCTGTGTGGGCAAGAAACTCTTGGTAGCTTGCCGGGATCTCCAAGAGTGGTGGAGGAATGGAACCCAGCTCAGCCAGACTGGCTGCAGGCAAGGCAAATGCCCTACCGCTGTGCTATACCTTCTATATATGCTATACCTTCATATACATACAGAAGGTATATGACTTAATAATGAAAACAAAATGTATTGTCTAATTACTCTGATTTTTATTTCAGACTGAAAACTTTGAAAACCAACAAACTATCACTGGGTTATGTTAAGTTAGCATGAGATTCATTCCCTTACACAGACAGGTCCACACCCTTTGCCCGTAGGAAGCAGATATAGAAGATGGACCTTCAGCCATATGGCCCATACAATTTAAGGGATAAGAATACTAGAGGTAATGTTACAGTCAAAGAGGGAGAACATGGTGATGAGTTTTGGGGGAATAATGGAACTGAGAAGAATCTACCCATACCTGACGTATCCCAATGGCACAAAGACCACATCCCTTAGAAATTTAGATATAGAACATTTTGGAGATAGAGAAAATGGGCCACCACCCAGAAACATAGGTTCCACCAAAAGAAGGCTGATACACTCAGAAAAGGAGAAACTTCAAGATAGTCTAAAAGTCGCTATAAGAATGTGGAATGGAAGGGCCATCAAGCATTCAAGGCTTTTTCCATATAACACATTCTTATATGAAGGCAAGTACAGACGAAGACAGTTTGGAAGAAACACTACTATAATACCAACCTTGTAAAGGCATTCTCAATCCTGAAAAAGATGTGTATTTAGGGATTTTTCTTTTGGGAATGACTGTCAGGCCAAAGAAAAATAATTAGATATTTTTATATATAATTAGATATAAAATAATTAGGAAAACAGCAACCACGGATCTAAGAAAAGTCTTTCAAGACACAAGTGTGTTTCCAACATTGATCAGAAGACATACAAATAAGAAGTCACAAACATTTCATTAAAATTTGGAAGCCTGAAGGCCCTAGAGTGCCCACTTTCATCAGTCCCTACTTTCATCACTAAGGACCATCAGGATGAAAAAAAAAACTATCTATTTCTGCAAGAGTCACCCAACAATTAAGAACCTGTCCTTGACTGGATTAGAAAAACTGGGACTCTCCTAACCATGCAATATCCATCATATGCCCCACTGCCAGATCTGTCTAACTTCCATACTCAGGGGATATGGCCAAATCCATCCTTTGATGACCTCAGTATTCCAATTTTCTAGTCACAAGGCAGCACAGGTTTTCATTTGTCACAAAACTTAGAATCTCCCCCATTCATAATGAGCTGCTGGTCACCTCTCCCCTTCCGCGTCCAAGAGTAAATGGAATGATTTGTGAAAAGCTCATAAATTTTCAGGTAAAACTCTGGATGAGAATGCTCAGAGCCTCGTCCAAATTTGGAGGGACCAGCCCTGTGTGTAGAAGTTCCTGAGTCAGATCAACTATGCTCATCCTTGGAAAAGGAAAGTCCTGCCTTGCCTTCATGCCATCTTTATTACCTGTGAAGTACTTCATAGGTGTCGGCAAATATCTTTGAGCAGCAATCTCAGCAAATGAGGGATAAATCTTCCTCTGCAAATTATAACCAAGAACAGACTTCTTTTCAGTGCAAAACTCAATCTTTTATGTGAAACGACATGCCCTTTTCCTATGTGCTATTGTACACATGTGGTGCAATGGACTCTAAGAAGCACCTAAGTCCAAATCATCTGTACAAAAGAGCTTAAAAAGATTCAGTGTGGAGATGCATGCTCATTAACTGTAATATCACTGAATTGACTGACCCTACCTCTTACATGGATCTCAGAACTTGGAATTGGCTGTATGCCAACTACTTCTGATTGTATTGGCTGTTGTTCAACCTACCCATTCTCCAAGTTTTGTTCCTAATTTATGTATTCCTATGCATTAATGTATCAGATATATTTGTATAAAACTTCATTCTTATTAGTCTGCCTCTGTTCCTACGTCTCTACTCTTCAACTTATTTGTGGTGTAGAATCTAACATTCAAACGGACCAAAGCAAACTGCAAAATTTCTTGTGTTCCAGTGCCTGGGCTTGAAAGTAATCATGCAGTTAGCCTGCATGGCTGACTCCTGAGTCCTGTAGAGGATCTAAGGAATGTGTGCACTGAGGAGAAAATCCTAAGGAGGGAGTGTTGGGGTGACGGTGACTCCTCTCTCTATGCTTCCCTCTTCTCTCCTACCTCTCTTAACTCACCCAAAGATAGTTTGGCCCCTTTTAAACACACTTCTATATTTTTGGGGGTTTTATGTATGTATTGCGGTGCTAGAAATCAAACCCAGAATGTCACACACATGAATTATGTGGCAAACTACTGATTCACAGTCCTGGTTCTTTTGACTTTTATTGAAACATAGTCAGAAGCCAGTCATTCTCTCACATTTCAGTATCACAGTATCATCGGAAGAGAATGGATTTGGCATTGAGATTCTTCCATTAGAATTACAGGAAGAAAAACTATGTATCTTCTCTGTAAGTATTGAGAATTTAAGTTTTCTTAGAAGTTATCCTGCTGCTGAAAATTATCCAAGGTGGGGTTCGAGAGATAATACAGTTGGTAGGTCATTTGCCTTGCTCACAATTGAAGTATGAATCAAGGCACCCCATAGTGATCCTCCTATGCAACACCAGCAGTGATCCCTGAGTGCAGGGTGAGATGAATCCTGACTACTATTAAGTGTGACCCCAAAACAAACAAACAAAAAAATAAGAAGCTGGAACTCTGTGCATTAAAATAATATTTCCGGCAAATTCTGAAAACTGAGATACAGACCAGATAGAGAAAAAACATTGGCACCTGAAGATAGTTCCTTGTAAATGAGCAGGACTAGCAACTAAAGGTATTTGTGGCTTCAGTTCCAAACAGGATGGGTGATGGCAATACTGTTTTCTCACACTATGACTGGTCAAAACTGAATGCGTTTTTACTGGGTCATGGTAATAAGTTACAGGTTTTTGATTAGAAGCTGAAATAAGGATATCACAATTGCATTCTGGTATCACCTTAAGCAAATTAGACTTATTATGAAGAAGATTTTGATACTTTCTATCTTAACCACAAGATAGCTCTTGTAAAATATTAAAGTAATACAGGTGTCTTTGTTTCAATCTATTTTTAATATATTTGCACTGGTATTTGTACTAACTTAAAGGAACTCTACAGAATGGGCTACAAAATATTTCATGTCGTGTGCCCACTACTCTTTCACTAAAACTTCTCAAAATATAATAAATAATCTGCCTATATATTGAGGCAGACTACCAGGGAACTCTAAGTATTAGATGTTTATAATTTAATAGTACAATTAATTTTACTTTGTGGAGTGATAGCACAGTGTTAGGGCGTTTGCCTTGTGCACAGCCAGCCTGGCTGAGCCAGGTTCGATTCCTCCGCCCCTCTCGGAGAGCCTGGCAAGCTACCGAGAGTATTCAATGTGCCAAACACAGTAACAAGAAGTTTCACAATGGAGATGCTACTGGGCCCGCTCAAGCAAATCGATGAACAACGGGAGGACAGTGCAATATCAGAGGATTGTGCTACACTGCAGACTGCACACACTTTGTTGTGGAGCCAGGGATTCCAGCCCAAATGGCAGCTGATCACACTCGACCTGTGAGAGAATTCCCAGGTTCAAATTTGTAGCTTTCTGATAGTGATCTACCACTGAGTTCTCCCAGAAACACTTAAAATGTATTCTTGGGGACATAAAGATAGTAAGGGGTTAATGGACTAAATCTCATGCCTTAGGAAACTTATTCCATTTCAAGTCTTGGCCCCAGGTGTTGCCAGGTGGAGCCCTGGGGAGACCCCAAGCACCACTAGATGGGGCCTAGAAGCACATTTCTCCCTGTTCCCCTCTCCCTGCCACTGTACCACTGGAATGATTCAGGTAATTCCCAGGACCACAGCTCCAAGACATAGTACCTTGTTGTGTCCTTGCATGAAACACCAGCCCAGCTGGGCAAGCATCACTGATAAAGACCTCAGGCCTAAGCACTGCTTGGGAGGCACTCCTGCCTACAAGCTCTTCTTCCCTTTCATGATGAAGACCTGAAACAAAACGGAGACCATAGAATTTTGTCTTAATACTATAAAGGTCATATACAACAAATCCACAGTCAATATCATCCCCAGTGGGGGAAACTGAGTCTTTCCTCTAAAGTCAGGCACAAGACACGATGCCCACTTTTACCATGACTATGCAATATAGTGTGGGAAGTCCTTACCACAAGGAGGCAAAAAAGAGAAATCAAAGCAATGATAATTAGTAAAGAAGTTGAACAAATACTGTCTACGAATGACATAATATTGTACATAGAAACCCCTAAAGACTCCACTAAAAAAATCCTTGAAAAAAACATAAAAAGTAAAGTAGCAAGTTATAAAATAAATGCACATAAAACTGTTGCATTGTCTTTGGACATTCATTATTTCCCCGTTATGTTTTCCTTAGACTCCACATTGAGAGATCTTTCTGTGTACCTCTTTCTCCCGCTGAAAAACTTCACTCAGGGTGATACTTTCTAAAGACCAAGGAAACAAAGAAAATGAGAGCTAGTATTCAATAGGAAACATACCACTTGAGGAGGCTGGGAGATACGACAGGGAGAGGGCAATTAGTATTGTGAAGGGAAAATCAAATTATTGAAGTCGGATGTAGTGCTCAAAGGTGATAAAGTGTGTTGTATGAAATCCTATCAGCCACAGAACAGTAAACCACAATACAAAAACATATAATTCATATAACCCAATATATATGCTTATATATACTTTTATATATAACCCAATATATATGATTATATACATGACCAATATATATGTACTCACATATACAGTTACATATACATATACATATACATATACACTTGCACATATACATGCACATAGGTGGTTTGGGAGACATACCTGGCAGTGCTAAAGCCACTTCTGGTTCTGAACTTAGAAATTACTCCTGGTGCTGTTTGAGGGACCACATGGGAGGTCTGAAATTATACCGAGGTCAACTGCATGCAAGGCAATGCCCTACCCACTGTACAATCACGCCGGTACAGCAAAACCACATACTTTTTAAAAAGTGTCTCCAGTATAGACAGACGAGTAGATAGGAGGCAAAGTGGGCAAGTAGTGAAAATTGGCGGAGGGCAGTGGGTACTGGTGAAGAAACTGGTGTTGAAACAATATGTGCCTAAAACCAAATCATACATAATTGGTCATTTCACTGGTGACTAATACAGAAAGAAAGAAATCTGTTGCATTCTTATACATAAACAACAATATAGAAGAAGGAAAAAATCCCTGCCTTTTATTTGGTGTCAGAAACTCCAAATACCTAGAAATCAATTTAGCAAAAAATGTGAAATATCTATTTAGTGAAAAATATTAGTCAATTCTGAATTACGTCATAGAAGGAACAAGAAAATAAAATCACATTCCTTGTTCATGGATTTGATGAAATAATACAATTAAAATGACCGTTTTATCCAAAGCAATTTATAGATGTAATGCAAAACCCACCAAAATTTCCATGGTAATTTTAAAGAAACAGAACTAGTACTCCTAAAATTCAAATGTAATTATAAAACTCCCAGAAAATCCATAAGAAAGCAAAAGAAAAGAAGGGAAGCATTGCATTTCTAGACTTTAGTCTTGACTGCAATACTCCAATAATTAAAACTGCATGATATTAGGGGGTATGTTGCCAATAGCAGGTCAATCTGTACCTGTGAGGCAAGTGTATCAGCAGCCTGATGTCACCTTCAGACTTCCAGATACCTCCAAATTGCTGCTGTGCCTGTGGCCAGACCCCAAAAACTTGGGACAAAGTTTACCAAGAAAGTAAATGGCCAAAAGTTAGGTATGTGAGAGACACACCCACAAACTACCTCCGGCTCAGCTATATAATTGGAGGCAACTCCTCTCTGGTTCCTGTTCGAACTGCTTAACGTCCAGGATCCCAGAGACTCAGAGACAAATCTCGGAACCCAGCAGCTTTGGGCAGAGATGTGCCCAGTCACCACAATGGATTACTGGCACTGGACAACCCGGGGGGTGGGGGGGTGGGTGTTGTCCCCCCGCCTGCTCCCCCTTGGTGGCTCAGTGGCCACCATCCCGAGAGGCCAATGGACAGTCAGGTTTGGGCCCCAGTGACAGGACACGCAGGGTCTCACAGGATAGGGGTTGAGCTGGCGCTTCCTCCCCCCACCCCAACGAGACCTTGAGTCGCCACCCACAATAACTCCAAGATGAGGAAAGTCTAGGAAACAACAGAAAATGGACAATAGCCTGAAGAGAAATAAATAGCATACCGGAGAACTGAGTTGAAGAGGAACAATAGGAGAATCATAGGGGTTCCTGAAAAACAGGAAGGCAAAGGTGATGAAGAAACAATAGTTACAAAATTATCAATAACAATTACTCAGAGTTAAGGTTCAAGGATCCCAGCAACAAAGGATTTTACTAGGAAAATTCAAAGACATATTATACTCAAAATACAAAGGTAGAGAATCTACAGTGTCACAAATGGAAAGTAACCACACACACTCACACACACACACACACACATACACACACACACACACACACACACACACACACACCCCAAAAGATTTACAGCAGAGTATAGGTGGATATAGTATAGAGTATGGAGGAATATAGTACAAAAACTCAACAAAACGAACACCTCACCAATCATATCTTATCCAGCTAGATTAACATTCAGATTTAAAAGAATGATACTGAGCTTCATAGACAGGCAACAACTTAGGGAATTCATAGCCTTGAAACAAGTTTTGCAAGAAGTGCTAAAAGAGCTTCTCTCAAGGACAGGATAAACTTGTGGCATTGAGTATGACACTCACGAATGATGCATATGGTTGCCTGCCACTAGATTAAGAAAGGTTATTTTTGCTTGCTAAGGGATTTGTACATTTTCCATGATGAATGTTCTATTTGTATTGGTTAAAATCAGCAATCCAAAAAAATCAGCAATCATCACAAATGGACTCTTACTGATTTATTTTCTGATAATTCTATTTGCCATTTCTTTGAGTTTTGATGGAGCAGGTAGTATGAAATAAATTTATGATGTGAGTGCCAAGGGGGCATGCTGGGGCTGGTGAGAGGGAACGTGGGACCACTGGTGGGCAGAGGAGGATACTAGTGGTAGGATTGATGTTGGAACATTGTATGCCTGAAAAACCTTGTTGTGCATTATGCTTTCTTAAAAGAAACAAACGACAAGTTGAGGAATAAGGCTTCCTTATGACCCTGAGTTTCCATTTCTCTATGCCTAGAACACAAAAACGTTAATCTGACAGGAGATAATGCACACCTATGTTCCTCATGGTTTATCAACATTAGCCAAGATCTGGTAGGAACTCCTGCCTAAAGATGAGTCAATAAATAAACTGAATTATATTGGGCAAGAGTGACAATGCAATGGGCATGGTAATTGCCTTGCATGTGACTGACCCAGGGTTGATCCTCAGCACCCCATATGGTTTCCGGACCATCACCAGGAGCGATCTGAGCACAGAGCCAGAAGTACGTCGTCAGCACTACAGGATATGTGGCTCAATAATAAAAAAATAAATAAAAGGTAATTGTAATAGATAGAAAGATAGGTAGAGAGACACTACTCAGCTATTAGAAAAGAATTTAAAAAAAGTAACCTACTAAAAAATGTGGCATCTACTCAATGATGATCTTGAGCAGGAAGTGGCAAATTAAGGACCCACAGACCCAATAAGATTGTTAGCTTGTATGTCTTTGAACTATGTACTAATAACAGTTTCAAATTATGAAAGGTTTTTGGAGGAGAAGGTGGGAGAAGGTGGAGGAGGAGGAGGGGATGAAGCTACAGAAATTATACATAGACAATAATTGAAAATTTGTAAAATATTTTTCAATCCTTGGTATAGAGCATTGCGCAATCATTTTGAAGAAAGGGTATATGAAAAATTAGTTGCTGCAAATATTGAACCATGCATGGGTGAAGGAGTCAAGAACACCCATGATTTCATCCACAATCAACAATACCATTTCCAATGAGATTTTTAGAATAAAATATTTTAAAATGTCAAAATAGTAAACCAGAAGTCATTTTCTCACATAAAGTCATAAACATCCATCAGGTAAAGTCATTTGTAATAAATGAAATGATATTTTTAAACATAAACCTTACAAAGCATTTTATGTTCATTAACATTTAATTATCATCAACTCCATGTGACATGTATTATTCCCTCTCAAGAAAATATCGCTCCTAAATCCTATAGTAAAGGTTATGAGGCAGAACAGCCAGTGAAAACACAGTGACAAGTCTATTATTAAATGAATCCCACAGATCACTCTATCTGCATCCTTATTATCCATGAATTACAATGAATTACTGTATACAAGAAAATGAGGAATGAGTGAACTAAATTTTGTCAGCTAGTATACTGTCATTACTACAAATTCTAAGTCATGCTGTCACATACATTTGATATGTCTGGAGATTGGTGTTTAAAAATGAATCTTACCTGGCAACAGCATCATGATCACGACCATCCTGTTGTTCGTCGATTGCCTCGAGCAGGCTCCAGTAACGTCTCCTTCGTCCTAGTCCTGAGATTTTTTTTTTTTAAGTGCCATATTCAAGGCTCTTTCAGGGTTAGGAGAATGAGACCCATCATTGTTACTGGTACTTGGCATATTGGGTATACCACGGGGAGTTTGCCAGACTCTGCCGTGTGGGCAGGTTACATTCGGTAGCCTGCCAGTTTGTCCAAAGTAGGTATGAGATGATAAGATGTCAGTAGCTCAGTCGGTAGAGCATGAGACTCTTAATCTCAGGGTCGTGGGTTCGTACCCCCACATTGGCCAATGCCATGATATCTGTTATTACTAAAATTTTGCTGTTCTTTTGTTTTTTGTTTTAGTGAAGAAAATCTGGATTCTCCCTCTCTAACTCCTGCCTGCCTGCCCAAGCAAACCGTTTGACAGGAAAAATCAGGTGATGGATTTTTCTGGGATACCATTTTTTCAATTCTCTTTTACCATACCAAATCCTCGACACTCATCATACATAGTTTTTCCCAATCTCAGGAAAAAAGATTTTTTTAATTGTAGCAATAAACTTATTAATTTTCTGCACATCATGGTATTTTACAAGTTTCATAGAATAATAAAACAAACACTTTGCATTCTTTAGTACTGTATAATTTTTCATTGTTACGGTTACTCTAGTTTTTCTATCTCAGGTACACTTTTCTGCATGTGGATATTATAATAGTTGACATCATTATAAAGACGTTCTAATTTTTTCTCTTTTTCGTTAGGTAACATCATCTCAAAAAAGTGCACATGATTTTAAGTTAAGGGGTACAATGTTATCATTACATAACTATTTTTTTATTAGTGAGACACCATGAGGTACAGTTGTAGACTTACAAATTTTTGTGCTTGTGTTTCAATTATACAGTGATCAAATACCCATCCCTCCACCAGTGCCCATTTCCCACCACCATGGATCCCCGTATCCCTCCCACCCCTCATCCCCCTCATCCCTCTCAAAGATTTTAAAAGCAGCATAATTGATTGTTTTCATGGCAGTTTAGCATATGCAACACTCTTGTATTCAACACTTTGCAGAATTCCTGTGATAAACCTTGCTCATAATAATAACATCAGGACAGTGGTAGAGGGTCTCTGGTACTTTTGTGATGGTGGAGTGCAATCAGAGTCCACCGAAGTATAACATGAAGATGAATGTCAACCATGATACTTCAATAAAATAAAGCAAAACGCAACTTACAATAAAAAATCTTCATTCAAAATTAGTATGAGAGCATGCCATGTGTGTTCATGCAAGTTTAATTAAGAAATTAATTAAATTAAAATTATAATTTATATTTATAATTTTATAAATTATAAAATAAAATTATAATTAAATTAAAAAATTAAGAAATTGGTTCTTATTGAACAATCTCTAATGATAACAAAAATTGTAATTTAAATTTATAGTTGTAAATATTTTGTTATCATGGTGAGGTTTCTGTGTCCTATGCTATACCCTACATTTCAAAATCATTCTGAATGTGAGCAAAACCTAATATGATTTACCATGCCTCAAAGTTTGTGTGGAAGTCCACATTTACTCACCAATGCTCTTTTCAAGAAATCTCATGAACAAAGGTCACAAGTTCGTTTCATATATGACCAATATCCAACATTACATAGATTGTCAACTAAAAAGTTTTTTTTCCTGTTTTTGGCTCACATCTGGTGAACAGAGCTATTGAACCCGGATTTCCCATAATTGCAAATGCCCTTACCTGCTGGATTTTGTCTCCATTCACTGAAACGTATTTTTACTGCTCAGTATGATTTTTGGGTTCGTAACTTCTGCTTGCCATATGCCATAATACTCAGCAGCAGCCAGATGAAAGATCCCAGTGAAATAAGCCAGAGAAACAAGCTGCAGAAGAGTATCTAGAGACAGATTTAGTTGCCAATAAGGTCCTGTGAAGATTGCCCCAAGCTGCTTTGTGATCATAATGACAATCTCCAGTGGGAGAATTTTGTTTGGTTGATTTGGGGCCAGATGCCTCTGTACTCAGGGCTACTCCTGGCTCTGTGCTCAGGGATCACTCCTGGCTGGACTCAGTGGACTGTAGGGATGGCAGGGGCTAAACCTGCACTGTCCTCACACATGGCAAGTGCTGTACCCATGTACTCTCTCTCCAGTCTTGTTCCACTACAGTAACTAAATAGACACATAGGATGTGCTTGTGATAGCCACCCCACAGCCCTGACCAGTCAGATAACTCGGACTAAGTTCATATCCTGGGTAGACCAACGACCACCTGGGTTGACCTAGGGGCACAGCTGAAGATGTAATTACATGTTTTCAGTTGATTTAAAATCTGTAAAAGCGCCTGCCAAAGAGGGAGGCAAGGGACGGGGGTTCAGGGGTGGGGTGATGGGAGAGAACCTGGGGATATTGGTGTTGGGAAATGTACACTGGTCGAGGGATCAGTGTTGGAATACTGTCCGACTGATATTCAATCATGAATGGCTTTGAAATGCTCTAAAAAAAGTTACTCACCTGCCCCCCCCCCCGAAAAAAAAAGCAACAATGTGTAGAATGAAGTGGAGATGGAGTGAGAGGTTAGGTCTGGGCAACTCATCCATCCTTGGAAATTGGAAACTCAGAGGCCTGAGTGAGCCTGGGAGAATGTCCATGTGACTCCAAGCCAGGCAGAGAAACTGAGGGAGGACAGGATCTGGGGTCTCCTCTCCGGACCGAGGGAGGGGACAGCACCAGGCGCCCAGGGCCTTGCATGCACAGACTCCGGGCGCTGAAACCACACTCTCAGCAACGTGTGCCCCGCGCAGTCCCCAGCAGACCCCTCACGGATTCGATCAGGTGCCAACCCACCCTCCACAGCACAAGTCCCAGGCTCAGGAGAGCCCTGAAGGGGCTGGGCAATGGGGCCTCAGCGCTCTGCCCTTGCACGTGGTCCCTGAGCCGTGTGTGGGTGGTGGAAAAGCTGCTACATTGTTTCCACTGTGACGTGGGCCAGGCAACGTCACAATCACCTCCCAGTATATCCTGACCTCGCAGAGGCCAGGAGTCAGAAGCCTGGTTTCAGCCGAGATTCCAGCGCGGTCCTCTGCACTTTCTGGGACCGTGGCCTGGAAACATGGGCAACGTTCTGAGTCGACTTCGGCTCCTGCTGAGCCATCGCCGACGTCCCCCAGTGGGTCGTCCAGGGCCAATTCCTGTCTCCAGAAACCCCGCTGCTCGCCCTGGCCGGGGCCACCCCGGGGCTCCTGCACCTGCCGACCAACCGCACCAGCCACGGAGGCCCCCGCCTGCATCCTTCACCATCACGCCCAGGAGGCCCTGTCCCCTGCCGCAGACCAACAACTCCCGGGTGGGGATTCTCTCATCATACGGGGCCAGTCGGAAGAAGATGGTCCTCAGTGCCTTCAGGCCAGCGACATGCGGGTATGGGAGCAATGTCAAGATCGCGGCTGCGGGGCCCAACTTCGACATCCTGTGCGTCCCATCCGTTCAGATCATGAAACCGACAAAACTCCCACAATCTGCCAAAGCAGAGACGATCCAAGACCACCCCCCCAAGAGGGCAGGAAACCGGGAAGAGGGTGCAGAGACGCGCCAGGACGACGACGAGGGCACCCACAGCGCCAAGGCCCTTTGTACCAGCGGCCTGCAGTCCAGTGGCACCGGCCCCACGTGCTCCCGCCCCCGGCCTCTCCACCTCCAGGCCTTACCAGCAGAAGCAGAGCCAGCCTCGGCCGCATCTCCCGAGCCCTCTGCCCCGCCCCGGGGTGCACATGTCCAGCCTCCTGGAGAGCCTCCGGCCTGCGCGTCGGTGGGGTCCGTGCCCCGCTGCTCACAGCCAGGGACGTCAGCAGCAGGAGAGCAGCCTGCAGACGCCCGGCGCAGCCCTGCCGGTCCACCAACAAGAACCAACGTGGCCGAGAAGAAGCCTCCAGAGCCTGCACCGGGGAGTGCTGCTCCGCAATGTGAAGGCAAGAGGGCCTGCAAAAGGAAACACCCTATGCCAGAGGCACCACAGCTGCCTCCTCCCCAACTGCCCCGGCAGTGGGGCCGCGGTGAGTTTCCCCCTCCTCCCAAACTTCCCTGTGTACTCAACAAAAAGTTCCAGGCAGCCAACCACAGTGAGCGTTCCAAGAGGCTGCGGCACAAAAGGGCCATCCCATCTTTCAGGGCCGGTCGGAAGAAGCTAGCCCTGAGTGCCTTCAGGTCAGCGACATGCAGGGACCGGAGCAATGTCAAGATCGCGGCTGCGGGGCGCAACTTCGACACCCTGAGCGTCCCATCCCTTCAGATCATGGAACTGATAAAACCCGCACCATGGGCAAAAGCTGAGATCATCCAAGACCACCCCCCCAAAAGGGCAGGACACGGGGATGTGGGTGCAGAGACGCGACAGGAGGACGACGAGGGCACCCGCAGCGCCAAGGCCCTTTGTACCAGCGGCCTGCAGTCCAGTGGCACCGGCCCCACGTGCTCCCGCCCCCGGCCTCTCCACCTCCAGGCCTTGCCAGCAGAAGCAGAGCCAGCCTCGGCCGCATCTCCCGAGCCCTCTGCCCCGCCCCGGGGTTCACATGTCCAGCCTCCTGGAGAGCCACCGGCCTGCACTTCAGTGGGGTCCGTGCCCTGCTGCTCACTGCCACGGATGTCAGCAGCAGGAGAGCAGCCTGCAGACGCCCGGCGCAGCCCTCCCGGTCCACCAACAATAACCAACGTGGCCGAGAAGAAGCCTCCAGAGCCTGCACCGGGGAGTGCTGCTCCGCAATGTGAAGGCAAGAGGGCCTGCAAAAGGAAACACCCTATGCCAGAGGTACCACAGCTGCCTCCTCCCCAACTGCCCCGGCAGTGGGGCCGCGGTGAGTTTCCCCCTCCTCCCAAACTTCCCTGTGTACTCAACAAAAAGTTCCAGGCAGCCAACCACAGTGAGTGTTCCAAGAGACTGCGGCACAAAAGGGCCATCCCATCTTTCAGGGCCGGTCGGAAGAAGCTAGCCCTGAGTGCCTTCAGGTCAGCGACATGCGGGGACCGGAGCTCAACCTCTCTGTCTGATATGGCAATGGACATAGATCCAACAATTCCCACTCAGTCCCCTGGAAATGTCCTGTATTCACCTGGGTGGAGAGTTTAGAAGCCACATGCCTCTTTGCCAAGCAAGAAGTGTAGCCCAGAAACAACATGCAGAATTACCATCTGATGCAACCCGTTCTGAGAAAAACTTATCCATGGTCTTCGCCGGTATTTTGAACTATCTGCCGGAAGCATCAGTGTACATACAAACTACAATTCCCAATCAGTCCCATCAAACTGTCCGGTACTCATCTGGGATGAGCGTTAGTAGACACACAGCAGCTTTTTGATAGCAACCGAAATTCAGCTCCAACAGAGTGTACAAAACTTGCATCAGTCCAAGATCATCTATGCAGAGTACTGTCATCACTAATTCGGGGGAAGACCCAGAGAATACCTAGCACTGGAGACCGAAGTGCATCGTCTGCTGCTGCTAGTAAGAAAACATCTGTATTCATAGAGCCCTCAATCCCAATGAGTGGTAGAAACATCAGGAACAACCTACCCTCTTCAGACCATACTCATCCATGGTCACACAGTTCACTACGGTAAAGAAAGAACAAGGCAACTCTTACTGGTCAGGGAGCCAGTCTATCCTTTAGTTTAACAGATGCTGTTTAAAGAAACAGAAGTCCTTCTGACAATGGAAGAACTTCAAGAAACACCTTCATTTGGAACAGCACCAGTTGGAACATCACTTGTCTGTTCTGTGCACACTTTCCACCGTGTTTCCCCTGTCTCCCTTCTTCCCCCAACTGCCTTTACCTTTCCATCTGTCCCCTGTACCGTGGAACCCTATTCTTCCTGTCCCACTGTTCCCACATGTCACCCTTTTCCCATCCTCTGTCCCATTGCCTCACATTTTCCAGCTGCTGTGCACGACCTAAAATTGTGTGATCAATCAAAGGTCCCAGGAACCAACAGGCAAAAGGGAAGTGATTAGACGAAGATGAATGACAAGCACTACTTTAAGAACCATCTTTCAACATATCTGTTTGTGTTCATCTTTGATTATGGGACAGGCAACTCAAAAGTCAAAAGCAGTCCAAACTATTTGAAAGATTGAAGATCCAGGAATGCCCAGTTTCACTGGTGCCACTGAGGACCACCAGGACCAAGAAAACCACCTAACCATCTATGCTTGTATGACTCACTGCAACAAATGAGAAACGTGCCCTTGACTAGATCAGAGAACTTGGGACTCAGCTAACCATGCAGAGGGGGGCAGACAAGTATGAAAATTAGACAGAGCTGACAGTGGGACATACAATGGATATTCCATGGTTAGGTGAGCCCCAGGTTCTCTGATGCAGTCAAGGACACGTTTCTTATTTGTTGTGGTGACTCTTACAAGTGTAGGTGGTTAGGTGGTTTTCTTGATCCTGGTGGTCGTCAGTGGCACCAATGAAACTGGGCATTCTGGGATCTTCAATCTTGCAAATAGTTTTGTAATGTTTTTGACATTTGAGTTGCCTATCCCCTGATCAACGATGGACACAAACAGATGTGGACAGTGCTACAGAGCCTGGCTCCGTTCCCAACATTTGAGGACCACAACATTCCAACATTTTAGCCAGCAAGTGAGTGCATTGGATGTCATGACGCACTGGACTTCAAGTATCAGTACCCTGACTTGTAGATTCACCAGAGTGATGTATTTTCATTGACTGATGTCTGCAATTTGACGGGCTCAAGCTCTGCAGTGGGCTCCTCTCAGACCATGGGTTGTATTTTTGAAGAAGGTCATTCCCAACATCTCAACACCTCAAGAGTCCAACATTCTAACCAGCAAGTGAGTGCATTGTATGTCTAGCAGCACTGGACTTCAAATATCAGTACCCTGACTTGTAGATTCACCAGAGTGATGTATTTTCATGGACTGATGTCTGCAATTTGACGGGCTCAAGCTCTGCAGTGGGCTCCTCTCAGACCATGGGTGGTATTTTTGAAGGTCATTCCCAACATCTCAAGACCTCAAGAGTTCGACATTCTCGCCACCAAGTGAGTGCATTGGATGTCATGGAGCACTGGACTTCAAGTATCAGTAAACTGACTTATAGATTCACCAGAGTGATGTATTTTCATTGACTGATGTCTCTAATTTGACGGGCTCAGGCTCTGCAGTGGGCGCAGAATTAAATTGGCAGGATGACAACTTCTACTACTTATATTGCTTGGCTTTTATTCTTCCCTACCCATTTTCTCAATTTTTGTCCCTAATTGATTTCTGTGCATTTATGTCTTAGATGCACTTGAATAAAAACTCATTCTTATTAACCTCTCTCTGCTCATGTGTCTTTACTCGTCAACTTAGCTGTCTTGGAGATACTGACATTCACATGGTAATATGTTGGACCAAAGTAAACTGCAAAATTGTTGTTCCAGTGCTTAGGCCATGAAAGTAATCATGCATTCTGACTGCATGGCTGACTCCTGATTCCTGTAGAGGATCTAAGGAGTTTGTCAGCTGAGGAGGAAGATGATAAGGAGGAAGAGTTTGGGTGACTCTCCCCTCTATGTTTCTCTCGTCTCTCCTACCACTCTAACCTCACTTGAAACTAGTTTGGTCCCTGATATGCACAGGAAATCAAGTTTTGAAAAACATTTTTAATGTTGTTTTGGGTTTTTATGCATGCTCTTGTGTTGTGGTACCAGGAATCAAACCCAGGATGTCACAAATATGAAGCATGTGATATACCACTGAGCCATATCCCTGGTTCTTGTGGCTTTTAACTTATTCATACGTCCGCATTGTCACTTTCTTGCTTCATTCAGAGAAAATGGATTTGACACTGGGTTTTACATCTGGAGTAACAAGAACATTTTTATATCTTCTCTGTAAGTTTTCAAAATTTAACTATGCTTAAAAGTTATGTTGCCACAATTGTGCCAGAGAGATAGTACAACAGGTAGGGTACTTGCCTTTCAGATTGGCTGACCAGGATTGATCATTGGCACCACTTATGTTTTTCGGAGCCTGTCAAGCATGATCCCTATGTACAGCCAGGAGGAAACCTTTCTATTTCCACCTTTCCTCTATTCCTTTCCTTCTCCTCCCTTTCCCTCCCCTTGTGCCCATCTCCTCCCCTTTCCTCTCCCTTCCCTTTTCTTCTCTTTACCCCCCTTCCACCTTCCTTCCCACTTTTCTCTCTTCCCCTCTCTTCACTCCTTCCCTCCTTTCCCTCTCACCTCTTCCCTCTCTCCTCTTCCATCCTCCTCTCTCCCTCCCTGCCTCCTTCCCTCCTTGTTTTCTTTCTAGACCACATTCAAGGTACTCAAGGCCCCTCCAAACCCAGCGTCTGGAGTGGGGGTGGAACACCTGGGGTTGCTCTGTGGACCATGTGATGTCAGGGGCTAAAACCTGGCTTTCCACGTGCAACGCATTATGATCACATTCATGATGATCCAATTAATTAAGCATGTGTAGCCTCTGGTGTTCAACACATAAAACAAGGAACATTGACTGTTATTTCTTATTTGATCAACTTGACATCTAACGTCAGGGTTTTTCCTCCACATGTGGGTGCTTCCATAGTTTTCATTTTTTCTTTCCCTTGTCCAATTGGCCACTGGTATGTAGCTGGAGTCCAACCTAAGCTCTTCTTGGATTACTTGGAAAACAACCTGCATGTGAAGCAGACTAAGAGAGCAGAAGAAAGAGGCAGGTAATCAAATTAGTGGATAACAAGTACACAATGGTAGTTACTTCGGTTTTTGTTTTGGGCAATCTCAAGATGTTTTCCTTCAAATGCAAAGTTTCATACAGACTTTTCCCGGAAATACATGCAGTGCCAGTAATACAATACCTACATCAAAGCTCTAGCCTTGGAGCAGAGTCTGGAAAGCACATACCTTGAGACAGATATAAAAAGTGTCTGCCCAGACCCAGCATCTGGCTCAAATGCATGGTCAGATCTGGCATGGGGTGGAGGGGCCTATGGTGAGTGCCTGTCTACTCCAGAGAGAGTGCAATATTTGGGGACCTACTGGACTTGTACTTGGCACTTTAGAGTTGTGGTCGTGGTGTGGTGATTCAGTGCTGGGGATTAAATTTAGGTCTTGGATCTTGCATGTCAGGCATAGAGCACTGAAGTCACATCCCTAGCCATCGTGCATTCCTTTGATAGCCTTCCTCAGTACATGTCTGCTTTTGTCTATGCGGCTTATTTTTATTTTATTTAATTAACTTATTTATTTATTTTGCTTTTTTTGGTCACACCCAGCGATGCTCAGGGGTTACTCCTGGCTCTACACTCAGGAATTACTCCTGGCGGTGCTCAGGGGACCATATGGGATCCTGGGATTTGAACCAGGGTTGACCGCGTGCAAGGCAAATACCCTCCCTGCTATGCTATCGCTCCAGCCCCTATGCTGCTTATTTTTACATCATAATAAGCAACGATAGCAAAGTATTCTGTGTTTTATCCAGAGTTTTCCTCAAGATTTTCAACCAATAGATTGTTTTAACTAAGTCTTAGTCTGAAGAGGATTGTATTTTCATTTTTGAAGCAGTATCACCCCTACTGTCTTTAACTTCAACTGTTTAAAACGATCCTATATTTTAGTTTGGTTTTGATTCAACTATTATTTCTTCATATTAATTTTATTGCTTATCCTGATAGTTGAGTAATCATTCTTTTTATAACTGCTCATTATTTGTCCAAAGAGATTTTTTTTGGAACCTGCTAATAACGAAAGGCATCTGAGGATCAAGTCGAGAAAACAGATGCTCAGGAGTAAATAGGATTCAGAGTCAATTTATTCCCAAGTTACAAAAGAATAGCATTAACTGTTTTCCTGTGTCTATACAAAAAGGGGCATTGGTCTGAAGTAAACTATGCAAGAGGACATAAGGGAAAGAGAGAAGCAATATTTCACTTAGGTAAAGGTAGGGTAAAGGCCCTCCCGTTGATCTTCGATTTGCTCGAGCGGGCCCAGTAACGTCTCCATTGGAGACTTTGTTGTTACTGTGTTTGGCATATCGAATACGTCACGGGGAGCTTGGCAGGCTCTGCCATGCGGGCGAGATACTCTTAGGAGCTTGCCAGGCTCTCCGAGAGGGGCGGAGGAATCGAACTCGGGTCTGCCATGTTGGCCGCGTGTAAGGCAAACACCCTACCACTGTGCTATCAGAAATACAAAATCAGAGATTTCTGAGGAATTTGACTTTACAAGTCACAAGGGAGGTCAACTAAGGTTCACCAATCAGATTCAGGTAGGGATGCCCCCTATATAACCCTTCCGTAACTGTAATGCAACACTTATGTAACAGCAACTTATAACCAATCAGCTAAATACAAGTAGTGGAAAGCCTGTTAGACTGCATCCAAAATGGTGGTCCATAGAAAGTTTGTTATATTATGATATGCTATCAAAGTCACTCACTTTTGAGACTTGGGGCCGCTCATTTCCAGAAGGCTGCCACTGTGTGGGTGAGCCAGACAAGGGCCCTAGCTCAGGCTAGCCGAGCTAGTCAATAAAGATTCTTTGCTTATTGCATCACAACTTGTCTTCGTGTGATTCCTCTGGGCACTGATAGAGGGATGGGTACTCAATCATTGTATATGATATGGCAAAAGGGTACGCAAAACAAATGGTGAACATTGCTATCATCAGGGAGATGCAAATCTTTCTCTCTTTCTTTCCTTCTTTTGTTCTTTCCTTCCTTCCTTTCTTCCTTCCTCTTTCTTTCTTTCTTTCTTTCTTTCTTTCTTTCTGTCTTTCTTTCTTTCTTTCTTCTCCTTAATCCCTCCTCCTGTCCCTCCTTCTCTCCCTCCTTTCTCCTCTTTCTTTCTTTCTTTCTTTCTTTCTCTCTTTCTCTTTCTTTCTTTCTTTCTTTCTCCTTCCTCTCTCCTTCTATCTCCTTTCTTTCTTTCTTTCTTTCTTTCTTACTTTCTTCTACTTAATCCCTCCTTCTCTCCCTCCTTCTCTCTCTCCTTCTCTTTCTTTCTTTCTTTCTTTCTTTCTTTCTCTCTCTCTCTGTCTTTCTTTCTTTCTCCTTCCTCCCTCCTTCTCTCTCCCTTCCTTCCTTCCTTCCTTCCTTCCTTCCTTCCTTCCTTCCTTCCTTCCTTCTTTCCTTCCTTCCTTCCTTCTTTCCTTCTGTTCTTTTTTATTTGCCTTTTCATTTTTGCTTTTGGACCACTCTTGGTAGTGCTCAGGGATCACTCCAGGCTTTTTGCTCAGGTTCACTCCTGGAGGCCATTAGGGGACCATGTGCCATGTCAGGGACCATACGCCGGTCAGCAGCGTGCAAGGTCAACACCCTACCCATTGCACTATTGCTCCAGTTCCTTAGTCCTGTTCTAATTAGTCAGTGGATTAGTCGAAACTATTATATAAGAATTTGGGAACTTCAATTGTGGTGACATACTTAAATTACTCACATGAATAAGTGAAAAGTACTTTTCTGGAGACACATCCACATTACATAGCTGCTGCCATGTAAACTCATCAGCCCAGCTTCCCAGATTCACAATTAATCTAAGAAGACATGTAAACTATGCTGCTAACATTTGCAGGTACATTGGTCATCCAGCTGAAAACTTTTGGGCAGTCTTAGGAGGTGGCTAGGCCCAGACCCCACTCTGCCAAAGCTCCAAAATCCACATCTAATCACCCCATAGCTGCTGTCATGCCAATGGCCAAACTTCATTGTTTGACAACTAATTTCTGTAGAAACACAAAAATGTCAAAACTTCTAGGTACTTCAGTTTTCAGGCTGAAAATCAGGAGTCTTCTCAGGGTAAGGGCAGGCAGCCACCTCCCACGTTCCCCATACTTCCAGAAGCCCCAGCAGCCACAACTCATCCCACAGTCACCACCATGTAAACTGATTTGGACCAGTTCCACAGTTCATGGAGCTCCTGGAGAAGGACACCTCCAAATTCCACAATACTGACACGCCCATAGAAACACACCAAATTACATGAGAAAGTAACATGTCAGTCAACTAAAACAGAATAACATAGCAGGCTCAGCTAGCAACAAACAACTTAGTCTACCCTGAGACAAAGACTTAATGACTTCATGGTTAGATTAAACAATTTTCACAAATTTTCTTCTCCTGGAGTCTTTTTCAGTAACATCATCAGCCAGCCCTTTAGTTGTAACAAGCAAGATGAAATAATTATGTGCCTGGACAGTGGCCGTCTTGGGCATCTGGGAAACTAGGGACAATGGTGGAGGGAAGGTTACACTGGTGGTGGGATTGGTGTAAAGAATTAAAAAACTTCACAAAATCACAAATCATCCTGTTAGTCTTCGATTGCCTCGAGCAGGCCCCAGTAACGTCTCCTTCATCCTAGCCCTGAGATTATATTCAAGGCTCTTTAGGAGAATGAGACCCATCATTGTTACTGGTATTTGGCATATTGGGTACACCATGGGGAGTTTGCCAAACTTATTTAAAAACTTAATTAAAATTAGTTTTCTGGGTGCCAGAAAGATCATTCAGTGGGCATGGCTCTAACCTTGCATGTGGCAAAACTAGGTTCAGTCCTGGGCACTACATATGGTTCCCTGAACACTACCAGGAGTGATCGTGGAGCAGAGAGCCAGGAATAAGCCCATACAACAGCTTCTCCAAAAAAAATCATTTCTGGATAGAAATATTATTTTTCTTCCTTGAATGTTTTACTTCATCACTCTATCTCAAAGACAGTAGAATCAGTGTCATGCTTAGAATTTACAAATTATTATCAATAGGCACATTTTTAGGGTATACACTTTGATAAACTCCAAATATTTAGTCAATATTAGCTCAGTAATCCTAATAGCAGCATGTAGGTAGATATTTCCTAAATACATATGATATTTCCTAAACACATATGGTATTTCCTAAACACATACACACACATTGTACATGTGTGTATACTTTGGAATTGGAGGCCCAAAATTTAAATAAATTGGTCAGGCTCGTCCTTCACGCCCTACTGAAGTCACGAGTTGCCCCACACGAGCGGCTCTCCAGCACGGCCATGGCTCCAGAAGCACAAGGACTTAATGCAGAGCTCGGCAGCTTGCAGCAGAAAAGTGAATGGACTCTGCGTTAATCCACGCCACCATGCCTGCCTGGGAGGGAAAGGGTGTTGCCCTCTTCTGCCTTTTTCCCTCTGGACAGCAAGATGGCGGCCGCCTTGGAGATTTTTGGAAATCCAGGTATGAGCCGGTCGTGACGGGCAACTGAAACCTCATGGAAAGGGGGACCTTTCCGGCTTGTCCTTCACACCCTACCGAGGTCACAGGTTTGCCCCCCATGAGCGGCTCTCCGACACGGCCCTGGCTCCAGAGCCACAGAAACCAATCTCATAATTATCTGACTTTCGGCAGAAGTACTTCCAGGCTTACTAAGTAAAATATCAGAAATCCAAAATCTTTTGGTTCTTCTTACCAGCTGTAGAAAACACATTATTTCACAATGCCTTTTCAGCAGGTCTGATTTGGGGGTGTAAACTCTAAATAATAATGGTGCATCTTTTGTCGAAACAATGAATCTAATCAAAGTAAATAGAGTGTTAACTAGAATTTATCTGCCTCACAGGCATTGGAAGGGTTGGGAGGGCAGGTATATTGCCGTTCTTGGTGGTAAAAAATAAGTACTGGTGAAGGAAAATGTATTTGATGATTGCACGACTGAGATCTAAACCTGAAAGCTTTGTAACTTTTCCCACAGTGATTCAATAAATAAAAATAAATTAATGAATTCATTTAATTAAAAAACAGATTGGTCAATTTTATACAATGTGAAGGTGTCAAAGACTCAGTATTCAAAAACATGTTGTGTTATCACTTTTAATAAGCTATAACAATAACATAATGAGTCATATTTATAGGAATTAATTCACAAAAAATCTGAACTAAAGGCAGAGAGAAGTACAAGGAGTCATGTTCAAAACTGGGAGTTCTGAAATTTCTAGTGAAGATTCCTAGAAAGAAGGGTAAGAACGTACTTTAATTAAGTTGGTATCACACAAGAATTCATTACAAAATAGCTGTATTCCTACAAGCTCAGACATGAGCGCCCCCCTTCCCATGAGATTTCAGGTGCCCATCACGACCGGCTCATACCTGTTGAATGAGTAGTTTCTTTTCACTTGATCACTTGACATCTGGTTACTCATTCATTTGCTCAAGTGGGCGCCAGTAATGTCTCCATTTGTCCCTGTTGCATGCTAGTGTAGCCCAATGGTGTCTGCTCTCTCCAGAAACATGAAGAGCCTCAAACTGATCGTTCAGGGTCTTGACAAAGAAGTCTGACCATCTCATAGGTGGGCAGCCATGCAATCTTTTGATGTTCCATGGAATCCAGTCAGTAATGGCTCTAGTCCAGCGGTCCTCTTCTAATCGCATTCCGTGTCCAGCCCATCTGATTTTTGACGCCTTGGCAAATGAGACAGCATCCCTGATTCTCGATCTTTGATGGAGGATGGAACTCCATATTCCTTTTCTCACTTGAGTGAAGTGTGATACTCTAAGCATAGCTCTTTAGTTCCTCTTTGGGAGACCCAAATAGTGTTCTCATCCTGTTTTCCTAGGGCCCAGCTCTCTGAGGCATGTTAATGCAGGAAGAATGGTGTAGTTGAAGAGATGTGTCCGGAGCCGGAGGTTCTTCGTCTTCTTAGCTGTTTCTTTGATGCTCTTGAAGGCATTCCAAGCCGCTCTCTTCCTTCTGCACAACTCAGGTGCCAGATCGTTTGTCATGTTGAGTTCTCGGCCCAGGTACACATAACTGCTGCATTTGGAGATGTTCATTCCATTGAGAGCGAATGGAAGGTCAGGAAGGAGACCGTTTCTCATGAACATTGTCTTCATGAGATTCAGCTGCAGTCCAACCTTTCCACAGTCACAGTCAACCTCAGCCAGCATTTGTGCCACTTAGCAAGCTACCAAGAGTATCTCGCCCGCATGGCAGAGCCTGGAAAGCTACTCGTGGCATATTCAATATGCCAAACACAGTAACAATTGTCACAATGAAGACGTTACTGGGCCTGCTCGAGCAAATCGATAAACAACAGGAGGACAGTGACAGTGACAGTGGCTAATGTTTGGTCTTATTAGAACGATGTCATCTGCAAAGCAGAGGTGGTGTAGTTGCCGACCATTTATCTTCACTCCCATTCCTTCCCATTCCAATCATCGCATGATATTCTCGAGGGTGGCACTGAAGAGTTTCGGTGAAATGATGTCATCCTGCTGAACCCCTCTCTTGACATCGATGATCACTTCTTTGTAGAATGGGGAGATCCTGGTAGTGAATCCATAATACAGCTCATGGAGGATCCCGATGTATTGAGTTAGAACCCCCTGTTTGGCTAAGGTTTCAATGACCGCGTCAGTCTCAACAGAATCAAAGGCCTTCTTTAAATCAATGAACATTAGACAGTGCAGCATCTTGAACACCCGAGAAACCTCAACGAGCTTGGTTACTGCATGGATATGGTTGATCATGTCGACCAAGATCATCCACGGTAACTTGAAGTTCCAGAAGGCCAAATCTAAACATTGGACATGGGAGTCACCCGGTGGACAGTTCAACAATGAAACTGACCACATAATATTCGATCAACGGTTTTGCCTGACCGATGTCACTGTAAATTCCAAATGGGATCAGGCCACCTTCTCCTTCGTGCAAAATTCTACTTCACGGAGCAGAGAGAAAGGCCTGCAATGTTTAAGAAGAGAACTCCCAGAATGACCACCAACTGGGAGCTCTTTGGCACTATTTCAGCAACATGGGAACGATGCCCTCGTTGATGACATTGATGAAGAATATGTGTGCGAGGAACGTGGAGGGAGATAAAGCCACCAAAAGACGCCTGTATTCAAAAACTCTCAAGCTCATTCACCAACGTGACTGAGCTCGCAAAGCAGTGCAGAGAAGCAATAAAGGAAGACCTTAAAGAGAGAAGAGAGCGGCTTGGAATGCCTTCCAGAGTGTCGAAGAAATAACTAAGAGGACGAAGAACCTCCAGCTCCAAGCACAGGTCATTCGTCAGGTTGACTTCTCAACCTAGGTACACATAACTATTGCATTGGATGAACAGAAAGTAACAAAATAGGAGACTAATACCCAAGAATAGTGGAGAGTAGTACCAGGAGGTTTACTCCATGGCTTGCAGGCCAGCCACATATGCTAGGGGAAAAGACAGCTCAGATAGAGAAGGGAGCACCAATAAAGGGTGTTGGGAGGATCCTCCCAGGATGGGAGAAGCATGCTGAAAGTAGACTATAGACCAAACATGATTGCCACTCAAAGCCTCTCTTGCAAACCACAACACCCAAAAGGAGAGAGAGAACAAAAGGGAATTCCCTGCCACAGAGGCAGGGTGGGATGGGGGGACGGGGGGTGGGAGGGTGCTGGAACACGTGTTGGTGGAAAATGGGCACTGGTGGAGGGATTGGTATTTGATCATTGTATAATTGAAACCCAAGCACAAAAATTTGTAAGTCTACAACTGTACCTCATGGTGATTCACTAATAAAACATATATATATATATATATATATATATATATATATATATATATATAAGTAGCAGTTCTGGTTGATGCTGCAAAAGCCAGGAAAAGCATTCGCAACACTCACTTGTCCTTCGCCAATTACAAGACCAAGAATTTCTTTCACAAGGAGAAAAAAATAACAGTTGAAAAGTAGTAGTCTTTTCTCTATGTAACAGCAAAACTTGCCCAGGAATAAGCTAGAATGCTTTCTGTGAGAGGCTGAGGCACTTTTGCCACTGGAACGAATTTTAAAAATCTTACTCCATAGCTTAGATGCAGCCAGGCATTCTAGGGGGAAAGGCAGCTCAGATAGAGAAGGGAGCACCAAATTAAGGGTGTTTGGAGGATCCTCCCAGGAGGGGAGATGATGTTGAAAGTAGACTATGGACTGAACATGTTTGCCACTCAATGCCTCTTTTGCAGACCACAGCACCCAAAAGAAGAGAGAGAACACAAGGGGTTGCCCTGCCACAGAGGCAGGGTGGGATGGGGGGGATGGGGGTAGGGGGCATACTATCTATGGTGGTGGAAAATGGGCACTGGTAGAGGGATGGGTATTTGATCATTGTATAATCGAAACCCAAGCAAAAAAAATTGTAAATATACAACTGTACCTCATGGTGTTTCACTAATAAAAATTTTAAAAAAAGAGAAACAGAATAAATCCCCATTGAATGTCATGCATAGGGTCCGGAAAGCTGAAATTTTAAATGAAGTGAAGTACAGCATTTTTTTTTGAGTAATGCTTGGTTCAAAGTTGTCAATGTTTGGCCAAGATCATTTTTCCTCATCAACATTATAATAAAATTAAGCTAAACAAAGCAAAAAAAATCATGGTTTATATTTGTTACCTAGAACATCTCATAAAGAGATGCTCGAGCAAATCGATGACTAATGGGAAGTTAAGTGAGTAAGTGATAAGTGACCTAGAACATCACCACAAAGTTAAAACAGAACACCCATTCTTGTACAGTTTTGGATATCAGAAGTCAGAGATCGGTTTCACTGGACTCAAATAAGATGTGGTCAGGCTGTATTCCCTATGGATAATCTAAGAGATAATCCATTTCACTGGCTTTGAGTCATGTTAGTCCGATCTCTTTTTTCATCTCTTTGTAGTACACTATTCCTCTGTCTTTCTCAGAAGAATATTTGTAATTAAAGGTAGTTGGAGCTGGAGTGATAGCACAGCGGGTAGGGCATTTGCCTTGCACTTGGCTGGCCTGGGTTCGATTCTCAGCGTCCCATATGGTCCCCCAAACACCGCCTTCCTGAGTGCAGAGCCAGGAGCACTGCTGTTTGTGACCCAAAAAGAAAAAAAAATACAAGTAGCACTGTAGCACTGTTCTCACGTTGTTCATCAATTTGCTTAAGCTGGCACCAGTAATGGCTCCATTTTGAGACTGGTTGTTAATGTTTTTGGCAAATCAAACATGCCACGCGGAGCTTGCCAGGCTCTGCCATGCGGGCAGAATACTCTCCGTAGCATTCCAGGCTCTTCTAGAGGGACGGAGGAATCAAACCTGGTTTGACCGCATGCAAGGCAAACACCCTACCTGCTGGGCTCTCGCTTCAGCCCATACAACTTAAAGGTATGCCCATACAATTCAGGATAAACTTCCCCATCTCAAGGTTACTAATCTGTTTCTAAAATCATATTTTCTACTTAAATGGAAAGGATACAGGAAGTAGGATGTGGATATTTTGGGGCAAGGCATTCAGTCTGCCATAAAGCAGATTATTTTTTTCAGATGCAGGTGATAAGTTATAGGGAAACAATTTGTTCTAGGCCTTTTTATTGATTGATTGATTGATTGATTGATTGATTGCATACACCTGACTATGCTCAGGAATTACTCCTGGCTATGCACTCAGGAATTGTACCTGGCAGTATACACAGGGGGCCATATGGGATTCTGAGGATCGAACCCAGCTCAGCCACATGCAAGGCAAGTGTTCTCTCCTCACTGTACTATTCCTCTGACCCATCCTAGGTCTTAAACAAATTCAGAATGTTTAATGTTCATGAAATTCAACTTTAGGATACTCTGAACCATCCTTAGTCCTCCCTCCCTCCCTGCCTCCCTCCCTCCCTCCCTTCCTTGCTTCCTCCTTTTTCCCTGAGCCACACTTGGCAATGCCCAGGAGCTACATGCCTGGCTCTGTGCTCAGAGGTTCTTTAACTCCTGGTAGGGCTGAGCAGATCTTATAGGGCTGGGAATAAAACCAGGCCTTCTGCACACATAGCATGTGCTCCTGACTATTGAGTGCGCTCTCTCTCTCTCTCTCTCTCTCTCTCTCACACACACACACACACACACACACACACACACACACACACGCGTGCACGCGCGCACACACACTCTTTTTCTCTCTCTCCATTCCTTCCTCCTTCACTCCCTCCCCCCACACCTGCATTCTTAACCACTACATGCTCTTGGTTAAGAGACCCTCAGGTACCAAGGCCACATTGGATAAATTACTGCATACTCTTTCATCGCTCTGTTCAACTGTTGTATTTATGAAACTCACCCAACCTAAAGAGTTCAGAAAAATGTTTAAAAGGCTTGTTGAGTTTTTACTATTTAGTTTATGCTTCATAATATAGGACTTCCTTAAAGGGTACAACACCAAGTAGTATTAGCACCACTTCATATATTTAAACAAACAACCACCACCAAAAACAGTAGATGAAAAGGTGTCAGGATCCTATCAAGAGCCATTCTGGAAGACTAGGATCAAATACCCGATGCCCCGCTCTGGATTAATCATATCCAGTCCTGGTTAATCAATCACATATTTAGAGGAAGAGTGAGTCTGAGTCACATCAACTGAGACCTGATACCCCAAATTCAGGATCACAGATTCTTGTACTAATCTGCTATTCTCATTTTGTATGAGAAAGAATTTGCTCAGAACTTTTAAAATCCTTTCACACATTAGAAAGAACGAGCAGCTTTAGTCCTCTGGCTATGGCCTATAATATGTTGGAAAGGTAACTGGCAAGTTCATCTGCAAACCCACCCACTATGTGTATGGAAAATTCATCAAGTTTTTGACCCAATCGCTACATTTTTCTGAGGATCAGTAATGATTTGCTGAAAAGATCAGCCGTGCTTTTCATAAGCCTGCTCACAGGGCATGATCTCTTTCTTCCCTTCCCTTACATCTGCGGGCAAGTGTTTGTACAAATATTTGAGACAGGTATAGTTTCCCTAGCTGCCTTTTTTTTGGTGTCACACACAGCAATGCACAGGGGTTACTCCTGGCTCCGCACTCAGGAATTACTCCTGGCGGTGCTCAGAGGACCATATGGGATGCTGGGAATCGTACCTGGTTGGTCGTGTGCAAGGCAAACGCCCTACCCGCTGTGCTATCACTCCAGCCCCACACCAGCTGCTTTTCAATATATCATCTCATCTCTTAACATTTTTCAGATGAGACTATAAAAATTCAACTTGGTGGGTTATCAGAGGCATTCTTTTTTCCCCTGTTCCACATCTTTTGAATTATGATGTCCTTTATGCCCTTTGGGGCTCTAATGTGGGGCTGGAGCACGAACACAGTGGGTAGAGCGTTTGCCTTGCATGCAGCCGACCCAATTCGATTCCCAGCATCCAATATGGTCCCCCATGCACCACCAGGAGTAATTCCTTAGTGCATAAGCCAGAAGTAACCCCTGTGCACTGCCGGGTATGACCCAAGAAGAAAAAAAAAGACTCTAATGTGTTTTTAATCGCTAGTACTCATTATTATATTTTCAGGGCTACAAAAAAAGATAGTTGGTACATTCATTAAGTACTCCTGTTGGTTTATGAGTGATTTGCTAACGATGACGTGTTTTGGTGTTTTGCAAAACTCAAGGCAGACACAGTCTTAGGAAAAATTCTCTTCATTGTTCTCCTTGTGTTATTGAACACAAAGTAGATTCATCTAACGTAAGTTTTTTGTTTGTTTTGTTTTGGCCATACCCAAGGTGTTCAAGGCTTTGCTATTCTTTGGGATCACTCCTAGCGAGAGCTCCAGGAACCATAATGGTGCTGGAGATTGAAATGATCAGTCACATGCAAGGCAAGATTTTTAACAATCTCTATACTATTTCTCTGACACCCAGGTTTTGCTATATATATTTGCAAATGAACTGGATCAGATTTGCAGCATTTAATGTTTTCTGATGGGAGGTACTTTGCATTTCATAAAATAAGATTCACTCCATGTGAGGAACTTCGTTTAGTTTTTTATCTGCTATCTCTCAGATTTCTCCTCTGCATATTGCTGTACAGGAAATGTCTGACAAAGTCATTGGTCAAATGACATATTTTCTAGTTCACCATTTATTCTTTACACTTTGGATTGCACTTGCCTATGTGAAATTAATTTTTTAATATTTGATTTTTCCCCTACATTTAATTATTTATTTTTTGGTTTGGGGGTCAAACCCAGTAGTGCTCAGGACTTACTCCTGGCTCTGCGCTCAGGGATTGCCCCAGGCAGCAGGGAATACCACAAGTAGTGATGGGATTGTACCCAGGTCAGCCCCATAGGAGGCTGTTCACACAAGGTAAGCGCCTTACCTGCACTGTGTACTTTGGCTCCTGCCTCAGAATTCTTGGATTTTTGTGAAGCCCATCCACTGTCTTTTTAACGTTTCACTGACTTAATCATACTTAATCACACCAAGACTATGCTTTCTTATTCTCTTTTGTATTTTTCTAAAGAATATTTTTCTTTCAGCGTATCTTACCAAATGGATTACAGAAAGTCCGCACTTTATCTTTCAGCTCTGCGTGAATTTCAGTTATAACCGTTCGGTTAAGTAACTCCAGTTCTGTCGGGTGCACTCGCGTGCTGGAGCGGGTGGGTGTGGAAGGATCACTGGAGAGGGCTTGCTGCCTGCTCCCCGCCCCCGCCCCGCCCTCCCGCCCCTCTCAGCTCCCCCCTCCCCCTCCCCCGGCTGAGTGGACCCAGGTTCAGTCTCGGTTAAGGAAATTCTCATCTTCGATCAGCACAGGAGGCAGCAATTCTCCACTAGCAATTCTCTACTTCGTGTCCAAGAGATCAAAATGTTTGTAATTTCCTAGAAAGAGGATTATTAATTGGAGGATCTGACCACAAACTGATTTGTGGACATTATGCAATATTATATTTTGCCTTCTGCGTGGATTCTTCAGAAAGTGAACTTGGCATTCTAGACTTAACTCAAGTATTTGGAAACACTAGACACTTGATTTGCAAAATTTTTGTGAACTGGATTTAATTTTCCACGTAATTTCCATTGCATTTTCAAAGATTCACAGTAAAGTTGCAGAAATGGTGAGGATCTTGGAAACTAACACGAATGAGACTGTTACACTAATTAGTGCAGAAAGTAAACTGGAGAAACCTGAGGCTGGAGCTCCAGTCAGTGCTGTATCAGATGTAAAGAATATGAATCTTTTTGAGATCCCCAAAAATATTAACATTGGTGACAGCTGTAGAAGAGTGTCAAACCTGCCTTCTTTTAAATTAAAAAAAAAAAAAACTAAAAAAGGGCGTTTCCAAGTCATGTTCAGGGGGGACAAGTCATCTAAGTTTACCATATAGTTGTTTACCAAAAACAAAGAGCAGAGTCTTAACTTTTGCTCCTAAATCAAGGTACTACATAGAGGTTTTGTAAAATCAGCATAGAAGTTCAATGCTTCTTTTCTAGCTCAGTGGTTTTTAAAGAAATTGAGTAGATCTTGTGTGATTCCCCTCCCCCCCAGAATGCATTCTCATGCCCACCTAAGACATCCCTCAAGGTACAACAGTATTTCTAAAAGTATTTGTTACAAATGTTATAAAATACACCTAAAATTCACTTACTACGAAGTTACCTTGTTGATGTCACTTAACTTTGGGACAGCCCCTTCTTTGTCCCGATTAGTTCCCTTTATGTTGATTTTGTCTTTACTAAGTTCTGTTGTATACATAAATAGTCTTTCTAAGATCTGCATACTCAGCATTACAATGGTCATCATTTTTCCTAAACCCCATTTAAGTTCTATGAGAATTTCACTCCAAGGGCCAGAAGAATAGTGCAGTAACTTTCATTTTTTTCATTTCATCATCCTGTGAATCGTCGATTGCCTCGAGCAGGCCCCAGTAACGTCTCTTTCATCCTAGCCCTGAGATTATATTCACGGCTCTTTAGGAGAATGAGACCCATCATTGTTACTGGTATTTGGCATATTTAGTAGGCCACGGGGAGTTTGCCAGACTCTGCCCTGTGGGCAGGCTACATTCGATAGCCTGCAAGTTTGTCCAAAGTAGGAATGAGATAATAAGATGTCGCGCATCTTAAGGAGCATACCCTGCAAAATAACTGGTTTTTCTGCCCCTGAGCAAGGAATTCAGATACAGGTACTCGAAGGGTGGGGGTCAGACCAGATAACCGGATGTCTCTCACAAGACCCATGTTGCAAGACCCAGGACTGCCTTAAAAACCTGTCAGTTCCTAAGCACCGACGCAAAATGCTGATCTTTAAACTATAGGCTAAGAAGTGATGTACCCTTAACTGGATTGGTTAGGAAAGCATATGTTGCCACAAATCTATTGGCCATGAAATGCGCGGGCTTTGCTGCAACGGCCAGTGCAGTAACTTAGCTAAGCATTTATGCTATCCCTGTCATCCCCTAAGTCATTTCAATAAGGAAAAGGGATAGGGTGGAATGGAATTTTCGAAAAGAAGAATTTTACTTTTACTATCATCACTTTATTTTGCTGCTTCTTCATCTTTGCTGCTCAGATTTGTGACATCATAGGAGAGTCAGTGCTATGACATCTTACTGTCTGTGTGTGAATAGAAAAACAGTAAAGAAGCACCCACAGCTCTTCTTATGTACCAGTAATGATCACAATCACAATCACAAATCATCCTGTTAATCGTCGATTGCCGCGAGCAGGCCCCAATAACGTCTCCTTCATCCTAGCCCTGAGATTATATTCAAGGCTCTTTAGGAGAATGAGACCCATCATTGTTACTGGTATTTGGCATATTGGGTACACCACGAGGAGTTTGCCAGACTCTGCCGTGGGGGCAGGCTACATTCAGTACCCTGCCAGTTTGTCCAAAGTAGGAATGAGATAATAAGATGTCATAATAAGATGTCAGGAGACTGCACTGTTCTCTTCCGGGAGCTGGGTTTTATAGTCTTTGAGTCTTGGCCGTTGATGGGATTACAGGGCTCCAGGGGGCCAGTTGGTGGGTGTGACCCCCGCCTACTGGAATTTGGAGGATCTGGGTGGAGGATGCTCGGCCCAAATCCAAGTAGGCTTGGAGATCTCGGCCCGGAACCCGCGTGACTTTTTCCCTCTGCCAGTACCTTCACCAGTACTTGAACACCAGTAATGATACATATCTTTTATTTGCCTGGTGATTTTTAGATGATAGACTAACCTCAACACTTTGTATTTTATGCACTTGTCTTGCTCTTGTAAACAGACATAACCAAAATTGGAATGGTGTTCAAAGGACTGGAACTTTTTTATAATTCCAGTTATCTTGGAGTTTATTTCAACTGAGAGAAAAAGATATCTAGTAATATTCCCCTCATTCATTTCTAATTTTAGTAACTTATTCTATTTCTTCCTCCATTCCCTCTTTTTAGTGATATTGTCTAGGAGTTTTTAAAGTTTATAAACAATTTCATAATATCAACTTTTAGTTTATTGTTTCACTTGTTGTTTTTTCCCTTATTTTCAATTTCATTGATAATTGATTGAACTCTTTCTAACTTTTTTTCTGGCTTATTTTGGATTAATTCTGATTTTCTCTAGTTTTCTAATGTGGGGCTTTCTATTACTGATTTATATATTTCTCCTCTACCTTCATCATCTCTTCTTCCTCTTGCTCTCTCTCAGTTTCCTCTGTTTCCTTTTACCTTTTCCTCCTCCATCTCTTTGTTTACTAACTCAACCTTCTTCTGCTTGCAGGAGACACAATAGGACTTTAATAATAAACACAGGATAAAAATATAAGGTTGAAAAGCAACTGTACAGGTAAAAGGTAGCCTTAAAAAGGGAGGGGCAGTCTTACTCCTTTCAGACAAAATACATTTTAATCTAAAAAAGGTAATAGGAGACAGAGATGAACAGTATGTAACCATCAAATTAGTAACAGAATTCAACACTCAATCACATAATTGCACTAAATAAAGTGACATCAAGCAACAGTTTGATTAACAGGTATTATGATAACTTGCAGGCTATGGAATGTAGTCTGCCAAACTCAGAGTCTGGCAAACTCCCCATGGCATACCCAATATGCCAAATACCAGTAACAATGATGGGTCTCATTCTCCTAAAGAGCCTTGAATATAATCTCAGGGCTAGGATGAAAGAGACGTTACTGGGGCCTGCTCGAGGCAATCGAGGAATAACAGGATGATGAATGAATGAATGAAAAAATGATTAACAGTTTGTATTAACATTTTAACAGGCCAAAAGAAAGACAACAACTGCAACACAAGAGAAAAAGATATCTAGTGATATTCCCCTCTTTCATTTCTAATATTAGTAACTTATTTTATTTCTTCCTCCTTTCCCTCTTTTTAGTGATATTGTCTAGGAGTTTTTAAAGTTTATAAACAGTTTCAAAATATTAACTTTTAGTTTTTTGTTTCACTTGTTGTTTTTTCCCTTATTTTCAATTTCATTGATAATTGCTTGAACTCTTTCTAACTTTTTTTCTGACTTATTTTGGATTAATTCTGGTTTTTCTCTAGTTTTCTAATGTGGGGCTTTCTATTACTGATTTATATATTTCTCCTCTACCTTCATCATCTCTTCTTCTTAAATAGTAGATTTTAAGATCCCACTCTAACCACTGGATAGATCAATCAGATAAAAAATCAATAAGGAAACAGTAGCCTAACATGAAGAATTGGAAGAGTTGGAATGAATATACATGTACCTGGTTCTCCACCCCCAAAAGAAATACACATTCATCTAACAGTATACAAGGAACATTTTCTAGGTTAGACAACATTCTTGTTCACAAAACACATGTTCATAAAGTATGAAAATATAAATGAAATAGTTTTATTTCATAGTTCTATGAAGGTAGAAATTAACCATAAATTCAAAGCTGGAAAGAGTCAAATATTTGATGTCTAAATAATGTATTATTGAACAATCATTTAGTCAAGTAGATAATCAAATACTACAAAACTGCCTGAAAATGAATGAGAATTAAGAATAAACTATTAGAACCTATGGGATAGTTAAAATAGTACTAGGAGAGAAATAATAGCAACACAGGCTGATATCAGAGGACAAGGAAAGGAAAAAATAAACACCCTAGCCTCATCTCAAGAAACTAGAAAAAGAACAAATGAAATTCAAAGTCAGTAGAATGAAATAATTTTTATAAAGAGGATAAATAAATGAAATAAACATTTAAGAAGACAATACAGAAGATCAAAGGAACCAAATTGTTTCTTTGAAAGATTATACAAGATTCAGAAACCTTTAGATTCATGAAAAAAGTAAGTTCTAATAAACAAATTAGAAATGAAAGGGAAGAAGTTACAACAGAGACTACAGAAATACAAGAGACTCCTCTGAACAACTTTATGCCACCAACTCTCAAAACCTAAAAAAAAGAAAAAAATTTTAGACTCATCTCAGCCTTCTAAGGTTGAGTCAGGAGGAAATAAAAAACCTGAATATATGAATTACAATCAAAGAAATTAATATAGTCATCAGTAGTCTCATTGAACCAAACGCCAAATGAGTTTATTAGTGAGTTCTAAAAAACTTTTTAAAGATCGCTTATTATTTTTTCAATCTCTTCCAAAATGAAAAAGCTGAGACTCTTCCAAATAGGACCCATAAGACCCACATTACACTGATACCAAAAAGATACAACATCTCTCTCTCTTCTCTATCTCTCTTTCACACACACACACACACACACACACACACACACACACACACACACGAGAGAAAATTACAGACTTGAATTCCAAATGGACATTGATGACAAAGTCCTCAGCAAAATCTTTGTGAACTAAAATCAACAACATATTGAAAGTACTTCATAGGGGAGTGGAGAAATAGCTCAATTAGTTGAGTGCAGTCTTTGAATGCAAAGAAGGGTCCCCGGAGCAACAACAGGATTACTACCTCAGCACAGAGCTGGAAGTAGCCTCTGAATAATGCTTGGTGTGATGTGAAACAGAAACAACAACAAAAAGTACACAGTGGGACTTGGGAGACAGCACAGTGATCAGGGTCATAAGCTTTGCATGCACAAGAACCAGAGTTTAAATCCCCACACCATGTGGTTCCTCAAGCATCATGGGTATAACTCTACAGACCCACAGCACTGATAGGTGTGACACGGTGGCCTTTGACATCTCTAGGGTTGCCTTACTGGTCTCCAGCATCACTGGGCCTAAGCACTGACCAATCCAGCCTGATTGGTTGAGTATCTCTGAGATTGCTGAGCACTTCTTGGGAGCCCATCCCCCAAAAAAGTACAAAATGACTATGTGGGCTTTATTTCAGGGATGCAAAGATAGTTTAATTAATGTGATTTTCTTTTGTTTATCTTTGCTCTCACTTGCTTGGTCATGCCACTGACCAAACAAGTGGAAGCAAAGATAAACAAAAGGAACTACATCAAGAAGTTTCTGCACCTCAAAGGGAATGGTGACAAGAATACAAAGACGGGCCACAGAGTAGGAGAAATTATTTAACACCACTTATCAGATAAAGGGTTAATATCAAAGGTACAAAGCACTGAGAGAACTTTACAAGAACATAACACTGAACCCTATAGAAAATGGCAAGAAGAGATAAACCGAAACTTCTTCAAAGAAGAAATACAAATGGCCAAAAGGCAAATGAAAAAATGCTCTATATCACTAATCATCAGGGAGATGCAAATCAAATCAACAATGAGACATAACTTCACACTAGAGGGACTGGCATGCACAAAAAAGAATAGGGGCCCTTTGAAGGGATAGTACTCAGGAGTGATACTTGACCTGCATACAGCTGACCCAGATTTCATCTCAGGCATCCCATATGGTCCCCTGAGCCCCAACAGGAGCGATTCATGAGCAAATCCAGGAGCCAATCTTGAGTCATGTTGGGTGTGACCCCTCCCCCCAAAGAGATACATGAATCAGAGTGATAGTATAGTGGGAAGGCACTTATCTTGCACCCAGGTTTTATTCCCCGAACCACATATCGACCCCCAAGCCCAGCCAGCAGTGATTCTGGAGTGCAGAGCCAGAAGTAAGTTCTGAGCATGGCCAGGTGTGGCCCAAAAACCAGGAAAAAAAAAAGAACAACAACCACCAGAGTTGGCATGGGAGTGCTCGGGAGCACTCTCCAGGGAGCATATGTGGTGCCTGGGAATAAATTGCAGCTGGTGACAAGCCAGACAAATGTCTAAACAATTGTGTGCCTTCCCTGCCTCTCTTCAGGAATTTGAAACACAGTGTTTGCTTTTTCCACCCCCAAGTGCAGAGCTGTTCAGTCTTTATGGTGCTGGGGACAACCAGGCCACACAGAGAGTGCTCTAGTGCTCTTGGGGTCTCCAGTATCTAACCTTGAGGTGGTCAGGGGAATCTTAAATCTATTTAGCTCCCAGTGTTGAGGGAGGGGCGATGTAGTGCCCATATCAAAGTCAGGTTCAGCACCTGCGAAATATGCACCACTGACTAATGAGCTATCATTGATTAAGAACCTAAAAATAAGAGTCATGCTAATCCAGTCAAGACCTGTTGAAAATTAGGGTACCAAATAAATAAGCCCTCTAATAAAGTGTTTTCTGTCCAGTCCCAATCCGCAGAAGCAGTGGCCACCAGCTCTGTGCTAGCAGCAGGGCTAATGCAACAGCCAAAGTCAGTGTCAGCTCACTGCACAGAGGTAACAGACTTCGACCTCTGGTCAACGCGGCATTCCTCAGCTTCTGCACTGCTGGCCAGATAGTTCCCAGGATGTGACTGGGGTAGTGCTAGATCTTTTCGGTCCCTGGAAATCCTCAGGAGTAGCTTTCTCAACCTGACTGGTGAGTCTGCTGGGTTTCCTTGAAGTAAACCTACTAAAACACACTCACACACTTGGTGAATGCAAGCTCTAAATAAGACAAAAGAGAATGTCTGACACATTGCTTTCTCTTCTCCTCTGCTAGTAATTCACGAAATAATCCACAAAGTAATGGGTTACATTTACTTCTGATAAGTAGTGCCACTTATTTTGCATCAACACATTAAGAAATACACAAATTCCTTTCATCTAAAATGTAAAGAGTTTCTTTGGACTCAGCGTAAAAGTTTAGAGCAGGGTGATTTTTTCTGGGGACATCCGGTCATATTCCCATACTAGAGACCTTCAGGTCGGTTTTGTTTAAGCTTTTCCTGTCCTATAATGTCTTGTCAGTTGTTTCCTCTGGGTCAGAATCTGTCCCATGATTGTGCTCTTCACAAATTATATTACTTCGGCATTCAAGTGTTCAGAAACAAGAGTTCTCATGACAGACAACAAAGCAGTAGTAGACAGAGAATCAATTCAATAATAGAGAGAGAATCAACTAATAGTCATCTGGGAATAAAAATAACTGAGTGACTTGGGAAGAAAAATCAGCCACTGCCAGATCGAAAGTTTGCTTCTCCCAAAAAGGAGCATAACTTGAGACCCCCATAACCATGCCACTGGACTCCGCACCAGGCTGTTTCACACGGAGCACTTCAGAGGGGGGCAGGTGAGAGCCCTCCCTGCCCCAAGAGACCCAGCTCTGACAGCCAAAATCTCCACAACCCTACCACCCTACTGCCACGACGCTCTGGGGTCATTCCCCACGTGCTCAAGTGGAGTCTCACATGTGAGTGAACATATTCCTGGAAACAGCATAAAACACCCCCTGCCCAATCTCCATAATTACCACACCACATTTGATGTGGTTCAGATAGTAGCAACAAATCATAGAGGGAAATATATATGCATATATATATATACATTTCTTCACAGTTTCCTATATGAATAATGTTTGTAAGCATTTTCAGCAGTACTACGTAACAGACAATATGAAATATATTATTTCTGTTGTGTTTGGGACAGGGATTGGGGCTTGGGATGGAAACATCCTGAATTTGGTGGTGGTAATATGTAATGGTGGTGGGATGGGTGTTTGAATATTCACGATCACAATCATCCTGTTGATCATAGATTGCCTTGAGCAGGCACCAGTAACTTTTCCTTCGTCCTAGCCCCGAGATTCGAAAAAGTGCCACATTCAAGGCTCTTTCAGGTTTAGGGGAATGAGACCCAACATTTTTACTGGCATTTGGCATATTGGGTATGCAACGGGGAGTTTGTGAGTTTGAATATTAAATGTAATCAAATATTGTGAACTAACTTATAAAATAAAAAAAATCTTGACTTTCTTACTGAATACATTTAGCAAGGGCTAAATTATGTACCATTGCATTTCTAACATAAAAGCTCTGCTTTAATTTTTTAATTTTTTATCTCTGTAAAATGTTTTATCAAGTATAAAACTACAAGTGCCATAAGAATTATCTTTGCAGATATTTGTAAGAATCTATTTTGGCTCTGTAAAAATACTTGATGTTGCTGAGGTTTCTTGTGCTCTACACTACATAGATGTTCTACACTAGAACTTTGTAGAAAAAAATTTATTTCTTGTGGGTGAGGAGGCCATCTCATGTGGAAGACAGGGTAGCAGAATGCTTGCTACAGGACAATGTTGTGTCCCCTTCTACTCATGCAGTGCAACTCCTTCCACATGAGCGCATGCAATGGTGTTATGAAATAACATGAAAACCTGGTCACAAGGTCTCTCATGCCATTTACCAGATATTTGCAACATAGTTCTAATAATAAAATAGTAAAGGTATTTAGAAACCTGTTTTAAAAACCACCTTTTCTCAAATTCTAACACATGAACAGACAAGACAACATTGTGGTAAAGCAAAAGAGACAAAACCAAGTTTCCAGTGTGAAAAAGTTTAAATCTGAAACACAGGTACAATAAATTTTGCAAAGGATCAACGATTTTACTTACAATTAAATATCTTATGATACAGAGTAAACTAGGCAGAAAGTCTGCTCTGTATTGCAAATTAACCGGGATACACTCTCCAGCCTTCAGAATTTAATTTCTAGGAAGACAAATGTTAAAGGGTTTAATAAAGCATTCACTTAGATGATTATGAACAAGCAAGACTTTTGGGCCGGAGCTATAGTACAGCAGCAGGACATTTGCCTTGATTGTGGCTGCCCCGGGTTGGATCTTTGGCATCCCATATGGTCCCCTGAGCAATGCCAGGAGTAATTCCTGAGTGCAGAGTCAGGAGTAACCCTGAGCAATGCCAGGTGATCCAAAAAGCTAGGAAAAACAAAACCAAAAACACATAAAAAAAAAACCACAAAAGAAAACAAAATAAAAAACCAAGACTAGTTTTGGACATGGTAACAAAGCTGACACATAATAAAATCATCTTCATATATTGCACTTTCAGGTACTTTGCAAAATAATTAGCAATATCATTTAACACTGATTACAATAGTTTCCCACAGTTCTTGCTCAATTATTTTAAAAAAATTTTATATTTATAAAGTTGTTCACAATACTTTATTACATATATTCACTATTTCAACACCAATCCTACCACCATTACACCTTCCCACCATCATTATTTCGAATTTTCCCACCCCCACCCAAGCCTGCCCCAAAGGCTAAATAATTGATTTTGTATTACTTATTATAAATAATAAACTTAAAATTATCCAAAAAGACTTCCTTAGAGGAAAGTGTGTGAAATTTGTTGTATCTCAACATTAAGCCCCTCTATAGGAAATGACTAACATGTTGTTATTGGTTGAGCCTTGTATACATATATATATATAATATATATATATATATATATATATTACAGATCAGTTGCCTTCTACCTTACATCTCATCAAATGTAAATCTCTGACTTCTTTATTTATTATGATGATAACTGATGCTACTTGGCTCAGTGTTTGGGTAACTCCCAGCATTATTTGGGGAACCATGTGTTGCTAAGGACAGAACCGAGGGCTCACATATGTAAAACATGCACAACAGTCCTCTTAGCCATCTCCCTGATGATCCTTCCTTATATTTATGGGAGGTGACTTGCACTAAATTTTGAGAATGGGGCGAGGTTTAGGTAAGCTTCCCAGTTTAGTGGGGTTTTTTGAGTATTAGAAATGATGCTTTCTGAAATGCTCTCATTCTTTTTCTTCTTATAGTTTGTTGTGGGACTTCTCTTTTTCTTTATTCCCCCCATCCTATTCAATTTCTTTTATCCTTAGCACTTTTACTTTGCATGTGGGCTCTGGTCTGGGAAGGGATCTTTGGTAGGTCACTTTTGACTCTTCATGAGCTGGACTAGACCAACTCTTTCTAGTCTTTTCAATCCTGCCTATTTCTTATGTCATTGTGAGATGGGTACACTTGTTCCAGGGCCAATAACTATTCTCTAATTTGCTGGTTGTATTTTTCATTAAAGTTCCTTTTTTGAAGGGGTGGCAGACCCTATCAGATGCAGCCTTTTATTCTCCCTGGCTTCTCCTTTATTGAGACCTCCATTTACATGCAGGTTTTGTGGCCATTGGTGATTTGCTAGTATTCATTTGTAGTTTGTGGTTCCTTTTGTTATGAACTTTGCCCGAGTTTTCTTATTTCTCTAGTTCCTTTAGATAGAATAAATGCTTTTCTTTGAATGCACAAGGATATTAAACTACAAAGGGCAAAATATCGTTGTGAAAGATATAGATAGGGCTGGTGATAACCAATTTCTATATGGGGACAGTCCCTGGCATTGCCCAGGTACCTAGTGGTACTCAAGCCCTGTGCTGGAGGCCCCTGTTGGCCCTGCAGTGTGTGGTGTCAGGAAGTGTTGGGAATGAGCCCAGGCCTCCCACGTGCAAGGCATGTTCTCTGCTACTGGATCCATTTCTCCAACGCAAGAACCCATTTTTTTATTTTACCTGTTAGTCAACATTTTTTTTGACAGGGGTTGGGGTGGTATTTAGGTTTGGGGATCATATCCAGTATTGATTAAGGTTTATTACTACGATTTTTAAATTAAATCACCATGAGATACACCGTTAGAAAGCTGTTCATGGTCCAGTTTCAGTCATACAATGTTCTGACCCCCATCCCTCCACCAGTGTAGATTTCCCACCACCAGTGTCCTCCAGTTTCTTACTGCCATCCTCAACTCCCAGCCTACCTCTATTGTAGACAGTTTTCCTCTATCTCTCTCTCTCACACACACACACACACTATAATTTGCAATATAAATATTGAAAGGTAACCGTATTTGTTCCTTTACCTACTTTTAGCACTCAGTTATTATCCGAGTAATCATTTACAACTATCCTTGTCATAGTGGATTCTTCTCTATCCCAACTCTAAGTACTTTCCTAAAGGGATCACTCCTAGCAGTGCTCACGATGTTGTGCTTCCATATATGGTGCTAGATATCAAACTGGGGTTGGTTGTGTTCAAGGCCACTTTTTTTTAATATTTCTTGACCCTCAACTTTTTAATTAATTATTTTTTGAGAGAAGGTGGGATTGCCAAGAATAGAAATCATTACCTCATACATTGCAAGCATGTATATCATGCATATATACACATGTATATCACTGAGTAACAACTAGGCTGGTAGTACAATATAAGGACCTGAGATAATTCAGACCTGTTTTGTGGACCGTGTGGTATCAGGGATTGAACTGGGATTGGGCACATATAAGGCATGCACCTTAACGTCTACTGTCCATCTGTCCCCCATCTAATCTTTTAAATTGCAATAAAATACAGCTTTAAAAATTTCCAGAATATACCTATTTCTTATATAATAATTAAAAAATACAAATTAGTCAAATGCATATCACCCATAGTTTCAGGAATCACATATATACCACTGATATCTATTTATATCTCTATCTATCTATCTATCTATCTATCTATCTCTCTTCTTGCACATTTCATCCCAGCTAACTTATTTCCAGACATCTTGGAAAATTTTAATTATCAATAACAAAGTATATTTTGAAAAAGTTGGAAGACTGACCAAAAGTTTAAACGCTTCTATTCATGCCAGTAGTCAAAGGTAAGACTTCCGGGTCTTCTCTTAGTTGAGGGATGTTTTTGGTTTCAGGGAACCAGGGGAAGAAACGTAAGTGAATTTTGGGTAAGTGGATATCAGGTTGACTATACGGATTCTCCTGGTAAGAGAAGCAGAGAACTCCTGGAACTGGAGGAAGCATTCAGGGAACTAGGACTAGACCCAGACTCTGCACCTTTTTGTGAACTCAGTCCACAGTAATGTGTTTATTTTCTTCTTAAACTGACTTAATCTTTCTTTCCTAGTGACTCAAATCTTTTCTTTCTGATATTTCTGCTTACCTTTTTAGGTTCCCTCTTAGAGAGCCTGGCAAGCTACGGAGAGTATCCTGACCACATGTAAGAGCCTAGGAAAATCCCCGAAGTGTATTTGATAAGCCAAAAACAGTAACAATAAGTCTCACAATGGAGACATTACTGGCGCCTGCTTGAGAAAATTCTCTGCTTGGGAGGACAGTGCTACAATGCTGTAGTAGATCAATAACATGTTGTTACAGGTTGAGCATTGTGTGCTAATATATATATATATATATATATAATTATTTTTTTATCAAGATCGGTTGCCTTCTACCTTACATCCATCAAATGTGGTGTGCTACTCTTGGTATATCAGTGGCACACAGTATGAAATGCCCAGGAATTCTAAAATTTTAAATATGGCGCTAGAGCTGAAGTTAAATTTTTAACTGGATGGTGGTTTGCAGTTCGGAAGCATCTCTGTATCATGTTGGCTCTCTTCCAAAATTTATTTGTGAGTCTCTGGATCATGGTCATTAATGAGCTTAAAAAGGTCACTACTTTTTTTCTATTTTAAGGAGCAAACAATGAATTCCTAAGCTGGAGACTTCCTCCAGTCAGGAAGTGAGAGAAGTACAGAACAGAGCTACTTCTAAATTTACTCAATAACACTAAAATTTAAACCACAAGAAAATCTCAAAAATAAACTATTCCTAAGTGTAGTCTATTTTGGTGTATAACTTTGCCTTTCAACTAAGTGAAACTGACTGAAATTAGTTAACACATAACTTTATTTTACAGCTATATAAGTCTAAACTCTCCTTCCCGCCCCCCCCCCTACCATTTTTTAAATGACAATGCCTCCCATGAAACTCCAAACAGGCTTGAATTTATAAATAGCAAATTTCATGGATTGTGCTAGAAGCTCTTCTCAGACTGTCATCCCCTTTTATTTTCTTCGAATTCAAGTTTTTCTTTAGAGTTTAGTTCTGGGAAGCCCTGTTTTCCAAAAGTTACCACAAAATAATATTTACTTATGTATTTCAACAGAGAATTCCTCAGAGTATATATTTTTCTCCATTAGAACACTAAACATCAAAGTTGAGTCTTAATCCAGTAAAGCTGGAATCATTAAAGTTTCGTCGATTCGTCGATTGCCTCAAGCAGGCCCCAGTAATGTCTCCTTCATTCTGGCCCTGAGGTTATATTCAAGGCTCTTTAGGAGAATGAGACCCATCATTGTTACTGGTATTTGGCATATTGGGTGCGCCACGGGGAGTTTGCCAGACTCTGCCGTGTGGGCAGGCTACATTCGGTAGCCTGCCAGTTTGTCAAAGTAGGAATGAGATGTCATAATAAGATGTCGAGCAGCCACGAATGAGGCCGCGCGGTTCCAGAAGCTGGTTTTTATAGTCTCAGAGTCTTGGCCGCTGATGGGATTACACGGCGCCAGGGGGCCAGTTGGTGGGTATGACCCCCGCCTACTGGAATTTGGAGGATCTGGGTGGAGGATGCTCGACTCCAATCCGAGTAGGCTTGGAGATCTCGGCCCCGGAACCCACGTGGCTTTGTCCCTCTGCCGGTACCTTCAGGTGTGCGGAGAGTGGTCTCAGCATGGTGGTGGCTGGTCCTGGAGGTCTTCGGCTGCCGGGGCCCTGGCCAGGGCGGGAGGAAAGCTCAACCCGCTCCCCTCCAAGGGGCTCCGGCGATGAATAGCCAGGCGCGGGGGCAGGAGACTGCGCTCTTCTCCTCCGGGAGCTGGTTTTTATAGTCTCAGAGTCTTGGCCGCTGATGGGATTACACGGCGCCAGGGGGCCAGTTGGTGGGTGTTGGTTTAAGTTGCCAAAAAAGTTTAAGTTGCCAAAAACCTGACGTGATTCTAAATATTTTAAACATTTTGGTCTACTTTCCTTTCTTCAATCTAAATTAGAAGCTACTGATATTCATGACTTCACAGTCTGAGCTTTATTAATGATGCAGCTTTCCTTGAGGGCTTCTACTTCTGCTTTCAATCTCGCTCTAACTTTCTAGCCTTTACACACAGAAAATTGGACAAACTGACTGCTCACATGTGCAAACTCACATACACACACATGCATACTCACAGTCTGTTGATTGAGTTTGCTGCTTCTCTGATCCTTCCCACTCCAAATGGCCAGAAGACTTGAAGGTAGACCAAGAAAGATAGGGTGTTCCCCAGGGCAAGTGGAGCCCTATTGGCCTACTGAGACCATCCAGTGTCCCTCAGACTCCCCCCCCCCACCTTCAAATGCCCCTCTGCCCTGTCTGTCTCTTAGGGAAACAGGTCATGAAAGAGCTCTCTTGGCATCAAGTTGGCAAAGATAAATCATGAACAAGTAATTACTAAACCAAGACAGTGGTACATAAGCATTCTCAGCTTTTCTAGTTCTGAGCGAGGCATTTTCTCAGCAAACCAGGAGTCTCAAGGTGGCGGTCTTTCTGCAGTTTAAGTTGCAAAGGTGGAGGGGCTGCAGCCTGCTGAAGAAGAAGGAGGGCGGTGGGCACCACCAACAATAGGGAGGCAGGGAGAAGGTGGGAAGGGGGAGTATACCAGGGATATTGGTGCTTGGAAATGTGCACTGGTGGAGGGATGGGTGTTTGATCATTGTGTGATTCTAACCCAAACATGAAAGCTTGTACCTATCTCATGGTGATTCAATAAAATTTAAAAAAGGACACCTCTCTCTTTAGAGAGAGAAAACCAAAAAGTATTTCTCTTATCTCATGTCTCAGATTAGCTCATTTTTACCCTATTTCTTGGGTCTAAATCAGTGTTTCAAAAAAAACAAACTCAAAATCTCAAAAGCCCAAGTGTTGGAATTTTCTGTATTAGCCCTTTAAGTCCATATATTTTGAGAATAAGAAGTGTAAAGTAAGAATTTCTCAATGTTCCTTGGGCAGGGAGGGCTTTCATCCGCCCCCCCCTTGGGGTGCCTGGAGTGAAACAGCTTGGCTCAGAGTCTGGTGGCATGGCTATGTCAGGTGTCATGTTACTCCCTTCCAGGAGAAAAAGCTGGGACAAAGCCCTGGTAATTGAAAGCCTCCAACCCAACTGCCACCATACTCAAGGCTGCTCCCCACATGCTCAGGCTGACTAGTGAACATATTCCTGGACCGCGCGACACATCATAAGACACTCCATACCCATTCTCCATAAGTACCACACCACATTTGATGGGTGCCTACAAATAGTAGGCAAAAAATCATTTTGGGAAATATATATATGCGTATATACATATTTTCTGATATATAAACGAAAGCTCATATCACTGAACCTTTAATAACATGTTAGTGATATCCTAATGTATGTTTTAATGGCCCCTGCCAAAATAAAACAATCTTCACACTGTTTCCTCTTTGGAGACATTCTTGTAGCATTTTCAGTGGTTTTTCAAAACAGACAATACAAAACATATTATTTCAGTTGTGTTTTGGGCTGGAGCAATAGCAAAGCAGGTAGGGCATTTGCCTTGCATACAACTGGCCCGGCCAAGAAGGGTTCGATTCCTTCGCCCCTCTCGGAGAGGCTGGCAAGTTACCGAGAGTATCTCATCCACAAGGGTGAGATTGAATATAATATATATTCAATATGCCAGACACAGTCACAACAAGTCTCATGATGGAGACGTTACTGGGCCTGCCGCTTGAGCAAATCCATGAACAACTGGAGGACTGTGACCCTGTTTTGGGACAGGAACTGGGGCTTGGGATGGAAACATCCCAAATTGGGTGGTGGGAAGGTGTAATGGTGCTAGAATTGGTGTTTGAATATTATATATAATCATTTATTGTGAACTACCTTATAAAATTTTAAAAAGTGATTGTTTTTTGCTTTTATTTTTTTTTCTTTTTGGGTCACACCTGGCGATGCTCAGGGATTACTCCTGGCTCATGCACTCTGGAATTACTCCTGGCGGTGTTCGGGGGACTATATGGGATGCTGGGAATCGAACCCGGGTAGGCTATGTTGGCTGCATACAAGACAAACACACTACCCGCTGTGCTATCGCTCCAGGCCCAAACATTTAAAAAAAAAAGAATTTCTCAGCGTTCCGTGTAGAAACCTGTCAGCTAACAAGTTTCAGAGAAATGACTAAAGCAACTTGGATGATGCCAACAGAGAGGAGGAGTTCTGGTTCTCTTGCCACTAAAAAACAAACTGTCAGGGACCCCTTATGCTCTCTTCCACGGAAGCTATTAACCCCTTGCTTCCTGGGGAATGGAAATCTTGGTAAAATAACGGTGAGTTTCTGAGGATAGGAAAGAAAGACGAGTAACTCCAAAATATTTCCTCCCAGCCGTCTAAGAGAGAAAAGTTGCTCACTCCTCCACACGCAGAGTAATACGAAAAGAAAGTCCCAGGTCACCAGATGAAGTGGGGTAACAGGAAAGAGAAAAAGATGGTGAGCAGGGAAATGAATACCAGATCCTTGGGAATTCCCCAAAAGAAAAAGACAAACACTACACATGGGTGACTCATTAACCCTTCCCCACACTGAGTAGGTAGGTGATCAGTCTCTCCCAGGCCCCTGAGTGAGAACCATTGTGAAAGCACTGTTCAGAACAGGCAGCACTCTGTGGGCCGCTTGGGGCCAGTCCTGGCATCTGAGAATCAAACTCCATCCAGAAGGGAAACTCACTCCCCACATACTGAAAAGGACTCAGAATCCAAACCCTCCCTGGGAGAGGAGCTAGGGGCTTTCCTGGAAGTCTGTCCAGGTAAGAAGCTGTTAGGGAAGGTACCTGTTGTCAGTGAATCCCATTGATCCCTCGCCCACCTGGCCAACTTCTCCTGGAGTCTGTGGGCTGCTAAGGAAAGCTGGTACCCTCAGGCACCTTCTATAAGGACCCAGGTCTCCTTTCACCGACCAAGCCAGGAATTCCAAGTTGTCTTAGCATCATACCAGGGCCTCCAAATGTAACAGTTCGATTAGTCCATCACACCAAAACAAACTTTAGGACATTAAGCAATGAGAGTGAATTATTTCATGTCAAGTCTGACCGCAACCAGGCAATCTTCTGGAACTGTAGCCAGACAGGGGCACTGAGCACTTGACATAGGAACATTCCTGAAACCACTCACTGGGGGCAAAGAGAAGAGGAGCAAATAAATGGGGCTTCTCAACTGGTTTTGTGGTGACAATACACTAAGTTACACTGAAGCAGGAGGGGTCTTAGTTGTGGTTCCTGTTGCTGGAAATCTTTGTTATGGACACATTCTTTTAGGTTCCATAGAGACATCTATGAATTGACTAATTGTATCTGTGACCCTTCCCTACTTCTCCATCTGGGTAACAGGTGGTTGTGGGTCCTTATGCTCCATTCTGAACCAAGACTTATTACTGATGACCTATTCGTCTCTGCTAGGTTCCTAGAATGAGCCACTCAGAGTTCCTGCCTCTGGCTGTCTCCTGGTTCCCTTTGCTTAGCTCCCCTTCACATTTCTAACTTTGCTGTCACTATAGCAATACACCATGAGAAGGTATTTCTTAATTCAAGAGGTACAGCAGAAGTAGAGCAAAAGTACAATTTAACCCTTACAATATCAAAGTAGCCTGATACACCAATGGGAACAGTACATCACTGCTCAGACCACCTTGTACCCAGGGTTAAACCCAAAACTCACATGAAGCACTAGTAATAATGAAAAAAATTAAGAAATTTCACCATTCTTTGGACAGAGACAGAAGCCCAGAACACTTCTCAAGTGCTTCATAAATTCTGACACAGACTGACATGACCTAAAGCAACAAAATGCTCTTCATAACCACTGAACTACTAAAGCATCACAAGTGTCAATGAACCTACAAAAAGACTGAGGGGAGAAACAATAAGTAATTGAACAGAAGAGGTAAAGAATACAATAGTAGGACTCAGCATTAGAATGGAAGAAGCCAAAATTGAATCAGTGACACACGTGGCGGGGGGTGGGGGGAGTATGATACAGCCAGAAGTTCAACCTGTACCTTCTGGGCGAGTGCATCAGCAGCCTGCTGTTGTCTTCATTGCTGCGGTGCCTTTGGTCGGACCCCAACAACTTTGGACCAAGTTTGCCAGGAAAGTAAACCGCCAAAATTTACGTATGTGGGAGCCATACAGACAAACCACCGCTGGCTCAGCTATACAGGCTCATTTATTGGCCTTATTTTCAGAGACCCATAAATTTGGAAAGAGAACAAAAACCATAGTTAAGGGCGGTGGTGCACTGTTGGGTTGCAGGCGTGCCCTGCATGGCATATGCCAATTTCTCTGGAAAAGATGGAAACAAGGGCCATGATCCAGAGACACAAAAGAGTCTCGAACAGAGCAGCTCACTGCAGAGATGCCTCCAGAATTCAAGCCAGACCAACTTCACTGACATGCCCAGATTTGGGGGGGGGGGGTTGGCAGAATTGTTCCTCCACCTTACCCCTAAACCCCACTTCCCTGGCGGTTGCCAACTTTCAGAACCCAGAGAGAAATGCAGGTAAGTGGGTTCAGAGACAACAAACTCCTGGCATCAAGGGATAGGGGATGGGCCGGTCCCTCTCTTACCCCATCCCCATGGGACCCTGGATGTCATGCCCACAAAATGCCTCTGGCTGCTACTTAAGCTTCTTAATGGCCATGATCCAGAGACACACAAAAGAATCTCGAATTGAGCAGCTTGCTGCAAAGATTTCTACACACCCTACTTATCTAGAATGTTAGAATTCCAAGAGCACGCTAAGGCCCTTGTGACCACGAGACATCTTATGTGAATCATAACAAGAAATTCAAAAGGGAGCATAGGGGAGAATGTCTGCCATAGAGGCAGGGGGAGGGGTGGGAAGGTGGGGATACTGGGGACATTGGTGGTGGAAGATGTGCATTGGTGGAGGGATGGGTGTTTGATCCTTGTATGACTGAAACACAAATAGGGTAGTTTTGTAATTATCTCACAGTGATTCAATAATTTTTTTTTAAAAGACAGTACACATGTCCTCATCAATAAGCAAGAGATGGAGGCCAGAAAGATAGCAAACCAGGTAGGGCACTTACTTGCACATGACTGATCTGTTTGATCCCTTGTTCCCCATGTGGTCTGCTTAGCCAGCCAGGATTGTTCTCTGCATGCAGAGCCAGGGTAAGCCCAGAGCACCAGTGGATGTGGCCCACAAACAAATAAAAAAGAGGTCTAGAAAAGAAAAATTTTAAATAAATAATGTAAGCTATTTAACTGACAACAGAAGAGAAAAATCACTGAATTATAGAATTTCTGGAAGGACAGTAAAGAAACAAATGCAATAGTGTAGTGGGTAAGGTACTTTCTTGCATGAGGCTGACTTGGTTCCAATATTCAATATCACCAAGGATCCTCCAAGTCCCACCAGGAGTGACCTCTGTGTACAGAGCCAGAGCACTTAATAGCCCTGAGCACTGCTAGTGTAGACCCCAAACAAAAATTAAAATGAAAAAAATCAATAAAAAACCTCCCCAAGCAAAAGTACAGATCCAAAATGGATTTATTAACACAGAAGCAAGCCAAATTAGATCTTCAGCACCCACATGTTTTCCCAAGGCCCCTGGGTGTCACTCACAATCACTGAACCAGCAGTAAGATCTGAGCTCCTCTGGGACTGATGCAAAAAAACAATAACCTAGAAATCAAACTAATATTCACAACAAATGCAAAAAACTACATGAGTCTTATCAGTAATTTTACAAAGGAAAAGGAAAGGAATCCCGGAAATGGGAAAATACTACATGTTTATGGGTATGAAAAATTAACATTGCCCAAATGATAATGCACAAATTATACATATTTAATGCAGTTGTTCAAGATTCTGATGACATTCATCAACAATTTAGAAAAACTTTCAGTGAAATTAATACAGAATCATAAAACTCCCTGAGAACTAAAAGCAATTCTAAGAAAAAGGAGGGAAGTATTGCTTTTCCTGACTTAATATTGTACTATAGTAAATTTTCTCGTTATAGGATGTATGGTTGTTAGTGAGACCCCAGAAATACCCAAAGGGGCCATGGGTGAATATTAGTTAACTGGAGGTGGTGGTGGTGGGGATAGGCTAAGACTATAGGGTTAACCAATAAGATAGGAAGATATAGGAAGAATCAAGATTGAAAGGGGGCACATTAAAGATAAGGTCAGAAGCAACGTTGCAAAATATAGTAATCAAAATTGTGATCTATTGAAAAAAAAGCGAACTCTCCGGCCATGGGGTAGAATTGACAGCACACAGATATAACTCGCATATTTATTGAAAAATCTACGACAAAGTTGCTTGGTACATAAAGTCGGGCAGGCAAGTCCTCTTCAACTAACATGTGGGGAAAACTGGAAAATAAAATGTAAAAAAAGAAAAAGAAATACATATCTCGTATCCACCCAAACTTAACTCAAAGTGGATTATAGACTTTGAAATTGGACCATAATCCATACAATACATTTTTGAAAGCATATACAGACCTGTCTAGGAAAGGAACCTCATAGGTGTGTGCAATGGTTTGATTTTACTGGTAAAAGAAATAAAAATACAAAGGGGATTAAAACAAATGTACAAGTGATTACAGAACAAATGAAACTTGAGATAAAATTTTAAAACTGCCCTACTGAGTGGGAGAAAATATTTTCAAACATATAAAAAATAAAGCACCAATATCAAGATGTATAAAGCATGCAAAAGCTCAACAAAACGCAAATCATCACATCAAATAGGAGAGAAGTGAGAACCATCCACAAAGAAGACATACAAATGATCAATAAGTGTATGAAAACATGTTCAGTATCAACTATTACCAGGATATTGCAAATCAAAACAATGAGATATTATCACCCACCAGTGAAAATGTCATATGTCACAAAGAGTAGAAACAACCACTGTAGGCAGGAATGTAAAAAAGGTTCCCTCACCTCACTGGGAAACTGAACTCGTTCAACTTCTAGTTAAAACACGCCAGAGATTTCACCAAAACAATAAAAATATAATTTCCATATGTTTCAGAGATTTCACTTTTTGGCATTGACCCACTAAAAACAAAAAATATTAATTTGAAAAAATATATGTATACCTGTGTTCATCGAAGCACTAATTAGAATAGCCAGGATATGGAGACAACCCAAACATCAATGAAGGATGAATAAAGAAGTTCGGACACATGTGCACACATGCAGATGTCCACAATAGAATTTTACTAAGCTATTACAAAATAATGAAATCTCTGACTGGAGCTGGAATAAGTCAGAGGGATTAAGACAAAAGCCTTAATTTCAATAAGTAAGTTAGTTGAAATAAGTAAGAGAGATTAAGACAAAACTCATACAATCTCTCTCATGTGTGATATTGGGAGTCAAAAAAACAAGGAAATAGAGAGTGCCAAATATGGCAACCCCTTAACCTTGAATTCCCAGCCTGAGATTACCATGCACTTGGGGGAGGAGTGGGATAAAACAAGAGGTGAAGCTGGAAGTAGCACATGGATAGTGGTGGAATGTCTTGGGCATTTTGGTGAGATGAAATGCAATGACTGTAATAATAAATACCGTTCCCCCAACAAAGCAGTGGTTAGAACAGTTGGTTATTAATTATTTGTTAACAGGGAAGGCACACATGACCTGCAAAGATTAACCTTAGACCTGTCACTCATCATCCTCATTTAGGAGGACTTGAAATGCTACCGACTGAAGTAGTGATGGTTTGCAATGAGAAAAATTCTCTCTAGCTTTCACATGACTCAAACTATGCACACAGGCTTATTATTTTAACCATCTTAGACATCCATCCTAGCTAATCAGGGCGTACAAACTCAATACATCAGGATCCTTCATGAGCTGTATTGCACATTCACTACCAAGATCTCACCACTCTACAAAGAAGTAATCATCCATAGCAAGAGAGGGGTACGGCCGGGTGATACCATTTCACCAAAACTTCTCAGTGCCACCCTCGAGAACATCATGCGACGACTGGAATGGGACAGCATGGGAGTGAAGATAGATGGTCGGCAACTACACCACCTCCGCTTTGCTGATGACATCGTTCTAATAACACCAAACAACAGCCAAGCAGCACAAATGCTGAATGACTTTGACCGTGAATGTGGAAAGATCGGACTACAGCTGAATCTTACGAAGACAATGTTTATGAGAAACAGCCTTGTTCCTGACGCTCCATTCGCTCTCAACGGAACCACCATCTCCGAATGCAACAGTTATATATACCTAGGTCGAGAAATCAACATGATGAATGACCTGGCACCTGAGTTGTGCAGGAGGAAGAGAGCGGCTTGGAATGCCTTCAAGAGCATTGAAGAAATAACTAAAAGGACAAAGAACCTCCAGCTACGAGCACATCTCTTTGATTCCACTGTTCTTCTTGAATTAACACATGCCTCAGAGACCTGAACCCTACAAAAACAGGATGAGAACGCTATTCGGGTCTCTCAAAGAGGAATCGAAGGAGCTATGCTTGGAATATCACGATTCACTCAAATGAGAGATAGAATCCGGAATTCTGATCTTCGTCAACGCTCAAGAATCAGGGACGCTGTCTCATTTGCCAAGACATCAAAAATCAGATGGGCTGGACACGTAATGAGGTTTACAGACAACCGCTGGACTAGAGCCATTACTGATTGGATTCCACGGGACATCAAAAGATCACGTGGACGCCCACCTACAAGATGGTCAGACTTCTTCGTCAAGACCCTGAATGATCGGTTTGAGGCTCTGCATATTCCTAGAACGAACAGATACCATTGGGCTACGCTAGCACGCAACCGGGATGAATGGAGACGTTACTGACACCCGCTCGAGTAAAGCGATGAATTATGGGGATTAAGTGATTAAGTGATTAAGTGATTAAGACATCCATAAACTCCTTTGATGTTCAACCCACTTGGGAGCTAGATAGCAGTGGGTGCTGGTCTCCTGGTGTATTTAGGGCTCATTCAAGCCCGGAATGGGTGGAAGGGAACACAACAATCTATCTGGGGTCTCCACCTATAGAGTCGGAGTGCAAATAACCCAGAGCACAACCAACACAGCAGAGCCAGAGAATCAGAAATGAAATTCAAAGCAATGAAGGAAAAATATACAGGCATACTTATTTACTATACATATATAAAGCAATCAATGCATCACAATCTTCCTAAGTGCACATGGGATATTTGCTAGGACTGATCATTTGTTAGACCACAAAAAATTTCTTAGCAATTTCAAGAAGATCTAAAACATGCCAAGTAACGAATGTGAACACAATTGCAAGAAAGTAAAAATGAATCATAAAGAAAAATTAGAACTACATATATGCATGAAAATAAAAAAAACTCTGAACAGCCAATGGTACGAGAATGAAAGTTAAGTGGAAATTAGAGGGGGAAAAATGAGACAAATAAAAAAGGAAACACATCTTTCTAAAACACGTGACATGCTGCAGGGTTAAGAGAAATTTCACAGCACTTAAGGCCTACGTCAAGCCCTGGCAGCCAAAAACCTCCAGATTTCAACCGCTGCCATGGTCACAGCTGCTCTTCACATGTTCAGGCAGAGCCTCACCCATGTCTGAACCTATTCCTCGACTGTGCTGCTGCATTTCATACCGGACACAACCCATCTTCCAAGAGTGGCACACCACATTTGATGAAGGCAACCAATTCTCGAGGGATATATATCTTTACATATATATATATATATATATATATATATATATATATGTATATCACTGTTACTGTCCTCCCATTGTTCATGGATTTGCTCCAGCAGCCCAGTAACGTCTCCATTTTGTGACTTGTTGTTACTTTCTTTGGCATATCGAAGAAATCGCGGGTAGCTTGCCAGGCTTTGCCTTGTGGGCGAGATACTCTTAGTAGCTTGCAGGGCCTTTGAGAGGGACGAAGGAATTGAACCCGGGTTGGCCACATGCAAGCAAACGCCCTACCGCTTTGCTATCGCACCAGCCCAATATCTATTCAGAAAGGACTGAACCTTTAACAACATGCTCATAATCTCTTATAGAAGGGTTTAGTGGTTCCTGCGTGAAATACAACAATCTTCACACATTTTTCTCTAAAGAAACATTTTGGAGCATTTTAGCATTTTATTCATAACAAATTCGTAATGCCCGCCTGTCCTTCACCAACTACAAAACCAAGATGACTGCCCTCCGACATCATGATGGATCTATCACATCTTCCAGAAGGGCAATGGAGAAGATTATTCATGACTTCTACTCAGATCTCTTTAATAGCCACATCCACTTGCCCACATACCACAGACCACATGATGGATATGTCGTTCCCAATGTTCTCCCTTCCGAAATCCAACATACCATCTCGTCGATAAAGAAACAAAGAGCACCTGGCCCAGACAAGATCAGACCTGAACACCTGAAGAACTTACCATCAGTACTCATCAATACATTGGCTCGACTCTTCACATGCTACCTGTCTGAATGCAAGGTTCCATCCCAGTGGAAAACCAGCAGGACTGTACAGCTATACAAGAAAGGAGACATCCATGACATTGGCAACTATCGCCCAATCTGCCTATTATCTGTCATCTACAAACTATTCACTCGAGTCATCCTGAATAGGATTAGCAGAACACTAGATGAAGGACAACAATGTGAAAAAGCTGGATTCCGAAAAGGATTCAGTACCATCGACCATATCCACACAATAAACAAGCTCATTGAGGTATCTCGGGAGTTCAAGATGCCACTCTGTCTAACGTTCATTGATTTAAAAAAGCCCTTTGATTCTGTTGAGACGGAAGCGGTCATGGAAGCCCTAGCCAATCAGGGCGTACAAACTCAATACATCAGGATCCTTCGTGAGCTCTATTGCGGATTCACTACCAAGATCTCACCATTTTACAAAGAAGTAATCATCCACATCAAGAGAGGGGTTCGGCAGGGTGATACCATTTCACCAAAACTCTTCAGTGCCACCCTCGAGAACATCATGCGACGACTGGAATGGGACAGCATGGGAGTGAAGATAGATGGTCGGCAACTACACCACCTCCGCTTTGCTGATGACATCGTTCTAATAACACCAAACATCAGCCAAGCAGCACAAATGCTGAACGACTTTGACCGTGAATGTGGAAAGATCGGACTACAGCTGAATCTTACGAAGACAATGTTTATGAGAAACAGCCTTGTTCCTGACGCTCCATTCGCTCTCAATGGAACCACCATCTCCGAATGCAATAGTTATATATACCTAGGTCGAGAAATCAACATGATGAATGACCTGGCACCTGAGTTGTGCAGGAGGAAGAGAGCGGCTTGGAATGCCTTCAAGAGCATTGAAGAAATAACTAAAAGGACAAAGAACCTCCAGCTACGAGCACATCTCTTTGATTCCACTATTCTTCCTGCATTAACATATGCCTCAGAGACCTGGACCCTACGAAAACAGGATGAGAACGCTATTCGGGTCTCTCAAAGAGGAATTGAAAGAACTATGCTTGGAATATCACGATTCACTCAAATGAGAGATAGAATCCGGAGTTCTGATCTTCATCAACGCTCAAGAATCAGGGACGCTGTCTCATTTGCCAAGACATCAAAAATCAGATGGGCTGGACACGTAATGAGGTTTACAGACAACCGCTGGACTAGAGCCATTACTGATTGGATTCCATGGGACATCAAAAGATCACGTGAACGCCCACCTATAAGATGGTCAGACTTCTTCGTCAAGATCCTAAATGATCGGTTTGAGGCTCTGCATGTTCCTAGAACGAACAGATACCATTGGGCTACGCTAGCACGCAACCGGGATGAATGGAGATGTTACTGGCACCCGCTCAAATAAAGCGATGAATAACGGGGATTAAGTGATTAAGTGATTAAGTGATTCATAACAAATAATGCAAAATAAATTATTTTGGTTCTGCTATGGGGCAGGGGTTGGGGTTTGGGGTGAAAACATCCGAAATATGGTAGTGGGAATGTGTAATGGTGTTGGAATTGGCGATCAAATATAAAATCTAATCAAATATTTTGAACTAATTTTTAAAAATAAAATTAAAAATAAGAAATAAGAAAATTCTCAAATGAAAGGAAAAATTAGCCAATTCACCAGGTGGTTGTGGAAGAATAAACAAAATTGACAAGAAAAAAATATCCAAAGATGAATAGCCTAAGATGCAGTGTGGGCAGGATACTCTCAGTAGATTATCGGACTCTCTGAAATATATAAATATATGTAATATTTATATATTTATTTATGGGCTGGAGCGATAGCACAGCAGTAGGGTATTTGCCTTGCACGCAGCCAACATGGCCGACCCGAGTCCGATTCCTCCAACCCTCTCAGAGAGCCCGGCAAGCTACCGAGAGTATCTCGCCTGAATGGCAGAGCCTGGGAAGCTACCTTGTATTTGATGTGCCAAACACAGTAACAACAAAGTGTCCAATGGAGACGTTACTGGGCCCGCTCAAGCAAATCGATGAACAATGGGAGGACAGTGATAAAATATTTATATATTTATATATAAATATATATTTCCTCTATCATTTGTTGCCTACTGTCTGAAACCCATCAAATATGGTGTGGTAATAATGGAAAATGAGTAGGGATGTGACCAGGAATATCTTCACTCGTATGTGAGGCTCGGCCCAAGCATGTGGAAAGCGGCCTGGAGTGTGGTGGCAGTTGGGTAGTGGAGCAAGAATATAGGTTCCAAAAGACCTAGTGATTTCACATTTGCATGTTCCTACCAAAACCCCTTAATAGAAAAGTCAAAATGATATATGCACTCCTATATTCACTGCCGTGCTAAGTACAATACTCAGAAAAACCCCAAATGGACACATAAACGGATAAAGTTGTAGTATAAACACAAACAACAGAACCCTACTCAGCTACAAGAAAAGGTAAAATCTTGCAGACTCCTGCAATTTGGATGGATGGAGGGCATCCTGACAAGCAAAAGAATTCAGAGAAAGGACAAATATTGTAGGATCTCAGTGCTATATAAACAAAAGAAAGTAATTAAAAACTCCTGAATGAAAAGATGTCTTTACTTTTGATTACAAAAGAAAACCTCAGTCAAGGAAGAAGCAGACTGAAAGTGATCTGAGGACAATGGTGGGGAAAGGCACCCAGGTCGAGATTTACTGATGACAACATGTATGACCTTAGTTGTGTGATGCACATATAACATGCAGAAAACCACATCCCATGACCGCTACACAGGTGCCTAAGTTTTCAAACACACCAACACTGGACCTTCACAACTCAGGTTGAAGAACACCCCTCATTCTGTGCCCTGGGAAAGAATCCATAAGAGTTTCCATGACTCGCTACTCCCAGGAGAGATTGGACACACTCAATAAGCTTCTGCCTTGTCTGCCCAGTTCACCATCATCCTTCCCTCTGGAATTTCTCAAGATTCTTTCCAATTGCTCTTTGCTCTCCCCTTTCTACAGCATATATTTCTCATCCTAACAAATTCTTCGTGGGATGAAGGAAACTGAATTAGTGTAGCCATGATACCAGAACCACCACCACCACCACAGGTTCCTCATATTTGATGGATCATCAAGCTCAGCTTGATCTGCTGGGCCCAAAATTTCACTAGCTGCTTCCTGAAGTAAACAATCTGAAATCCCTGTCTCTGTCATCTGGCCATACTACTGCTTTCTTGGAACTGGTAATCACCATACTTAAACTCAAACAGATCTGGGATTGCAGCATTACACCCATGTACTTGTGAGCTGACAATGGCTGGACACCTCTCCCTGGTCTCTATAAATGAAGTGTCTGTGTCCAAAAATACTACAGATGATGAACACACATTTAAGAGGTTTTTAAGGCATTACAATATACAAAAACATAGTTTCACTGTCAGTTTTGTAAGCTCAACTGAACCTTACACACCTCTGTCGATATTTGCTTAATTCTTGCATCTCCTGCCAACCACGCTACCAATTGCACAACAATTGGATGTCAGATTATGATTGTTTCAATATTTTAAGTCACGAAAACTGTTTCATTTATTGATGAGGGAATAGTGATGGAACCTAATTATTGGTTTCTAAAACGCTTTGGGAAACAAAGGTGAAGCTTTTCTATGTATGTATTTTCTATGTATGTCAGAGCTTCCCATTTTCCCCATTTAGGAGTGACCTGACTTTTTTCATGTTCAAGGGCTAAAGTTTTCAATAAGGAAAAACTTTGTGTTTGCTTTTGCATCCTACACAAAAGTTCCACATGTAGGGCTTTGTTTGCTCTTGCTGTTTTATTACTGTTGTATTTTGGGATTCTTTTGTTTTGGTTTGAAGCCACACTGGCTGTGCTGAGGAATTCCTTTGCACTCAGGAATTACTCTGGCGGTACTCAGGGTACCATCTGGGATGAAGAGGATGGAAGCCAGGTTGGCCATATGCAAGGTAATGGCCCTCCCCCGCTGCACATTCGCTCCGACCCCCAGTAGCAGTCTGAATGGTCCCAGGAGTCCTTTACCACCCTAGCTCTCAGCGTCCAGATCCGGAACCGATCTGGCGCAGATGTGCGGCGCTGCCACAGCCTGGGGGATACGCGCCCCCGAGACAGCTGGACAGTGCCACATACCCCTCTGTTGAGCCCGACATAGGCGTGGGTGCGACTATCCCAAAGAGGAATCATTACTCCCATAGCTTGTAGGACGTTGGCAGTTGCAGACCCCGCGAGAGATGCAGGTGCGCGTGCTTGTCCGTTATCTCTAACTGCTTAGAACTGAGCCATGACAGCCCCAGTGCGCGCGCACCTACAGGCTGCAGTGGTGCAAGTGTCGGCCAGTCATGCACGAGATTGGTGGCTTTTCAGGCATAACAAGGATTCAGTTAGGGACTGCAGAAGTTCATGCTGTGTGGATGGAGTCTCCTGAACAAGAGAGAAGCCGTTTGACCAATATAAAGAAATCACTACACATGCCAGCTGGTAGAACGTACATGTACTTTTAACTAGAGTGGAAATCAGTTATGAGTTCATAAAAAGGAGATCCTTAGGGTTTTCAGTTCATAGTACATGTCTAGAAATATGTTAACAACAGAAAACCAGTTTGGTGTGGGAGAGAACATTGTACTTACAAGGCGAAGTTGAAGGGAACACCCAGCCATGCATTAAAAACACATCATTGAGCCTCTGGCAAAACTTAGCTTTGAACCACTAAAGATATTCCTCGACTCAACATTATATTTAGGAGGTAAATCATCCATAAAATGTATTGCAAATGCAAAGAAGGAAGTTTGAGCTTCGTAGCTGTTTTAACATGAAACTTCATGGCTATTCCAGGAGGGATAAGAGATTCCAGTAGAAAGAAACTTCGAAAAAGCTAGTCAAACATGTTAGACAATTCTACATTACTTTCATTCCTAGGGATTGGACCCTAATGAAGGATTAGCAAAACAAACAAACAAAAAAGCAAAACCCACTGTGTTTGCTTGGGAAAACTCCTTTTAGTTTTTGACCTCCATGGGTTCACAAGTCACAAATGACTGAATATTGCAAACACAGAGTAGACCCTGTTGAAGGAGGTCAACAGGAAGAGAGGAAGGAGAGAGATTTGAGGGGCACACAACTAGACTGGCGGATAAAGTATTGAGATACAGCGAAGACCAAGCCAACCTGTGTGCTGAGAATCGGGAAACTTTGTCTTAGTGGCTGGAAGAGGCCATGTGAGCTGCTCTGCCATTGAGCAGTTTGAAGGAAAGTTATGGTTCTGGCCGTCCAATCAGAGCCCTTCATGGAATGTTTCCCCAGCCAGGCCCTCCTGGCCCTCTCCTCCCCCACTGCAGAATGTCTTGGGCCCAAGATTCTGAGGTTTGAATTCAAACTTCACCCTCAACCACTCGTATCCTGAGCGTCTGCGTGAGCAGTTCACTCTCTGATCCTGGTCCTGATTTTTGCCGTTGTGAAGGCTGATAAACTGCAGTGGCCTCTGGCCACGTCTATGGCGATGGCGTCAGGAGGAGGTAAGCCTGTGAGGGTGTCTGTGTATGTGAGAAAGTCTCTGTCACCCTGAAATCCATTGGGTTCATAGTCACCCTGACTGGGAACACCATATTTTGAGTGGGTGAAAGAGGAGAAAGACCTGGGCTCCATAGATATCTCACCTGTACAGCAAAGGGAGCCCAGGAGAACCTGAGGGGTCTGGGAGGGCATCGTTGGAGGTGTGTCAAATTACCTGGGGGTAGGTCATTGGTATGGACAGAGGGAGGCAGCAGGCATATGGCTGCTTTATATTTGAGTGTCCTGCTGGTGGATGGGGGAACAGGGCCATTTGTCATGTGTCTGGAGTGACTGTTTTGTGGTGGCACAGGAAAGACCCAGGCATGCTGAGTCCATGTCTCCTCCTGTGCTCTAGAATAAGTTTAGAAGTAATTAGACTTGGGCTGAGTTCAACCTGATTTGGACAGCTCAGCACAGATGGTCCAGCCTGAGCCTTGTTGAGTGAGGCTGTCTGTGTGTACTTCTGCCATGATGCGTCCTCCCCAGAGCTGGGCTGCAAGTGACTAACTGCCACAGTCAGAGCCTGACACTTCTGCAGACTTAAACTCTCTGCTGGCTGAGCCCAGCAGCTGCCTTGGGTCAGCAGGTTGGGAGACAGCGTAGTTACGACTCAGATTCCTGAGTTATTCTGGATTGTTCTCATTTTGGTGAAGTTTGTTCTTCCATGATCTGGCATCTCATGGTGCAGCCCCAGCAAGCATTTCAGCTCTGAGGTGAAGATTGATTGAGAATTGGATACTTCCCTCACAGACAATGAATAAATGGATGTGTGAGTCTATGTGTGAGTTTGTGAGAATGAGTGTGTGTTTCTGTGTGTGTGTGTGTGTGGTGATATGTGGGGTTTTCCTGAGAAAAGTCTGTGAAGGTCTGTTCCTTGAGGAGAGGTGGAGTGTACTGAGGCAGAAAGAGCATCGTCAGAGCAGTTGGAGACATCAGGGACTCTGTCCTGAGCATGATGCGCACAGGCTCTGGGTCGTCTCTAGTGCGAGTCTCTGTGTGAATTCCACCTGAGTAACGATGGTGGCAGACAATTTTCTTTCCTGGCACCTGGTTTGTGCCTGATGTTAATTATCCTGTATCTGTCTCTGGGATAAAGTCTTAGATTATTTAGAAGATGTTACCAATTTTCAATCTAACATGATCAGCAGCTCCAGAACTCTGGAAACATCCCCAAGTGTCTGACTGGTGAAATCTCTGGCCATTTCCACACCTGCTGCCATCCCTGATGGAACTCTCCCAGAACACAAGAACCCTAGCCTTAGGATCTCCACGAAATATAACCCAGCTCGAGGGGAGGTATGGCCTGTGCCAGGGACTCAGGGCTGAGACAGGGCACACCACCTCATTCCTTTCAAAGGGCCTGATCTAGAGATGGTTGGGCCAGTGAGGCCTTGCTTCCCCCCACACCGTCTCCCTCTCACTCCCCTCCCTCCTCTCCACAGTGTCTCCTGTGCTGCTCCCAGAGATGACCATGAACCTTGGGGTCTCCGGCTCTGCTTTCCGGGTCTTGCCCTTTCTCAATCCAGGGCTCCCCCAGCCACCACCCTGGGAGCCGATCCAGATATCCCCTCTGGTGTCCTCGGCTACGACATGGTGTCCTCTACTACGACATGGCTGCCAAGTAAGTCAGTCCTGGGCAGAGTGTGGGGGTTGGGGCTGGCTGCGGGACCGGGCTTCAGGGGCTGCTCCCAGATGGCCAAGGCATCCTTGGCATCCGCGGGAGGCCCTTCCCCTGTGGAAGCTTGTCCCTCCTGGGGCCGGGACACTTCTCCCCACCCCACTCTGGGGCTCCTGACCACAGTCTGAGGGTCACAGTCCCTTATTTTCTGTGACGCTCAAAAGGCTGATATGGGGAATCACTGGGGGCGCCGGGGTCTGTGCCCACCCATTCTCCACCCTCCTGAGGTCTTGGCCGTGAGAGTTCCCTGTCCCTGCCTCATCCAGTGTGGTCCAGGCCAGCCCATCTCGATGGGGTCTGTGCTCCCCATACCAGGTTCATGGAGTTTGAGGCTGAGGAAGAGATGGAAGCGCAGAAGCTGCAGTGGATGAATGGAGTACAGGGCCTGCCAACCACTGCCCCACCCAGGCCTGAGCCTCAGGGGGCTCCAGGCCCACCGCTAGGCCAGCAGCCAGGTACCGACCCTGTTCCCCAGCTAATTTTCATAGGCCCAGGAAGGTGCTAGGATTCGTGCCCTGCCAGGGAGCGTTCCCTCTCCCGGGGACACCCAGGCCTATGCTCAGCGGGCCCCTGTTCCTGGGTTTCTCCCTCTCCCTGAACATAGCACGCTGCCTGAGGGCGTCAGACTCACCTTTGAAGTGGGTTTGGAGACCCTGGCTACACGGTTGACCCTCCTCCCTTTGAGGGTCCCCTCATCCCTCACGCAGTTATGGGATTCTATTACACACAGATGTAGACACACACCTGACCTGACCCATCCCACAGGTATCCATCCCCATTTCTGTGGTCAGTGCTGTGTGTCTAAGGGCAATGGACGCGGGGTCCCCTCACGTCCCTCTCCCCTTCTTCCTCCTCAGCCTGTGTCCCTAAGAAATCCAAACCCCGGGCTCGGGCAGCCTGCCCCAAGACGCACAAACCACAGCGGGCCCCCAAAACCAAGGCCCCCAAGGAGATCCCCCCTGAAACCGTGCAGGAGAACATGGATATCATGGACGAGAAGCTAACGGCCCCCGATACAGTCTGCGGGGCGCCCCTTGGCCGAAGGGCAGCGGGCAGGAAGGAGCAGCAGGAGGAGGCCGGGACCTGCCCTGAGCCGGGGCTCCTGAGCTATGTGTACGAGCTGTGCTCCCAGGAGGCCTTTGTCACCAAGGTGGGTTTTGGGGACCGCTGTAGGGTGGGGAGGGCGCAGGGTTGCTTCTGTCCAGGGCTTGGTAGTGACATATTTCTACTTGTGTTTGTGTGTATGTGTGCACATGTGTCTACCTGTGTACAAACATTGGCCCTAGTTTGTGAATTTCTTGGTTTGGTCGATGTGTGAACATCTCTGTGTGTCTCCATCTGTGTGTACTGTGTGGGCTCTGCGCAGAAACGTGTGGATACATGTACATGTGCCTAGAGGTGGAAGAGTGTGTGTCTTTGTGTCATGTGTGTACATGACAGAGACTATGTGCAACCGTCCAAGATCCTGCACTGTGCTGAGAACAGGTGTGTTTGCATCTTAATTCCTTCCTAGTCCCTATGAGAACCCTCACACCTGCTTTCCCCTCCAAGGTCGAGGCAGTCATTCACCCCAGCTTCCTGGCGTACCTGCTCTCCCCAGAATCCCAGCTGGATCTCCTGGACCTGGCTGAGGAGCTCGAGGAGGAGGAAGGACTCACCCCCACACAGGTGAGGCACATAGGTCTCTGGGGTCCATGCAGGACCCAGGGGAATAATGTGAGGGTTTCCTGTAAGGCAATGGGTAGCGGCCCACGGCAAACAGGAGGCATTTTGCATGTGATTGCTGGAAAAGAGTCCCTGCAGGGGACTCAGGGGACAGGTCCCAGGGCACTCAGAGCAGCAGGTTGGTCATGAGTCAGGGAGGGGCGCCCAGCACTGGGGCCTAGTCACTTGGTGCCCTCCCTGCCCAGGCCATGGCCAGAGGCCTCCCTTTGAGTCCTCAGGGAAAATGAGGACGTGAATATGGGGTGAAGGAAGGGTTGGCGGGGGTGAGGGCCCTTAGTGGGACAGATATCTGAGTTTTCTACTCTGGGAGGAGTCGCGGTCACTCTCTGTCCCACCCTGCACCCCCACATGCCCACACTCTCCTTCCTCCCTTCAGATTGTGGAAAAGCATCTACGGGCTGCGCTGGACAAGGAGGTCCAGAAGGCTTGTCCCCAACACCAGCTGACTCCAAAGGACTCAATTCCATCTGAGAATGCCGCAAGTCACTGCAACCCAACTCCTACCTGGGGCCATAAGCCAGGGGCGAGCGCTGAATCCTTCCCCCCTGAGACTGACTTTGGACATGCCTCAAGGCCTGTGCAGGCTGAGTCCACTGGGATGGCACCTCGAGCCTCTGTCCTCTCTTTGGGGAGCCTGGAATCCCCATCCCTTCAGGCAGAACAGGCCCCCTGTCCCGGCCTCGCTGCCCCTACTCTGGACAGCAGGGTCTCCCTCATGCTGGGAGAGGCCCCTCCTGGCCAGGGGCCACATGGGGCAGCAGAGGGCTCCAGTGAGGAGGAGGAGGAGCTGCCCAGCCTGGGCTTCCTCCAGGCCTCTCAACACAGCCTTCTGCGGGGCTTCCCCATGAGCCCTGGCTCAGACACTGGCCCCCGCTGCCCGAGGGCCTGGGGGGCTTCTCAGACCCAACCCACTCAAAGAAGGGCCTGCAATCCTGCTGCCCCTGCTACTGCCCCTTCCAGGAAGTGTCCTCTGTGTGGGAGCGCAGGACTGGGCACTACTGTGAAGACCCCCTTCCCTGGGGAGCACCCCAGGGTGTCTGGGGACTCAGCCTTGACTGTGGAGCTGGTAGGCCCTTCCCTGCCCCCAAAGAGAAGGTTCCAGCCTGCTGTAGCCCAGAGGAGTACAGTACAGGATGGGTACAGCATCCAGTAGGACACCGGGGGGCTCCCTCCCCAGCCTGGCTGCCCCTAGCAGCCTTGTCTTCCACCTGATCTTCATCCAGCTAGGACTTCTTTGTATAATTTGGCGGGCCCAGTGTTGGGGTTGTGCTGGAGCAGCCCCTTTGTGTCATTGTGTAAATAGTTAATAAATTTCATTTCATTGAAAACACTCTTTGTATCTCCTGTCGCTCATGCTCCTTGGACAATCCTGAAATGAAAACAGGTAAGGGCGTCACAGGGGTTGGGTCCTGTGAGACATTCTGCTCCCTGGAGCAGGGAGGAGTCCTCCCCACCCATTGGGAGATGTGCTCAGTTTCACCAGACCCACCCAATTCTATGGATATAGGAGTGGCTCACGTTTGCTGCCTTTTCCTTGGAATGCATCAAAAAGCACATCAAAGATTGAGGGCAACACGCTGGGAAAAATCACAGCATGGGAGAGAGCAACACAAAGGAGCTCTCACAGATGTGGGAGACAGACTCTTTCTATTTCTTCCCTGAGTTCGTGGGTCACACCCAACAGTGACTGCTCTACAGAGCTCCTTGTTCTAGGACTCATTCCTGGTATAGCTCAGGGGAGAACGTGGTGCTAGACATCAGTAGAACGAGGGCTGTGCACATGCAACACAAGCACCTTAATGTGTATACAATTTTCCCAATTCTCAACATTCAATTTGATTTGTTTTAGTGTCACACAAAATGGTTCCTGGAGCTTACTCTGGCTCTGCCCAGGAAGTACTCCTTTCTGGCCTCAGGGGACCATATTGAGTGCCAGGAATCAAATCCTGGTTGGCCATGTTCAAAGCAACTGCCCCATCAGCTGTACTACTTCTTCAGTTCCAAAATAACTTTTAAAACAATTTCACCACACTTTAAAATAGAGCTCATATCCTCAGAAGGTGTCCATAACCTCCTCCACTCAGCCATCACCCTTTCCCTTCCGATTGATCCTTGAGTCTTGAACCCCATATTCCTTTCTTTCTTTAGATTCCCACAGTCTGGCCATCTAGCTTTCTGTGGCCTCTTTCACTGAGAATAGCTTTCCCTGGTCCACCTACATCAGCACATGTCCACAGTTCAAACGTTAACTACAGAATCATATTCCATGTGCAGAAGGGCTACATCTGGCAATTCCTTCAATGGTTGATGAACAATGAGCTTCTTCCTATTCCCTTGTACTAGCTAACAGCAGATACGCAGATTTTAAGTGAGGTTCTCAAAGAATTTTATTGAGAACGCAAGCCTGGGAAAAACCCTCTCACTGCTGGCAAAGAACCCCAAATTTGGGATTGTGGAGTAGAGATTTTATGCACTGTGTAATGCAACCCAAGCACGAAGGTTCTGATAAATGTATTAGGGATGCAACGATTTGTATTATCCAGAGAACATGTGTCCTCTCTTGGTGTTTTCTTTGCACTAAGACAAACAGCAAGGTCCTTAATCTTTCCTTGTCTGTCCCATCTCGACTTCTGCAACTGAGCATGGTGTCCTGAACCTGCAGTTTTCTTTATCCCTGATAGTTCAGGATCTATATTGCCTTTGGTGCTCTGTTACTTTCTGCCTATTTGGAGACAGTTCAAAATCACAGGTAGTTCCTGTCAGGAATGGGCTTTTTTTTTTTGTTACGCAAAATAATTTTTTTAAATTTTATTTTCATAAAGTTATTCACAATAATGGATTACATTCAATATTTCAATCCCACCACCATTAAAACATCCCAACACCATTATTTCTAAGCTTTCCACCACCACCACCACCACTCAAGCCTGCCTAACAGATTGATACTTTATTTTGTATAGCTTATTATGAATAGCATGAGAAGTCACATGGCCACAAAAGTGGCTGCACGCCCTGGAACTCTAAAATTTTAAATAATTAGTGTCCGAAGAAATCTCTGCAGCTAGCTGCTCGATTCTGAGATTCATTTTGGAGTCTCTGGATCATGGCCATTACTGAGCTTAAATGGCACAAGGAGGAAGGCAGTTCATGGGCGTGACATAGAGGCGAGGAGATGGGAAGGAGCAGTTGTACCTGATCCCTTGAGGACTAGAGTTAGCAGTCACTGGTCTAACATACCTGGGTTTTCCATTGGGCTCTGGATTCGTAAGGGGCAGGTAGAGGGACAGCACCTGCCCCTGTCTGAGGCACCCCGGTGAAATCGGCCTGCTGCAAGATCAGGAGACATCTCTTCAGCAAGCTTCCTGGTTCCGAGATTCATTTCTTGTTGGGAACGTTTTAGGGTAACCTTGAGGGTCCTCCACAGCACCAGTAGCTTCTGGTGTTAAGTGGCTCAACATGCCTGATCATGCATTTGGTCCCCAGAAGCAAGAACAGTTCCTGGGCACCACACCAGTTTTGTTCTACTCTCTCTAAAACTGTGATCAGTGTGGTAGAAATGAAGTATGTCCAGACTCTATGGCACAGCTGAAACAAGGTGGTCAGACCGTTCTACTGTTCCTGCATGCTCCTTTATGGGCACACAAAGTCCAGCATCCAGATTTCAGAGCAGATCACCTACCCTGCAGGGGACCCAGATACAGCAGCGGGGCCTGTGCTCATTCCCATAGACTAGCCCATAACCTCCAGGTTGTTCCTGTTGGCGAGCTCCTTGCCACCTAGCCCAACCCCAGCAACCGCTGGGAGTTTAAACAACACTGATGTGTCTGGAGAAAGCTCTGCTCTCCACTGGGGAGCACTGAGGATGCCCTGCAGTCACAGTCAGGGAGCTGAGGGGTCCCTGGGCTCTTTCTCCTCCATGGAGCAGACCCTAGAGGGGGAGCCGGGCTGTGGAGCTGTGTTGGATGGAGGAGACTCTGAGGTGGTGTTACTGATAAAGGACCTTAAAAGTTGGATCAAGCATCTGGAAAGCCCTGGGGACCTGGCTTTTACCTGTTAGAGCAGGGATGGCAGTTTGCTGAGACCAGCTCTTCATTCCTTTGAAGAGGGAGGGGAGTGAGGGTAGAAAAGGGTCTATCTGGGGCTTGGGAGGTATTAACACAGTCTGCTCTCAAGAAAATGCCCATCTCAAAATCCCTGGAGAGGGAGCAATGTTTTATGTGACCAGGATAAAGATTGAGGGATGCATTTTCATGGGATAGGTGGAAAACAAAGGTCTCATTATCAGACCTTGAGGATCCTGGAGCCCCAGAAGAGTCTCGCTGTTTGTGTCAAGTTCTTGGGATTGGGTTGTGTCAGACTAAAGCCATCCCAGAGCACATGCAGGTACATCTGTGGCCATGCCTGGAAAACACTTGCAGGTGTTCCTTGCATTGTTGTTGCTTCGACAGGCTTTGGTGCCCAGTTTTCCCAGGTCCTGTGCTCTCTGTATGTGTTGTCTCCAAAACAGGCCACCTGGGATAGGCTCCGGAAATGGCAGCAGCCTCTGCAGTGGCCTAAGGGCCATGTTCCACACCCCACAGTTGGAACAGCTCTTGTGAGAGTTCAAACTGCACATCCAGGTGTGGGCTAGGTAAGGGCTCAGGCACTGGATCATGGAAGGGAAAACAAAGCCCGCACCAGAGCTAGGTGAGAAGAGTTTCTGCAAACCTGTGTAGGCAGGTTCTAGCTGTGCAGGGGCTAGGGACTCACATGAGTAGATGGTCCTCAACTCTGTGCCAGAGGAGAAGTCCTTGCGAACCCTTACTTAATGGGGCTGGATCAAACCCAGGTTCTAGTAGAAACTTTGTATGTGGATGACTCTAGTTATGGCCAGCCAGATTAGTTATGGCCAGCTAGATGGAGGCCAGTGTTAATCCAGCCTTCTACAGAGGGGATTTGGTGTGGTCTCAAGAGGAGGTAATGCGTGCCCTCTGGCAGGACATGCACTCTTGGCCTCCCTGCGAGTTGCCAGGCTGGGCTCTGCTGAGGGACCTGTGACTCAATGCTGCCCAGGAGACACAGGGACTGGATACATGCCACCCGGTGGCTGCCTGCCAGGCTGCTGCATGCTGGCTCCAGAGCTCTATGGGTGGTAAATCGGGCTTGGTTTGACCCCTCCACCCTGGAGAAGGAAGCAAAGTTGTTTCCAACGATCAGACCCATTGACAGGGACAGCTCAAACAAAAATACACAAATGGGACTTCATAAAATTAAAAAGCTTCTGCCTAGCTAACAACATGGTCTACAACGAAAGGACACCAGACTGAATTGGAGATAATATTCATGTGCAACACATCAGGTAAATATGAATATCCAAGATCTATAAAGTACTCAAGAGGACTCACCCTCCTCCCCCAATTCACAAACCCTATTTAAAAATAGTGAGAGGAAAGAAATAGATGCATCTTTAAAGTAGACTGATGGCCATGAAATAAGACATAAAAAGGGTTCATTATCACGTTTTGCTGGTCTTCACTGGGCTGGAGCAATAGCACAAGAGGTAGAGCGTTTGCCTTGTACGTGGCTCACCTGGGTTTGATTCCTCTGTCCCTCTCAGAGAGCCCAGCAAGCTATTGAGAATATCCCGCCATCTTGGCAGAGCCTGGCACTCTACCGTGGCATATTCAATATGCCAAAAACAGTACTAACAAGTCTCACAATGTACACATTACTGTTGCCCACTCAAGCAAATTGATGAACACCGGGAGGACAGTTTTACAGTGCTATCACTTACTCTCAGTGAAATCCAAATCAAGATGATAATAAAGTATCATATCACACAAAGGAGAATGACAACTGTCAGGGAAAAAAAGTGGGCACAATCTGTGGTGTTGTTGGGATGTGGTGGAAAAGGAATCCTTACCTAATGTTGTTGGGAATGTTGTCTGGCTTAGCTCCTGTGGAAAACAGTTTGGAGGTTTCTCAGAAAAGTAAGAACAGAGCTGCCATATGATCCAGCAATGCTGCAGTTTGATATTACCCCCAAGACACAAAAACATTCATTCAAACGAACAAATGCACACCATTATTCATTGCAATACTTAACACTATAGCTAGACATGGAACCAACCTAGGTATCCAACATCGGATAAACAATTCATGAGAGTATGATATGCAAACACAGTGCAGCTATAACGGAAGGTGACGTCATACAGTTTGCCACAACCTGAGTGGAACTGAGTCAGAAGGAGGACAAATGCCACAGACAAATGTCACTTGTCTGTGGTATATAGAAGAACAGGGTAAGGAATGCAAGGTAACAAATGGGATACGTATATGACCCTTGACCCCTGACTACAGAAGTAAGGAATAAAGGGAAGGAAAGAAACTGAAGGGAGTGAGAAGAAAACGATGGAGGGTAACTGGGGTATCGGGCATGCACAGTAGTATAGAAGGAAGAGTTTTATCTGTATATTATGTCTGAATAATACAGCTAACAATAGTCTAAGAATAAGACTCAAACTACATCAGCCAAATAAAAAAAATGTGCTCGTCCAGGAGGTATGGTGCTGCCATGAGTCAACCTGCATCTGCAGGGAGAGTGCATCAGCAGCCAGACTTTCTCAGTGTCTGGATGGGCTACCTGCCTCCACCTCCCTGTACTTGTGGAAGCCTCAGCAGTTACATCCACACCGCAAAGCTGCCACACAGTTAAAAAGCTACTCCAGCCTTACCGAGTCAATAAAAATACTGAATTCTCTGAAGAAACTTCATGACCTCTTAGCACCTGTATTGTAAACCATTATGCACAAAAGGAAAAGGAGAGAGAGAATAAGAAGAAAAGTGCCTCCCATAGAGGGAGGCTGGGGATGAGGGATGGGCGTTGGGGGATGGTGGGAAGGAAACAGGGGACACTGGTGGTGGCAAATGTACACTGGTAGAGAATAGTCATGTGCTGGATCATGATATGACTAAAACCCAACTATGAAGAGCTTTGTATTGGTACATCTCAGGGACATTCAATTAAAAAAATTTTAAAAAGTAATGTGGAGTTCATGCCAATTCAATCAGCTTAATCAATGGCTGAATAAATAGCAGTACTCCTACATTAAATATAATGGTAATAACAAAATATACCTGTGAAGGAGACAGGCTGGGGGGTGGGAGGAAGCTTTTGGAAACTGGTGGAGAGGTCCACACAAGGGGTGAGATTGTATTGGAACATTGTATACCTCAAAGTCAGCTATGAATAACTATGTAAGTAACAACTCCTTAATGCTTAACAAACTTTTTCTGCATTTAAAAAGGAAAGAATATCTGTAACATTGAGAGGATCAAAGAACAAATATGATTTCATCATCATGGTGAATGAGCAGCTATCGCCGAACATCGCCCTTAAAGTAGTTCCAGAAGGGTCGATAATTCTCTCACCATACTCAGTGGTTCATCATCTGAGGATGCCTGAGGACCACATACCTGTTTTTCTGAAGGGGAGGAGGGAGAGGCACATGGAGTTGATGGAGCCCCGTGAGTGGAGCCATAGCTGTCAGCTGACCTGACTGGAGAGGTAGAGCTTCACCCCCCACCCCTAGTAAACTCCACAGAGAAAGGATAGGTTTGTGCCAACTAGCAAGACTGGACATTGTACACAGCCCCTTGGCTCTGGACACTTGGCTGTGACAGGTGTGTTCTTTCCCCCACTGCCCTCCCCTCTTCCCTGGGGATTCAGAGTCTTAGATCAGAGGGAAACCCAGATGCTGTCCACCAACACCATAGACATGGGCTGAGATTGGGAGAACTGTGAACTCTGTGCTCAGGTTTGCCCTCCCTACCCAGGGCTGTGGGTGGCTAAGGGAAGCTGTCTCTGGCCTGCCTTTCCCCTCCTCCAAAAAGAACCCCAAAGAAACTCAGAAGTAAGGTCACAGCATCACCTGCTGGTATTGGAAGAAGAGGCGATTGAGAAATCACAAGCTCTCAGGCTTCAAGAGAATGAACCGGTGAGGAAGCATTCACATTCTTCTCAGTGCATGTGGAACATTGTCGAGTTCAAATCAATCATAGACCTCTACAATAGTATCAATAATCATATAAATATTTAAATGAAATTAAGCATCTTTTCCCACTACAAAGTGATGAAGGAAAAAAAATCAACCCAAAGCAAACAGTACGAATCACACTATACAGACACAGAACAAGATTCTTCTAAAAAACTCTGAAAAATGAGGAAATAAATAAGATATTTGAATATTAACGAGACAGAAAAAAACTGGGGTATGAGGCAAAGAAAGTGATGGGAATGAGGGAAGATCAAAGAAATACAGGCCTACCTTTCAAAAAAGAAAAGAACAAGTAAGAAAGTCTCAAATAATCAATTTGAGCTCACATGTGAAGACTATGGAGATGGATAGATCAAAAAATTAGCAGAAGGAAATGATAAAAACGGGATCATAAATAAACAAAAATTTAAATGACATAGGAACCCATATTATTTGAATCTCCTTCCTACAGAGCCAGGTGGATGTGATGGCAGAAAGAAATTATTATCTCATGCATGCTTCTTTTTCTAGAAACTCATAAATGACAAAGTAAGGGCCTTTGATTGTAGATTTCTGAGATATTCTCTCTTTATTTTTTAAATTTTTTTTCTTGTCCCTTTTTGTTTTTGGAACATACCCAAAGGTGGTCAGGGCCTACTCTGGGTTCAGAAGTCATTCCTGGCATTGCTCAGAGGACCATCAATGTTTACTGCACCAAAGCAGGATTTAGTCAGATGCAAGCAAGTGCCTTTACCCCAGTACCTAGCTCTGGCCTTTCTTTCCTTTTTTCTTTTTTTTCTTTTGGGGTCATACCCAGCGATGCACAGGGTTTACTCCTGGTTTATACACTGAGGAATTACTCCTGGTGGTGCTCAGGGAACCATATGGGATGCTGGGAATAGAACCCGGGTCAGCCAGGTGTAATGCAAATGCCCTTGCCACTGTGCTATTGCTCCAGCCCCACTTCTTTGCATTTTAACATAGGTTTCGGCACAGAAGATGAAAGACAGGGTCTTCAGCTGCCTCTGATCTCACCTGTAGTTTCGTCTGACAGAAGAGACATTTCACAGCAGAGGGAAATGTGAATTTCATTTTCTTGTGTCTTGTTCACTAGTGTGATAATGGGTCTCAGGGATCTGAGAGCTCAGATGGACACAGGGAGGACATGAAGTAAAGAACTGAAACATCACTGACCACTCATGACAAGGAAGAAGCTTTGTGACAGAAAATCAAGAACAAATTGGAAAACTCTCCAAATCAGCATATATATTATTGTAGATTTCAAAAGGGGAGGAAAAAATTACTACAGTAAGCCAAGAAAAGCAGGAGAAAGAATCTAATTTCCAGACTTAGCAATTCAAAAGAAATTTCCACCAATCCCAGACACATAAAGAGAAATACAAAATTGGTTTTGACAAAGGTGCAAAAGCAAAATTCTTAGCGATGATAGAAAACACAAAATTAATCAGCTTAAAAATGAATAAACTGAACTTCATCAACATTTAAAACTCATATTTGGAGCAAGATGGTTTTCATGGCAAGTGGTCACCACGCCACAGTTTTCCATCTTTACAACTTCGTCTTATTGAGAATGATATTATCCGAATGGGATTTTACATGCTATGAAAATGAAATGATATAGAAATGACTACTCAGTAAATGACTAAGCAAAATCCACTTGACATGCAGTTATAGAATCAATGTTTCTTATATTGGACTTTAGTATTTGGTACAATGGATTATACTACCTTCCCTGATGATTCACTCACTGAGGATCTTTCAGGTTATTTCCAATGAAAGTCATTACTGAAAAATTCCAAATTATACTGAAAATTTTGGAATTGTCCCTTCTAATGGGTGAATTTCATGACATGAATTATATCTCTGTAACAAGCTAAGAAGCGTATCCCTTTTCTAGCGGCGTGGCTTGCCCTTCCTGGGTTTAAGCATGCCCTGTACAATCCTGCCTTCCTGAGTCCCTCCTCTCTGCTGGCTCCTTGGGTCTCCCGTTCTGCTCCAACGTCCTCATCTAAGGACCAATTCACTCCCCCAGCTCCAGCTGCACCTTCGACCCTTACTCAACTCTGATGTAGACCTCTCCAGCCCAAATCTCTTCCAAAAAAAAGCCAAGTGGAGTTCCTAGGTCCCTCTCTTGAGTGAGTCGTAGCACTCAGCTGCTCTGTGGACCCTGCTCCAACTCTCCAAGGCCTGACAAGGTAAGAGTGCAGCCAAGGTAGGGTGTGAGAGCTGGGGTCAGAGGGGGTTAGGGCGGGGTCAGGGAGGGGTCAGGACAGGGATAGCACAGGGGCAGGTCCAAAGTCAAGGAGGGCTCACGAGAGAGCTGTGTCAAATGGGGAGGATGGGATTAGAGAGGTCATGCTTTAGGGGTCAGAGGTCAGAGGGGTGCAGCCAGAGCTGAAGCCACTCTGGCCATGGGCATGGAGACTGGAAGCCCCTGGCAGGAAGTCCCAGTCCCGCAGCCCTCGGCTCAGCAGGTGCTTGGGGCGCCCTGGGCTCAAGTGAGCAGATTGCCTGTGGGCGGGGAACAGCCGGGGTGGACTGGCCCATCAGTCTCCTCTTTTTTCCTCTCTGTGTTCCCCAGTCTTTGAGCGGGCAGCCGGCCACGGCGTCCACACGGTTGGGGCACCCGGCCCACCCTGTCCAGGTCACATGGCCCACTGCACCTCCCAGAGACAGCGGGGAAATGGAGGCAGGACACTAGTACAGCCCCGCACACAAAGCTAGTGTCTGGGCCAGGGGTGGGGGTGGTGGATGCTGCGGGCATGGGGTCTCCGGGATGCAGCTGTGACCAGTTGTGGCCACCACATCCCTTCCCCGGCTTCCCTTGGGGCTTGCTCACTTTGCGCTCTGCTGTCCACGTACCTGCTGCCCAGGCAGCAGACAGGGATATCAGACACCAAGATACCCTGTCACTCTGGGACTGGTTGACCCCTGCTTCTGCTTTCCCACTGAGAAGTGGTCAAGGGTCTACCGGAGAGGAAACGGGGACCTCCTGTTTAGCACATGGCATCGGGCTGGTCATCACAGTGTGCGGAAAGCCCAGGGGGTATGGATGATCTCTGGTGGTCACGAGGCCATGGAAGGACAGTGGCCATGGCAGGCCAGCCTGCAGTATCAGAGCATTCATCCCTGTGGAGCTGTGCTCGTTCATTCCCACTGGGTGTTCTCTACCGCCCACTGCTTTACAAAGTGAGTTGTTTCTCAGGTCCTAGCAGCTGGGCTGGCAGGGGGAGAGGGTTAAAATATTAGAGCCCCTGCGTCCTCAAGGCCGTGTGCTGGGACAATCTGTGTCCTTCTAGTCCAAGTTTTTTGCCTGTGATCTGTCCTCTCCTGCATTGTCCTCTCTCCTCACCTGATTTTGCTCATCTTCTATCCTCATCCCTGTACCTTTCCCTGACACAGGTCTGACCCCGAGATGGCAGTGTTCATCCTGCCTCCCAGGTGCAATGTCAGCTGGCTCTGTGTCACCTCACACCACGGCTTCTCTCAATGTTCCTGCAATCCTGGTTGTCAGAGGGAGGCTGGAACCTGGGATGCAGTGGCAGATGCTGGTGTTCTGTACGTCTCTGGCCTGGGGTCTCTGATCACCACATGTCTATTGGTCAGCTGCATGGACACTAGATGTGGAGTCCCTGACCTTGAAGAAGAACAGAGCTGTTCTCTGTCCTGGGTCTCGTTGGGTGTTCCCAGTGGTTTGGGGGGGCAGTAACCAGGAGCTGGATCTTTGGTACGTACAGAGGCCCACAAGCACCTGCTCTGTGCTGTGTACCACTGGAGACCCACTGTGGATTAGGTTGGCTTGACCCACCTCACTGTGTGTCCATTTAGTCAGAGAAGAAGTTTCCCCTGTGGGTGAGCAGGACTGACACCATTGGAATGGAGAACTCAGATGGGCAGGCTCCAGTGGGCATGGGTCAGTTTGTGGATGCGAGAGTTTGGTCACCAGCTGTGTGGGGAGGAATTTTCAGGTGAGTGAGTGGGAAGGTGGAATGTTTCGTCCCTCATGGTCAGAACACAGGACATCCTGCACGTATGGTCTCCTTTGACCAATGATTTTGTGCAGTTTCAGAACAGGTGAGTACCAAGAAGGAGTGAGAGAAAGGAGTGGTGCGAGAGCAGATTGGTCATAAGGCAGGTCAAGAGCCAAGATGGAGCCAGGGCGCTCTGCATGTGCCGAAGGAAGGTCAGGATTGTCCAGCCCCATGGGACCTGCAGCCCTCCATGATCCTTTCCTTTAATAGTGGGTGTGTGCTGAGCTGTGACTAAAACCACCCCAGGTCTCCAGAGAGAAGGGATGACAGAAAGGGAGAATTCTGTGCGGTGGTGCAGATAAGGCAGTGCTGGGGGTCAGATAATGGTGGAGAGGTGCAAGCTGCCATATGCAGAAGATGGATGATGACTCTCACCTTCCCTCCTGCAGGAAGTCTCATGCCCCTGAGGATTACTGGGTGCTTGGGGGTAGTACCAAGCTCTACCAGGACACCCAATAGGCCAGGAGGGTGGCTGTGAGCTGCATTATCATCCATCCAGACTTTTAGAAGCTCCACCACTTTGCAGCGGTGTTACAACTGCACCAACCTGTGAACTTCAGCTCCTATATCATCCCTGTCTGCCTTTCAACCTCTGGCATGGAGCTGCTTCTTGGCACAACTTGTTGGATAAATGGCTGGGGAAAGCTCACTGAGGACAGTGAGTGGTTATGTTGTGGGTGTGAATGGGAGACAGGGACTAGGATTCTAGCTCATGAAAATCTCTAGTTAGCGTGGAGGCCTATGGACCTTGTGCCTCTCTGTGCCTTATTTCCTGAGAACTGGACTCTTCTCATTCCTCTTGTGAAAAATATGTCCTTCTGAAAGGAGGACAAGTTACTTCAAGTTACTCAGGTCGAAGACACTGAAATTCTGGGTCCTTTGGTTTTGGGAGTCAGGAATCTGGAAATCAAAGTTTTTCTGTCTTGGGTGTAAAAACTTAACTAATAAGTGAATTGATGGAGGGTTTCTCAAAAATGCTGTTTAGGTGGCCTGAGAACTCCTCTCAGTGATGTATGGCCCACCTTCTCTGTTTGAGGATGCAGTGTTGTTAGGTTCTGCAGTGACAGGTTTAACCAGGCCACCTCAGTGAAAACTGGGGGAAACCTCTAGGCCACATCTGGTTGTGCTCAATGGCCTGTAGGGCTTTATCTTGATGCTCAAGGAACATGTCATGCCAGAGATATAACTAGCAACGATTTTGGGAGAAGCATGTATTTCACACTTCTGTTCTCTTCTAGCCCCTTGGTTCTAGTATTTCAATTTGATGTAGATCAGACATGACTTTATCAACCCAATTTGTCTGATTGTTCCTCTTTCTACTGTGAAATACCTTAATTTTTCCATGGCCATAGAATGAACATGTAAAAGTAAGAAAAAAGCTCTTGGAGAACATCGGGGAAGAACAATCACGACCTAAAATCATCTCAGTTCCATCACCTAAGTTTTGTTCTTCTCCTAACCTGTGTCTCCTATCTGCCTCTTGGATTTGTCAGGTGAATGGAGTAATAGGGTGAATACAGGGCAAAACTTTGTGGAGGTTTTCAGTAAAATGAGGAGAAGTATAAAAATTTGCGTAGACATGAACTTGTTCAGAGAAGTGTGTTTATACTTTAGTGAAATATTGATGCATAATGATTATGGAAAAGGAAATATTTATTTGCCTTTTAAATTTTTTATATTTATAAATTTTTTCACAATAATTTATTACATTAAATATTTCAACACCAATCCCACCACCATGTACCTTCCCGCCACCATTATTTTGAATTATATCTTTAACTTTATATTTTTATATCTTTATATCTTTATGGGCTGGAGCGATAGCACAGCGGGTAGGGCGTTTGACTTGCACGCAGCCAATATGGTCGACCCAAAACTCGATACCTCTGCCCCTCTCAGAGAGCCCGGCAAGCTACTGAGAGTATCTTGCCCACATGGCAAATCCTGGCAAGCTTCCTGTGACATATTCGAAATGCCAAACACAGTAACAAGTTTCACAATGAAGGCGTTACTGGGCTCGCTTTAATAAATCGATGAACAACCAGAGGACCGTGGACCGTGATATCTTTATATTTATCTTTCTTTTTTTCTGTCTGTCTGTCTTTTTCTATTTCGGTCTCACTCAGCAATGCTCAGGGGGTTGCTACTGCCTCAGCACTCAGGAATTATTTCTGGGGATGCTAGGGGGACCATATGGGATTCTGGGAATCGAACGTGGGTCGGCCGCATGCAAGACAAACGCCTTACCTGCTGTGCTATTGCTCCAGCTCCCCAACTGCCTTTATTTGGTACACTGCTTCTCTTCAAAGGTGCTACATGCATTTCAGACAGACCATATCTTACGGAAATGGGGTACAAAAGCATTCCAGATTCTTGCCTGAATCAGTGGCAGGAACACTTCCTTCCTCGTAACCAGCCCCCAACTATACATGCACACGCACACACACACACACACACACACACACACACAAACACATACACATGCTTGCAGACACACGCATACTCTCACTCAGTCATACAAGCTTATACTGCGTTTGTCCTGAGGTCCAGGAGCATGCCACAGACTTATCATTAGTCAGCCTATAGAATTTCAGATAATCAGCTTCTGACTTTTATGGGCTTAGCTGTGACCAGGGGGCCTCACCTCCAGTGCTCCCATACCAGCCCGCCATCACAAACATCCTTCTGCCCATTACTTCCTCTCCCCTTCTTCTTTCTCTCTAGAAACTTCTTTGTTTTCACTGGGTCTGCAAGTTAGAGTTGTCATTTCTTTGTGATTGCTTGCCTTAGTAAATCACTTTTACATTTGAGCAAAATCTTTTAATTGACTTTGGATAACTAATTAGTAGTGGTATTTTAGAATCATATGGAGTTTCTGTATTAATATTTTAAGGACTGCATATCGTTATCCCTAGCAACTACACTAATTTCATTCCCAGTACCAGAACCCTTTTCTCCACATCCTTGCCAACAATCATTTCTTCTTGAACCATTTTCCCAACTATGAGCCATTTCCCTAGTTATAAGTAATTTTGAATTTTTTAATGTGTCTGTGCGCCATCTTTGAGGAAGTGTCTGTTTATGTCTTTTGAATAATTTTTATTGCATTTTTTCTGTTTTTTGGTTATATGAGTTAATATATTCTGGGTATTAATCCCTCGTTAGCCATGATGATCAAACAGCTTTTGCCTATTGCTCAGGTGCCTTTGTTTGTTTGTTTGTTTATTTGTTTCCATTGTAGTTTCCTTTTCTTTGTAAATGCGTTTTAGTTTTATGTTGTCCCATTCTATTGGATAACATTGGGTGTCCTTGCTCGTCCTGCAGAGAGCTTAGGTTTTTTGAGCTGCTCCCACAACAGTGCCCCTGAGGCACACCCAATTCCATCAAGCACCAATAATCCTATATTACTTTTCTCTTTCCTTCATGCCATTTGCAAGGATTATTTAGCAATGTCCATTTTGTATAGACACAGAAAGACAGTTGATGGCTATGCTTTGTAACATGGAAGTTAATTGGCTCCAAAATAATATTTACTCCTGGCCATCCATATTTACTTGACTTAAGCCTCAGTTTCTATTGGTTCCTAGCTCTCCAAAAGCAGGATCCTGACGAAGGGACTGGATGGGCCCATGGTAAGCTGAAAACTACCCTGGCATTGGAAAGGGACAAGCTAAGTGTATGAAGTAAAATAAGTTAAGAGCATCATCATGGAACAGACTCTGTCATGACCCAAGAAGAAGTTACTGAATAAGGACCCTGCTGAGGTTAGGATCAACTAGCCTAGCCTGAGGACTGTGGTTTGTAATATATAGCAAGATGTCCCAGGAAGAGTCAACCTTTAAGCTTAATATAGTTCTTACTGTGTTCATACAAAACTGACTAGAAATTTTATAAGAAGTTACTATGGTTGTTTAAATGGATTACTTACTAGCTGAGGAAAGGAGAAAGCAATACACCCTAAATGCAACCCCACCCTTGTACATATCTCCTAGTAATCTGGAGTGCTCCTAGTTATCTGGATTGCTGAACCCTCAGATGAGATTTTGTCCTTGAGTTAATCTCCTAGAACCTCCCCTGAATAACTAGCTTTATCTCTGTTTGATGTTCTGATATTGTTCAACCCCACCTATGTGTACCCCCACCCTTCATGATTTCTATATTACTATACTGTAAGGGGCCGTGAGCAATAGCACAGCGGTAGGGCGTTGGCCTTGCACGCAGCCAACATGGCCGACCCGAGTTCGATTCCTCCGCCCCTCTCGGAGAGCCCGCAAGCTACCGAGAGTATCTCGCCCACACGGCAGAGCCTGGCAAGCCACCCATGATGTATTTGATATGCCAAACACAGTAACAACAAAGTCTCCAATGGGGACGTTACTGGGCCCGCTCGAGCAAATCGATGATCAACGGGAGGGCCTTTACTTTACTTACTTTATACTGTAAGGGGAAAGAGGGGACTAGGAGGACGACAAAGAATCCAAGGACGATGACTGGAAGTAGAGGACTTTGAGATCTATGAGGAGACTAGGATGATGGAAGTATGATGACTGGGACTACGAGCAAAAGTACAACGATGGTTGTGCAGTAAGGAGAGAGAATAGACTACATTGGGGAGGAGAGAGAAATAAACTGGCTACTGACAAGTCTGGGGCCCAGTTCCCCTGTTCCCGCAATCCTTTGTCCATCTCTTGCTGTCATCTAGCCTGAAAGGTGGCTCTCGGACACCAAACACTTGAGTCCCACATGTGTGCCCACTCGTTTTTTTGGAAACTCGCACCGTTCATGTATTCTTGATTGCTTTTTCCTCCCCATTGGAGATGTGTCTGAATGTACCACTAATGTTGAAATCCCAGAATATACCCGCTAATTTTTCTTCTGTGTGTTTTATGATTTTATAGACAACATTTCTCTGTATGTGTTTCTCTGTGTGCTTTGGCCATTTCTCAGAAATTTCTGGGAAATTTCTGACTCTGGGGGTGAGGGTTTCACTCCTTTAGCTTTAAGGGGACCTGCAGGGTTGGATACTGACCTTTACTCCTGCATGCAGAACATATGCTCAGCACTTTGACCCAACAATCTCTCTGACTCAAGATCCTTATGTCCAGGCAATATCTCCAGACAGTTTTCCCAGCCCCATGCTGTATATGATTTAGTGTCCACACAACTTTATGAGGGTTTGCTGTAAGACTTCAATGCATCATGGTCTGAAAAGTCAGTGGATACAATTTCTATCTTCCTGATTCTATTGAGGTGTGTTTGGGGACCTAGCACGTAGTCTATCTTGGAAAATGTTCCATGTGCACATTTGCAGAAAAGAATGTGTATTCACATTTTGGTGGATGGAAAGGCCTGTATACATCTATTAGCCCTCTCTCTTCCAGTTCTTCCTTCAAAGCCATTATTCAATGCCATTCTTCATTCAATGGCATTCTTCCATGTCTTCCTTCTGAGTTTTAATCTTGTTGATCTATCCAGAGGTGATAAGATGGTGTTGAATTCTCTAGCTACTATTGTTTTGCTACCAATATCCTCCTTAAAGTTTCTTAGAAGTTGTTTTAAGTGTTTTGGTGGTCCCTCATTGGATGCGTATGTGTTTAGGAGCATGATTTTCTTCCTTCTGTACATATTCCTTGATTATTAAAAAATGGCCTTTGTTGTCCCCTATAATCTTTTTCAGCCTAAAATCTTTGTTGTTGGATATTAGTATGCCCACCCTGACTTCTTTGAGGGATTTGTTTGCTTGAAGGATTCTTTTCTATCTTTTGATTTTGAGTCTGTGTTTGCTCTGGCTGTTCAGATATGTTTCCTGTAGGTAGCAGAATGTTTGGTTCAGGTTTTTAATTCATTTTGCCACTCTGTGTCTCTTAGTTGACATTGAGAGAGATTATGGTATGGGGTTTTGTGCCATCTTTCTGTAGAGGTTTGTTGTGCTTGTAGTGATTTGTCTTGTCTTACAGTTGCCCCTTTAGTCCTTCTTTTAAGATTGGTTTTGAGTCTACGATGTTCCTGAGTTATTGTTTATTCATGAAATAGTTCATTTTTCCTTTGACTTTATCATTTTCCTCCTTTCCTGAGGGGCTTGAATTTTGGTATCAGATAAATAAATTCTCCCTATAATTTCATCTCCCTACTGAATTTTCTTCACATTATTTTCTAGGTTTAGCTATAAAATAATTCTTTTTCTTTTGCTTCCTTTTTATCTCTGAACTAAATATATTCTCCTGTATTTTTGTTGCCTAAAGGTAGTAATGAGATGGCAGATGAGTACTGGAAGCCAGGTGGGAGGGTAACAGGGAAGATGGTGGGTCTGTCACTGGATGGTGGAAAGGGAAGATATATTGGCTGATCGGGAATTTCTATGAGAATGATGGGAGAATGGATGGATAGATGGACAAAGGTGAATGGATAACCAAGGGATAGGAGGGTGTGTGAGTGAATGTACACAAGGAGAGAGAGGCCAAAGGAAGGGTGACTGCTGATCTGGAAGGACGGGGGAAAACTGACTCATGGAGAATGAATGGATCCTGAAAGGGGAGTTGTGCTGGTTATTGGTTCTGCTCTGTGTGTTGCATGCATTGGTGGGGGAATTTGACATTTTTTGTGTTTAATAACAGGGTTGGGTATTTATTTATGGGAGAGACATGAGCAAAGTAAGATAAGTTAGGAGGCCTAGGGAAACAGGAGGAGGCTTTTCTTGCTGGTGGGTAGGGGGCTGAGGCAGTGCTGAGGCTCAGCTGGGCTGAAAAATCTTGTTCTTTGGGAGTGCTAGAGAGTGGCAGAGTGAGGTGGGGGTAACTGAAATGCTGAAAACCTCCTCTGTCCTTTAAGAGCCAGAGACTGGTAGTGAGTTGGAGGCTACAAGGACTCCTGGTGGGATTTTTAGGGAAAAGGATGATTGTCACATTCCCACTCTCCAAGATTAGCCCAGCTCTCAGGCACCAGGGAAGCTGTGACAGCTCACCTCAAAGTAGGTGACTAACTTAGTGGAACTCTGTTATGATTTTTGGGTCACACCCAGCGATGAATAGGGTTTACTCCTGGCTCATGCACTCAGGAATTACTCCTGGCAGTGTTCCGGGGACCATATGGGATGTGGGAATCAAATCCGGATTGGCCACATGCCAGGCTGATGCCCTATCCGCTATACTATTGCTCTGGCCCCGGAAATGCATTATGATGTCGCTGGAAGTGAAAGTCTGAAATCGAGGTGCAGCCTCTGGATCCTTTGGATGGTATATGGCACATGGTCGCTTTGGCTATTCCAGCTTCCAGATGCTGCCCCCATTCCTGGCCCAGTACCCCTTCTGGCATACTCAGGGAACAAATCTGAGTCTTCCTCTCTCACCGCATCTGTTCGCTCACCTAAGTCTCCTGCCTCCTTCAGCTGAAGGACCCTGTGATGATATAGATCGGACTGACATGATCCAGGAACATCTCCAATTTCCCGGTCCTCAATTCCATCATGGAGTCCCTTTGCCAGTATGTGTCCCTTGTTGCAGAGATGGGGATGCTTACATTGTCACATTGTTTGCACCATCTTATTCAGGTTCTGTGCTCCGTCAAGACTGACACCCAAGGAGAGTAGACACAAGGGCCAGGAAAGATTGCTCCACAGTTAGAAACCTGCCTTGTGAGCTGGGGGAGAAGGCAATTGGAATAGAGGAGGGATCAGTTGGTCAATTATGGTTGGAGAGGTCTACCGGGATGCTGAAATTAGATAAAGGACCGAATGTGATAGCCTCTCAGTATTTATATTTTAAATCATAATGCCCAGAACTAGAGAGAGAGTATGGGGGAAATGGTCTGTCAAAGAGGCAGGGGGAGGCTAGGCTCGGGGAATCATAGGTAAATTGGTGGTGGAAAATGTGCACTGCTGGATGGATGGGTGTTCGATCATTGTATGACTGAAACTCAAATATGAAAGTTTTATAACTGTATCTCATGGTGATTCCATTTAGAAAAGAGGCACATCCACTTCCTCCTCTCCCTTTCATCTGGAGAGCTTGCTGCCTCTTCTTGAGAACACAGAGCAGTGGGATTGCAGTCACTGATGTTCATGTCCTCATCTCTGCTCCCCTCACCCCTGCATCTTCATCTCTCCACGGCCCTACAGTGCCCCATTGTTGTGTTCTGATCTGGGTGAACAAAGGCTCTCCACCTCAGTCTTCACAACACGCTTTCCTTGCCAAGAACAGATGCGCAGGAACAGTGTCTGGTCTGCTACCGCCTTCCCTCTGTCTACCTTTTTTGGGTCTCCTCCTCCTCACCCTTTGTTTATTCAATCCCCACACCCAGTTGTGTCTCCATTCTGCCCCCATCACCCTGTGGTCAGTTCCTCGACAGCTGTAATCTTGCCACTGATGAAGTTTACATAGGTGTGCATAGATCTATCCCTCATATGTGGCACATAAAGAGACATAATAAGGAGATAATAAATGCCAGACACTATAAAAACTAAGAACTGACTTACAGAGTGGAGTATCCTGAGTGGCAGGGGAAGAGAATCGGGGGGAGAGGAACTGGCTGGGGAGAGCGGACTGGAGCCATGGCTGGGGTGGGCAGTGGGCCCTCTGGTGCTGGTGTGGTGGAGGGACATTGTGTCCATGGACCACTACCACTGTAGCAGTGGGCAGTGCTGAAAGGAGGTAAAGGGATACGCATGATACCCTTCCAGTAACAGTATTGCAAACCATGCTGCCTAAAAGGGAAATGAGAGGGGGTGGGGGGAAAGAGACAGACAGACAGACAGACAGGCGCTCTGCTCTGGTGTGTAGGACACTGTGTCCATGGTCCCCTATCTCTGTAGCAGTGGACAGTGAGCAGTGGGTAGTGGGTGCTCTGGAGCTGCTGTGTAGGACTCTATGTCTATGGGCCCCTATCACTATAGCAGAGGGCAGTGGGCACTCTGGTGCTGGTGTGCTAGAGGGACACTTTGTCCATGGAACCCTATCACAATAGCATTAGAAATCATGGAACCAAATGTTTTAGAAATATAAAGAATTGCTCATGGCGCCCCCAGATCTCCTGAGCATCATATGGGTAGTCTCCCCAACCCCAAGAGAGGAACCAGTCCAGTGGTTGCACATGCATACTGAGGGGCGCAAAGGCCATGTGCTGCCAGACACACGCCCAGCCCCACACCACTGCCAGAGTGTGTTCTGTCCTCTTGCAGGCCCAGCAGCCAACATAGCTTCCTGGGGAACATAGCCGAGGTGCCCCGGGCCTCTGCCCAGGCGCAGCACCCACAGAGGGGCAGTCCTGTATGGGGCAGAATACAGGCACCTTCTGAGGCAATAAGGCCCCAGGAGGCCCCAGATGTCTCCCAGGGTTTAGCAGCAGTGTAGGGTAAACTCACAGGCTTGGTCCCCGGCACAGTGTACGTTCACTGGAGCATTCAAGAGTGACTCCTCAGTACAGAGTCAAGAGGAGCCCAAGCACTTCTTGGTGTGTCTCAACTGCCCTCAAATTTTTTTAATATTTCTGCTTTGGGGGTATATGTTATTCACTTCCATCTCCACTAATGTGTCCAAATACCTCCGCCACTGATTTTTGTCATGTCTAGTCTGTCCCTTCCCTCTCTACAATGTAAGGTAAAGGTAAAGGCCCTCCCGTTGATCGTCGATTTGCTCGAGCGGGCCCAGTAATGTCTCCATTGAAGACTTTGTTGTTACTGTGTCTGACATATTGATTACTCTCAGTAGCTTGCCGGGCTCTCCGAGAGGGGCGGAGGAATCGAACTCGGGTCGGCCATGTTGGCCGCTTGTAAGGCGAACGCCCTACCGCTGTGCTATTGCTCCAGCCCCAATGTAATTTTATATAAATTTAAATTCACTAAATATTTTAAGAAACACATTTTATGCTTAACTTTTCTTAAATAGTAGCACCATAGCACTGTCCTCCCATTGTTCATCGATTTCCTTGAGCGGCACTAGTAATGTCTCACAACAAATTGTGAGGCTTGTTGTTACTGTTTTTGGCATATTGAGTACATCACGGGTAGTTTGCCAGGCTATGTCGTGCGGGCGAGATACTCTCGGTAGCTTGCCAGGCTCTCCTAGAGGGGCAGAGGAATCGAACCTGGGTCGCCCGCATTCAAGGCAAACACCGTACACGCTGTGCTATCGCTCCAGCCCTCATTAGTAGTAATAAGTGCAAATAATTAAAATGTTTAATACTGAAGAGTTGTTTTCCTACTGTTTCTCAATTATTAGAGTTGTAAGTAGTTTTGAAAAACTATGTAGTAGTCTAATTCCCTGGGAACCTATAAGATCCTGAGTTTCAAATATCTTGTCACTGAAAATAAAGAATGGCTTTCAGACACCGGTTCTACAGGTACCAGGACCATCACGATCAGCATCAGCCTTTGTTTGTCAATTGCCTTGAGCAGGCACCAGTAATGTCTCCTTTCTAGCCCTGAGATTTTAAAAGAGCCATCCATATTCAGTGCTCTTTCAGGGGTAGGAGAATGAGACCTATCATTTTTTCTGGTATTTGGCATATTGAGTATGACATGGGAAGTTTGCCAGACTCTACCATGCGAACAAGACACCCTCAGTAGCCTGTCGGGTTCTCCAAAGTAAGAACGAGATAATAAGATTAGTGGCCACGCGCTTCAGGGAGCTGGGTTTTTATAGTCTCTGGGTCTTAGTCGTTGATGTTTTTTCATACATGATTATATTAGGATTCTTTATTTCCTCAGAAGGTCTTTGCTGCCTCCTTGCAGAGAGCCCTTCCTCACCAAGCACACACCTTTAAACACTGATGATTCAGCCTGCTGGAGCATGCCTACTCAGGGCTGTTAGGGAACTTCCCCCTGGAAGCAGCCCCATCACCTGCCTGATTTAGAACACAGTTTCTCAAGAGACCACAGAAGCAGTGGCTCGAGCCAGGCCCCACCAAGAATGAAAGCATTGCCCTGAGTGCAGATTCAGCCTCTCACATAAATGGTGATTTCTTACTGTTTGTTTTGTTTTGGAGTCACACTCAGTTGTGCCCAGAGCTTCGTCCTGGCTCAGAGATAACTCCTGACAGTGCTCAGGGAGCCACATAGGATACCTGAAGTGGAGCCTGGGTTCACCATGTGCACGGTAAGTGTCCTGCGTGCTATACTATTTCTTCAGGTCCCCACTTAGGTATTTAAAATAAACAGTTCCTTCTGCTGTTTTGTACTCCAGACAGCATCCTAAATGCCTGTTGGCTCTCGAAGAGAGATGTGTGTGCACACAGGACAGGAGACGCCGCAGGGCTAGGGACTCAGGAAGAGGGCGTCCATCAAAATCCTAGTTTCAAGGTATCTTATCCACACCAATAATTCGGCATTGATTACAGTCAGGTGATCTATGCTTATTTAACAGTCTGTATCCAAAGGGGTTTTGCTGAGGGGGTTTAATGTTCCTTTTTTTATACATGTTTTTATCCTCCATTGTCAGACATAAATTAAGCGGCTGACTCAGATCTGGCTATTTCATGCTTGAAGAAGATCACAATGAAAGAAGTGTGAACAGAATTAATTGATCTGGTGAGGAAAATATCCCTTCAACTGTAAACTACATTCTATCTTCAGAATCCCTGCCGTGAAATTCACCTTCAGTCCAAGACATATTTTGCTTTTGCTCTTTCATTTTGGAGGGGCCACACTGGCTTATTTTCAGGGCTTACTCCTGGTGAGACCAGATGGGGTTCTGGCGACTGAACCCAGATCAGCTCTACCATCTCTCCAGAAACTCCAAGACATAGTGGCAAATTTTTGTTTCTCTACTGTCATATCTCTTTAAATTCTTGAGAAGCTCCATAACTCAAAGCTGTTTCGTCCAATTATTTTTAGAAAATCCTTTTAACAGCCCATACCAACGGTTTAATCTAATCTTTCCTAATAGTCTCAACTGAACAATCGCCACCTACTTAACTTCAATTTTCAACATTAAACATAGCCAAACCTATACCTTCACTATAACAGAACACTAGTCATAAGCCTAACCAAAGGCTTGACCTAACCTTATCTATTAGCCTTAAGCGAACAATCTCCCTATATTTTACTCTCATCAAGTAATTGTGGGTGGAGTGATAGCACAGTAGATAGGGCGTTTGCAATGCACGTGGCTGACCCATGTTCGATACCTCCGTCCCTCACAAAAGCCCAGCAAGGTACTGAGAGTATCCTACCCGCATGGCAGAGCTTGGCAAGCTACCCATGGCGTATTCTATTTTCCCAAAACAGTAACAAGTCTCACAATGGAGATGTTACTTGTGCCCTCTTGAGCGATGAATAACGGGAGGACAGTGCTACAATGCCTGTACTTGTACAAGTAGCCCAGTCCTTATCCTTACTCAAACAGAACCCAAACCCTAACAGCAGTAAACCAAAAACAGCAAAGCCACATTCTTATAATACCCAACCTAAAGGCTGGGCATTAATTTACCTATTATCTTCAACTGAACAATCTTCCTAGACTTTACTTCATTTTCAGTTTTAAAAGCAGTCAAACGCTTATCAAACAAAACTTTAATCCAAACCCAAACCTGAATGCAATCCACATTCTTTTAGTAACCCACACCAAAGGCTCTGCCTAATTAGCGTCAAATGAACCAACACTCTTTCTCTAATAACCCAAACCCCGTCCTAATTCACATTGTTATTATATCCCATACCAAATACATGGCCTAAACTTACCTGTTGTCCTCAGATGAACAATTGCCCTATGTATTATTTTCTCTTTTCAACTTTAAACATAGTCAAACCAATACTTACTTTACAGAACCCTACCCTACCCAATTCACATTGCTTTATTCTTTTTTTGGGGGGATCACCATTAGATATAGGTAAAAATCTGTTCATGATTTGGTTTCAGTCATACAACGTTCCACACCCATCCCTTCACCAGTGCACATTTCCGACAACCAATGTCCCCAATTTCTCTCCTGTAGGAGAATATTGGTTTGCCTTTCCTTCCCAGCCACAGAGAGCTTGGGGTTGTTGATTGCTCCCCCAACCTGTCAATTACCTTTTCCTCCTGATCAGACTCTGCTGACTTGTAAATATTGTTTTTCTGTCTTAATGTCCTTTGCATAGTTAGCTACCTCAGAGCAATTGCTTTTTGTATGGACAGAGGAAGACAGTTAAAAAGACATGCTTTTGTAACTTGGGAGTTGATTGACTCCAGATAATATTACTTCCTAGACATCTGCTCTCTCAACTTATGCCTCAGTTGCCCTTACTGCCTTGATCCCCCAAATCAGGGCCCTAATAAGGTACTGGATGGAACCAGGGCAAGCGGTGAGCACCCTGGCATCAAAATGGGCCTGGCCAAAGTTGCCTAATACTAAACTATAAGTTAAGAATATGGTCATGGACAAATTCTGTCATGATCCAAAAGTAATAACTAGATTTGGGTCCTGCTGGGGTTACGAATGATTGATCCAGCCTGAGCACTGTAGTCTGAGTCTATGGTGAGATGTCCCCAGGAGAGTTGTCCTACAAGCCTAATTGTGTCTATTACTATGTCCATACAGAATGGTAATTATTAGGAAGTTGAATTAAGATGTTAATTAACTTTCTGGTCTAAGGAGAGGAGAAACACACCTTAATTGCTGTTTTGCCCTGGTGAGCTGAAGGTGGTCAGAAAGGCGTGAAGAACATGTTGATTGTACCTGGGTGGGGGGAGGCACGGTTTGGGAGGCTTGGTTTGAGAAGAGGTGGTAAAAAATGTGGTTGCAGAGAGTTGGTGAAAAAAGAAAGAGAGGTAGAGTCGGAGAGAGGCAGAGTTGGAGATGTGGGCAGAGCAAGAGACAGAGTGAGCGAGTGAGGGTTGGAGAGAGAATTGTGGAGTGTGTTAAAGAGAGGTTGGAGAGAGCTGGAGAGAGTTGGGAGCAAGTTGGGGAGTGAGTCATGGCTAGATGGGGAGAACGTGTTGGAGAGAATTTGGGAGAGACAAGAGATGGATTAAGGCAACTGATTATCAACCAGCTTGGCCCTCGTTTTTCCTCTGTCGGCCTCAGTCAAAGTTCATCCCAGGTGGGGAAGCGGTTCAAGAGCACTGTACAGCCAGGGAGAGCCACCAGGAGAGCCCATGAACACCCGCTAATCTGTGATCATTCCTAGAGACACCAGGGTAAAAGTTGTTGCAACAGTTAGGGAAAGGAGCTTAGGAAGGAGCCCAGGAGAGGAATGCACAGGGAGGAGTCCAGGGCAGGAAAGCACATTGGAGCCCTGAGTGACAGCAGGGCAGGCTGCCCACCAGGTGCGGGCTAGCCTGGGAAGCAACCCACTGCTCACTGCCTGCCTGAGGACGGGCAGCAGGGTCTGCACCAATAACCGGCGTCTGCACAGTGAAAGTGATCTGCACCGTGACTGGAGTCTACACTGGGCAACTGGGGTCTGCACCTAGAGACCGGCGGGCGTCTGCACAGTGAACGTGATCTGCACCGTGACTGGAGTCTACACTGGGCAACTGGGGTCTGCACCTAGAGACCGGCGGCTGGAGCCGGACAGGAGGGAGCAGCGCTGGGACCCCTGAGTTCGACCCGGCAGGGCCTCCTCACTCAGGGCCGCACCCTCGGCTCCCCTCCTGCGACCCCCCGCGTGCCTGGGGTCTTGCAGAGACCCCCGCAGGATGTGCACACACCGGAGGCTGGTCATACTCAGTCGGGAGCCAGCGGAGTCAGAGCGACACAGCCTGGCTCGCCCTGCGCCAGCAGCGGGACTGGATTTGGCGCTGAGGGCGCTGTACGTGCACTGCGCCTGTGCACTCGGAACATCCCGATCAGTGCGTCAAGCCCAACACGTGATCCCCCAAGCACCACCAGGGGGCGATGCGGAGCCAGGATAATCCAGACCTCCACTAGGGATTTCCCAAAATGTCACATATTTCCACTCGTATTAAATTGCCTGTATTGGGGGGCGGTGGTTGGGGGGCCGAATTTCCCCTCCAGCACTACATTCTAAAGTCAGAATGTATTTTAATGACTTTTGCCACTATCGTCTAAAGCAATAGATTTCAGGACTGGACAAATAGTTCAATGGGTAGGGATCTTCCCTTGCACATGCGGACCCGAGGTCCATGTGGACCCGAGATCCATGCCTGGAATCCCATATGGTCGCTGAGTCCACCAAGAGTAATCCCTGAGGAAAGCCAGGTGTGAACCAAAATCCAAACTGTAAAGAGCAGGAAGTAGGATGCCTGCCTTCATGCTGCAGATCCAGTTCAGATCCACAGCACCACATGTGTTCCATGAGAGCCAGAAAAATAGGAGCACTGTTGGACGTGGTCAAATTGACCCCCACCCAAATACTATTGATGCAGGTGCAGCAGAAGTGGCGGCAGTGGGTTTCTATGTTCATTCGTGAATCCAGGTTCTTAAATATTTTCAAGAATGAAAATACTAAATACTAAAGATTCTCAGGCTGGAATGATACCACAGTGGGTAGGGCATTTGCCTTACACGCAGCCAACATGGCTCACCGGAGTTTGATTCCTCCACCCCTCTCCAGAGCCCGGCAAGCTACTAAGAGTATCTCGCCCGCCCGACAGAGCCTGGCAAGCTAACAGTGGCATATTCAATATGCCAAACACAGTAACAACAAGTCTCATGATGGAGATGTTATTGGGCCCGCTAGAGCAAATCAATGAACAACGGGAGGACCATGACCGTGAAAGATTGTCAGATTTAGAAAGTAGAAAAATTTATTGATAAGTAGAAGAGAAAGGAATAGGAGATTCCCAAAGTGGGAGGGAACTTAGTGTGGGCCTATTGCTCTTTTTGTGAGACTTTTAGAGAAAAACCAGGTCTTTGTGTGACAGAGAATGCAGGGAATCTACAGGGTGGTCAGGCTGATTTATCTTTTGGGTCATCTGCCTCAGGTATTGTTCATTATCTTAGCCTTGTGACTACTAATTCTAGGACACAAGAATACGGTCCTGGGGAGCTCCAGGAATGTTTAAGATTTGGCCTTGCAGATGAGGTGGAGTAGATCAATGGGGGAAATGGAACTGCTGGTGAGGGGAAACAGTGGACACGCCTCTTGTTGGCAAGGGGAAACTGAGGCTTTCTCTTTTACTAATAAATGATGATATATTCATGAAGGTGTTTCTTGGTTACATGAAACACGTTATTAAGTTTTTCAAATTTGTTTATATCTAAGTTACAGGATATATCAGTTTGAACTCATTAGTGAGTGAGAAGCAGACTGTCACTATGTATTCGGTGAATGAAAGTTCAATTGAGTCACTTAACACTCTTCTATTCTACTAGAATTTATCAGTTTTTTCTTTAACGTTTTATCGTTTATTGGTCATTATTTATCTATACAATCTCTGAAATGTAATTAATGAAAGAAACATTATCGGAGGGCTGGAGCAATAGTACAATGGGTTGAGCACTTGTCTTATATGCAACTGAACCAGGTTCGATCCCTGGTACTCCATATGTTCCCTTCAACCAGGCCAAGAGTGATATGTGAGCACATATCTGAGAGTAATTCCTGAGTACTCCCAGGTGTGGCCCTCAAAACAAAACAAACAAAGAAAATTTTTATGGATCAGTGATATAATGGACTGAGTGCATGCAAGAGTCTCAAGTTTAGTCCCTGAAGAGATCCCAGGCCCCCCAAGCGCTACCAGGAATAATGTTGAAAAACAAAACAAAAAAATTTCATCAAACTCAAAATTATTTATTATGATGTGGATTCTGTCTTATCTGGAATGAGAGGCTATGTTTTAGATGACATCCTAGGGATCCTCCAATGGGTGGAGTTATCACTGCACCATAGTAGAACTCTAGCCAGAGTCAGTAGAGATTTGCTTAAACAAAGGATTATTTTGTAGACATGTGAAACGGTGATATTTCTGAACAATTTCTCAGAGTGGAGCTTAATTTATCTGAGTTAGATGACCAGATACGTAAAATTTAACACAGAGCAAGGTGAAACTTACCATCTCCTTTTCAAGTTCACTGCCTTAGCAGTGGTAGGTTGCTGTGTGGGTTTGAAGTAGAGCATTAATCACCTTTTGGGTAACTAATTGCTTTTTTCCGTCTTTAGTATTTTGCCTTTCTGACCTTGGCTAATCTGAGTTGGATTTACTAATGTGATTGTGTAGTTTCCCCATTTTAGGGAAACATTTGCTCTTGTTTAAATATCTCAGCTGTGTTCCTGTTCTTTCCTCCACCTAAATATTTTCTAAGAAGTGTAACTTCACCATTGGAATGAAGCGTTAGTAAACTCTGTCATCCTTCTAGAGGCTTTTCAATTTCTCTGACTCCTTGTAATCCATAAGTACCCATTTGCAGTGCATCCACATAAGATATAGTTCTGAACTCTGGAGTACTGTTTGTGACTCACTTTACAGCCATATAGCTCTGTATCAGGTGAACTTGAAATGGCACCATTTAATAATTTCTAAGCCATTTTGGGGGTTTGATGGTGGTCGAAGGAAGTACAGTAACTTTATACACGCTAAACATGACCACCCTGAACGCGCCAACAATTATAAAAAGCAATAATCAAATAATAATACCCATATTTGGGGGGTGTGTGTGTGTGTGTGTGTGTGTGTGTGTGTGTGTGTGTGTGTATGCTGATGCCTAGGCATTGTTTTAGCAGAAGAGAAGTGTTTCATTTCTGGCTGCATTTTCTCCCAGTAGCCAGAGTGAATGTGAACAAATGTGGGACTACAACTTAAGTTTCAGGATGATATGTTCATGGTTTTATCCTGTTTTAACTTTTTAAAATGAGTCGCACTCAGTATTGTGAAAAAATCAAGTTTCTCTGATGAACTCATTCTAAGGATATTTCTTGGGGATATGGGGGCATGTATGTTGCTACTACCTCCCAAATGGTGCTCTGAAGATCTGGGACCCTTCTTGGCATTTCCTGGACAGCTGAACATGAAGTTCATTTCAGTCTACTGCTTGTGCCCCGAGAGTTTGGCCAGGCAACCATGTTGGTTGTCAAGGGCCTCCGAGACCAGAATTTACAGTTCCCAGGGATGAAGCTGGAGATGGTTGGGGGACTTTGTGATGTCAGTGATCAAACCAAGTTTGCTTTCATGCAGGCTTGCACCTTAATCCATGTACTGTACCCTAAAGCCTATTCTAAGAATCCTTAGATTTAATTATATGATTTAAATCATAGTTTTAATTATTCAAAGTACCCTTCCCCCCACAAACTTCTGAAAGTCTTATATACTGATTGGAAAAGCTAGAACATATTGAAAATTATATGAAAGACAAAAAAGATCTATAAATCACCTAGATAATTGCTGTTAATTGAACTTTTATTTCTAACAAGTCTTCCATATTTTTGCACTTTGTAACTTTAAAGTGTTTAAAGAGAGACGCCTGCAGAAATGTAGCTCTGAGACTCAGTCTTTCTCTCTTCACCACTCACACTGCAGTGATCTTGTCCCAAACCCAGCAACATGAAGAAACAACGCAAATCCCCACCACATAGGGAGGACAACAAAAAGAATGCAGAAGAATCTGTCAATACTGTTCACCTAAGGGACCTCTCAGACAAAGAATTCAGATATGAAGTCATGAATATGTTCAATCAACTCAACCAGACAGTTAGACCGATATCCATTAACATGACAGAAAAAAATGACAAATTACACTAGGAAATGAGAGCAGAAATGTCACGAATAAAAGATTCCGTAGATGAAGTGAAAAACTCAGTCTCTTCTCTCAACAATAGAATGACCGCAGATGAAGAGAGAATCAGTGAGCTGGAAGATCAGCTGCACCAAGCCAACAGGCAACAAAACACAGTGGCAAGGCACCTCAAGTTAGCTCTACAGAGAATCAGTGTCCTAGGAGATGATTCCAAGAGGAACAACATTAGAAACATTGGACTACCAGAAGCTCAGGGAAACAATCCCAATGTAAAAAACACGGTGAAACAAATCATTGCTGAAGTATTCCCAGAGCTCCACAATGCAGCCATTCAGGTTCAAGGAGCCCGAAGGGTACCAGATAAAAGAGACCCTAACAAAAACACTCCAAAACATATCATAGTTAGAATGATTGATGTTCCTGATAGAGATACAATACTGCAAACAGCAAAGTAAAAGAAGAATATCACATACAAGGAGAACCCCTTAGATTCACAGCAGATCCATCAGAGGAGACCCTCCAAGCCCTAAGGCAGTGGCAAGATATAGTGAAAAAAAACCTCACTGAAATGAATGCTTCACCAAGAATACTCTATACGGCCAAACTCTGACTCAAAATTCAAGGAGTGGTACAGTATTTTCTTGACAAACAGCAGCTCAGGAACTTCATAGGCTCAAAACCAAACCTAAAATAATGGCTAAAGGGGCTACTATAAGACAAGACAAACCCTACAACCACAACACACCCTTACAGAAAGGTGACACAAAAGTCCATAACAATGATCTCTCTCAATGTCAACAGTCTAAATTCACCACTTAAGAGACACAGAGTGGCAAAATGGATTCAGAGACAAAACCCAACATTCTGCTGCCTACAAGAAACTCATCTCCACAGCCAGAGCAAACACAGACTCAATGTCAAAGGATGGAAAACAATCCTGCAAGCAAACAGCTACCTCAGATAAGCTGGGGTGGCCATACTAGTATCCGATAGCATTAATTTTGCGTTGAAAAAGATTAGAAGAGACAACGGAGGCTATTTTCTCTTCATCAAGGGACAAGGACAACAGGAAGAAATCACGCTCTTCAATGCATATGCACCTAATGAGGGAACAGCTAAATATTTTAAACAAGTGCTAACAGATTTTAAGGAGGACATTTCTAGCAACACAATAGTAGCTGGAGATTTCAACATCATCTTTTCAGCTCTGGATAGATCAACAAGAACAAAACTCAGCAAGGAAACGTTGGCTTTGAAAGAAGAAATAGAAGAGAGAGGGCGTATAGACCTGCACAGGGCTTTCTACCCGAAAAAGAAAGAATACACATTTTTCACCAGTGCGCATGGAACATTTTCAAAATAGACCATGTCCTAGGCCACAAAACATACCTAAATAGAATTAGGAAGATAGAAATAGTATCAAAAATCTTTTCAGACCACGATGCACTGAGAATAGGAGTGAATCACACACAGATAAGGAGAACCAAATCAAATACCCAGAAACTAAAAAACGCAATGCTTCAAAACGAGTGGATCAGGAGGGAAGTCAAGGATGAAATCAAAAGATACTTGGAAACAAATGAGAATGAAGACACGAGCTACCAAAACTTATGGGATGCAGCAAAAACCATTTGAAGGGGAAAATTTATAGCTTTGTAAGCATATCTCAGGACAGAAGAAAAGATGCACATAAACAACCTGACTTCACAGCTCAAGATCTTAGAAAAGGTTCAACAGAAGTAGCGCAAATTGTGCAGAAGGAAAGAGACTATAAAACTTGGAGCAGAAATCAACGGCGTGGAATCCAAAAAAAAAAAAAAAAATTAGAAAGATCAATAAAACCAAGAGCTGGTTATTCAAGAAAATAAGTGAGATAGAAAAACCACTAGCTACACTCACAAAGAAACAGAGAGAGAACCCTAATAAATTGAATCAGAAATAAGAATGGGGATATCACAACAGAAACCAAAGAAATTCAAAAGATCATCAGAGACTACTTTGAAAGTCTGTATGCCACGAAACAAGAGAACCTAGAAGAAATGTATATATTCCTGGATTCCTATTATCCCCCAAGACTGAATCAAGAAGATACAGTGTACCAGAATAGACCTACTCACATAACGAAATAGGAAACTGTAATCAAAAGTCTTCCCAAAAACAAAAGCCCAGGTCCAGATGGATTCACTAGCCAATTTTTCCAAACATTTAAAGAGGAACTATTGTAGGTTCTTCTCAAGATTTCCCAGGAAATTGAAAAAACAGAAACTCTCCCAAACAGTTTCTATGAAGCCCATATCTCTCTAATACCAAAAGGAAACAAAGAGACCACAAGAAATAAAACTCAGGCCGATATTCCTGATGAACATGGATACGAAGATACTCAACAAAATAGTAGCAAATAGCATTCAAGAACTCATCAAAAAGATCATACACCATGACCAAGTGGGATTCATCCCAGGGATGCAAGGATGATTCAACGTTCGGAAATCCGTCAACATAATCCATCATATCAATAAAAGAAAAGATGAAAATCATATGATCATATCAATAGATGCAGAGAAAGCATTTGACAAGATCCAGCAACCGTTTATGACGAAAACCCTCACCAAAATGGGGAGAGCGGGGACTTTACTTAATATAGTTAATGCCATCTATCACAAACCTACAGGAAACATCATCCTCAATGGGGAAAAACTGAGAACCTTCCCCCTAAGATCAGGGACGAGACAAAGATGCCCACTCTCATCACTATTGTTCAATATAGTACTGGAACTACTTGAAATATCAATTAATCAAGAAAAAGATATTAAGGGCATCCAGGTAGGGAAGGAAGAAATCAAGCTCTCACTATTCACAGCTTATATGATACTATACTTAGAGAATCCTAACACCTCTACCAAGAAACTCCTTGAAACAATAGACTTGTATAGTAAAGTTGGAGGCTATAAAGTCAATACACAAAATTTTATGCTTTCCTATACGCAAATAGTGAAAGAGAAGAAAGTGACATAAAGAAAACAATCCCATTCACAATTGTACCCCAGAAAATCAAGTACCTAGGAATCAGGTTAACTAGGGAAGTAAAGGACCTGTACAAAGAAAACTACAAAATGCTTCTTCAGGAAATAAAAGAGGGCATGAGGAAATGGAAAAATATCCCCTGCTCCTCTTTACAATAGCCAGAAACTGGAAGAAACCTGAGTGCCCAAGAACAGATGACTGGTTAAAGAAACTTTGGTACATCTACACAATAGAGTACTATGTAGCTGATAGAAAAGATGAAGTCATGAAATTTACATACGTGGTACAACATGGAAAGTATCATGCTAAGCGAAATGAGTCAGAAAGAGAGGGATAGACATAGAAAGATTGCATTCATCTGGGGGATATAAAGTAACAAAATATGAGATTAATACCCATGAATAGCTGAGATCAGCACCAGGAGGATTACTCCATAGCTTAGAGGCCAGCCAGGTATTCTAGGGCAAAGGGCAATTCAGATAGAGAAGGGAGCACCAAATAAAGGGTGTTTGGAGGATCCTCCCAGGAGGGGAGATGCATGTTGAAAGTAGACTATGGACTGAACATGTTTGCCACTCAATGCCTCTTCTGCAGACCACAACACCCAAAAGGAGAGAGAGAAATAAAGGGAATGCCCTGCTAAAGAGGCAGTGTGGGATGGAGGGGATGGGGGTGGGAGGGATATTATCCATGGTGGTGGAAAATGGGCACTGGTGGAGGGATGTGTATTTGATCATTGTGTAATCGAAACCCAAGCACAAAAGTTTGTAAATCTACAACTGTACCTCATGGCGTTTCACTAATAAAAATTAAAAAAAAAATCCCCTGCTCATGGATGGGGAGAATTAACATTGTCAAAATGGCAATATTTACCAAAGGACTGTAAAAATTCAATGCGATCCCTATAAGGATATCCATGACATTCTTCCAAAAAATGGAGGAAACAATCCTGATATTTATATGGAACAATAAGGCCCCATGAATAGCTAAAGCATTTCTTGGGAAAAAGAAAATGGGAGGAATCGACATCCCTAACTTCAAACTCTACTACAAAGCTGTAATAATTAAGACAGCATGGTACTGGAACAAAGGCAGAGCTGTAGACCAATGGAACAAAGTTGAATAGACTGACATCTTCCCCTGTGTAAACACACAAAAAATAATAAGGCCAGCAGTCAGACCGTTTCCCCACTCCTGGGAGGTCGATGGCGATTGTCAGGCGAAGGAAGGAAACGAGGGCCAGGCTGGGTGGTCTTAGCAGCGGTTTATTACATGGAAGAGATGTATGTCATGGAGGCCCCAGGATCTCTCAAGCACGTGCGCCTTTGTTCTCTCAGCCCCATCTGTCCTCAGCCCCATCTTCCCAGGTTCTCTGATGCAGTGTCCCCCAGAGAGCCCTGAAATCTCCCTTATATAGATCATAGTACCTCTAAAGTGCACAATATAGTGATGTCATCAAAAGGAGTTACAGAAAGAATATTGAGGTAGCAAAACGTACATTGTTTCTTTACATCTGCAGGCCAGTAAACCTGGCCTCACCTTTTACAGGCTACAAGCACTGGTATTAGCACATCAAAGAGGAGTCTGCTAGAGCTTAGAATCTACATCTCCAAAATCAGCCAGCCTGCAGCCAGGCATCTACATCCCAAAGATTAGGCCTAGCTTAGCACCTGGGATCTGCATACCTAAGGCCAGCTAGGTTCCTGTGAGATAAGAGAAACTGCCTCAATATACTGAAATCATTTACTGAAGGCAGTTTGAAGGGGAGAAAGTTCAGTCTCATCCAAAGCTAGTCAGAACACAAAGGAAAGCTGCTTCTAGGGCAGATTCTCATTTAGCAGATCAACTCCCCTAGAACAGATTTCCCTGGATGTGTTTCTCCTCTCCTTGTCCGACCAACATATAAGCATTCATGATATAAATCATTTTGTACGGACACAGGAAGAAATACTTTGAGCATATAGAATTGCTCTCCTAGGACCATCTCAGTCTCAGACTGCAGTGCTCAGGCCAGGTAGCTATCCTATTCCTAGCAGCAGGGTCCTAGTCTCGTCGTTACTTTTGGATCATGATAGCATTTGCCTATGATCAAACTCTTACATTATAGTTAAGAATCGTGGCACCTTGGCCTGGCCCATCTTGATGCCAGGGTAGCACATAACTTACCGGCTTGCCCTTGGTTCCATCCAGTCCCACGTCGGGACCCTGCCCTTGGAGTGCTAGGAAGTGAGGGCAACTGAGGCTTAAGTTGAGAAGGCAGATGCCCAGGAGTGAATAATATTCAAGGCCAATTAACTCCTAAGTTACAAAGCATAATATTAATGGTCTTCCTGTATCTATACAAAAAGGACATTATATTAAAGTAAACTATTCAAAAGCCATAAGGAGAGGAGAAAGGTAATATTAACTTACGGTACAAGTTCAGTGTCCTAGAAGGATGAGACCTTAAAAAGTGCTTGGGGGAGAGAGCATAGAAGTGATTACAGACAGACAAAATAATGGGAGTGACTCAGGAGCACTGTGATGGGTGCAACCTGATAAACCTAATCTCCTTGTACTCCAACATTCCCCCAAACATATTATGATCTAATTTTTAATAAGGGGACAAGGAATGTGAAGTGGAGCAAGGAAAGCCTCTAAAACAAATTGTGCTGGCAAAACTGGATGGCTACATGCAAAACAGTGGGCTCAGAACTCTACCTAACGCCATGCACAAAAATAAGATCAAAATGGATTAATGACCTCAATATCAGACCGGAATCAATAAAGTTCATTGAAGACAAAGTTGGCAAAACCCTCCATTATATGGAAGCTAATGGTATCTTCAAAGATGTCACACCACTGGCCAAGCAAGTGAAAACAGAGATAGACAAATGGGACTGTCTTAAACTAAGAAGCTTCTGCACCTCAAAAAAAAAAAAACAGTGACCAAAATAAAAAGACAGTCTACAGAATGCGAAAGGATATTTGCCAAATACACATCCTTCAAGGGTTTGATATCAAGAATATACAAGGTACTGATTGAACAACACAAGAAAAAAACACACAACCCCTTCAAAAACTGGGGCGAGGAAATGAACAGAAACTTTCTCAAACAAGAAATCTGAATGGCTAAAAGGCACATGAGAAAATGCTCTACATCATTAATCATCAGGGAGATGCAGATCAAAACCACAATGAGATATCATTTCACACCACAGAGACTGGCCCACATCTAAAAGAACAAAAGCAACTGATGTTGGCTCAGATGCGTCTAGAAAGGGACCATCCTTCATTGTTGGTGGGAATGCTGAATGGTTCATCCCTTTTGGAAAACTGTATGGACGATTCTCCAAAAATTAGATTGAGCTCCCATTTGACCCAGCAATACCATTCCTGGGCATATATCCCAGAGAGGACAAAAGTATAGTCGAAGTGATGTCTGCACTTGTTTGTTCATTCCAGCTACTGTTTACATTACTAGAATCTGGGAAAAAAAACCTGAGTGCTGGAGAATATGACTGGTTAAAGATACTTTGGTACATCTACATATGGGAGTACTATGTAGATTTTAGAAAAGATGAAGTCATGAAATTTACAGGAGAGTAAAACACAAGAATAGCCGAGATTGGTACCAGGAGGTTCACTCCATGGCTTGGAGGCCAGCCGCACACGCTAGAGGAAAAGGCAGCTCAGATATAGAAGGGAGCACCAAGTAAAGGGTGTTGGGAGGATCCTCCCAGGATGGGAGATGCATGCTGAAAATAGATTATAGACCCAATATGATTTCCACTCAATGCCTCTTTTGTTGCAAACCACAGCACCCAAAGGAGAGATAGAACAAAAGGGAATGCCCTGCCAGAGGCTGGGTGGGATGGGGGTGGTGGGTGAGAGGAATACTGGGATCAGTGATGGTGGAAAATGAGCACTGGTAGAGGGATGGGTACTCGAACATTGTATAACTGAAACCCAAGTACAAAAGTTTGTAAGTCTACAATTGTACCTCATGGTGTTTCACTAACAAATTTTTTAAAAATTAAATAAAAAAGGTATTCCAACCTTACCTTCCCAATAAAAATACCAAATGCGCTGAAAGAACACGATGACCTCAGTACATGTATTGCAAACCATAGTGCACAAAAGGAGAGGGAGAGAGAGAAGAAAAGTGTCTGCCATAGAGGGAGGCTGGAGGGCTGGAGGGCTGGAGGGGGTATATATTGGCAGATAGTGGGAGGAAAACAGGGCACATTGGCGGTGGAAATGTAAAATGGTAGAGGGATGGGTGTTATATCATTGTATGACTAAAATCCAATCATGAACAGCTTTGTAATGTCTGTCTCACTAATATTAAACAAAAAACTGAAAAAGAGAAATGAAGAAAATGAGACATTATGGGGGGGAATGTGTTGATATGGGTTAGAATTTTCTATGTATGAAACATTGTTGTTGAAAATTATTGTAAAATTATCAAACAGTGGCTAAAATAAAATTTAACACTAAATATTTAAAAAAAATTTTAATATTGAATTTGCTGTCTGAAATAATTGGCCATTTTACAACATGCCAACTTAACTATACCTAGTATTATTCCTTGTATTGAATTCCACTGTATCTAGTTCATTTTTTTTAGGGAGGTGGTGTTGGGTCCACTCCCACCTTGCTTAGGTGGTGCTCCTAGCTCTGTGCTTGGGAGCAATCTGCAGGGAGCATATGTGGTGCCTGGGAATCAACTGTAGCTGGTGACATGCCAGGGAAATGTCTAAACCCTCGTGTGACATTCCAGCCTGCCTTCAGGGATTTGAAACACAGTGTTGCTTTTCCTATGTCCAAGTGCAGAGCTGTTCAGTCTTTATGGTGCTGGGGACCACCAGGCCACCCAGAGAGTGCTCTACTGCTCTTGGGGCCTCCAGCATCTCACCTTGAGGTGGCCAGGGGACTCTTAATTCTATTTAGCTCCCAGTGTTGAGGGAGGGGCGAAGTAGTGCCCACATGAAAGTCAGGTTCAGCACCTGCGAAATTTGTACCACTGACCAAAGAACTGGCATTGATTAAGAACCTAAGAAATAAGGGTCGTGCTAATCCAGTCAACACCTATTGAAAATTAGGGTACCAAATAAATAAGGCCTCTAATAAAAAATTTTCTGTCCAGTCCCAGTCCTCAGGAGCAGTGGCCACCAGCTCTGTGCTAGCAGCAGGGCTAATGCAACAGCCAAAGTCAGTGTCAGCTCACTGCACAGAAGTAACAGACTTCGACCTCTGGTCAACACGGCATTCCTCGGCTTCGGCACTGCTGGCCAGATAGTTCCCAGGATGTGACTGGGGTAGCGCTAGATCTTTTCGGTCCCTGGCAATCCTCAGGAGTAGCTTTCTCAATCTGAGTGGTGAGTCTGCTGGTTTCCTTGAAGTAAACCTACTAAGACACACTCACACACTTGGTGAATGCAAGCTCTAAATATGACAAAAGTGGGAATTACTGAAACATTGTTTTCTCTTCGCCTCTACTAGTAATTCATGAAATAATTCACAAAGTAATGGGTTACCTTTACTTCTGATAAATAGTGCCACTTATTTGCATCAATACATTAAGAAATACACAAATTCCTTTCATCTAAAACTTAGTTTCTTTGGACTCAGCGTAAAAGTTTAGAGCAGGGTGATTTTTTCTGGGGACATCCAGTCATATTCCCATACAAGAGACCTTCAGGACCGTTTAACTTAAGCTTTTCCTGTCCCTTACATTCTTGTCACTTGTTTCCTTTGGGTCAGAATCTGTTCCATGATTGTGCTCTTGACGAATTATATTACTTCGGCAGACAAGTGTTCAGAAGACAAGAGTTCTCATGACAGACAACGAAGCATTAGTAGAGGGAGAATCAACTATTAGTTATCTGGGTATAAAAATAACTGAGTTACTTGGGAAGAAAAATATCTCCACTTTCATCAGCCACTGCCAGATCGAAAGGCTGCTTCTCCGAAAAGAGCATAACTTGAGACCCCCATAACCATGCCACTGGACTCCGCACCAGGCTGTTTCACACAGAGCACTTCAGAGGGGGGCAGGTGAGAGCCCTCCCCGCCCCAAAAGACCCAGCTCTGACAGCCAAAATCTCCACAACCCTACCACCCTACTGCCACGACGCTGTGGGGTCATTCCCCACGTGCTCAAGCTGAGTCTCACACATGACTGAACATATTCCTGGAAACAGCATAAAACACCCCCTGCCCAGTCTCCATAATTACCACACCACATTTGATGGGGTTCAGATAGTAGCAACAAATCATCGAGGGAAATATATATGCATATATATATTTCTTCACAGTTTCCTATATGAATAATGTTTGTAAGCATTTTCAGCAGTACTACGTAACAGACAATATGAAATATATTATTTCTGTTGTGTTTGGGACAGGGATTAGGGCATGGAATGGAAATATCCTTAATTTGGTGGTGGTAAGATGTAATGGTGGTGGGATGGGTGTTTGAATATTCACGATCACGATCATCCTGTTGTTCATAGAATGCCTCGAGCAGGCACCAGTAACTTTTCCTTTGTCCTAGCCCTGAGATTGGAAAAAGTGCCACATTCAAGACCCTTTCAGGTTTAGGGGAATGAGACCCCTCATTCTTACTGGTATTTGGCATATTAGGTATGCCACCTTGAGTTTGCCATTTTGAATATTAAATGTAATCAAATATTGTGAACTAACATATAAAATAAAAAAAAATCTCCACTTTCTTACTGAACACATTTAGCAAGGGCTAAATTATGTACCATTGTATTTCTAACATAAAAAGCTCTGCTTTAGTTTTTTAATTTTTTATCTGTTTAAACTGTTTTATCAAGTATAAAACTACAAGTACCATAAGAATGATCTTTGCAGATATTTGTAAGAATCTCTTTTGGCTCTGTAAAAATACTTGCCGTTGCTAAGGTTTCTTGTGCTCTACACTACATAGATGTTCTACACTAGAACTTTGTAGAAAAAAATTTATTTCTTGTGGGTGAGTAGGCCATCTAATGTCGAAGACAGGGTAGCAGAATGCTTGCCACAGGACAATGTTGTGTCCCCTTCTACTCATGCAGTGCAACTCCTTCCACATGAGCGCATGCAATGCTGTTATGAAATAACATGAAAACCTGGTCATGTTATGACCAGGCACTTTAAGGTCTCTCATGCCATTTACCATATATTTGCAACACAGTTCTAATAGTAAAATAGTAAAGGTATTTAGAAACCTGCTTTAAAAACTACCTTTTCTCAAATTCTAACACATGCACAGACAAGAGAACATTGTGGTAAAGCAAAAGAGACAAAACCAGGTTTCCAATGTGACAAATCTTAAATCTGAAACACAGGTACAATAAATTTTGCAAAGGATCAACGATTTTACTTACAATTAAATATCTTATGATACAGAGTAAACTAGGCAGAAAGTCTGCTCTGTATTGCAAATTAACCGGGATACACTCTCCAGCCTTCAAAATTTAATTTCTAGGAAGACAAGTGTTAAAGGGTTTAATAAAGCATTCACTTAGATGATTATGAACAAGCAAGACTTTTGGGCCGGACCTATAGTACAGCAGCAGGACATTTGCCTTGATTGTGGCTGCCCCGGGTTGGATTTTGGCATCCCATATGGTCCCCTGAGCAATGCCAGGAGTAATTCCTGAGTGCAGAGTCAGGAGTAACCCTGAGCAATGCCAGGTGACCCAAAAAGCTAGGAAAAACAAAACCAAAAACACATAAAAAAAACCACAAAGGAAAACAAAATAAAAAACCAAGACTAGTTTTGGACATGGTAACAAAGCTGACACATAATAAAATCATCTTCATATATTGCACTTTTAGGTACTTTGCAAAATAATTAGCAATATCATTTAACACTGATTACAATAGTTTCCCACAGTTCTTGCTCAATTATTTTTAAAAAATTTATATTTATAAAGTTGTTCGCAATACTTTATTACATATATTCAATATTTCAACACCAATCCCACCACCATTACAACTTCCCACCATCATTATTTCGAATTTTCCTACCCCTACCCAAGCCTGCCCCAAAGGCAGAGGCTAAATAATTGATTTTGTATTGCTTATTATACATAATAGACTTAAAATTATCCAAAAAGACTTCCTTAGAGGAAAGTGTGTGAAATTTGTTGTATCTCACCAGCAGCCATTAAGCCCCTGTGTAGGAAATCACTAACATGTTGTTACAGGTTGATCCCTGTATATATATATATATATATATATATATATATATATATACACACACACACACACACACACAGATCAGTTGCCTTCTACATTACGTCCCATCAAATGTAAATTTCTGACTTCTTTATTTATTGGGACGATAACTGATGCTCCTTGGCTCAGTGTTCGGGTAACTCCCAGCACTGTTTGGGGAACCATGTGTTGCTAAGGACAGAACCGAGGGCTCACATATGTAAAACATGCACAACAGTCCTCTGAGCCATCTCCCTGATGTTCCTTCCTTATATTTATTGGAGGTGACTTGCACTAAATTTTGAGAATGGGGCAAGGTTTAGGTAAGCTTCCCAGTTTAGTGGGGTTTTTTTAGTATTAGAAATGATGCTTTCTGAAATGCTCTCATTCTTTTTATTCATATAGTTTGTTGTGGGCCTTCTCTTTGTCTTTATTCCCCCCATCCTTTTCAATTTTTTTTTATCCTTAGCACTTTTACTTTGCATGTGGGCTCTGGTCTGGGAAGGGATCTTTGGTAGATCACTTTTGACTGTTCATGAGCTGGACTTGACCAACTCTTTCGAGTCTTTCCAATCCTGCCTATTTCTTATGTCATCATGAGATGGGTACACTTGTTCCAGTGCCAATAACTATTCTCTAATTTGTTGGTTGTATTTTTCATTAAAGTTCCTTTTTTGAAGGGGTGGCAGACCCTATCAGATGCAGCTTTTTATTCTCTCTGGCTTCTCCTTTATTGAGACCTCTATTTACATGCAGGTTTTGTGGCCATTCGTGATTTGCTAGTATTCATTTGTAGTTTGTGGTTCCTTTTGTTATGAACTTTGGCCCGTTTCCTTATTTTTCTAGTTCCTTTAGATAGAATAAATGCTTTTCTTTAAATGCACAAAGAAATTAAACTACAAAAGGCAAAATAACTTTGTGAAAGATATAGGTAGGGCTGGTGATAGCCAGTTTCTTTATGGGGACCATCCCGGGCATTGCCCAAGTACCTATTGGTAATCAAGCCCTGTGCTGGAGGTACCTGTTGGCCCTGCAGTGTGTGGTGTCAGGAGGTGTTGGGAATGAGCCCGGGCCTCCCACGTGCAAGGCATGTTCTCTACTACTGGATCCATTTCTCCAACGCAAGAACTCATTTTTGTATTTTACCTGTTAGTCAACATTTTTTTTGACAGTGGTTGGGGTTGTATTTGGGTTTTGGGATCATATCGAGTAGTGCTTAAGATTTACTACTATGATTTTTAAATTCAATCACCATGAGATACAAAGTTACAAAGCGGTTCATGATCCAGTTTCAGTCATACAATGTTCTGACCCCCATCCCTCCACCAGTGTAGATTTCCCACCACCAGTGTCCCCCAGTTTTTTTACCACACCATCAACTCCCAGCCTATTGTAGACAGTCTATTGTAGACAGTCTCTCTCTCTCTCTCTCTCTCTCTCTCTCTCTCTCTCTCTCTCTCTCACACACACACACATTATGGTTTGCAATATAAATATTGAGAGGTTATAGTATTTGTTCCTTTTCCTACTTTTAGCACTCAGTTCTTATCCGAGTACTCATTTACAACTATCGTTGTCATAGTGGATCCTCCTCTATCCCAACTCTAGGTACTTTCCTCAAGGGATCACTCCTGGCAGTGCTCACGATGTTGTGCTTCCATATATGGTGTTAGGGATCAAACTGGGGTTGGTTGTGTTCAATGCAAATGCCCTATCTACTTTTTTTAATATGCCTGACCGGCCCCTCAACTTCTTAATTAATTATTTTTTGAGAGAAGCTGGGATTGCCAAGGATAGAACTCAGTACATCATACATTGCAAGCATGTATATCATTCATATATACTCATGTATATCACTGAGTAACAAGTAGGCTGGTAGTACAATATGAGGACCTGAGATAATTCAGCCCTGTTTTGGGGACCATGTGGTATCGGGGATCGAACTGTGGTTGGGCACATATAAGGCATGCACCTTAACGTCTACTGTCCATCTGTCCCCCATCTAATCTTTTAAATTGCAATAAAATACAGCTTTAAAAACTTGCAGAATATACCTATTTCTTATATAGTAATTAAAAAATACAAATTAGTCAAATTCATATCACCCATAGTTTCAGGAATCACATATATACCACTGATATCTATTTATATCTCTATCTATCTATCTATCTATCTATCTATTTCTCTTCTTGCACATTTCTTCCCAGCTAACTGATTTCCAGACATCTTGGAAAATTTTAATTATCAATAACAAAGTATATTTTGAAAAAGTTGGAAGACTGACCAAAAGTTTAAACACTTCTATTCATGCCAGTAGTCAAAGGTAAGACTTCCGGGTCTTCTCTTAGTTGAGGGAAGTTTTTGGTTTCAGGGAACCAGGGGAAGAAACGTAAATGAATTTTGGGTAAGTGGATATCAGGTTGACTATACGGATTCTCCTGGTAAGAAAAGCAGAGAAGTCCTGGAACTGAAGGAAGCATTCAGGGAACTAGGACTAGACCCAGACTCTGCACCTTTTTGGGAACTCAGTCCACAGTAATGTGTTTATTTTCTTCTTAAACTGAGTAAATCTTTCTTTCCTAGTGACTCAAATCTTTTCTTCCTGATATTTCTGCTTACCTTTCTAGGTTCCCTATTAGAGAGCCTGGCAAGCTACCGAGATTATCCTGACCACATCCGCGAGGTGTATTTGATAAGCCAAAAACAGTAACAATAAGTCTCACAATGGAGACATTACTGGCGCCCGCTTGAGAAAATTCTCTGCTTGGGAGGACAGTGCTACAATGCTGTAGTATATCAGTAACATGTTCTTACAGGTTGACCATTGTGTGCTAATATATATATAATTATTTTTTTATGAATATCGATTGTCTTCTACCTGAAATTCATCAAATATGGTGTGCTACTATTGGTATATCAGTGGCATACAGTATGAAATGTCCAGGAATTCTAAAATTTTAAATATGGCACTAGAGCTGAAGTTAAATTTTTAACTGGATGGTGGTTTGCAGTTCGGAAGCATCTCTGTATCATGTTGGCTCTCTTCCAAAATTTATTTGTGAGTCTCTGGATCCTGGTCATTAATGAGCTAAAAAGGTCACTACATTTTTTCTGTTTTAATTAGCAAACAATGAATTCCTGAGCTGGAGACTTCCTCCAGTCAGAAGGGGAGAGAAGTACAGAACAGAACTACTTCTAAATTTACTCAATAACACTAAAATTTAAACAACAAGAAAATCTCAAAAACAAACTATTCCTAAGTGTGGTCAATTTTGGTGTATACATTTGCCTTTCAACTAAGTAAAACTGACTGAAATTAGTTAACACATAACTATATTTTATAGCTATATAATTCTAAACTCTCCCCCAAAAGGCAATGCCTCCCATGAAACTCCAAGCAGGTCTGAATTTATAAATAGCAAATTTCATGGATTGTGCTAGAAAATCTTCTCAGACTCTCACCCCCTTTTATTTTCTTCCAATTCAAATTTTTCTTCAGAGTTTAGTTCTGGAAGCCCTGTTTTCCAAAAGTTACCACAAAATAATAACTACTTATTTATTTCAACACAGAAGTCCTCAGAGTATATATTTTTCTCCATTAGAACACTAAACATCAAAGTTGAGTCTTAATCCAGTAAAACTGGAATCATTAAAGTTTAAGTTGCCAAAAACCTGACGTGATTCTAAATATTTTAAACATTTTGGTCTACTTTCCTTTCTTCAATCTAAATTAGAAGCTACTGATACTCATGTCTTCACAGGCTGAGCTTTATTAATGATGCACCTTTCCTTGAGGGCTTCTACTGCTTTCAATCTCGCTCTAACTTTAAAGCCTTTTACAGACAGTTGGACAAACTGACTGCAAACATGTGCAAACTAACATGCACACACATGCATACTCACAGTCCATTGAATGAGTTTGCTATTTCTCTGATCCCTCCTCCCCCCCATCCCCAAATGGCCAGAGGACTTCAGGGTAGACCAAGAAAGACAGGGTGTTCCCCAGGGCAAATGGAGCCCTATTGGCCTACTGAGATCATCTAGTGTCCCTTCAGACACCCTCCACCTACAAATGCCCCTCTGCCCTGTCTGTCTCTTAGAGAAACAGTTCAGAAAAGAGCTCTCTTGGCATCAAATTGGCAAAGAGAAATTATGAATAAGTGACTACCACTACAGTGGTACATAAGCATTCTCAGCTTTTCTAGTTCTGAGAGAGGCATTTTCTCAGCAAACAAGGAGACTCCAGGTGGCTGTCTTTCTGCAGCTTAAGTGCAAAGGCGGAGGTGCTGCAGCCTGCTGAAAAGGAAGGAGGGCGGTGGGCACCACCGACACCATGGAGGCAGGGAGAGGGTGGGAAGGGGTGTATACCAGGGATATTGGTGCTGGGAAATGTGCACTCGTGGAGAGATGGGTGTTTGATCATTGTGTGATTGTAATCCAAACATGAAAGCTTGTACCTTTCTCATGGTCATTCACTAAAATTTAAAGAAAAAAGGCACCTCTCTCTTCAGAGAGAGAAAGCCAAAAAGTAGTTCTCTTATCTCATGTCTCAGATTAGCTCATTTTTACCCTATTTCTTGGGTCTGTATCAGTCTTTTAAACAAAACAAACTCAAAAGCTCACAAGCTCAAGTGTTGGAATCTTCTGTTTTAGCCCTTTATGTCCATATATTTTGAGAATAAGAAGTGTAAAGTAAGAATTTCTCAATGTTCCTTGGGCAGGGAGGGCTTTCACCCGCCTCCCTTGGGGCGCCTGGAGTGAAGCAGTCTGGTGCAGAGTCCGGTGGCTTGGCTATGTCAGGCGTCATGTTACTCCCTTCCGGGAGAAAAAGCTGGACCCAAGCCCCGGCAACTGAAAGCCTCCAACCCAACTGCCACCACACTCAAGGCTGATTCCCACATGCTCAGGCCGACTTGTGAATGTATTCCTGGATGAGCGACACATCATAAGACATTCCCTACCTGTTCTCCATAAGTACCACACCACATTTGATGGGGTACAAATAGGAAACAAAATCATAGAGGGAATTATATATATGCATATATACATATTTTCAGATATATAAACGAAAGCTCATATCACTGAACCTCTAATAACATGTTAGTGATATCCTAAAGTATGTTTTAATGACCCCTGACAAAATAGAACAATCTTCACACTGTTTCCTCTTTGGAGACTTTTTTTTTGTAGCATTTTCAGTGGTTTTTCAAAACAGACAATACAAAATATATTATTTCAGTTGTGTTTTGGGCTGGAAAGATAGCACAGCAGGTAGGGCGTTTGTCTTGCACACAGTCGGCCCAGTCAAGCAGGGTTCGATTTCTTTGCCCCTCTCAGAGAGGCTGGCAAGCTACGGAGAGTATCTTGCCCACAGGGGTGAGATTGAATATAATATATATTCAATATTCCAGACACAGTAACAATAACTCTCACGATGGAGATGTTACTGGGCCCTCCGCTTGAGCAAATCAATGAACAATGGGAGGACCGTGACCCTGTTTTGGGACAGGGACTGGGGCTTGGGATGGAAACATCCCAAATTGGGTGGAGGAAGGTGTAACGGTGGTAGAATTGGTGTTTGAATATTAAATATAATCATTTATTGTGAACTACCTTACAAAATTTAAAAAAAAAATGTTTTGTTTTTTTTTTTCTTTTTGGGTCACACCTGGCAATGCTCAGGGATTACTCCTGGCTCATGTACTCAGGAATTACTCCTGACGGTGCTCGGGGGACCATATGGGATGCTGGGAATCGAACCCGGGTAGGCCATGTTGGCTGCGTACAAGGCAAATGCCCTACCTGCTGTGCTATCGCTCCAGGCCCAAACATTTTTAAAAAGGAAAAGAATTTCTCAGTGTTCCGTGTAGGAACCTGTCAGCTAACAAGTTTCAGAGAAATGACTAAAGCAACTTGGATGATGCCAACAGAGAGGAGGAGTTCTGGTTCTCTTGCCACTAAAAAACAAACTGTCAGGGACCCCTTATGCTTTCTTCCAGGGAAGCTATTAACCCCTTGCTTCCTGGGGAATGGAAATCTTGGTAAAATAACGGTGAGTTTCTGAGGATAGGTAAGAAAGACGAGTAACTCCAAAATATTTCCCCCCAGCCGTCTAAGACAGAAAAGTTGCTCACTCCTCCACATGCAGAGTAATATGAAAAGAAAGTCTCAGCTCACCAGATGAAGTGGGGTAACAGGAAAGAGAAAAAGATGGTAAGCAGGAAAATGAATACCAGATCCTTAGGAATTCCCCAAAAGAAAAAGACAAACACTACACATGGGTGACGGATTAACCCTTCCCCACACTGAGTAGGTAGGTGATCAATCTCTCCCAGGCCCCTGAGTGAGAACCATTGTGAAAGCACTGTTCAGAACAGGCAGCACTCTGTGGTCCGTTTCAGGCCAGTCCTGGCACCTGAGAATCAAACTCCATCCATAAGGAAAACTCACTCCCCACATTCTGAAAAGGACTCAGAATCCAAACTCTCCCTGGGAGAGGAGCTAATGGCTTTCCTGGAAGTCTGTCCAGGTAAAAAGGTGTTAGGGAAGGTACCTGTTGTCAGTGAATCTCATTGATCCCTAGCCCGCCTGCCCAACTTCTCTTGGAGTCTGTGGGCTGCTAAGGAAGGCTGGTACCCTTAGACACCTTCTATTAGGATCCAGGTCTCCTTTCAGCCACAAAGCCAGGAATTCCAAGTTGTCTTAGTATCATACCAGGGCCTTCAAATGTAACAGTTCGATGAATCCATCACAACAAAACAAACTTTAGGACATTAAGCAATGAGAGTGAATTATTTCATGGCAAAACTGACCGCAACCAGGCAATCTGCAGGAACTGTAGTCAGACAGGGGCACTGAGCACTTAAAATAGGAACATTCCTGAAACCACTCACTGGGGGCAAAGAGAAAAGGAGCAAATAAATTGGGCTTCGCAATTGGTTGTGTTGTGACAATACACTAAGTTACACTGAAGCAGGAGGGGTCTTAGTTGTGGTTCCTGTTGCTGGAAATCTTTGTTATGGACACATTCTTTTAGGTTCCATAGAGACATCTATTAATTGACTAATTGTTTCTGTGACCCTTGCCTACTTCTCCACCCGGGTAACAGGTGGGTTTGGGTCCTTCTGCTCCATTCTGAACCAAGACTTATTACTGATGACCTATTCTTCTCTGCTAGGTTCCTAGAATGAGCCACTCAGAGTTCCTGCCTCTGGCTGTCTCCTGGTTGCCTTTGCTTAGCTCCCGCTCACATTTCTAACTTTGCTGTCACTATAGCAATACATCATGAGAAGGTATTTCTTAATTCAAGTGGTACAGCAGAAGCAGAGCAAAAGTACAATTTAACCCTTACATATCAAAGCAGCCTGAGACACCAATGGGAACAGGACATCACTGCTCAGACCACCTTGAACCCAGGGTTAAACCCAAAACTCACATGAAGCGCTAGTAATAATGAAAAAATTAAGAAATTTCACCATTCTTTGGACAGAGACAGAAGCCCAGAATACTTCTCAAGTGCTTCATAAATTCTGACACTGACTGACATGACCTAAAGCAACAAAATGTTCTACATAACCACTGAACTACTAAAGCATCACAAGAGTCAATGAACCTACAATAAGACCGAGGGGAGAAACAATAAGTAATTGAACAGAAGAGGTAAAGAATACAATAGTAGGACTCAGCATTAGAATGGAACAAGCCAAAATTGAATCAGTGACACACTTGGCGGTGGGTGGGGGGAGTATGATTCTGACAGCAGGTCAACCTGTTCCTTCAGGGCGAGCACATCAGCAGCCTACTGGTGTCTTCAATGCTGCTGTGCCTTTGGTCGGACCCCAACGACTTGGGTCCAAGTTTACCAGGAAAGTAAACCGACAAAAGTTACATATGTGGGAGCCACACAGACAAACCACCGCTGGCTCAGCTATACAGGCTCATTTCTTGGCCTTATTTTCAGAGACTCATAAATTTCGAAAGAGAACAAAAGCCATAGTTAAGGCCGGTGGTGCACTGTGGGAGAGCAGGCGTGCCCTGCATGGCATATGCCAATTTCTCTGGAAAAGATGGAAGAAGGGCCATGATCTAGCGACACAAAAGAGTCTCGAGCAGAGCAGCTCACTGCAGAGATGCCTCCAGAATTCAAGCCAGAACAACTTCACCGAGATGCCCAGATATTGGGGGCGGGGAAGGCATTGTCCCTCCACATGCCCCCTAAACCCCACCTCCCTGGCGGTTGTCAACTTTCAGAACCCAGAGAGAAGTGCAGGTAAGCGGGTTCAGAGACAACAAACTCCTGGCATCAATGGATAGGGGATGGGATGGTGCCTCTATTCCCCTATCCCCAAGGGACCCTGGATGTCACGCCCAGAAACTGCCTCTGACTCCTACTTAAGCTCCATAATGGCCATGATCCAGAGACACACAAAAGAATTTCTGAATCGAGCAACTTGTTGCAGAGATTTCTACACACCCCCACTTATGTAGAATTTTAGAATTCCAGGAGCATGCTGCCGCTCCTTGACCACGCGACATCTTATTCGAATCATAACAAGCAATACAAAAGAGAGTATAGGGGAGATTGTCTGCCATAGAGGCAGGGGGAGGGGTGGGACGGTAGGGATACTGGGGACATTGGTGGTGGAAGACGTGCATTGGTGGAGGGATGGGTGTTTGATCATTGTATAACTGAAACACTAATAGAGTAGTTTTGTAATTATCTCACAGTGATTCAATAATTTTTTTTTTAAAAGACAGTACACATGTCCTCATCAATAAGCAAGAGATGGAGGCCAGAAAGCTAGCAAACCAGGTAGGGTACTTACTTGCACATGACTGATCTGTTTGATCCCTTGTTCCCCATGTGGTCTGCTTAGCCAGCCAGGATTGTTCTCTGCATGCAGATCCAGGGTAAGCCCAGAGCACCAGTGGATGTGACCCACAAACAAATAAAAAAGAGGTCTAGAAAAGAAAATTTTTAAATAAATAATGTAAGCTATTTAACTGACATCAGAAGAGAAAAATCACTGAATTATAGAATTGAGAGAAAGGCAGTAAAGAAACAAATGCAATAGTGTAGTGGGTAAGGTACTTTCTTGCATGAGGCTGACTTGGATCCAATATTCAATATCACCCAGAATCCTCCAACTCCTGCCAGGGTTGACCTCTGTGTACAGAGCCAGGAGTAAGCCCTGAGCACTGCTAGTGTAGACCCCCAAAAAAATTAAAATGAAAAAAAAATCAGTAAAAAAACCTCCCCAAGCAAAAGTACAGATCCAAAATGGATTCACTAACACTCAGCCAATCCAAATTAGATCCTCAGCACTCCTATGTTTTCCCAAGCCCCGTGGGTGTCACTCACGATCACTGAGGCAGCAGTAAGACCTGAGCTCCTATGGGAGTGATGCAAAAAAAACATTAACCTAAAAATCAAACTAATATTCACAACAAATGTAAAAAATTACATGAGTATTGTCAGTCATTTTAAAAAGGAAAATAAAAGGACTCTGGAAATGGGAAAACACTACATGTTTGTGGATAAAAATAACATTTCCCAAATGATAATACCCAAATTATACATATTTCATGCAGTTGTTCAAGATTCTGATGACATTCATCAACAATTTAGAAATTTTTTTAGTGAAATTAATACAGAATCATAAAACTCCCTGAGAACTAAAAGCAATTGCAAGAAAAAGGAGGGAAGGAATGCATTTCCTGACTTAATATTGTGCTATAATAAATTTTCCCTTTATAAGGATGTATGGTTCTCAGTGAGACCCCAGAAACACTCAAAGGGGGCATGGGTGAAAATTAGTCAACTGGAGGTGGTGGTGGTGGTGGGCATAGCATGAGAGTATATGGTTAACCAATAAGATAGGGAGATATAGGAAGAATCAAGATTGGAAGGGGGCACATTAAAGAAATGGTCAAAAACACTGTTGCAAAACATAGTATTCAAAATTATGATCTATTGAAAGAAAAGCAAACTCTCAGGGCCATGGGGTAGAATTGACAGCACACAGATATAACACAGATATATACACAGATATTTATTGAAAGTCTATGACAGAGTTTCTGGGTACATAAAGTGGGGCAGGCAAGTCCTCTTCAACTAACATGTTGGGAAAACTGGAAAATAAAATGTAAAAAAAGAGAAATATGTATCTCATATCCCCCCAAATGTAATTCAAAGTGGATTATAGACATTGAACTTGGTCCATAATCCATACAATACATTTATGAAAGCATATGCAGACCTGTCTAGGAAAGGAACCTCATAGGTGTGTGCAATGGTTTGACTTCTCTGGTAAAAGAAATAAAAATATAAAGAGGATTAAAGCAAATGTACAAGTGTTTACAGAACAAAAGAAATTTGGGATAAAATTATCAAACTGCCCTATTTAGTGGGAGAAAATATTTTCAAACATATAACAAATAAAGGACCAATATCAAGATGTATAAAGCATGCAAAAGCTCAAAAAAACACAAATCATCACATCAAAACAGGAGAGAAGTGAGACCCATCCACAAAGAGGACATACAAATTACCAATAAGTGTATGAAAACATGTTTAGTATCAACTATTACCAGGTAATTGCAAATCAAAACAATGAGATATTATCACACACCAGTGAGAATGGCATATGTCACAAAGAGTAGAAACAACCACTATTGGCAGGAATGTTAAAAAAGTTCCCTCATGGGGAAAACGATCTGGTTCAACTTCTAGGGAAAACACTCCAGAGATTTCACCAAAACAGTAAAAATATACTTTCCATATGATTCAGAGATTTCACTTTTTGGCATTGTCCCCCTAAAAACAAAAAAAATATGAATTTGAAAAATATATGTATACCTGTGTTCATGGAAGCACTGATTAGAATAGCCAAGATATGGAGACAACGCAAACATCAACGATGGGTGAATAAAGAAGTTAGGACACACGTGCACACATGCAGATGTACACAATGGAATTTTACTAAGCTATTACAAAATAATGATATCTCTGACTGGAGCTGGAATAAGTCAGAGGGATTAAGACAAAAGCCTTAATTTCAATAAGTAAGTTAGTTGAAATAAGTAAGATGTATTAAGACAAAACTCACAGGATCTTGCTCATCTGTGATAATTGGGAGTCAGAAAACAAGGAAAGAGAGAGTGTCAAATATGGCAACCCCTTGGCTTGAATTGCAAACCTGAGATTACCATGCACTTGAGGGTGGAGTGGGACATAACAAGAGGTAGCACATGGATAGAGGTGGAAAATCTTGGGCACTTGAGTGGGGTGAACTGCAATGACTGTAATAATAAACACTGTTCCCCAAGAAAGCAATGGTTAGAACTGCTGGTTATTAATTCTATGCTAACAGGGAAGGCACACATGACCTGCAAAGATTTAAGTTAGACCAGTCACTCATCATCCTCATTTAGGAGGACTTGAAATGTTGTTGACTGAAGCAGTGATGGTTTCCAATGAGAAAAATTCTCTCTTGCTTTCACATGACTCAAACTTTGCACACAGCCTTATTATTTTAACCAACTTAGACATCCATAAACTCCTTTGGTGTTCAACCCACTTGGGAGCTAGATGGCAGTGGGTGCTGCTCTCCTGGTGTATTTAGGGCTCATTCAAGCCCGGAATGGGTGGAAGGGAACACAACAATCTATCTGGGGTCTCCACCTATAGAGTTGGAGTGCAAATAACCCAGAGCACTATCAACACAGCAGAGCCAGAGAATGAGAAATCAAATTCAAAGCAATGAAGGAAAAATATACATGCATACATATTTACTACATATATATATATATATAGCATTCAATGCATCACAATCTTTTCAAGTGCACATGGTTACATTTGCTAGGACTGATCATTTGTTAGACTACAAAAATTTTCTTAGCAATATCAAGAAGATCTAAAACATGCCAAGTAACTAATGTGAACACAATGGCAAGAAAGTAGAAATTAATCATAAAGAAAACTTAGAACTACATATATGCATGGAAATAAAACAACTCTAAACAACCAGTGGTACGAGAAAGAAAGTTAACTGGAAATTAGAGGAGAAAAAAATGAGACAAATGAAAATGGAAACAACTTTCTAAAACACGTGACATGCTGCAGAGAAATTTCACAGCATTGAAGGCGTCATCCCCTGGCAGCCAAAATCCTCCAGAACTCAACTGCTGCCATGTTCACGGCCGTTCTTCACATGTTCAGGCCGAGGCTCACCTATGAGTGAACGTATTCCTGGACCATGCGGCTGCGTCCCATACCTGACCCCACCCATCTTCCAAGAGTGGCACACCACATTTGATGGGGTTTAAAGGAGAAGGCAACCAATCCTATGCCTCCTGTTCCTTGATATCGACTTCGTCGAGCAGGCCCAATAACGACTCCATTTTGAGAATTGTTGTTACTGTGTTTGGCATATTAAAACGTCACCGGTAGCTTGCCAGGCTTTTCAGTGCAGGCGAGATACTCTAGGTAGCTTGTCGGGCTCCCTGAGAGGGACAGAGGAATTGAACCCAGGTTGGCCTTGTCGGCCACATACAAGGCAAACGCCCTACCGCTGTGCTATCACTCCAGCCCAATATACATGCACACAAGGTTCAACCTTTTACAATATGCTCATAATCTCTTATAGAAGGGCTTAGTGGGTCCTGCGTGAAATGCAACAATCTTCACACACTTTTCTCTAAGGAAACATTTTCGAGCATTTTCATCATTTTATTCAGAGCAAACAATACAAAAGAAATCATTTTGGTTCTGCTTTGGGGCAGGGGTTGGGGTTTGGGGTGAAAATATCTGAAATATGGTAGTGGGAAGGTATTGGGATTGGTGATCAAATATTAAATGTAATCAAATATTGTGAACTACTTTATAAAAATAAAATTTAAAAAAAGAAATAAGAAAATTCTCAAATGAAAGGGAAAATTAGCAAATCCAACAATTGATTCTGGTATAGTAAATAAAATTGACAAAAAATTAAGTAGCCTACAATGCTACAACTTGAAAAGTAAACATTTAAACCAACATTAAAATACAAAGAAGAATACAGCTACTGTGAACAATGGTACACCAACAAATCTAAACAAGGTTGACACAGGATAAAAATACATAAAATAAAACCAGAAATAAACAAATGGGCCTACATCTGAAAGCTTATGCATGGCAAAAAAAATCAGACTTTTTAAAAATCCAAATCAGACTTTCTTAAAATTGAAACACTTCCTACGAACTGGGAGAAAACATTTGCAAACCATGCTTTTGGTAAAGGCTTAAATATTACATATGCATAAAGCTTTATAAAGCTCAACCAGAAAAACTCAACAATTACATAAAATTGGAGATGAGCATCCATTTTCCGAAAATGGCTAAGTAAAGCCAGCAGACATCTGAAAAGATATTACTAGTCACTTGTTATCTAAGAAATGCAAAGCAAAAATTAAAAAGCAATGAATTTCAAGTCAGAAGAGTCAGAAAGATATATATATATATATATCTTAGCAATATATATCTAAAAATAACTGATATATATACATATATGTGTGTGAGTGTATATATATATATACGTATATGTATGTATATATATATATGTAACTGGAAACAACCAGTACTGAGAAGGGGTGGTGTAAAAGGGGTGCTATTTCATTCACAGTCTGTGGGAACAACATTTGGCTGAACCTCTGTGGAAAAGTTTGGAAATTTCTCTAAAAGCAAGAATCACTCTATCACTGTCATCTTGTTGTTCAACAATTTACTTGATGAGCTCAATGAACTCAGGTGCCAGTAATGTCTCCGTTCATAACAGCCCTGAGATTTTAGCAGCCTTTCCTTACTCGTCTTTCCCAATGATTGGAAGCTCTTTCAGGGTCAGGGAAATAAGACTCATTATTTTAATAATTTTGGCATATCGAATACACCATGAGTAGTTTGCCAGGCTCTCCAGTGTGGGCAGAATACTCTCGGTAGATTGCTGGACTGTCTGATATATATATTTCCTCTATGATTTGTTACCTATTGTCAGAAACTATATTTTATAAATATATATATTATATATATATATTTCCTCTATGATTTGTTACCTACTGTCTGAAACCCATCATGTTAGTGCTGTAATTATGGAAAATGGGTAGGGATGTGGCCAGGAATATGTTCACTCAGATGTGAGGCTCGGCCCAAGCATGTGGAAAGCGGCCTGGAGTTGGGTAGTGGAGCAAGAATATAGGTTCCAAAAGACCTAGTGATTTCACATTTGCATGTTACCACCAAAACCCCTTAATAGAAAAGTCAAAATGATATATGCACTCCTATATTCACTGCAGTGCTAAGTACAATACTCAGAAAAACCCCAAATGGACACATAAACGGATAAAGTTGTAGTATAAACACAAACAACAGAGCCCTACTCAGCTGCAAGAAAAGGTAAAATCTTGCAGACTCCTGCAATTTGGATGGATGGAGGGCATCCTGACGAGCAAAAGAATTCAGAGCAAGGACAAATATTGTATGATCTCAGCGTGCTATTTAAACAAAAGAAGGTAATTTAAAAATCCTGAAAGAAGAGAAATTCTTGACTTTTGATTACACTAAGAAATCCTCAGTCAAGGAAGAAGCAGACTGAAGGTGATCTGAGGACAATGGTGGGGAAAGGCACCCACATCGAGAGTTACTGATGACAACATATATGACCTTAGTTGTGCGATGCACGTGTAACATGCTGAAAACCACATGCCATGACCACTACATATGTGCCTAACTTTGCAAACACACCAACACTGGACCTTCACTCCTCAGGTACACAAAGCAACTTAAACTTCCGAAGCTGCTCATGGGGAAAATGAAGGACACCCCTCATTCTGTGTCCTTGGGAAAGAATTCATAAGAGCTTCCATGACTGGCTACTCCCAGGACAGAGTGGACACACTCAGTGAGCTGCTGCCTTGTCTGCCCAGTACACCGTCTTCCTTTCCTCTGGGATTTCTCAAGATTCTTTCCAATTGCATTTGCCCTTTCTCCAGCAGATATTTATCATCCTAACAAATTCTTTGTGGGATGAAGGAAACTGAATTAGTGTTGCCATAATACCAGAACTACCACCACCACAGGTTCCTCATATTTAATGGGTCACCAAGCCCAGCTTGCTCTGCTGGGCCCCAAATTTCCCTGACTGCTTACTGAAGTAAACAACCTGAAATCCGTGTCTCTGCCATTTGGCCATCTGCTGGTTTCTTGGAACTGGTTATCAGGATGCTTCAACTCAAACAGATCTGGGATGGCAGCATTACACCCATGTACTTGTGAGCTGACAATGGCTGGAACACTTCTACCTGTTCTCTATAAATGAAGTGTCTGTGTCCAAAAGTACTACAGATAATGAACACACATTTTAAATATTTTAAGGCATTAAAATGTACAAAAATATAGTTTCACTATCAATTTTGTAAGCTAAACTGAACCTTACCTATCTTTGTTGATATTTGCTTAGTTCTTGCATCTCCTGCTAACCTGGCTATCAACTGCACAGCAATTGGACACCATATTAATATTGATCCATTATTTTAAGTCAAGAAAAATGTTTGATTTATTAATGAGGGTACAGTGATGGAAACTAATTGCTCGTTCCTAAAACGTTTTGGGAAACAAAGGTGAAGCTATTCTATGTATGTATTTTCTACGTATGGTAGAGATTTTCCCCATTTTCGACTGACCTGACTTTCATGAAGTGCAAGGGATAATGTTTTCAATAAGGAAAAACTTTATGTTTGCTTTTGTATCATATAAAAAAGGTTCACAAAGTAATAGGGTTAGTTTGCTCCTGCTGTTTTATTGCTGTTGTGTTTTGGCATTCTTTTGTTTGGTTTTAAGCTACACTGGCTGTGCTCAGTAATTGCTCTGCACTGAGGAATCACTCTGGCAGTACTCAGGGTACCATCTGGGATTACGGGGATGGAAGCCATGTTGGTCATATGCAAAGCAATGGCCCTACCCACTGCAATAACTCTCCAGCACCAAGTAGCAGTTTGAATGGTCCCAGGAGTCCTTTACCTCCCTCGCGCTCAGCATCCAGATCCGGAAACGACATGGCGCAGGTGTGCGGTGGTGCCCATAGCCTGGGGGAGACGCGCCCCTGCAGACAGCTGGACAGGGCCACACACCTCTCTGTTGAATCTGATAGAGGCATGGGTGCAAATATCCCAAAGGGGAATCATTACACCCATAGCCTGTAGGACGTTGGCAGCTGCAGACCCCGCACAAGATGTAGGTGCGCGTGCGTGTCCGTTACCTCTAACTGCTTAGAACTGACCCAGGACAGCCCCAGTGCGCGCGCACCTACGGGCCGTGGTGGGTGCAAACGTCCGCCAGTCATGCATGAGAGCCTTCATAATTATTGGTGGCTTTTCAGAACACAGCAAGGAAGCAAACATAAATTCTTGCTTAATGCCTCAGGAAAAATTTCAATCTCAAAATCCATTTTATGAGAAATCCCTGGCTTAAAATCAAGCTTCTTTATGACCCAAGTAGAAATCCCAAGAAATGTCTCGAGTTCTCGTTTCCAGTGTCCAACATTGTTTGGGGAAGGATGTTCTTGATTTTGATAGAATTCTTATGACCTGGATATCGCTGCTGAACCAATGTAGAGTGACAGAGCAGCTGCTGGGTAACGTCCAGAGATTGATATCTGCAAAGGCAGCTTGCGCGCTGCAGAGAATGGAATGATCTGACGGCTATTGACTGAGCAGGTCATTCCCTCGATAGAGTCCAAACAGTGCAATGAATGTTTTATATAAATGCATACTCCCAAATCCTTTCAGACTGAGAGTTTGTGTAGATCTTATAAATCGTTCCAAAGTTAGACTGCATTTTTTTCTAATAAACACTGGAGAAAAGAATGTAAAGGAAAGCTGAATGAGGGTTTTCCAACCATGGATAAAAATATGCAGAAAGTAACTTTGTTGCTGATCTGAATAGTGAAGTCAGTGGCACATCCATTCTGCTCCACTTTCTAATTTAGACCTCCCTATTCCATTGGACACTGAATTGCCAGGCATTGTAAGGATTCAGTTAGGGACTGCATAATTTCATGCTGTGGGGATGGAGCCTCCTGAACAAGAGAGAAGCCGTGTGACCGATATAAAGAAATCACTACACATGCCAGCTGGTAGAACATACATGTACTTTTAACCAGAGTAGAAATCAATTATGAGTTCATAAAAATGAGATCCTTAAGGGTTTCAGTTCATAGTACATGTCTAGAAATATGTTAACAACAGAAAACCAGTTTAGTGTGGGAGAGAGTATTGTACTGACCAGGGAAATGTGAAGGGAACACACAGCCCTGCATTAAGCATACATCATTGAGCCTTTGGCAAAACTTAGCTTTGAACCAATTAAGATATTCCTCGATTCAACATTATATTTAGGAGGCAAATCATCCATAAAATGTATTGCAAATGCAAAGAAGTAAGTTTGAAATTTGTAGCTGTTCCAACTTGAGGCTACATTGCTATTCCAGGAAGGATAAGAGCTTCCATTAGAAAGAAACTTTGAAAAAAAGCTAGTCAAACATGTTAGACAAATCTACATTACTTTCAGTCCTAGGGACTGGACCCTAATGAAGGATCAGCACAACAAACAAAAAAGCAAAACCCACTGCATTTGCTAAGGAAAACTCCTCTCAAATTGTGAGCTCCATGGATTCACAAGTCAATAATGACTGAATTTTGCAAAGAAAGAGTAGACTCTGTTGAAGGAGGTCAATAGGAAGAGAGGAAGGAGAGAGATTTGAGGGGCACACAACTAGACTGGTGGATAAAGTATTGAGATACAGCGAAGACCAAGCCAACCTGTGTGCTGAGAACTGGGAAACTTTGTCTAAGTGGCTGGAAGAGGCCATGTGAGCTGCTCTGCCACTGAGCAGTTTGAAGGAAATTTCTGGTTCTGGCCGTCCAATCAGAGCCCTTCACAGAATGTTTCCCCAGCCAGGCCCTCCTGGCCCACCCCCCCACCCCCCACTGTGGAATATCTTGGGCCCAAGATTCTGAAGTTTGAATTCAAACTTCACCCTAACCCACTCGGATCCTGAGCATCTGCGTGAGCAGTTCACTCTCTGATCCTGGTCCTGATTTTTGCCCTTGTGAAGGCTGATAAACTGCAGTGGCCTCTGGCCTCGTCTATGAGGATGGCATTAGGAGGAGGTAAGCCTGTGAGGGTGTCTGTGTATGTGAGAAAGTCTCTGCCACCCTGAAATCCTTTGGGTTCAGAGTCACCCTGACTAGGAACACCATGTTTTGATGGGGTGAAAGAGGAGAAAGACCTGGGCTCCATAGATAGCTCACCTGTACAGCAAAGGGAGCCCAGGAGAACCTGACGAGTCTGGGAGGGCATCCTTGGAAGTGTGTCAAATTACCTGGGGGAAGGTCATTGGTATGGACAGAGGGAGGCAGCAGGCATATGGCTGTTTTGTGTGTGAGTGTTCCTGCTTGTGGATGGGAGAACAGGGCCATTTGTCATGTGTCTGGAGGGACTGTTTTGTGGTGGCACAGGGAAGACCCAGGCATGCTGAGTCCATGTCTCCTCCTGTGCTCTAGAATAAGTTTAGAAGTAATTAGACTTGGGCTGAGCTGAACCTGATGTGGACAGCTCAGCACAGATGGTCCAGCCTGAACCTTGTTGAGTGAGGCTGTCTGTGTGCACTTTTGCCATGATGCGTCCTCCCCAGAGCTGGGCTACAAGTGACTAACTGCCACAGTCAGAGCCTGACACTTCTGCGGACTTAAACTGTCTGCTGGCTGAGCCCAGCAGCTGTCTTGGGTCAGCAGTTTGGGAGACAGGTGACTTCAGCGTAGTTACGACTCAGCTTCCTGAGTTGTTCTGGATTGTTCTCCTTTTGGTGAAGTTTGTTCTTCCATGGTCTGGCATCTCATGGTGCAGCCCCAGCAAGCATTTCAGCTCTGAGGTGAAGATTGATTGAGAATTGGATACTTCCCTCACAGACAATGAATAAATGGATGTGTGAGTCTATGTGTGAGTTTGTGAGAATGAGTGTGTGTTTCTGTGTGTGTGTGTGTGTGGTGATATGTGGGGTTTTCCTGAGAAAAGTCTGTGAAGGTCTGTTCCTTGAGGAGAGGTGGAGTGTACTGAGGCAGAAAGAGCATCGTCAGAGCAGTTGGAGACATCAGGGCCTCTGTCGTGAGCATGATGCGCACAGGCTCTGGGACGTCTCTAGGGCGAGTCTCTGCATGAATTCCACCTGAGTAACGATGGTGGCAGACAATTTTCTTTCCTGGCACCTGGTTTATGCCTGATGTTAATTATCCTGTATCTGTCTCTGGGATAAAGTCTTATATTATTTAGAAGATGTTACCAATTTTCAATCTAACATGATCAGCAGCTCCAGAACTCTGGAAACATCCCCAAGTGTCTGACTGGTGAAATCTCTGGCCATTTCCACATCTGCTGCCATCCCTGATGGAAATCTCCCAGAACACAAGAACCCTAGCCTTAGGATCTCCACGAAGTATAACCCAGCTGGAGGGGAGGGATGGTCTGTGCCCGGGACTCAGGGCTGAGACAGGGCACACCACCTCATTCCTTTCAAAGGGCCTGATCTAGAGATGCTTGGGCCAGTGAGGCCTTGCTTCCCCCCCCCCCCCACACACACACACACCATCTCCCTCTCACTCCCCTCCCTCCTCTCCACAGTGTCTCCTGTGCTGCTCCCAGAGATGACCATGAACCTTGGGGTCTCCGGCTCTGCTTTCCGGGTCTTGCCCTTTCTCAATCCAGGGCTCCCCCAGCCACCACCCTGGGAGCCGATCCAGATATCCCCTCTGGTGTCCTCGGCCATCGCCGAGACCATTATGCCGACTCCAGCTACTACTGTCACCCAGGCTGGGACAGGAGACCATCCTCCTCAGGCTCCACTGCCAGTGGCCCAGGTGGTTCCCATCATCCTCCCATCCAGTGGTGGACCACTGCCCCAGTGGGTTTGTGGGGAGAGTGGTCCAGCCACCACCCGGAACCAGGCATCACCTGAAACCTCCAGCAGGCCCAGTAGGGTCTACGAGAACTTTCGGCGCTGGCAGCGCTTCAAGGCCCTGACCCGGAGGTACCTTCCTCAGACTCCGGACACTGAGGCCGTTTCCTGCTTCCTCATGTAAGTCCCTCGGGTGTCCTAGATCTAATGGGAGCTTCACAGGAAGGGACTTGGGTGACCCCCCAGGATAGGGTCCATGACAGCATGACCTCAGGAATGCCATCCCGGGGTTCCGGCTCAAATCCCATAGTGACCAGTCTTGCCCTAAAGCCTCAGCTAAGTTCCCTCATCAGGGTTGGTCTCGACCTGTGGTCTGTAGGACAGACATTCTGTTCCTAAGACTAGACACAGCACAGATGCACCAGGGTTCAGACAGGCCATGACTGCTCGTCCTTGGCATCTCCTGACCTATCCCCAGAGCTGAGGGTTCACACCAGCATGGACATTGAGCTGGGGTGTGGGAGGCAGAGTCAACTGTGGGCGGGAGACCAGGCCGACATCGGGGGTCTAGGCACGGTTGTAGGGCAGTGGGGGCTCCCGGCAGACACAGACCCTGACCGAGCCTGTCCTTGCAGCCTGGTGCTGCGCACCCTGGCCTGCCTGAAGCCCACCATGAGCCTGGAGGAAGGCCTGTGCCGGGCCCTGCGGGAATGGGAGGGCATGAGCAATTTTGAGCGCATGATCTACTACGACATGGCTGCCAAGTAAGTCAGTCCTGGGCAGAGAGTGGGGGTTGTGCTGACTGCTCCCAGATGGCCAAGGGGTCCTTGGTATCCCCGGGAGGTCTTTCCCCTGCGGATGCTTGTCCCTCCTGGGGCCGGGACACTTCTCCCCACCCTACTCTGGGGCTCCTGACCACAGTCTGAGGGTCACAGTCCCTTATTTTCTGTGACCCTCAAAAGGCTGATATGGGGAATCATTGGGGGCACTGGAGTCTATGCCCACCCATTCTACACCCTCCTGAGTGCTTGCCATGAGTGTCCCCTGTCCCTGCCTCATCCTGTGTGGTCCCAGCCAACCCGACTCAGTAAGGCCTGTGCTCCCTACACCAGGTTCATGGAGTTTGAGGCCGAGGAAGAGATGGAGACACAGAAGCTACAGTGGAAGAATGGAGTACAGGGCCTGCCACCCCCTGCCCCCCCCCCAGGCCTGAACCTCAGGGGGCTCCAGGCCCACCACTAGGCCAGCAACCAGGTACCAACCCTGCTCCCCAGCTAATTTTCATAGGCCCAGGAAGGTACTAGGATTCCTGCCCTGTCAGGGAGCCTCCATTCTCCCGGGGACACCCAGGCCTATGCTCAGCGGCCCCCTGTTCCTGGGTTTCTCCCTCTCCCTGAACACACCACGCTGCCTGAGGGCGTCAGACTCACCTTTGAAGTGGGGTTGGAGACGCTGGGGACATGGTGGGCCCCTCCTCCCATTGAGGGCCCCCTCATTCCTCACCCAGTTACGGGATTCTAGTACACACAGATGTAGACACATACCTGACCTGACCCAACCCACAGGTATCCATCCCCGTTTCTGTTCACAGTGCTGATTGTCTGAGGGCAATGGACGTGAGGTCCCCTCACGTTCCTCTCTTCTTCTTCCTCCTCAACCTGTGTCCCTAAGAAGTCCAGACCCCGGGCTTGGGCAGCCTGCCCCAAGACGCACAAACCACAGCGCGCCCCCCAAACCAAGGCCCCCAAGGAGATCCCCCCTGAGGCCATGCAGGAGTACATGGACATCATGAGCTGCTAAAGGCCCCCGACACAGTCTGTGGGGCGCACCTCGGCCAAAGGGCAGCGGGCAGGAAGGAGCAGCAGGAGGAGGCCGGGACCTTCCCTGAGCCGGGGCTCCTGAGCTACGTGGACGAGCTGTACTCCCAGGAGGCCTTTGTCACCAAGGTGGGTTTTTTGCGCTGCTGTGGGTGGGGAGGGTGCAGAGTTGCTTCTGTCCAGGGCTTGGTAGTGACATATTTCTACTTGTGTTTGTGTGCATGTGTGCACATGTGCCTCTCTGTGTACAAACATTGGCCCTAGTTTGTGAATTTCTGGGTTTGGTCGATGTGTGAACATCTTTGTGTGTCTCCATCTGTGTGTACTCTGTGGGCTCTGCGCAGAAATGTGTGGATACATGTACATGTGCCTAGAGGTGGAAGAGTGTGTGTCTTTGTGTCATGTGTACATGCATCCATGTGTGTTCACATGTGCTTCTCCGTGAGAGTAGGTGAATAGTTCGTGTGCTTTGTGGGTGCGGGTGAGTCTGCGTCTGTGTGTATGTGTGTGAGTGTGAGCACTCTCGGCATGGGTCTGTGTGAGACCAGACCCAGAACTGTGCTGAGAACGGGTGTGTTTGCGTCTTCATTCCTTCCTAGTCCCTTCGAGAACCCTCAGACCCGCTTCCTTCTTCCAGGTTGAGGCGGTCATTCACCCCAGGTTCCTGGCACACCTGCTCTCCCCAGAATCCCAGCTGGAACTCCTGGCCCTGGCTGAGAAGCTGGAGGAGGAAGAAGGACTCACCCCCACACAGGTGAGGCAGATGGGTGTCTGGGGTCCACGCAGGGCCCAGGGGAATAATGTGAGGGTTTCCTTTAAGGCAGTGGGTAGCGACCCAGGGGAAAAAGGAGACATTTTGCATGTGATTCATGGGAAAGAGTCCCTGCAGGGGACACAGGGGACAGGTCCCAGGGCATTCAGAGCAGCAGGTGGGTCCTGAGTCAGGAAGGGGCGCCCAGCACTGGGGCCTAGTCACTTGGTGCCCTCCCTGCCCAGGCCATGGCCAGGGGCCTCCCTCTGAGTCCTCAGTGGAGATGAGGACATGAATATGGGGTGAGGGAAGGGTTGGCGGGGGTGAGGGCCCTTAGTGGGTCAGAGATCTGGGTTTTCTACTCTGGGAGGAGTAGGGGACACTCTCTGTCCCACCCTGCACCCCCACATGCCCACACTGTCCTTCATCCCTTCAGATTGTGGAAAAGCGTCTGCGAACTGCGCAGGACAAGGAGGTCATGAAGGCTTGTCCCCAACACCAGCTGACTCCAAAGGACTCAAGTCCATCTGAGAGTGCAGCAGGTCACTGCAACCCAACACCTAACTGGGGCCATAAGCCAGGGGCCAGCACTGAATCCTGCCCCCCTGAGACTGACTTTGGACACGCCTCAAGGCCTGAGCAGGCTGAGGCCAATGTGATGGCACCTGGAGCCCCTGTCCTTTCTTTGGGGAGCCTGGAGTACCCATCCCTGCAGGCGGAACAGGACCCCTGTCCTGGTCTCACTGCCCCCCCTCTGGACAGCACGGTCCCCCGCATGTTAGAAGAGGCACCTCCTGGCCGGGGGCCACATGGGGCAGCAGAGGGCTCCAGTGAGGAGGAGGAAGAGCTGCCCAGTCTGGCCTTCCTCCAGGCTTCTCACCACAGCCTGCTGCCCTGGAGCTTCCCCGAAAGCCCTGGCTCAGACACTGGTCCCCGCTGCCCGAAGGCCTTGGGTGCTTCTCGGCCCCCACCCACTCAAAGAAGGGCCTGCAAGCCTGCTGCCCCTGCCACTAACCCTTCCAGGAAGCGTCCTCTATGTGGGGGCCCAGGGCTGGTCATTGAAGAGAAAGCTTCCTTCCCCTGGGGGCACCCTAGGGTGTCTGGGAGCTCATCCTTGACTGTGGAGCTGGTGGGACCCTCCCTTCCCCCAAAACGAAGGTTCCAGCCTGCTGTGGCCAAGAGGAGAAGAGCAGGGCACAGCATCCAGTAGGACACCGGAGGGTTTCCTCCTGAGCCTGGCTGCCCCCAGCAGCTTTGTCTTCCCCCTGATCCTCATCCAGCTAGGACTGCTCTCGAACGGGGGGCGGGCCCTGTGGTGGAGTTGGGCTGGAGCAGCCCCTTTGTTTAATTGTGTAAATAGTCAATAAAGTTCATTTCATTGAAAATACTCTTGGTATCTCATGTCTCTCATGCTCCTTGGGCAATCCTGAGATGAAGACCGGTAAGGGTGTTACAGGGGTTGGGTCCTGTGAGACATTGTGCTCCCTGGAGCAGGGAGGAGTCCTCCCCACCTATAGAGAGATGTGTTCAATTTCAGCAGACCAACCCAATTCTGTGGACATAGGCGAGGCTTACATTTGCTGCCTTTTCCTTGGAATGCATCCAAAAGCACATCAAAGATTGAGGGCATCACGCTGGGAAAAATCACAGCATGGGAGAGAGCAACACAAAGGAGCTCTCACAGATGTGGGAGACAGACTGTTTCTATTTCTTCCCTGAGTCCGTGGGTCACACCCAACAGTGACTGCACTACAGAGCTCCTTGCTCTAGGACTCACTCCTGGTATAGCTCAGGGGACACCGTGGTGCTGGAGATCAGTAGAACGAGGGCTGTGCACATGCAACACAAACACCTTAATGTGTATACAATTTTCCCAATTCTCAACATTCAATTTCGTTTGTTGTAGGGTCACACAAAGTGGTTCCTGGAGCTGACTCTGGCTCTGCCCAGGAGTACTCCTTTCTGGGCTCAGGGGGTCATATGGAGTGCCAGGAATAAAATCCACGTTGGCCATGTTCAAGGCAACTGTCCCATCAGTTGTACTACCTCTTCAGCTCCAAAATACATTTTAAAACATTTTCACCACACTTTAAAATAGAGCTTGTATCCTCAGAAGGTTTCCATAACCTCCTGCCCTTAGCCATCACCCTTTGTCTCCTTATTGATCCTTGAGTCTTGAACCCCCCCATTCCTCTTTCTTTCTCTAGATTCCCACACTCTGGCCATCTGCGGCCTTGTAGCTATCTGTGGCCTCTTTCACTGAGAACAGCTTTTACTAGTCCACCTACATCAGTTTATATCAACAGCTCAAACTTTCACTACAGAATCATATTCCATGTGCAGAAGGGCTGCATCTGGCAATTCCTTCAATGGTTGATGAGCACTGAGCTTCTTTCTACTCCCTGGTACTAGCTAACAGCAGATACGCAGATGTTAAGTGAGGTTCTCAAATAACTTTTTTGAGAATGCAAGCCTGGCAAAAACCCTCTCACTACTGGCAGAGAACCCCAAATTTGGGATTCTGGAGTAGAGATTTTATGCACTGTGTAATGCAACCCGAGCATGAAGGTTCTGAAAACTGTATTAGGGATGCAAGGAGTTGTGTTATCCAGAGAACATGTGTCCTGTCTTGGTGTTTTATTTACACTAAGATAAACAGCAAGGTCCTTAATCTTTCCTTGTCTGTCCCGTCTCATCTTCTGTAACTGAGCATGGGTGTCCTCGACCTGCAGTTTTCTTTATCCCTGATAGTTGAGAATCTACAGTGCCTTTGGTGGTCCCTTATTTTCTGCCTATTTGAAAAGAGTTCAAAATCACAAGCAGTTCCTGTCAGGAATGAGTTTTATTTTGGTACCCAAAATTATTTTTTAAATTTTATTCATAAACTTGTTCACAATAATGGATTACATTCACTATTTCAATCCCACCACTATTACTATCCCACCACCATTATTTCTAAGCTTACAACCACCACCACTCAAGCCTGCCTAACAGACAGATACTTTATTTTGTATAGCTTATTATGAATAGCATGAGAAGTCACATGGCCACAAAAGTGGCTGCATGCTCCTTGAATTCTAAAATTTTAAATAATTAGTTTCCAAAGAAATATCTGCAGCTTGCTGCTCGATTCTGAGATTCATTTTTGATTCTCTGGATCATGGCCATTACTGAGCTTACATGGCACAAGGAGGAAGGCAGTTTATGATTGTGACATAGAGGCGAGGAGATGGGAAAGAGCAGCTGTCCCTGATCCCTTGAGGTCTAGAGTTAGCAGTCACTGGTGTCACATACCTGGGTTTTCCATTGGGCTCTGGAATTCATAAGGGGCAGGTGGAGGGACAACACATGCCCCTGTCTGAGGCACCCCGATGAAATCGGCCTGGTGTGAGATCAGGAGACTTCTCTTCAGCAAAATTCCTGGTTCCGAGATTCATTTTTTGTTGGGAATGTTTTAGGCTAACCTTGATGCTCTTCCCCAGTACCAGTAGCTTCTGGTGTGAAGTAGCTCAACATGCCTGATCATGTATTTCTTCCCTAGAAGCAAGAGCAGTGCCCTGGGCACCATACCAGCTTTGTTCTACTCTCTCTACGACTGTGATCAGTGTGGTAGAAATGAAGTATGTCCACACTCTATGGCACAATTGAAATAAGGCGGTCAGACCTTTCTACTGCTCCTGCATGCTCCCTTATGGGCACACAAAGTCCAGCATCCAGACTTCAGAGCAGACCAGCTGCCCTGCAGAGGACCCAGACACAGTAGCGGGGCCTCTGCTCATTCCCATATACTAGCCCATAACCTCCGGGTTGTTCCTTTTGGCGAGTCTCCTTGTCACCTGACCCCACCCCAGCAAGCGCTGGGAGTTTAAACAACACTGGCCTGTCTGGAGATAGCTCTACTCTCCACTGGGGAGCACTGAGGAAGCCCTGCAGTCACAGTCAGGGAGCTGAGGGATCCCTGGGCTCTTCCTCCTCCATGGAGCAGACCCTAGAGGAACAGCCAGGCTGTGGAGCTGGGTTGGATGGAGGAGACTCTGAGGTGTTGGTGCTGATAAAGGACCTGAAAAGTTGGATCAAGCATCTGGAAAGCTCTGGGGGCCTGGCTTTTACCTGTTAGAGCAGGGATGGCAGCTTGCTGAGACCAGCTATTCATTCATTTGAAGTGGGAGGGGAGTGAGGGTGGAAAAGGGTCTATCTGGGGCTTGGGAGGTGTTAACATAGTCTGCTCCCAAGAAAATGCACATCTCACAATCCCTGGAGAGGGGGCCATGTTTTATGTGACCAGCATAAAGATTGAGGGGTGCATTTTCATGGGATAGGTAGAAAATAAAGGTCTCATTATCAGGCCTTGAGGATCCTGGAGCCACAGAGGGGTCTCACTGTTTGTGTCAAGTTCTTGGGATTGGGTTGTGTCAGACTAAAGCCATCCCAGAGCACATGCAGGCACACCTGTGGCCGTGCCTGGAAAACACTTGCAGGTGTTTCTTGCATTGTTGATGCTTCGGCAGGGTTTGGTGCCCAGTTTGCCCAGGTCCTGTGCTCTCTGTATGTGTTGTCTCCAAAAGGGGCAACCTGGGATAGGCCCCGGAAATGGCAACAGAATCTGCAGTGGCCATAGGGCCATGTTCCACACCACACAGTTGGAACAGCTCTGATGAGGGTCCAAACTGCATGTCCAGTTGTGGGATGGGTAAGGGCTCCGCCCTAGATCATGGAAGGGAAAACAAAACCCGCACCAGAGCTAGGAGAGAAGAGTTCCTGCAAACCTGTGTAGGCAGGTTCAAGCTGTGCAGGGGTTAGGGACTTACATGAGTAGATGGTCCTCAACTCTGTGCCAGAGGCGAGCTCCTTGCGAACCCTTACTTGATGGGGCTGGATCAAACCCAGGTTCTAGTAGAAACTTGGTATGTGGATGACTCTAGTTATGACCAGCCAGATGGAGGCCAGTGTCAATCCAGCCTTCTACAGAGGGGATTTGGTGTGATCCCAAGAGGAGGTAATGCGTGCCCTCTGGCGGGACATGCACTCTTGGCCTCCCTGTGAGTTGCCAGGCTGGGCTCTGCTGAGGGACCTGTGACTCAATGCTGCCCAGGAGACACAGGGACTGGATACATGCCACCTGGTGGCTGCCTGCCAGGGTGCTGCATGCTGGCTCCAGAGCTCTATGGGTGGTTAATCGGGCTTGGTTTTACACCTCCACCCTGGAGAAGGAAGTAGTGCTATGGGCCTCAAAGGTGTTTCCAACGATCAGACCCATTGACAGGGACAGCTCAAACAAAAATACACAAATGGGACTTCATAAAATTAAAAAGCTTCTGCCTAGCTAACAACATGGTCTACAACTAAAGGATACCAGACTGAATCGGAGATAATTTTCATGTGCAACACATCAGGTAAATATGAATATCCAAGATCTATAAAGTACTGAAGAGGACTCACCCCTCTCCCAAATTCACAAACCCTATTTAAAAATTGTGAGAGGAAAGAAATAGACGCATCTTCAATGTAGACTGATGGCCATGAAATAACACATGGAAAAGGGTTCATTATCACGTGTTGCTGGCCTCTACTGAGCTAGAGTGATCGCACAAGAGGTAGGGTGCTTGCCTTGCACGTGACTGACCCGGGTTTGATTCCTCTGTCCCTCTCAGAGAGCCTGGCAAGCTATTGAGAGTATCCCGCCCTCATGGCAGAGCCTGGCAAGCTACCCATGGCATATTCGATAGGCCAAAAATAGTAATAACAAGTCTCACAATGAAACCGTTACTGGTGCCCACTCGATCAAATTGATGAACAATGGGAGGACTGTTTTACTGTGCTATCACTTATTCTCAGTGAAATCCAAATCAAGATGATAATGAAATATCATATCATACAAAGGAGAATGGCACCTGTCAGGGAAAAAAAAAACTGGGCACATTCTGTGGTGCTGTTGGGATGTGGTGGAAAAGGAGTCCTTACTTGCTGTTGTTGGGAATGCTGTCTGGCTTAGCTCCTGTGGAAAACAGTTTGGAGGTTTCTCAGTAAAGTAAGAACAGAGCTGCCATATGATCCAGCAATGCTGCATTTTGATATTACACCCAAGACACAAAAACATTCATTCAACGAATCAATGCACACCATTATTCATTGCAATACTCAACACAATAGCTAGACATGGAATCAACTTAGGTATCCAACACCAGATAAACAATTCATGAGAGTACGATATGCAAACACAGTGCAGCTGTAACGGAAGGTGAAGTCATACAGTTTGCCACAACTTGAATGGAACTGAGTGAGTCAGAAGGAGGAAAAATGCCACAGACAAATATCACATGTCTGTGGTATATAGAAGAACAGGGTAAGGAATGCAAGGTAACAAAGGGGATACCTAGATGACACTTGACCCCTGATTACAAAAATAAGGAATAAAGGGAAGGAAAGAAACTGAGGGGAGTCAGAAGAAAAGGATGGGGGGTAACAGGGGTAGGGGTCATGCACAGTAGTTTGGAGGTCAGGTTTATTTGTATATTGTATCTGAATAATACAGCTGTATATAACAACACTCTAAGCATAAGACTCAAACTACAACAGCCAAGTTAAAAAAATAAGCCTGTCCAGGGGTATGGTGCTGCCATCAGTCAACCTGCATCTGCGGGAAGAGTGCATCAGCAGCCTGATGATGACTTTAGGTTTTCTGATACCCCCAAGTTGCCACTGTGCCTTTGGCTGGACCCCAAATATTTGGGACCAAGTTTACCAAAAAATTAAACGACCAAAAGTTAGTTATGTGGGAGCCATGCCCACAAACCACCTCCAGCTCAGCTATCAAGCTCATTAGCCTTACTTCAGAGCCCCATAAATAAATCTCGAAAGAGATCAAAAGCCACAATTCATCTCAGACCCACTCATGGATGAACAGATGGGGGTAAATCATGTCAGCCTGAAGCATGACCAAGCAGAGCCCCCAGCACCTGCTTGCCTGAAAGTCAAAATCACCACCATACCCCTAACCTGACTTCACCATCTCAGGATGGACCTCACAAAGATCAAATCTGCTGAAAATTCTGGTATGTGGGTTTTCTGATGGAAATCTCTAGGCTTTCCCAGAGTTGGGATGGGTTACCTTCCCCCATTTCCCAATATACATGGAAGCACTAGCAGTCACCCTCATGAACCAACTCCAGTGCCACCGTGTCAGCTCTACTACAGACTTTGCTTAAGTGACCCATAAATACATCTCGAAAGAGATCAAAAGCTGCAGTTAATCCTGTTGCTGAACAGACCAGGGTAAATCAGAGGGAGGCGGGTAATCCTGGTATCTACCCAAGCAGAACCCCTCGAAGGTACTTGCTTGCACAATCCAAAATCGCCACCATACCCCTGACTTGAATAAAATATCTCAGGATGGCTTACCAAGACAGAATCTGCTGAAAATTTTTGGGTTTTGTAACCGAAATTATCAGACGTTCTCTGTGTCTGGATGGGCTATCTGCCTTCACCTCCCTGTAATTCTGTAAGGAAGTACACAGCACTCACATCCACACCCCAAAGCTGTCACACAGTTAAAAAGCTACTCCAACCTTACCGAGTCAATAAAAATGCTGAATTCCCTGAAGAAACACCATGACCTCTTAGCACCTGTATTGCAAAGCATTACGCACAAAAGGAAAAGGAGAGAGCGAACAAGAAGAAAAGTGCCTCCCATAGAGAGATGGGGCATTGGGAGATGGTGAGAAGGAAGCAGGGGACACTGGTGGTGGGAAATGTACACTGGTAGAGAATAGTCATGTGCTGGATCATTATATGACTGAAACCAAATTATGAACAGCTCTGTAATAGTATATCTCATGGACATTCAATTAAAAAATTTTTAAAAGAAAGTAATGTGGATTTCATGCCAATTCAATCAGCTTAATCAATAGTTGAATAAATAACAGGACTCCTACATTAAAAAATAATGATAATAATTAAATGTACCTGTCTAGAAGACAGGCTGGGGGGGTGTGGGAGGAATCTTAGGGAAACAGGTGGAGGGAAGTCAACACCAGTGGTGAGATTGTATTGGAACATTGTATACCTCAAAGTCAGCTATGAATAACTATGTAGGTAACAACTCCTTAATGCTGAACAAACTTTTTCTAAATTTAAAAAGGAAAGAATAACTGTAACACTGAGAGGATCAAAGAACAAATATGATTTCATCATCATGGGGAATGAGCAGCTACCATCAAATATCACCCTTAAAGTAGTGCTAGAGGAGTCCACAATTCTCTCACCACACTCAATGGTTCATCATCTGAGGATGCCTGAGGACCACATACCTGTTTTTCTGAAGGGGAGGAGGGAGAGGCACATGGAGGTGATGGAGCCCCGTGAGTGGAGTCATAGCTGTCAGCTGACCTGGCTGGGGAAGGTAGAGCTTCACCCCCCCCCCCAACCCAGGTGAACACAGAGAAAGGGTAGATTTGTGCCAACTATAAAGACTGGCTATTGGACACAGACACTTGGCTCTGGACACTTGGCTGTGACAGGTGTGTTCTTTCCCCCACTGCCCTCCCCTCTTCCCTGGGATTCAGAGTCTGAGGTCAGAGGGAAACCCAGATGCTGTCCACCAACACCATAGACAGGGGCTGAGATTGGGAGAACTGTGAACTCTGTGCTCAGGTTTGCCCTGCCTGCCCAGGGCTGTGGGTGGCTAAGGGAAGTTGTCTCTGGCTTGCCTTTCCCCTCCTCCAAAAAGGACCCAAAAGAAACTCAGAAGTAAGGTCACAGTGTCACTTTCTGGTATTGGAAGAAGAGGAGAATTAGAAATCACAAGCTCGCAAGACTTCAAGAGAATGAACCAATGAGGAAGCACTCACTTTCTTCTCAGTGCATGTGGAATGTTGTCCAGTTCAAATCAATCATACATCTCTATAAAAGTATCAATAATCATATAAGTATTGAAATAAAATTAAGCATCTTTTCCCATTACAAAGCTATGAATTTAAAAAAATCAACCCTAAAGCAAACATTAAGAATCACATTATACAGAAGTAGAACAAGATTATTCTGAATAACTCTGAATAATAAACAATGAGGAAATAAATAAGATATATGAATATTAACAAGAGACAAAGTAAAATAAATTAGGGCATGCAGCAAAGAATGTGATGGGAATGAGGGAAGAACAAAGCAATACAGGCCTACCTTTAAAAAAGGAAAAGAAAAACTAAGGAAGTCTGAAATAATCAATTTGAGCTCACGTGTGAAGAATATAGAGATGGAAAGAACAAAAAATTAGCAGAAGAAAATGATAAGAACTTGATCATAAATAAACAAAAATTGTAATGACATAGGAGCCCAAATTATTTGAATCTCATTCCTAAAGAGTCTGGTGGATGTCATGGCAGAAAGAAATTTTATCTCATGCATGCTTCTTTTTCTAGAAACTCATGAATGACAAAGTAAGGGCCTTTGATTGTAGATTTCTGAGATATTCTCTCTTTATTTTATTCATTATTTTTTCTTTTCCCTTTTGGTTTTTGGAACACACCCAATGGTGCTCAGGGCCTACACTGGATTCTATGTTCAGAAGTCATTCCTGGCAGTGCTCAGAGGACTATAAATGTTTTCTGTATCAAAGCAGGCTTTAGTCACATGCAAGCAAGTGCCTTTACTCCTGTCCCTAGCTCTGGCCCGTCTTTGCTTTTTTATTTTTTTTTCTTTTGTGGTCACACCCAGCGATGCACAGGGTTTACTCCTGGCTCATGCACTAAGGAATTCCTCCTGGTGGTTTACAGGGAACCATGTGGGATACTGGGAATAGAACCAAGGTCAGACACTGTGCTGCTGTGCTCAAGCCCCACTTCTTTGAATTTTAACATAAGTTTCAGCACAGAAGATGAAAGACAGGGTCTTTCTGATATCAGCTGCCTCTGATCTCGCCTGTAGATTCATCTGACAGAAGAGACATTTCACAGCAGTGGAAAATGTGAATTTCATTTTTTTGTGTCTTGTCCACTAGTGTTATAATGGGTCTCAGGGAGCTGAGAGTTCAGATGGACACAGGGAGGACACAAAGTAAAGAACAGAAATATCACTGACCACACACAAGGAATAAGCTTTGCGACAGAAAATCAACAACAAATTGGAAAACTCTCCAAATCAGCATATATATTATTGTAGATTTCAAAAGGGGAGGATAAAAGTACTACAGTAAGCCAAGAAAAGCAGGAGGAAGAATCTAATTTCCAGACTTAGCAATTTATAAGAAATTTCCACCAATCCCAGACACATAAACAGAAAAACAAAATTGGTTTTGACAAAGGTGCAAAACTAAAATTCTTAGCGATGATAGAAAACACAAAATTAATCAGCTTAAAAATGAATAAACTGAACTTCATCAAAATTTAAAACTCATATTTGGATCAAGATGGTTTTCATGGCAAGTGATCACCATGCCATAGTTTTCCATCTTTACAATTTCGTCTTATTGAGAATGATATTATCCAAATGGGACCATACATGCTATGAAAATGAAATGTTATAGAAATGACTACTCACTAATTGGCTAAGCAAAATCCACTTAACATTCAGTTATAGAATCAATGTTTCTTATATTGGATTTTAGTATTTGGTACAATGGATTCTACTATTTTCCCTGATGATTCACTCCCTGAGGATCTTTCAGATTATTTCCAATGAAAGTCGTTACTGAAACATTCCAAATTATACTGAAAATTATGGAATTGTCCCTTCTAATGGGTGAATTTCATGACATGAATTATATCTCTGTAACAAGCTAAGAAGCGTATCCCTTATCTAGCGGCGTGGTTTGCCCTTCCTGGGTTTAAGCATGCCCCGTACAATCCTGCCTTCCTGGGTCCCTCCTCTCTGCTGGCTCCTTGGGTATCCCGTTCTGCTCCAACGTTCTCATCTAAGGACTAATCCACTCCCCCAGCTCCAGCTGCGCCTTCGGCCCTTACTTAACTCTGATGTAGACCTCTCCAGCCCAAATCTCTTCCCAAAGACAAGTGGAGTTCCTAGGTCCCTCCCTTGAGTGAGTAGAAGGACTCAGCTGCTCTGTGGACCCTGCTCCAACTCTCCAAGGCCTGACCAGGTCAGAGTGAGGCCAAGGTGGGGTGTGAGAGCTGGGGTCAGAGGGGGTTAGGGCGGGGTCAGGGAGGGGTCAGGACAGGGATAGCACAGGGGCAGGTCCAAAGTCAAGGAGGGCTCAGGAGAGAGCTGTGTCCAATGGGGAGGATGGGATTAGAGAGGTCATGTCTTAGGGGTCAGAGGTCAGAGGGATGCGGCCAGGGCTGAAGCCACTCTGGCCCTGGGCAAGGAGAATGGAAGCCCCTGGCAGGAAGTCCCAGCCCCACAGCCCTTGGCCCAGCTGGTGATTGGGGCGCCTTGGGCTCAGGTGAGCAGATGGGCTGTGGGCGGGGAACAGCCAGGGGTGGACTGGCCCATCAGTCTCCTCTTTTTTCCTCTCGGTGTTCCCCAGTTTTCGAGCAGGTAGCCGGCCACGGCGTCAACGCGGTTGGGGCACCTGTCCCACCCTGTCCAGGCCACATGGCCCACCGCCCCTTCCGGAGACAGCAGGGAGGTGGAGGCGGGACACTAATACAGCCCCACACACAAGGCTCCTGTCTGGGCAGGGGGTGGGGGTGGGAGGCGCCGCAGGCATGAGGTTGCCGGGATGAGGCTGTGACCAGCTGTGGCCACCACATCCTTTCCGCGTCTTCCCGCCGGGCTTGCTCAGAGTGTGCTCTGCTGTCCAGGTTTCTGCTGCCCAGGCAGCAGACAGAGATATCAGACACCAAGCTGCCCTTTTACTCTGGGCTGGTTGGCCCCTGCTCCTGGCTTTCCCAGGAGAAGTGGTCAAGGGTCTACCGGAGAGGAATCGGGAACCTCCTCTTTACCACATGGCATTGGGCTGGTCTTCACAGTGTGCGGGAAGCCCAGGGGTGCAGGGATGATCTCTGGTGGCCAGGAGGCTGTGGAAGGCCAGTGGCCATGGCAGGCCAGCCTGCAGTACCAGAGCATTTATCTCTGTGGAGCTGTGCTCATTCATTTCCACTGGGTGTTCTGTACGGCCCACTGCTTTACAAAATGAGTTGTTTCTCAGGTCCTAGCAGCCGGGCTGACAGGGGGAGAGGGTTAAAAGATTAGAGCCTCTGCGTCCTCAAGGCTGTGTGCTGGGACAATCTGTGTCCTTCTAGTCCAAGTCTTTCTGCCTGTGACCTGTCCTCTCCTGTATTGTCCTCTCTCCTCACCTGACTTTGCTCATCTTCCATCCTCATCCCTGTGCCTTTCCCCGACACAGGTATGCCACCGAGATGGCAGTGTTCATCCTGCCTCCCAGGTGCAATGTCAGCTGGCTCTGTTTCACCTCACAGCAGGGCTTTTCTCAATGTCCCTGCAATCCTGGTTGTCAGAGAGAGGTTGGAACCTGGGGTGCAGGGGCAGATGCTGGTGTTCTGCACATCTCAGGCCTGGGGTCTCTGCTCACCACATGTCTATTGGTCAGCTTCATGGACACTAAATATGGAGTCGCTAGAGAGAAGGGCTGACAGAAAGGGACAGTTCTGTGCGGTGGTGCAGACAAGGCAGTGCTGGGGGTCAGATTATGGTGGAGAGGCACAAGCTGCCATATGCAGAAGATGATGACTGTCACCTTCCCTCCTGCAGGAAGTCTCATGCCCCTGAGGATTATTGGGTGTATTGGGGAATTACCCAGCTCTACCAGGACACAAATTGGCCAGGAGGGTGACTGTGAGCTGCATTATCATCCATCCAGACTTTTAGAAGCTCCACCATTTTGCAGCGGTGTTACAACTGCACCAACCTGTGAACTTCAGCTCATATATCATCCCTGTCTGCCTTCCAATCCTTGGCATGGAGCTTCCCCTTGGTACCTTGTTGGATAACTGGCTGGGGAAAGCTGCTGAGGACAGTGAGTGGATTAGGTGTGGGTGTGGATGGGAGACAGGGAATAGGATTCTAGCTCCTCAAAGTCTCTAGTTAGCGTGGAGGCCTGTGGACCTTGTACCTCTGTGCCTTATTTCCTGAGAACTGGACTCTTCTCGTTCCTCTTGTGAAAAATGTGTCCTTCTAAAAGCTTCAAGTTACTCAAGTCGAAAACACTGAAATTCTGGGTTCCTTTGATTTGGGGAGTAAAGAATCTGGAAATCAAAGTTTCTCTGGCTTGGGTGTAAAAATTTAACTAATAAGTGAATTGATGTAGGGTTTCTCAAAAATGCCGTTTAGGTGGCCTGAGAACTCCTCTCAGTAATGTATGGCCCACCTGCTCAGTTTGAAGATGCAGTGTTGTTAGGTCCTGCATAAACAGGGTTAACCAGACCACCCCAGTGAAGCTGGGGAAACCTTTAGAACACATCTGGTTTGCTCAAGGGCTTTATCTTGATGCTCATGGAACATGTCATGCCAGACATATAACTGGCAACGATTTTGTGAGAAGCATGTATTTCACACTTCTGTTCTCTTCTAGCCCCTTGGTCCTAATATTTCAATTTGATGTAGATCAAACATGACTTTGTCAACTCAATTTGCCTGAGTGTTCCTCTTTCTACTGTGAAATACCTTAATTTTTCCATGGCCATAGAAGAAACATGTAAAAGTAAGAAAAAAGCTCTTGGAGAACCTCGGGGAAGAACGATCATGGCCTGAAATTATCTCAGCTCCATCACCTAAGTTTTGTTCTTCTCCTAACTTGTGTCTCCTATCTGCCTCTTGGATTTGTCAGGTGAATGGAGTAATACGGTGAGTACAGGACAAAACTTTGTGCAAGTTTTCAGTAAAATGAGGAGAAGTATAAACATTGAGTATAAACATGAACTTGTTCAGAGAAGTGTGTTTAGACTTTAGTGAAATATTGATGGCATAATGATTAGGGAAAAGGAAATATTTATTTGCCTTTTAAATTTTTATTTTATTAACTATATTTTTATAAAGTTGTTCACAATAATGTATTACATTAAATAGTCCAACACCCATCCCACCACCATACACCTTCCCGCCACCATTATTTTGAATTTTATCTTTAACTTTATATTTTTATATCTTTATAAATCTATATTTATCTTTCTTTCTTTCTGTCTGTCTGTATGTCTGTCTGTCTTTTTCTCTTTAGGACTCACCCAGTAATGCCCAGGGGGTTGCTCCTGATCTGCATTCAGGAATTATTTCTGGCGATGCTTGTGGGACCATATGGGTTGCTGGGAATCGAACATGGGTCGGCCGCATGCAAGACAAATGCCTTACCTGCTGTGCTACTGCTCCAGGTCCCCAACTGCCTTTATTTCTAAGGTCATTATTTGGTACACTGCTTCTCTTTAAAGGTGCTACAGGCATTTCAGACAGACCATATCATCTGGAAATGGAGTAGAACAGCATTCCAGATTCTTGCCTGACTCAGTGGCAGGAACACTTCCTTCCTCATAACAAGCCCCCAAATATACATGCACATGCACATACACACACACACACAAACACACACACACACGCGTGCGCATGCAGACACACTCATACTCTCACTCAGTCATACAAACTTATGCTGCGTTTGTCTTGAGGTCCAGGACCATGCCACAGACTTATCATTAGTCAGTCTATAGAATTTCAGACAATCACCTTCTGACTTTTATGGGCTTAGCTGTGACCAGGTGGCCTCACCTCCAGTGCTCTCATGCCAGCCTGCCATCACAGAAATCCTTCTGCCCATTACTTCCTCTCCCCTTCTCTTTTCTGTCTAGAAGCTTCTTTGTTTTCACTGAGTCTGCAAGTTAGTGTTGTCATTTCTTGGTGATTGCTTGCCTTTGTAAATCATCTTCTACATTTGAGCAAAATCTGTTAATTGTCTTTGGATAACTAATTAGTAGTGCTACTTTAGAATCATATGGAATTTCCATATTAATTTTTAAGGACTGCATATCATTATCCCTAGCAACTACAATAACTTCATTCCCAGTACCAGAGCCCTTTTCTCCATATCCTTGCCAACACTCATTTCTTCTTGAATCATTTTCCCAACTATGAGCCATTTCCCTAGTTATATGTAATTTTGAATTTTTTAATGTGTCTGTGCGCCATCTTTGAGGAAGTGTCTGTTTATATCTTTTGAATAATTTTTATTGTGTTTTTTTTTGTTTTTTGGTTATATGAGTTAATATATTCTGGGTATTATTCCTTCCTTAGGTATGATGATCAAACAGCTTTTGCCTATTGCTCAGTTGCTTTTATTTCTTTGTTTATTTGTTTCCATTGTAGTTTCCTTTTCTTTGTAAATGTGTTTTAGTTTTATGTTGTCCCATTCTATTGGATAACATCGGGTGTCCTTGCTCCTCCTGCAGAAAGCTTAGGTTTTTTGAGCTCCTCCCACAACAGTGCCCCTAAGGCATACCCAATTCCATCAAGCACCAATAATCCTATATTACTTTTCTCTTTCCTTCATGTCATTTGCAAGGATTATTTAGCAATGTCCATTTTGTATAGACACAGAAAGACAGTTGATGGCTATGCTTTGTAACATGGAAGTTAATTGACTCCAAAATAATATTTACTCCTGGGCATCCATATTTACTTGACTTAAGCCTCAGTTTCGCATGGTTCCTAGCTCTCCAAAAGCAGGATCCTGACGAAGGGACTGGATGGGGCCCAGGGTAAGCTGAAAAGTACCCTGGCATTGGAAAGGGACAAGCTAAGTGTATGAAGTATAATAAGTTACGAGCATCATCATGGAACAGACTCTGTCATGACCCAAGAAGAAGTTACTGAATAAGGACCCTGCTGAGGTTAGGATCAACTAGCCTGGCCTGAGGATTGTGGTTTGGAATATATAGCAAGGTGTCCCAGGAAAAGCCAACCTTTAAGCTTAATGTACATCTTACTGTGTTCATAGAAAAATCACTAGAAATTTAATAACAAGTAAGTTACTGTGATTGTTTAAAAGGACTAATAGCTGAGGAAAGGAGAAAGCAATACACACTTGATGCGATCCCACCCTTGAATGGATCTTCTAGTAATCTGGAGTGCTGAACCCTCAAAATAGATTTTGTGTTTGAGTTAATCTCCTAGAAGTTCCCCTGAATGACTAGCTTTATCTCTGTTTGTTGTTCTGATAATGTTCAACCCCACCTATGTGTACCCCTACCCTTGATGATTTCTATATTACTATACTGTAAGGAGAAAGAGGGGACTAGGAGGATGACAAGGAATCCAAGGACGATGACTGGAAGTAGAGGACTTTGAGATCTATGAGGAGAATAGGATGATTGAACTATGATGACCTGGACTACGACCAAAAGTACAACTACGGTTGTGCAGTAAGGAGAAAGATCTGACCATGTTGGGGAGGAGAGACAAATAAACCGACTACCGACAAGTCTGGGGCCCAGTTCCCCTGTTCCCCCGATCTTTTGTTCATCTCTTACTGTCGTCTAGTCTGGCAAGTGGCTCCAGGCCACAAAACACTTGAGTCCCATATGTGTGCCCATTCTTTTATTTGGAAACTCACACCATTCATGTATTCTTGATTACTTTTCCCTGCCCATTGGAGTTGAGTCTGAATGTATCCCTAATGTTGAAATCCCAGAATATACCCCCTAAGTTTTCTTCCGTGTGTTTTATGATTTTATAGACCACCATTTCTCTGTATGTGTTTCTCTGTGTGTTTGGGCCACACCAAGTGGTGTTTAGGGAAGCTTCTGACTGTGGGGGTGAGGATGTCAATCCTTCAGCACTAAGGGAAAATGCAGTGTTGGATAGTGACCTTTTACTTTTGCATGCAGACCATGTGCTCAGCTCTTTGTCCTAACAATCTCTCTGACCCAAGATCCTTATGTCCAGGCAATATCTCCAGACAGTTCTCCCAGCCCCATGCTGTGTATGATTTTGTGTCCACACAACTTTCTGAGGGTTTGCTGTAAGACTTCAGTGCATCGAGGTGTGAAAAGATAGTGGATACAATTTCTATCTTCCTGATTCTATTGACGTATGTTTTGTGACCCAGCACCTGGTCTATCTTGGAAAATGTTCCATGTGCACTGGAAAACAATGTGTATTCACATTTTGGGGGATGGAAAGGCCTGTATACATCTATTAGCCCTCTCTCTTCCATTTCTTCCTTCAAAGCCATTCTTCCTTCAAAGCCATTCTTCCATTTCTTCCTTCTGAGTTTTAATCTTGTTGAACAGAGGTGATAAGATGGTGTTGAAGTCTCTAACTACTATTGAGTTGCTACCAATATCCTCCTTGAAGTTTCTTAGAGTTGTCTTAATTTTAAGTGTTTTGGTGGTCCCTCATTAGGTATGTATATGTTTAGGATTGTGATTTCTTCCTGCTGTACATATGCCTAAATTATTTTTTTAAAGGGCCATTGTTGTCCCCCAAAATATTTTTCCGATTGAAATCTATGTTGTCAGATATGAGTATGGCCACCCTGGCTTTTTTGAGGGAGTTATTTGCTTGAAGGATTGTTTTCCATGATTTGACTCTGAGTCTGTGTTTTCTCTGGTTGTTCAGATATGTTTCCTGTAGGCATCAGAAATTTGAGTTCAGTTTTTTATATTCATTTTGCCACTCTGTCTCTTAATTGACATTGAGAGAGATTATTGTATTGGGTTTTGTGCCATCTTTCTGTAGAGGTTTTTTGTGCATGTAGGGATAAGTCTTGTCTTACAGTAGCCACTTTAGTCCTTCTTTTAAGATTGGTTTTTTTTTTTTGAAGTAAATAGATTTTATTTGGAGGATTTTTAGGTATGGAGGGAGGGAGAGAGAGTGAGAGAGTAAAGTTAGACACGAAAGCATGAAAGTACACATCTCAAGAGGGGAGATGCGGGCGACACATGTGCTCGGGAACCATATGTGCTTGGCCACGTGGGCGCAAGCAGCACATGGGCTCAGCAGCATATGCACGCCCTTCCTTTGTTCAAGGTGGCCTTTATAGGGTTTCTCCAACCTGCCCCCAAGTGGGGCTTCTTCCCAGGTAAATGTCCGTTGCTAAGGAGGTTGCCAGGGAGGATGGGTGTGGTGATGGTCTTCTTTGAAATTCCTTTCCTGGCCTTTTGTTCCTGCAGGAGCTTCTTTGGGTCTGTTGCTGGAGCCAGGTGAGGGTCTTATCAAGCCTTAGTTCCTGTTTTCCTATTTTCTGCAGGGCTGGCTTTTGTCGTTGCCTTGGGAGGGGGCCCTCCCTGTCTACCTGCCTACATCATATCCCCCCTAGAGATTTCACCACCTTAAATCTTTAAGCGGAAATTGGTTGGTGGTCTATCTTCTGAAGCTGCTTCATGCTGACAAGGGGCGCAGACACTGCCTGTGAAAGGGGGGAAATCTCAAACTACCTTAGTTTATAATGGGCCCCAGGTAATGAATTGGTTGGGTTCCTAAAGTTATCTGAAAGAAAAGATCAGATGGATTAGACTGAGGGATATCACTTTGAAATGGTTAGACACTGGAGGATTAGAAGTTCCTTTCTGACCCAGTGAGGACAATGTTGTTTGCTGTCTTAAAAAACAAGAGTTAAAGCAACAGAAACCAAAGCAACATAATGCCATACCCATCTCTATCATTAAAACAATGAAAAGGATTAACTCTACAAACAGATTTGGTTGATTGAAAAATGACTTCCTGTGTCCAGATTTTTCTACTGGACACAGAAACACCAAGCCATTCTCTGGCGTTCTCAGTACAGATTGGAAAAACTTCTGCCCATACACTGAAGCTATCAATAAGAACTAACAGATATTTATACCTTGAACATATGAGCATTTGATCATTTGCATGAGGTCAAGCTGCCGATCCACCTATAAGTTCCTTGATGCTGAACAGGTGTTAGGAGGAGGATCAAGATTTCCTCTAGGTTCATTAATGGCACAGAAAGCACAGTTCCGAGTTACTTCTACCTTACTTGCTATTCGGTCCCTTCCCATGGAAGATGGTTTTCACTAGTGTTAAAGCATGACCCTTTAATAATATTCCACTGCATTGGTCCAGGAGTTAGCAATCACCTCTGTAGAATTAGAATCTGATTCTTACAAAAAGCAAGTTACCGAAACAGGGTTTTCTCTCTGTTGGGATCGGGAGTTCCCTAGCCCTGGGAGGCGCGGAGAGACCAGATAGACACAATTCCTGCAGGAGTAAAAACGGGGTTTATTTAGACCAGCATGCTGGGGCTCCGCAGCATACCCCAAAATCGGACAGTGGCTGAGAGCCCCGAGCTTCTTCAAAGGGGGTCTTATATAGGCTCTCATCAACCGTTACAACAAAACCTGCGCATTCCAAGGATCATATATTCAAAAGTCAGTAGTTACATACATCAATTGTCAGTGGTGCAAGCAAGGTTATAGCCGGAATCATTAAGCCTTTAGTGAGACAATACGTTCCAGGAATGGGCAATTTTCCCCAACCACCCGCATCCTGCATCCTGAGCTATCCTTTACCCAAGTCTGCGGGGTGCTTTAGTGAGACAATCCATTCCAGGATCGGGCAATTTCCCCCAACCACCCGCATCCTGAGTTGTCCTTTACCCAAGTCTGCAGGGTGCTTTAGTGAGACAATACATTCCAGGAACAGTAAATACACCTGAATCCTGTCAGAGAGGAGCCAAGCAGTTTTACAGAAAACAATGTTACAAGTTAGCTGAAGCACAAGCAGTTTTACAGAAAGCAATGTTGCAAGTTAGCTGAAGCACAAGCAGTTTTACAGAAAGCAATGTTGCAAGTTAGCTGAGGCACACAAAAATTTGATGCCCTAGCATGGATTCTTTCATTCCCCACTTCTTTCAATGAGCATCTCTAATCCTAGAGATTGAGGGGAGTTTGGGGCCTTATTCAAGGACCTATGGTTGAGAGTGGCTTTCCTCAGTGGGTGACAGAGCTTGATACTGCTGCCTCAGAACCAGGAGGTGAACAGAATTGATGCGTTCTCTAACAAAATTCACCAGCCGATTCAAGATGTAGGGCCCCAGGGTCATCATGATTAAAAGGATCAGGAGGGGGCCAGCCAAGGCCGAGAGGAGAGTGGCTAGCCATGGGGACTGATTGAACCATGACTCAAACCAGCCTTCCCTAGCTTCCCTTTCCCTTCTACGCTGTTCGAGGCCTTCACGAAGTTTTGCCATGGAGTCCCTAACCACCCCCGTGTGGTCTGCGTAAAAACAACATTCTTCCCCCAGGGCCGCACAGAGCCCACCATTCTTGAAGTAACAAATCTAGCCCTCTCAGGTTTTGGAGAACTACCTCTGACAAAGAGGTTAGGGATTTCTCTAGGTGGCTAATAGATTTTTCTATGCGATCTAGGTCCTCATCTATGGCTGCTCTGAGGGAGGAGAGACCCGAGTGCTGGGTGGCCAGGGAGGCAATTCCTGTGCCAGCCCCTGCCAGACCTACCCCGACCAGGGTGGCGATAGTAAAGGTGGAGATAGGCTCCCTTCGAGTCCGGAGTGGTCTTTCAGGTGGGCTGAACCAATAATCAATGGGGGTCTCAGCGGTGTGGTATATGATCCTGGGTACCACAATTACCATGAGGCAGAATTCTAGGGCAGCATTGAAAACTGATCCTGCCAGGTGTGGGGTGAGCCCGGAAAGAGAACACGCCCACCAGGCCCCGGTGACTGGCGATATCCAGACAGAGCTATTCCATCCCGGGCTGGCTATGATCTGAGCACACAGCATCTGTTTTCCTCGTGGGACTGTGCCTACACAAGTCCCTTGACCGCTGATCTGGGTTATAGTTAAACCTTGGCGGGCGCGGGGAACCCAGCCGGAAGGTGCTGTGCAGCTGATGTTGTATGAGGCATTAACACCAATAGCCTCATAAAAGGGTGGGGCAGGGCTGTAACAGAGCCAGCAGGCCTCGGTCAGGTTAGGGGCTGTGGTATTTAAGGCCCGATAAGCGGCTAGTATGAGATCTCTGAGAGGGTTATGGGATGGACTGGGGGTATAGGTAGGCGGAACCTGAGTTTGGGGAGGACTGGGGACAGCTGCATGAGGTGATATAGCAGGGGCTCCGTAGTCTACTGCGGGCTGGCGGGTCTCAAGGGCCCGGTTAGGCCCAATTGTTTCTTGTACAGGCTCTATCCTAAGGAGGATTTGGAGGATGATGCCGTGCCACGGTCTAGTATATAGCATCAAACCCCAATTAAGGCCATTTACCCAGCGCCCCTCTCTTTTCCCTTGGTCGGTAAAAGAAATCTTGACCTGGATCATATTATTATGATATTGGGCACCCTGCGGAGTGTAGCGCACGGGCACCGCAAACTGGACCTTAATGAGGTCAGGAGTCACTGCCCACTTCCAGTAGCCATCATTAGAGTCTACACAATCCCAGATAGCACAGTAATAAGATTCTGGCCCACCACATGTGTTCCTCCATTCCCTGGGTCTGAACCCTGGGCATGTAAAGAACCCGTTGCACCTTATAGAGACTCTAGCCTGTGGTTTGTTTCTCGCACCCTTAAAATACGGCAACGCATCTTCTAATGAGAAATACAGATCAGGAAAACATTGATTAAGGGGCGTAGCATTACAGACCGTGGTGTTCCAAACTTCATAGTTTTCTCCGCTTCGGATGACCCAAGTCTGCTTGAACGGTTGGTGAGGGTTGTCCGCGGGTTGTGCCTGGGGGGTGACGGCGAGCAGGATCATCAGGAACTGGAGGAATGATTGAGTGCGCCGCTCCCGTGTCCAGAAGCACCTCGCGCCAACCAGAGCTTGAGGGGATCCGAAGGGTGACGCCGCACGATCCATTGGTCAGCGGGACTTGGATGGGCTGAAGATCTGGCATCAAGGGCAGGGGCAGGCTTGAGATGGCTGCTGTGGATCCACGTAGAAATCCCGTCAACCTTGACTGCGGTAGGGGTGGTGAGGAGGACAAGATAGGGTCCTTTCCACCTGGGTTCAAGATTCCGGGCTTGATGCCTTCTCACGTACACCCAATCGCCTACAGAATAGGGGTGGGGGGAGACAGAGCCTGGGCGATACTGATCAGAAAGTCCCTTCCATATGTGGCGCTGAATAGCCTCTAGCGCTTTAAGCCTGGGCATTAGCTGAGCCGAGGTTTCAGGTAACACTCCCAGTCCGTGCTCAGTCATGGTTTTAAGAGGTGGGGGCCCCCCGTAGAGTATCTCATAAGGGGTGAGATTGTTACGAGAAAGGGAAGGTGTATTTCGAGCGCGGAAGAGAGCGTAGGGTAAGAGCATCGTCCAATCTTTAACGCCAGTCTCTAATGCTAATTTTGTTAAGGTCTCCTTAATTGTTCTATTCATTCTCTCTACCTGTCCTGAGCTCTGGGGCCTATAGGCACAATGTAACTTCCAATCAAACCCCAAAGTCCTGGCCAGTCCCTGACTTACCTGGGCCACGAAAGCGGGACCGTTGTCGGAACCTATTACCTTAGGAAGTCCGAAGCGGGGAAAGATTTCTTCGAGGAGCTTTTGGGCCACCACCAGGGCGGTTTCCTTCTTCGTGGGGAAGGCTTCAGGCCACCCTGAAAAGGTATCTATGAAAACTAGCAGATACTTATTTCCATACCTGGCAGGAGATACTTCAGTAAAGTCCACTTCCCAGTATGTGCCAGGGCGGTCTCCTCGCAGACTTTCGCCCTGCGTTCCCTCAGTCCTTCGGGCATTCACCAACGCACAGGCTTCACAGGAAGCGACAATGTCTCGAGCTAGTTCTTTTGCCCGCCCTGGGGCAAGGGTGGGTAGCTCTTGATCCTTTAATAGTTCCAGTAGCACTCTGGTTCCTAAGTGGGTCAGGCGATGGGTGAATAGAAGGAACTCAGTTACCTTACTTTCGGCCTCATCATGTTCTCCAGCTTGCGGCAGGGTAGTTGTCAGGATATCTGCTGCTGGGATCTCCTGGAGAGCGGCCGCCCGCGCTTCTTCATCTGCCAGCCGGTTCCCGACCGCTATGGGATCGTCCCCCTTCTGGTGTCCAGGACAGTGTATGATAGCCAGGGCCCGCGGTAAATGGACAGCTTCAAGGAGATTAAGGATCTCGGCTTTGTTCTTGATGTCCTTGCCGGCGGAGGTCAGAAGGCCTCGCTGCCGGCAGATGGCGCCATGCACATGGGCCGTAGCAAAAGCATAGCGACTGTCCGTGTAAATGTTCACCCTTTTACCTTTCGCGAGCTCCAGTGCCTTGGTCAGGGCTATGAGTTCTGCTTTTTGCGCTGATGTTCCTGGTGGCAGAGGTGCTGTCCAGATCTTCCCTGTGGTTCCCACCACGGCTGCCCCGGCTCTCCTCTCCCCTTGCTGGAGAAAACTGCTGCCATCGGTAAAGAAAGTGTAATCTGCCTGCGGCAGGGGCGAGTCTTTTAGGTCAGACCGGACCCCAGTCTCCTCAGCCAAGATTTCTTGGCATGAGTGAAGAACATCTTGCCCATCCTCCACGGGGAGTAGAGTGGCAGGGTTAAGAGTAGCCGGATTGCCGAAGAAGACCCGTTCCTTATCTAGCAGGAGGCTTTGATAGTGAGTGATGCGAGCATTAGAGAGCCATCGGTCAGGGGGCTGCCTAATCACACTCTCGAGGGTGTGTGGAGCAACCAGAGTCACTTTTTGCCCTAGCGTGAGCTTGTCAGCATCTTTGAGCAGGAGAGCCGCCGCGGCAATAACCTTGAGGCATCGTGGCCATCCCGCGGCTACCGCATCTAGTCTCTTAGATAGATAGGCAACAGGGCGTTTCCATGGTCCCAAGGTTTGGGTCAGCACTCCTCTTGCCACTCCGCCTTTCTCTTCTATATACAGAGTAAAGGGCTTGCTAACATCAGGTAAGGCGAGCGCCGGAGCACTGAGAAGGGCCTGCTTGAGTTTATCAAAGGCCTCTTGTTGTTCTCTCCCCCACTCATAAGGAGTGTCTTTTTTAGTCAGGGGATATAGGGGAGCTGCCAAGTTGGCAAAGCCGGGGATCCAGAGACGACAGAACCCGGCCGTTCCCAGGAACTCCCTCAATTCCTTCCGTGTTTGTGGCGGGGGTATCTGGGTCACAGTCCTTTTCCGGGCCTCCGTGAGCCAACGCTTCCCGCCCTTAATCTTGTAGCCCAGGAATATTACCTCATTCCTGCAGAGCTGCGCTTTCTTTGCTGAGGCTCAGTATCCCAGGGAGGCAAGGGTCTTCAGGAGGGCCTTGGTTCCTTTTTCGCACTCGCCTTGGGTTTCAGCTGCTAGTAAAAGATCATCCACATACTGGAGCAATGTTAAAGTCTTATGAGTGGCACGGAAAGACTGTAGGTCCTTGTGCAGGGCCTCATCAAACAGTGTAGGGAAGTTCCGGAAGCCCTGTGGAAGCCTGGTCCAAGTCAGCTGCCCCGAGATTCCCATATCAGGGTCGCTCCATTCAAAGGCAAACAGGGGCTGGCTATCTGGGTGTAGTCGTAGACAAAAGAAGGCATCCTTAAGGTCCAATACAGAATACCAAGTCCTGGTGGGGCTGAGGGTGCTTAGTAAATTATAGGGGTTGGGCACCGTGGGATGAACAATCTCTACTCGGGCATTTACTTCCCGCAGGTCTTGGACTGGGCGATAGTCATTGGTGCCAGGTTTCCGAACAGGAAGCAGTGGCGTGTTCCATGGGGACCTACAAGGCTTCAACACCCCTAGTTGCAGTAATTTGATTATGTGGGGCTTTATGCCTTCCTTGGCTTCTAAGCTCATAGGATACTGTTTAACCTGAACAGGTGTGGCCGAAGTTTTTAATGAGACTACTATGGGTGGTTGGGCTGTGGCCAGCCCTAACCCCGCTGTTTCTGCCCAGGCCTCCGGAAACTCTTGTATCCAGTCCTCGACACCTTGGGTCTTTTCTAAAGGTTCCTCAAAAAGTTTATATTCATCATCTAAGCTTAGAGTCAGGGTCTTTAGTACCGGTGGGGTGGTTCCTTCTGCAGCCCTCACAATTGGATTGAGGAACTCGACCAGAGGGCCTGATTCAGTAAAGGTAATTCTTGCCCGTAATTTAGTTAACAGGTCCCGTCCCAATAGTGGGGCAGGACAGTCGGGTAAGACCAAGAATGAATGGTGGACCCTTCCATTTCCCAAGTCCACTGTTCTCTGAGTAGTCCATGGTCGGAATCGGCTCCCGTTTGCTCCCCTCACTAGGGCGCGCTTGTGTGAAAGAGGTCCCAGTGGTTGTTGGAGAACAGAATGGACCGCGCCAGTGTCTATCTCAAAGTTTATAGGAGTCCCCTCCACCTTAAAGTTTACCCTGAGCTCGGGGAGAGGGTCCGAGCCCCGTCCCCCCTAGTCCTCATCCAGTGCCAGCACCTCAGTGGGAAGAGGGCCCAGGCGCGTACCTCTGTTCTTCTTCTTCTTGGGGCAATCCTTGGCCCAGTGACCTCTCTCTCTACAAAAGGCGCATTGGTCTGAGGCCAGTTTAGGCTTATTTCCCGTGCGCGGGCCCAGGTTTCCTCTACTATCTCCCTGAAATGCCCTATCCTGTACTACCACAGCGGCCAGGACCTTAGTCATTTCCCTGCTCCTTCTTCTGTCTCGTTCTTTCTCCTCTTCCTCTCTCTCTCTCTCTCTCTCTCTCTCTCTCTCTCTCTCTCTTCTTTCCTCCTTCTCCTCTTGCGTTTCCCTTTTATTAAAGACCTTGTTAGCCTCTGTCACTAAGTCCCGAAGAGACATATCCTGTAATCCCTCCATTCTTTGCAACTTTCTTCTGATATCAGTAGCAGACTGACCTATAAAGGCCATGGCTACTGAGGCCTGATGCTCCTCTGACGTAGGGTCAAAGGGATTATACTGTCGGTAAGCTTCAAACAGCCTTTCTAGAAATAAGGAGGGGCTCTCGTCTGGTCCCTGTATCACTCCTCTTACCTTGGCCAAATTGGTAGGCTTTCGCCCTGCTTCCCGGAGACCCGCAGCTAGAGTCTGGCGATAAATTTGGAGATGTCTCCTACCTTCCGGTGAATTAGGGTTCCACTCAGGTCGTTTCAAGGGGGAGTATTCGTCAATGAGGTTCTGCAGTATGGTGGGTTGCCCGTCGGGTCCCGGCACATGTTTGCGAGCGTTGGTAAGGACGGCTTCCTTCTCTGCTGTAGTTAGCAGAGCAGTGAGGAGCTGCTGACAATCGTCCCAAGTGGGGCTATGTGAATTCATGACAGAGATGATGAGGTCAGTCAATCGGGTGGGGTCTTCCGAAAAAGGAGGGTTAAAGTTCTTCCAATTAAAGAGATCGGAAGTGGAGAAAGGCCAATACTGAAGGTAAGGCATCCGACCTCCCTGCCCATCGGGGATTTCTGTGCCGTAGGCTCGTAAGGGGAGGATAACTGCCTCGGCCTCAGTGGGGGGCCCTTCTCCCGCCCGGGCCTCCCGCCTTCTGGTTCTGAATGCTGGCCCGGGGGAGGCATTAGAGAACTCAGGGTTCAGGGGCGGAGCAGAGGTGTCAGGGGAACTTAGAGTGGGAGGCAGAGGTATAGGGGGAAGAGAAGACTGAGTAGCAGGTGCTGGCAATTGCAGGTAGGGCAGCGGTTCATCAAAAAGAAGGAGGTCCTGGGACTCTGGGAGGAGAGGTTTAGAGTTGTCAACATGGGCCGGAAGGGTGAGAGCTGGGGGTGGAGTGGTAGGGAGAGGGGTCAGTGCCGCCAGAGGAACCTGAAAGGACTTGACCCAGGGAGGGGGATGTTCGCATAGATCTTGCCAGACCAAAATGTAAGGCTCCTGGTCCGGGTGTCCTCGAGGGGCTGGCCGGTAGATGGCTCCCTTGACCTGGAGAACTGTTGGTAGGTGAAAGGATCCCTCAGAGGGCCAGCCAACCTGGAATGTTGGCCACTCTGCGGAACAAAAGGTCTGCCATTTGGCCTTTTTAATAATCAGAGAAAGATTCCGAGCACGAGAGTGGACCTCTGACCAGTGGAAGAGGGTGAGTGAGAGGGGAGTAGACAGAGATTGTCCCATGGTTCCAAAGACGGTGTCTCGGTAGAGAAAAAGGACAAGCGTGATCCAACCTACGAAAAAGAATGACGCAAGCGCAAGGCCTTTTGGAGAGGAAAGAAGAATAGAGAAGTAATAGAGCGGCCGATGATTTCTTCTTTGGCACACCAGATGCAGCCTCTCCGAGGCTACCACAAAAGAGGCCTCCAGGCGTCCCTGGCCCTCATCCACCTCCGGGGCGTCCCCCAGGGCTGCGGCTCGTGTCTATTCCCGACACGTCTGTCAGACACAAGGCTCACACACACAACAGTGTGCTGCACACCACTGTCACTGTGCTGCACACCACTGTGCTTGTGCCACCGATCGGTTAAAATGGTACCGGAGAAACAAAGAGAAAGAAAGAGGCGCCTTAACTTACCCCGCGGCTCAATCCGGCGTCCCTGGGGCAGGGTCCTCGGTGATCTCGGTGGAACCTCCAAATGTTGGGATCAGGAGTTCCCTAGCCCTGGGAGGCGCGGAGAGACCAGATAGACACAATTCCTGCAGGAGTAAAAACGGGGTTTATTTAGACCAGCATGCTGGGGCTCCGCAGCATACCCCAAAATCGGGCAGTGGCTGAGAGCCCCGAGCTTCTTCAAAGGGGGTCTTATATAGGCTCTCATCAACCATTACAACAAAACCTGCGCATTCCAAGGATCATAGATTCAAAAGTCAGTAGTTACATACATTGATTGTCAGTGGTGCAAGCAAGGTTATAGCCGGAATCATTAAGCCTTTAGTGAGAATTGCCAGGAATGGGCAATTTCCCCCAACCACCCGCATCCTGAGCTATCCTTTACCCAAGTCTGCAGGGTGCTTTAGTGAGACAATCCATTCCAGGATCGGGCAATTTCCCCCAACCACCCACATCCTGAGTTGTCCTTTACCCAAGACTGCAGGGTGCTTTAGTGAGACAATACATTCCAGGAACAGTAAATACACCTGAATCCTGTCACAAGAGTAGCCAAGCAGTTTTACAGAAAACAATGTTGCAAGTTAGCTGAAGCACAAGCAGTTTTAGAGAAAGCAATGTTGCAAGTTAGCTGAAGCACAAGCAGTTTTACAGAAAGCAATGTTGCAAGTTAGCTGAGGCACACAAAAATTTGATGCCCTAGCATGGATTCTTTCAATAGGAATCCAGGAATTTATCCATTTCTTCTAGGTTCTCTTGTTTCGTGGCATACAGACTTTCAAAGTAGTCTCTGATGATCTTTTGAATTTCTTTGGTTCTTTGTTTGTGATATCCCCATACTTATTTCTGATTCGATTTATTGGGGTTCTCTCTCTGTTTCTTTGTGAGTGTTGCTAGTGGTTTATCTATCTTATTTATTTTCTCGAATAACCAGCTCTTGGTTTCATTGATCTTTCGAATTGGTATTTTTTTTGGGGGGTTTCCACGTCTTTGATTTCTGCTCCAAGTTTTATAGTCTCTTTCCTTCTACACAATTTGTGCTCCTTCTGTTGACCCTTTCTAAGATCTTGAGCTGTGAAGTCAGGTTGTTTAAGTGCATCCTTTCTTCTATCCTGAGATATGCTTACAGAGCTATAAATTTTCCCCTTCAAACGGTTTTTGCTGCATCCCATAATTTTTGGTAGCTCGTGTCTTCATTCTCATTTGTTTCCAAGTATCTTTTGATTTCATCCTTGACTTCCCTCCTGATCCACTCGTTTTTAAGCATTGAGTTTTTTAATTTCCAGGTGTTTGATTTGTTTCTCCATATCTGTGTGTGATTCACTCCTATTCTCAGAGCATCTTGGTCTGAAAAGATTGTTGATACTATTTCTATCTTCCTGATTCTATTTAGGTATGTTTTGTGGCCTAGGACATGGTCTATTTTGGAAAATGTTCCATGCGCACTGGAGAAGAATGAGTATTTCTCTTATTTGGGTGGAAAGCTCTGTGCAGGTCTATACACCCTCTCTCTTCTATTTCTTCTTTCAAAGCCAACGTTTCCTTGCTGAGTTTTGTTATTGTTGATCTATCCAGAGGTGATAAGATGATGTTGAAATTCCAGCTACTATTGTGTTGCTAGAAATGTCCTCCTTAAAATCTGTTAGCAGTTGTTTTAAATATTTAGCTGTTCCCTCATTAGGTGCATATACATTTAAGAGTGTGATTTCTTCCTATTGTCCGTGTCCCTTCATGAAGAGAAAATAACCTTCATTGTCTCTTCTAATCTTTTTCAATGCAAAATTAATGCTATTGGATACTAGTATGGCCACCCCAGCTTTTCTGAGGTAGCTGTTTGCTTGTAGGATTGTTTTCCATCCTTTGACTTTGAGTCTGTGTTTGCTCTTGCTGTTGAGATGAGTTTCTTGTAGGCAGCAGAATGTTGGGTTCTGTCTCTGAATCCATTTTGCCACTCTGTGTCTCTTAAGTGGTGAATTTAGACCGTTGACATTGAGAGAGATTATTGTTATGGACTTTTGTGTCATCTTTCTGTAAGGGTGTGTTGTGGTTGTAGGGTTTGTTTTGTATTATAGTACCCCCTTTAGCCCTTATTTTAGGTTTGGTTTTGAGTCTATGAAGATCCTGAGCTGCTGTTTGTCTAGAATATACTGTACCACTCCTTGAATTTTGAGTGAGAGTTTAGCTGGATAGAGTATTCTTGGTGAAGCATTCATTTCAGTGAGATTTTTCACTATATCTTGCCACTGCCTTAGGGCTTGGGGGGTTTCCTCTTATGGATCTGCTGTGAATCTAAGGGGTACTCCATTGTATGTGATTTTCTTCTTTGACCTTGCTGTTTGCAGTATTGTATCTCTATCAGGAGCATCAATCATTCTAACTATGATGTGTCTTGGAGTGTTTTTGTTAGGGTCTCTTTTATCTGGTACCCTTCGGGCTCCTTTAACCTGAATGACTGCATTGTGGAGCTCTGGGAATACTTCAGCAATGATTTGTTTCACCGTGTTTTTTTCATCTGGATTGTTTCCCTGAGCTTCTGGTAGTCCAATGATTCTAATGTTGTTCCTCTTGGAATCATGTCCTAGGACTCTGATTCTCTGTAGAGCTAATTTGAGGTGCCTTGCAACTATGTGTTGTTGCCTGTTGGCTTGGTGCAGCTGATCTTCCAGCTCACTGATTCTCTCTTCAGCTGCGGTCATTCTATTGTTGAGAGAAGAGACTGAGTTTTTCATTTCATCTACAGAATCTTTTATTCGTGACATTTCTGCTCTCATTTCCTCGCGTAATTTGTCAATTTTTTCTGTCATGTTACTGGATATCTGTATAACTGTCTGATTGAGTTGATTGAACATTTTCATGACTTCGTATCTGAATTTTTTGTCTGAGAGGTCCCTTAGGTAAACAGTATCGACAGATTCTTCTGCATTCTTTTTGTTGTCCTCCCCATGTGGTGGGGATTTGCGTTGTTTCTTCATGTTGCTGGGTTTGGGACAAGATCAGTGCTGTGTGAGTGGTGAATAGGGAAAGACAGAGTCTCAGAGCTACTTTCCTGCAGGCGTCTCTCTTTAAACACTTTAAAGATACAAAGTGCAAAAATATGGAAGACTAGTTAGAAATAAAAGTTCCGTTAACAGCAATTATCTAGGTGATTTATAGATCTTTTTTGTCTTTCATATAATTTTCAATATGTTCTAGCTTTACCAATCAGTATATAAGACTTTCAGAAGTTAGGGGGGAAGGGTACTTTGAATAATTAAAACTATGATTTAAATCATATAAATAAATCTAAGGATTCTTAGAATAGGGTTTAGGGTACAGTACCTGGATTAAGGTGCAAGCCTGCATGAAAGCAAACTTGGTTTGATCCCTGACATCACAAAGTCTCCCAACCATTTCCAGCTTCATCCCTGGGACCTGTAAATTCTGGTCTCGAGGCCCTTGACAACCAACAGAGTTGCCTGGCCAAACTCTCAGGGCCCAAGCAGCATCCTGAAATGAACTTCATGTCCAGCTGTCCAGGAAATGCCAAGAAGGGTCTCAGAACTTCAGAGCACCATTTGGGATGTAGTAGCAACATACATGCCCCCATATCCCCAAGAAATATCCTTAGAATGAGTTCAACAGAGAAACTTGGATTTTTTCACAATACTGAGTGAGACTCATTTTAAAACAATTAAAACAGGATAAAACCATGAACATATCATCCTGAAAGCTAAGTTGTACTCCCACATTTGTTTACTTTCACTCTGGCTACTGGGAGAAAATGCAGCCAGAAATGAAACACTTCTCTTCTGCTAAAACAATGCCTGGGCATCAGCATACACACACACACCAAATATGGGTATTATTATTTGATTATTGCTTTTTATAATTGTTAATGTTCATTTTTAGCATGTATAAAGTTACTGTACTTCCTTCCACCACCATCAAACCCCCAAAATGGCTTAGAAATTATTAAATGGTGCCAGATCAAGTTCACCTGACACAGAGCTACATGGCTGTAAAGTCAGCCACAAACAGTACTCCAGAGTTCAGAACTATATCTTATGTGGATGCACTGCAAAGGGGTACTTATGGATTACAAGGAGTCAAAGAAATTGAAAAGCCTCTAGAAGTATGAGAGAGTTAACTAACGCTTCATTCCTATGGTGAAGTTACACTTCTTAGAAAATGTATAGATGGAGGAAAGAACAGGAGCACAGCTGAGATATTGAAACAAAAGCAAATGTTCCCCTAAGATGGGGAAACTACACAATCACATTAGTAAATACAACTCAAATTAGCCAGGGTCAGAAAGGCAAAACACTAAAGATGGAAAAAAACAATTGGTAACCCAAAAGGTGATTAATGCTCTACTTCAAACCCACTCAGCAATGTACCACTGCTAAGGCAGTGAACTTGAAAAGGAGATGGTAAGTTTCACCTTGCTCTGTGTTAAATTTTACGTATCTGGTCATATAACTCAGATTAATTAAGCTCCACTCTGAGAAATTGTTCAGAAATATCACTGTTTCACATGTCTACAAAATAATCCTTTGTTTAAACAAAACTCTCCTGTCACTGGCTAGAGCTCTACTATGGTGCAGTGATAACTACACCCAGTGGGAGATCCCTAGGATATCATCTAACACATAGCCTCTCATTCCAGATAAGACAGAATCCACATCATATTAAATAATTCTGAGTTCCATGAGGTTTTTTGGTTTTGTTTTTCAACATTATTCCTGGTAGTGCTTGTGGGGCATGGGATCTGTTCAGGGATTAAACTTGAGACTCTTGCATGCACTCAGTCCATTATATTACTGATCCATAAAAGTACTTTTTGCTTGGTTTGTTTTGGGGGCCACATCTGGGAGTACTCAGGAATTAATCTCAGATCTGTGCTCACAAATCAGTCTTGGCCAGGTTGAAGGGACCATATGTTCTGCCAGGAATTGAACATGATTCGGTTTCATATAAGACAAGTGCTCAACCCATTGTACTATTGCTCCAGCCCTCCCATAATGTTTCTTTCATTAATTACATTACAGAGGTTGTATAGATAAATAATAACCAATAAACGAGAAAATGTTAAAGGAAAAACTGATAAAATCTAGTAGAATAGAAGAGTGTTAAGTGACTCAATTGAGCTTTCATTCACCAAATACATAGTGAGAATCTGCTTCTCACTCACTCACTCATGAGTCCAAACGATATGTCCTGTAACTTAGGTAAAGGTAAAAAGGTAAAGGCCCTCCCGTTGATCGTCGATTTCGTCTAGCGGGCCCAGTAACGTCTCCATTGGAGACTTTGTTGTTACTGTGTCTGGCATATGGAATACTCTCGGTAGCTTGCCGGGCTCTCCGAGAGGGGCGGAGGAATCGAACTCGGGTCGGCCATGTTGGCTGCTTGTAAGGCGAACGCCCTACCCGCTGTGCTATTGCTCCAGCCCTTATTAAAACACAGATATAAACAAAATTGATAAACTTAATAAAGTGTTTTATGTAACCAAGTAACACCTTCAGGAATATACCATCATTTGATAGTGAAAGAGGAAGCCTCAGTTTCCCCTCGCCAACAAGAGGGGTGTCCACTCTTCCCCCTCACAAGCAGTTTCATTTTCCCCATTGATCTACTACAACTCATGTTCAAGGCCAAATCTTAAACATTCCCGAAGTTCCCCAGGACCATATTCTCCTGTCCTAGAATTGGGAGTCACAAGGCTAAGATAATGAACAATACCTGAGGCAGACGACCAGAAAGATAAACCAGCATGACCACCCTGTAGATTCCCTGCATTCTCTGTCACACAAAGACCTGGTTTTCCTGTCAAAGTCTCGCAAAAAGAGCCATAGGCCCACACTAAGTTCCTTCCCATTTTGGGAATCTCCTATTTTTTCTCTTCTACTTATCAGTAAACTTTTCTACTTTCTAACTCTGAGAATCTTTATTAATTAATATTTTCATTCTTGAAAATATTGAAGAGCCAGGGATTCGCGATTGAACATAGAAACCCTCTGCCCCCACTTCTCCTGCACCTGCATCAATAGTATTCGGGGGGCGGGGTCCAATTTGACCACGTCCAGCGGTGCTCTGATTTTTCTGCCTCTCATGGAACACATGTGGTGTTGTGGACCTGAACTGGACCTGCAGCATGAAGGCAAGCCTCCTACTTCCTGCTCTTTATATTTTGGATTTTGGTTCACACCTCGCTTTGCTCAAGGATTACTCTTGGTGGACTCAAGCGACCATATGGGATTCCAGGCATGGATCTCGGATCCCTATGTGCAAGGGAAGCGCCCTACCCATTGAACTATCTGTCCAGTACTAAATCCTGTTGCTTTAGAGGATAGTGGCAAAAGTAATTAAAATACATTCTCTGACTTTAGAATGTAGTGCTGGAAGGGAAATTCTGGCCCCCAACCGCCGCCACCCAATACAGGCAACTTTAATATGAGTTGAAATAAGTGACTTTCGGGGTCGTCCCGGTGGATGTCTCGGTTACTCCTGGCTCAGCACCGCCACCTGGTGGTATTTGGGGGGATCGTGTGTTGTGCTTGACGCGCTGAGGGCGATTTTCCGAGTGCGCAGGCGCAGTGCAGGTACCGCCCCCTCAACGCAATGTCCTGTCCTGCAGCTGGTGCAGGGCGAGCCGGGCTCTGTCGCTCTGGCTACACTCGCTCCCGACTGAGTGTGACCGGCCTCCGGTGTCCGCACATCCTGCGGGGATCTCCGGGAGACCCCAGGCACGCGGGCGCTCGCAGTAGGGGAGCCGAGGGTGCGCCCCTGAGTGAGGAGGCGGTGCCTGGAGCGAACTCGGTGGTCCGAGCGCGGCTCCCTCCTGTCCGGCTCCAGCCGCGGGTCTCCCTGTGCAGACCACGGTCACCCAGTGTAGACGCCAGTCACGGTGCAGATCCCAGTCACCATCCAGACCCCCGTCACTGGTGCAGACCCCGCTGTCCATCCTCCGGCAGGCAGTGCGCGCCTGGTGGGCTGCCTGCCCTGCTGTCACTCAGGGCTCCAATATGCTCTCCTGCCCTGGACTCCTCCCTGGGCTCTCCTGGGCTCCTCTCTGTGCTCTCCTCTCCCGGGCTCCTCCCTAAGCTCCTTTCCCTGACTGTAAAAACTCCTTTTACCCAGGTGTCGCTAGGAATGATCACAGATTAACGGATGTTCATGGGCGCTCCTGGTGGCTCTCACTGTTCAGTGCTCTTGAACCGCTTCCCCACCTGGGATGACCATTGCCTGAGGCCGACAGAGGAGAAACGAGGGCCAAGCTGGTTGATAATCAGTTGCCTTATTCCATCTCTTGTCTCTCCCAAACTCTCTCCACCATTTTCTGCCCCTCTAGTCATGACTCCCCAATTTACCCCAACTCTCTCCAACTCTCTTCAACCTCTCTTTAACACACTCCACAATTCTCTCTCCAACCCTCACTCGCTAACTCTGTCTCTTGCTCTGCCCACATCTCCAACTCTGCCTCTCTCCAACTCTACCTTTCTTTTTTCACCAACTCTCTGCAGCCACCTTTTTTACCCTCTCTTCTCCAACCAAGCCTCCCAAACCGTGCCTCCCCCCACCCCAGGTACAATAAACAAGTTCTTCACGCCTTTCTGACCACCTGCAGCCCACCAGGGCAAAACAGCACTTAAGGTGTGTTTCTCCCCTCCTTAGATCAGAAAGTTAATTAACATCTTAATTCAACTTACTAATAATTGCCATTCTGTATGGACACAGGAATAGACACAATTAGACTTGTAGGACAACTCTCCTGGGGACATCTCACCACAGACTCAGACTACAGTGCTCAGGCCGGATCGATCATTCCTAACTACAGTAGGGCCCAAATGTAGTTATTACTTTGGTTCATGACGGAACATATCCACGACCTTGCTCTTAACTTATAGTTCAGTATTAGGGGACTTTGGCCAAGCCCATTTTGATGCCAGGGTAGTTCACCGCTTGCCCTGGGTCCATCCAGTCCATCATCAGGGCCCTGATTTGGGGGATGTAGGCAGTAAGGGCAACTGAGGCTTAATTTGAGAGAGCAGATGTCTAGGAGGTAATATTATCTGGAGTCAATCATCTCCCAAGTTACAAAAGCATGTCTTTTTAACTGTCTTCCTGTGTCCATACAAAAAGCAATTGCTCTGAGGTAGCTAACTATGCAAAGGACAGTAAGAAGAGAAAAACAATATTTACAAGCCAGCAAGAGTCTGATCAGGAGGCAAAGGTAATTGACAGGTTGGGGGACAAATCAACAAACCCAAGCTCCCTGTGGCTGGCAAGGAAAAGCAAACCAATGTTCTCCTACAGGAGAGAAATTGGGGACATTGGTTGTCGAAATGTGCACTGGGGAAGGGATGGGTGTGGAACATTGTATGACTGAAACCAAATCATGAACAGCTTTGTACCTAGATCTAATGGTGATCCAATAAAAAAAATAATAAAACAATGTGAATTGGGGTAGGGTCCGGTTCTGTAAAGTAAGTATTGATTTGACTATGTTTAAAGTTGAAAAGAGAAAATAATACATAGGGCAATTGTTCATCTGAGGACAACAGGTAAGTTTAGGCCAAGTATTTGGTATAGGATATCATAACAATGTGAATTAGGATGTGGTTGGGGTTATTAGAGAAAGAGTGTTGGTTCATTTGAGGCTAATTAGGCAGAGCCTTTGGTGTGGGTTACTAAAAGAATGTGAATTGCATTCAGGTTTGGGTTTGGATTAAAGTTTTGTTTGATAAGGGTTTGACTGCTTTTAAAACTGAAAATGAAGGAAAGTCTAGGGAGATTGTTTGGTTGAGGCTAATAGGTAAGTTTATGCCCAGCCTTTAGGTTGGGGATTATAAGAATGTGGCTTTGCTGTTTTTGGTTTACTGTTATTAGGGTTTGGGTTCTGTTAGAGTAAGGATATAGACTGGGCTACTTGTACAAGTACAAGCACTGTAGCACTATCCTCCAGTTGTTCATCGCTCGAGAGGACACCAGTAACGTCTCCATTATGAGACTTGTTACTGTTTTGGGAAAATCGAATATGCCACGGGTAGCTTGCCAAGCTCTTCCATGCGGGCAGGATACTCTCGGTACTTGCTGGGCTCTCCTAGAGAGACGGAGGAATCGAACCCAGGTCAGCCACGTGCAAGGCAAATGCCCTACCCACTGTGCTATCACTCCACCCACAAGTACAAGATGCAAGTAAAGTATAGGGAGATTGTTCGCTAAAGGCTAATAGATAAGGTTAGGTCAAGCCTTCGGTTAGGGTTACTCAAGGATAATTTTTGCTTAGGACTAGTGTTCTGTTATAGTAAAGGTATAGTTTGGGCTATGTTTAAAGGTAAAGGTAAAGGTAAAGTCCCTCCCGTTGTTCATCGATTTGCTCGAGCAGGCCCAGTAACGTCTCCATTGGAGATTTTGTTGTTACTGTGTTTGTCATATCGAACACATCACGGGTGGCTTGCCAGGCTCTGCTGTGCAGGCGAGATACTCTCGGTAGCTTGCCGGGCTCTCCGAGAGGGGCGGAGGAATCGAACTCAGGTCAGCCATGTTGGCTGCGTGCAAGGCAAATGCCCTACCGCTGTGCTATCACTATGTTTAATGTTGAAAATTAAAGTGAAGTATGTGGTGATTGTTCAGTTGAGACTATCAAGTAAGATTAGACTAAACCTTTGGTATGGATTATTAAAAGGATTTTCTAAAATAATTGAACAAAACAACTTTTGAGTTATGGAGCTTCTCAAGAATATTCAAATATATGACTGTAGAGATTCAAAAACTTGCCACCCCAAATTATGTCTTGGAGTGTCTGGAGAGTTGGTAGAGCAGAAAGACTGATCTGGGTTGAGTCCCCAGAACCCTATCTGGTCTCACCAGGAGTAAGCCCTGAACATAAACCAGTGTGGCCCCTCCAAAATGAAAAAGCAAAAGCAAAATATGTCTTGGACTGAAGGTGAACTTCATGGCAGGGATACTGAAGATACAATGTAGTTTACAGCTGAAGGGATATTTTCCTCACCAGATCAAATAATTCTGTTCACACTTCTTTCATGGTGATCTTCAGCATGAAATAAGCCAGATCTAAGTCAGCCCCTTAATTCATATCTGACAATGGAGGACAAAAACATGCATAAAAAAAGAAATATTTAAAACCCCCACCCCAGCAAAACTCCTATGGATGCAGACTGTTAAATAAGCATAGATCACCTGACTACAATGAATGCAGAATTATTGATGTGGATAAGATACCTTGAAACTAGGATTTTGATGGACGCCCTCTTCCTGAGTCTCTAGCCCTGCGGCGCCTCCTGTGCTGTGGGCACACACATTTCTCTTCGAGAGCCAACAGGCATTAGGATGCTGTCTGGAGTATAAAACAGCAGAAGGAACTGTTTATTTTTAATACCTAAGTGGGGGCCTGAAGAAATAGTATAGCACGTAGGACACTTACCGTGCACATGGTCAACCCAGGCTCCACTCTAGGTATCCCATGTGGCTCCCTGAGCACTGTCAGGAGTGATCTCTGAGCCAGGACTAAGCTCTGAGCACAACTGAGTGTGACTCCAAAACAAAACAACCAGTAACATATCTCCATTTCTGTGAGAAGCTGAAACTGCACTCAAAGCAAGGCTTTCAATCTTGGTGGGGCCTGGCTTGAGCCACTTCTTCTGGGGTCTCTTGAGAAACTGTGTTCTAAATCAGGCAGGTGATGGGGCTGCTTCCAGGGGGAAGTTCCCTAACAGCCCTGAGTAAGCATGCTCCAGCAGGCTGAATCATCAGTGTTTAAAGGTGTGTGCTTGGTGAGGAAGGGCTCCCTGCAAGGAGGCAGCAAAGACCTTCTGAGGAAATAAAGAATCCTAATATAATCATGTATGAAAAAACATCAACGGCTAAGACCCAGAGACTATAAAAACCCAGCTCCTGGAAGCAGGTGACCACTAGTCTTATTATCTCGTTCTTACTTTGGAGAACCCGGCAGGCTACTGAGGGTGTCCTGTTCGCATGGCAGAGTCTGGCAAACTTCCCGTGTCATATTCAATATGCCAAATATCAGTAACAATGATAGGTCTCATTCTCCTAACACTAAAAGAGCATTGAATATGGCTCTTTTAAAATCTCAGGGCTAGAAAGAAGGAGACATTACTGGTGCCTGCTCGAGGCAATCGACGAACAACAGGTTGATCATTATCGTGATCGTGATGGTCCTGGTACCTGTAGAACCAGTGTCTGAAAGCCATTCTTTATTTTCAGTGACAAGATATTTGAAACTCAGGATCTTATAGATTCTCAGGGAATTAGACTACTACATCACTGTATCACTGTCCTCCCGTTGTTCATCGATTTGCTCAAGCGGGCCCAGTAACGTCTCCATTGGAGACTTTGTTGTTACTGTGTTTGGCATATCAGTACGTCACGGGTAGCTTGCCAGGCTCTGCATGCGGGCGAGATGCACTCGGTAGCTTGCCAGGCTCTCGGAGAGGGGCAGAGGAATCGAACTCGGGTCGGCCATGTTGGCTGCGTGCAAGGCAAATGCCCTACCGCTGTGCTATCGCTCCAGCCCAGACTACTACATAGTTTTTCAAAACTACTTACAACTCTAATAATTGAGAAACAGTAGGAAAACAACTCTTCAGTGTTAAACATTTTAATTATTTGCACTTATTACTATTAATGAGGGCTGGAGCGATAGCACAGCGGGTAGGGTGTTTGCCTTTCATGTGGCCGACCCAGGTTTGATTGCTCTGCCCCTCTAGGAGAGCCCAACAAGCCACCGAGAATATCTCGCCCTCACAGCAAAGCCTCGAAAGCTACCCGTGATGTATTCAATATGCCAAAAACAGTAACAACAAGCCTCACAATTTGTTACGAGACATTACTGATGCCCACTCGAGCAAATCAATGAACAACGGGAGGACAGTGCTATAGTGCTACTATTTATGAAAAGTTAAGCATAAAATGTGTTTCTTAAAATATTTAGTGAATTTAAATTTATCTAAAATTACATTGCAGAGAGGGAAGGGACAGACGAGACAGGACAAAAATCAGTGGCGGAGGTGTTTGGACACATTAGTGGAGATGCAAGTGAATAACATATACCCCTAAAGCAGAAATATTAAAACAATTTGGGGGCAGTTGAGTCACACCCAGAAGTGCTTGGGCTCCTCATGGCTCTGTACTGAGGAGTTACTCTTGACTGCTCCAGTGAATGTACACTGTGCCGGGGACCAAGCCTGTGAGTTTACCCTACACTGCTGCTAAACCCTGGGAGACATCTGAAGCCTCCTGTCGCCTTATTACCTCAGAAAGTGCCTGTCTGCTGCCCGATACAGGACTGCCCCTCTGTGGGTGCTGCACCTGGGCAGAGGCCCGGGGCACCTCGACTATGTTCCCCAGGAAGGCTATGTTGGCTGCTGGGCCTGCAAGAAGACAGGACACCCCCTGGCAGTGGTGCTGGGCTGGGCGTGTGTCTGGCAGCACATGGCCTTTGCGCCCCTCAGTACGCATGTGCGACCACTGGGCTGGTTCCAGGGTCTCTCTTGAGGTTGGGGAGACTTCCCCATGGGATGCTCCGGAGATCTGGGGGCGCCATGAGTGATTCTTTATATTTCTAAAGCATTTGGTACCATGATTTCTAATGCTATTACGATAGGTTTCCATGGACAGAATGTCCCTCTAGCACACCAGCACCAGAGTATCCACTGCCCTCTGCTGTAGTGATAGGGGCCCATAGACACAGAGTCCTACACACCAGTACCAGGGCACCCACTTCCCACAACTCACTGTCCACTGCTACAGTGATAGGGGACCATGGACACAGTGTCCTACACATCAGACCAGAGCACCTGTATGTCTGTCTGTCTGTCTGTCTATCTGTCTACCCCACCCCCTCTCATTTCCCTTGTAGGTAGTGTTGTTTGCAATACTGTTACTGAAAGGGTATCATACATATCCCTTTACCTCCTTTCAGCACTGCCCACTGCTACAGTGGTAGCGGTCCATGGACACAGTGTCCCTCCACCACACCAGCACCAGAGGGTCCACTGCCCACCCCAGCCATGGCTCCAGTACCCTCTCCCCAGCCAGTTCCTCTCCCCCATATTCTCTTCCCCTGCCACCCAGAAAACTCCACTCTGTAGGTCAGTTCTTACTTTTTATAGTGTCTGGCATTTATTATTTCCTTATTATGTCTATTTATATGTCACATTAAAACAATGTCATCAGCAAAGCGGAGGTGGTGTAGTTGCCGACCATCTATCTTCACTCCCATTCCTTCCCATTCCAGTCGTCGCATGATGTTCTCGAGGGTGGCACTGAAGAGTTTCAGTGAAATGGTATCACCCTGCCGCACCCCTCTCTTGACATCAACGATCACTTCTTTGTAGAATGGTGAGATCCTGGTAGTGAATCCGCAATACAGCTCACGGAGGATCCTGATGTATTGGGTTTGAATGCCCTGATTGGCTAGGGCTTCAATGACCGCTTCCGTCTCAACAGAATCAAAGGCCTTCTTTAAATCAATGAACGTTAAGCAGAGCGGCATCTTGAACTCCCGAGAAACCTCAATGAACTTGGTTATCGTGTGGATATGGTCGATGGTGCTGAATCCTTTGCAGAACCCTGCTTGCTCGCATGGTTGTCCTTCATCTAGTGTTCTGCCAATCCTATTCAGGATGACTCGAGTGAACAACTTGTAGATGACAGACAATAGGCAGATCGGGCGATATTTGCCAATGTCATGGATGTCTCCCTTCTTGAACAGTAGTACGGTCCTGCTGGTTTTCCATTGGGACGGAACCTTGCATTCAGACAGGTAGCGAGTGAAGAGCCGAGCCAGTGTATTGATGAGTACTGACGGCAGGTTCTTCAGGTGTTCAGGTCTGACCTTGTCTGGGCCGGGTGCTGTTTGTTTCTTTACCGACGAAATGGCGTGTCGGATTTCGGAAGGGAGAACGTTGGGAACGACATACCCATCCTGTGGAATTTGGTATGTTGGCAAGTGGACATGGCTATCAAAGAGATTTGAGTAGAAGTCATGGATAATCTTCTCCATTGCCGTTCTGGAGGATGTGATGGATCCATCAGGACGTCGGAGGGCAGTCATCTTGGTCTTATAGTTGGCGAAGGACAGGCGGGCGTTACGAATACTTTTCCCGGCTTCTGCCGCACCTACCAGTAGTTCTGCTCTTCTCTCTTTGAGGTCTTCCTTGATCGCATCGCTGCACTGCTTTGCAAGCTCGGACGTTAGCTTGCGGTTGCCTGAGGCATGCGCCAAACCACGCTGGCGAATTAGCTCAAGAGTTTTCGAAGATAGGCGACTTTTTGTGGCTATCTCTCTCTTGGCGTTCCTCGCACATTCATGGAGGTGCTGAACCAGTCGATCATATTCCTCGTCAATGTTGTCAACAATGGCATCTTCCCATGTTGCCGCAATAGTACCAAAGAGTTCCCAGTTGGTGGTCATTCTGGGAGTTCTCTTTTTGAACTTTGCAGCCCTTTCTCCCCGCTCTGTGAAGTAGAATTTTGCACGAAGGAGACGGTGGTCCGATCCCGTTCGAAATTTTGGGACAACAGCGACATCAGTCAGGCAAAACCGTCGATTGAATATGATGTGGTCTATTTCGTTGTGGAATCGTCCACCGGGAGACTCCCATGTCCATCGTTTAGATTCTGCCTTCTGGAACTGTGAGTTACCATGAATGGTCTTGGTCGACATGATGAACTCGGACAGTCTCTCACCCTGTTCGTTCCATTCTAGGCCATGGGTCCCGATATGAAGTTCTTCAGCTGATCTTCTCGGTCCTATCTTGGCATTAAAATCACCCACAATGATCTTGTAGAAGGTGTGGTCTTCTTTATAGAACTTCTCTAGCTCCATGTAGAACTTCTCAATTTCTCTTTCATCATAATGAGATGTTGGTGCGTAGACAACGAAGATAGAAACTGCAGGCAGTGAGCCACATCTATTCAAATGTAAACGTCCGATTCGGGTTGTTAGGCATTCCAATGAGTCAATGCTCTTGGCCAAGTTTGTATTGACAAGGACACCGACGCCTCCAACACCTGTTTTATCACATGTTCCGAGGAACAATTCTTCTCCAGTGTCAAAAACGGCATGGTGAGATTCGTGCCTTCTTGTCTCGGTCAGACCAAAGAAGTCGTACTTGATCATTCGCGCTTGTACCATCAGGTCCTCGATGGATGCATCTGATGCTAGCGTACGTGCATTGAAAGTACAGATGATCATTTTTGTCTTCCTTCATTGTGGCAGCCTAGGTCAGCCTTGAGATTTTGTCGGCCTCTCCTTTCTCATCCTTCTCAGTGCTGCCATGTCGGTGAAGCCTTCAGGGTCAGGTGAATGAGACCAGTTGTAGTTACTGGTTTTGGCATATCGAATACACAGCGGATAGCTTGCCAGGCTCTTCCGTGCGGGCAGAATACTCTTGGTAGCTTGCCAGACATTCTGAGAGGGATAGAGGCTTTTGGGGTGACCTCTAATCACCCTTGTAGGTGCTACCATATTTGAACCCTATCAAATATGGTACGACAATTCCAGAAGATGGGTATTTGGTGTATTATGATGTGTCTTATGACCCGCAAAGTGGCCGCAAATCAGCCAAGCGGCACAAATGCTGGCCGACTTTGACCGTGAGTGTGGAAAGGTAGGACTACAGCTGAATCTTACGAAGACAATGTTTATGAGAAACAGCCTTGTTCCTGACGCCCCATTCGCTCTCAATGGAACGACCATCTCCGAATGCAACAGCTATGTGTACCTAGGTCGAGAGGTCAACATGACAAATGACCTGGCACCCGAGCTGCGCAGGAGGAAGAGAGCGGCTTGGAACGCCTTCAAGAACGTCGAAGCAATAGCTAAGAGGACGAAGAACCTCCGGCTCCGGGCACATCTCTTTGATTCCACTGTTCTTCCTGCATTAACATATGCCTCAGAGACCTGGGCCCTACGTAAACAAGATGAGAATGCCATTCAGGTCTCCCAAAGAAGAATAGAAAGAGCTATGCTTGGAATATCACGTTTCACTCAAATGAGAGAACGAGTCCGGAGTTCTGATATCCGTCAACGATCAAGGATCAGGGACGCTGTCTCATTTGCCAAGGTGTCGAAAATCAGATGGGCTGGTCACTTAATGAGATTTAAAGACGACCGTTGGACTAGAGCTGTTACTGATTGGATTCCACGGGATGTCAAGAGACCGCGTGGCCGCCCACCTACCAGATGGTCAGACTTCTTCGTCAAGATCATGAACGATCAGTTTGAGGCTCTTCATGATCCCAGAGCGAACAGATGCCATTGGGCTACACTAGCACGCGACAGGGACAAATGGAGACGTTACTGGCGCCCGCTCGAGCAAATCGACGACTAACGGGAAGTTAAGTGATTAAGTGATATGTCACATATGAGGGATAGATCTATGCACACCTACGTAAAGTTCATCAGTGGCAAGATTACAGCTGTCCAGGAACCGACCACAGGGTGATGGGGGCAGAATGGAGACACAATTGGGTGTGGGGATCGAAGAAACAACGGGTGAGGAGGAGGAAACCTAAAAAAGGTAGACAGAGGGAAGGCGGCAGCAGACCAGACACTGTACCTGTGCATCTGCTCTTGGCAAGGAAAGAGTGTTGTGAAGACTGAGGTGGAGAGCCTTTATGCACCCAGATCAGAACACAACAATGGGGCACTGTAGGGCCGTGGAGAGATGAAGATGCAGGGATGAGGGGAGTGTAGATGAGGACATGAACATCAGTGACTGCCATCCCACTGCTCTGTGTTCTCAAGAAGAGGCAGCGAGCTCTCCAGATGAAAGGGAGAGGAGGAAGTGGATGTGCCTCTTTTCTAAATGGAATCACCATGAGACACAGTTACAAAACTTTCATGTTTGAGTTTCAGTCATACAATGATTGAACAACCTTCCCTCCAGCAGTGCACATTTTCCACTACCAATGTCCCCATTATTCCCCGAGCCCAGCCTCCCCCTGCCTCTTTGGCAGACAATTTCCCCCATACTCTCTCTCTAGTTTTGGGCATTATGGTTTAAAATATAAATACTGAGAGGCTATCACATTCGGTCCTTTATCTACTTTCAGCATCCCGGTCGACCTCTCCAACCATCATTGACCTACTGATCCCTCCTCTATTCCAACTGCCTTCTCCCCCAGCTCACAAGGCAGGATTCCAACTGTGGAGCAATCCATACTGGCCCTTGTGTCTACTATCCTTGGGTGTCAGTCTTGACGGAGCACAGAACCTGAATAAGATGGTGCAAACAATGTGACAATGTAAGCATCCCCATCCCTGCAACAAGGGACACATACTTATCATGGCAAAGGGACTCCATGATGGAATTGAGGACCGGGAAATTGGAGATGTTCCTGGATCATGTCAGTGGGTCCTATATCATCAGAGGGTCCTTCAACTGGAAGGAGGCTGGGGACTTAGGTGAGAGAACAGATGTGGTGAGAGGAAGACTCAGATATGTTCCCTGAGTGTGCCAGAAGGGGTACTGGGCCAGGAATGGGGGCAGCATCTGGAAGCTGGAATAACCAAAGCGACCATGTGCCATACACCATCCAAAGGAAGCAGAGGTTGCACCTCGATTTCAGACTTTCACTTCCAGCGACATCATAATGCATTTTCAGGGGCTGGAGCGAGAGTACAGCAGGTAGGGCTTTTGCTTTGCATGTGGCCAATCCGGATTCGATTCCCCACATCCCATATGGTCCCCTGAACACTGCCAGGAGTAATTCCTGAGTGCATGAGCCAAGAGTTTCCCCAGTGCATCGCTGGGTGTGACCCAAAAAACATAATGAATTTCCACTATGTTAGTCACCTTATTTGAGGTGAGCTGTCACAGCTTCCCTGGTGCCTGAGTGTTGGGCTAATCTTGGAGAGTGGGAATGTGCCAATCATCCTTTTCCCTCAAAATCCCACCAGGAGTCCTTGTAACCTCCAACTCACTACCAGTGTCCGGCTCTCAAAGGACAGAGGAGGTTTTTGGCATTTCAGTTACCCCCCACCTCACTCTGCCACTCTCTAGCACTCCCAAAGAACAAAGTTTTTCAGCCCAGCTGAGCCTCAAGCACTGCCTCAGTCCCCTACCCACCAGCAAGAAAAGCCGCCTTCTATTTCCCTATGCCTCCTAACTTATCTTACTTTGTCTATCTCTCTCCCATAAATAAATATTCAACCCTCTTATTACACATACAAAAAAGGCAAATTCCCCCACCAACGCATTCAACTCACAGGGCAGAACCACTCACCAGCAGATATCCCCTTTCAGGATCCATTCATTCTCCAAGAGTCAGTTTTCTCCCATTCTTCCAGATCAGCAGTCACCCTTCCATTGGCCTCTCTCTCCTCGTGTACATTCACTCACACACCCTCCTATCCCTTGGTTATCCATTCACCTTTGTCCATCTATCCATCCATTCTCCCATCATTCTCATAGAAATCCCCGATCAGCCAATATATCTTCCCGTTCCACCATCCAATGACAGACCCACCATCTTTCCTGTTACCCTCCCACCTGGCTTCCAGTACTCATCTGCCATCGCATTAATACATTTAGACAACAAAAATTCAGGAGAATATTTTTAGTTCAGAGATAAAAACGTAAGTAAAATAAAAAGAATTATTTTAGAGCTAGACCTTGTAAGTAATGTGAAGAAAACTCAGTAGGGAGATGCAATTATAGGGGGAATATATTTAGCTGATATGAAAATTCAAGCTTCTTAGGAAAGGAGGAAAAGGACAAACTCAAAGGAATGATGCACTGTTTCTTGAATAAACAACAACTCAGGAACTTCGTAGACTCAAAACCAATCTTAAAAGGACTAAAGGGGCTACTGTAAGACAAGACAAATCCCTACAAGCACAACAAACCTCTACAGAAAGATGGCACAAAACCCCATACGATAATCTCTCTCAATGTCAATTAAGAGACAAAGAGTGGCAAAATGAATTAAAAACCTGAACCAAACATTCTGCTACCTACAGGAAACATATCTGAACAGCCAGAGGAAACACAGACTCAAAGTCAAAAGATAGAAAAGAATCCTTCAAGCAAACAAATCCCTCAAAGAAGCCAGGGTGGCCATAATAATATCCAACAACAAAGATTTTAGGCTGAAAAAAATTATAGAGGCCAACAAAGGACATTTTTTTAATAATCAAGGGATATGTACAGCAGGAAGAAAATCACACTCCTAAACATATACGCACCCAATGAGGGACCACCAAAACACTTAAAACAAATTTTAAGAAACTTCGAGGAGGATATTGGTAGCAAAACAATAGTAGTTAGAGAATTCAACACCATCTTATCACCTCTGGATAGATCAACAAGATTAAAACTTAGAAGGAAGTCATGGAAGAATGCCTTTGGAGAAAGAATGGCTTTGAAGAATGGCTTTGAAGGAAGAAATGGAAGAGAGAGAATTAATAGATGTATACAGGCCTTTCCATCCCCCAAAATGTGAATACACATAATTTTCTGCAAATGTGCACATGGAAGATTTTTCAAGATAGACTATGTGCTGGGTCCCAAAACATACCTCAATAGAATCAGGAAGATAGATAGATGTATACAGGCCTTTTCATCCCCAAAAAGGTGAATACACATACTTTTCTGCAAATGTGCACTAGGAACATTTTTCAAGATAGACTATGTGCTGGGTCCCAAAACATACCTCAATAGAATCAGGAAGATAGAAATTGTATCCACTAACTTTTCAGACCATGACGCATTGAAGTCTTCCAGCAAACCTTCATAAAGTTGTGTGGACACTAAATCATATACAGCATGGGGCTGGGAGAACTGTCTGGAGATATTGCCTGGACATAAGGATCTTGGGTCAGAGAGATTGTTGGGTCAAAGTGCTGAGCATATGTTCTGCATGCAGGAGTAAAAGGTCACTATCCAACACTGCAGGTCCCCTTAATGCTGAAGGAATGACACACTCACCACCAGAGTCAGAAAATTCCCTGAACACCTCTTGGTGTGGCCCAAACACACAGAGAAACACATACAGAGAGATGTTGTCTATAAAATCATAAAACACACAGAAGAAAAGTTAGGGGATATATTCTGGGCTTTCAACATTAGGGATACGTTCAGACACATCTCCAATGGGGAGGGAAAAGCAATCAAGAATACATGAATGGTGTGAGTTTCCAAATAAAGGAGTGTGCACACATGTGGGACTCAAGTGTTTGGTGGCCGAGAGCCACCTTTCAGGCTAGATGACAGCAAGAGATGGACAAAGGATTGAGGGAACAGGGGAACTGGACCCCAGAATTGTCAGTAGCCAGTTTCTCTCTCCTCCCCAATGTAGTCTGATCTCTCTCCTTACTGCACAACCATAGTTGTACTTTTGCTCGTAGTCCCAGTCATCATAGTTCCGTCATCCTAGTCTCCTCATAGATCTCAACGTCCTCTACTTCCAGGCATTGTTCTTATATTCCTTGTCATCCTCCTAGTTCCCTCTTTCCCCTTACAGTATAGTAATATAGAAATCATGAAGGGCGGGGGTACACATAGGTGGGGTTGAACAATATCAGAACATCAAACAGAGATAAAGCTAGTCATTCAAGGGAAGTTCTAGGAGATTAACTCAAGGACAAAATCTCACCTGAGGGTTCAGCACTCCAGATAACTAGGAGCACTCCAGATTACTAAGAGATCTGTACAAGGGTGGGATTGCATCTAGGGTGTATTGCTTTCTCCTTTCCTTAGCTAGTAAGTAATCCATTTGAACAATCATAGTAACTTCTTATACAATTTCTAGTCATTTTTGTATGAACACAGTAAGAACTATATTAAGCTTAAAGGTTGGCTCTTCCTGGGACATCTTGCTATATATTCCAAACCACAGTCCTCAGGCCAGGCTAGTTGATCCTAACCTCAGCAGGGTCCTTATTCAGTAACTTCTTCTTGGGTCATGACAGAGTCTGTTCCACGATGATGCTCTTAACTTATTATACTTCATACACTTAGTTTGTCCCTTTCCGATGCCAGGGTAGTTTTCAGCTTACCCTGGGCCTATTCAGTCCCTTTGTCAGGATCCTGCTATTGGAGAGCTAGGAACTAAGGGAAACTGAGGCTTAAGTCAAGTAAATATGGATGCCCAGGAGTAAATATTATTTTGGAGCGAATTAACTTCCATGTTACAAAGCATAGCATCAACTGTCTTTCTTTGTCTATACAAAAAGGACAATGCTAAATAAGCTATGCAAATGACATAAAGGAAATAGGAAAATAATATAGGATTATTAGTGCTTGATGGAATTGAGTGTGCTTCAGGGGCACTGTTATGGGAGCAACTCAATAAACCTAAGCTCCCTGCGGGAGGAGCAAGGACAACCCATTGTTATCCAATGGAATGGGACAACATAAAACTAAAATGCATTTACAAAGAAAAGGAAACAACCATGGAAGCAAACAAACAAACGCAACTGAGTAACAGGCAAAAGCTATTTGATCATCATTCAAAACGAAGGATTAATATCCAGAATATATTAACTCATAAAACAAAAAAAGAAAAAACAACACAATAAAAATTATTCAAAAGACATAAACAGACACTTCCTCAAAGATGGCGCACAGACACATTAAAAAAGTCAAAATTACTTATAATTAGGGAAATGGCTCATAGTTGGGAAAATGGTTCAAGAAGAAATGAGTGTTGGCAAGGATGTGGAGAAAAGGGCTCTGTTACTAGGAATGAAATTAGTGTAGTTGCTAGGGATAATGATATGCAGTCCTTAAAAAATTTTACGGAAATTCCGTATGATTCAAAAGTACCACTACTAATTAGTTATCCAAAGACAATTAACAAATTTTGCTCAGATGTACGAGATGATTTATTAAGGCAAGCAATCACCAAGAAATGACAACACTAACTTGTAGACCCAGTGAAAACAAGGAAGCTTCTAGAGAGAAAGGAGAAGGGGAGAGGAAGTAATGGGCAGAAGGATGTTTGTGGAGGCAAGCTGGCATGGGAGCACTGGTCACATCTAAGCCCATAAAAGTCAGAAGATGATTGTCTGAAATTCTATAGGGTGACTAATGATAAGTCTGCTCCTGGACCTCAAGACAAACACAGTATAAGCTTGTATGAATGAGAGTATGAGTGTGTCTGTGCGTGTGTGTTTGTGTGTGTGTATGTGTGCATGTGCATGTATAGTTGGGGGCTGGTTATGAGGAAGGAAGTGTTCCTGCCACTGAGTCAGGCAAGAATATGGAATGCTGCTGTACCCCATTTCCAGAAGATATGGTGTCTCTGAAATTCCTGTAGCACCTTTGAAGAGAAACAGTGTACCAAATAATGACCTTAGAAATAAAGGCAATTGGGGGGGCTGGAGCAATAGCACAGCAGGTAAGGCGTTTGTCTTCCATGTGGCCAACCCACGTTCGATTCCCAGCATTCCATATGGTCCCCCGAGCATCGCCAGGAATAATTCCTGAGTGCAGAGCCAGGAGCAGCCCCCTGAGAATTGCTGGGTGTGACCCAAAAAGCAAAAACCAAAAAAAGGAAGAAAGTAAGAGAAAAAGACAGGAAGGAAGGAAGGAAGGAAGGAAGGAAGGAAGGAAGGAAGAAAGGAAGTTGGGAAAATTCAAAATAATGGTAGTGGAAAGGTTTATGGTGGTGGGATTGGTGTTGGAATCACTATCACTATCACCCTGTTGTTCATCTATTCGCTCGAGTGGGCCCAGTAACATCTCCTTTTGTCCCTGTCACGTGCTAGTGTAGCCCGATGACATATTGGGGACTCTTTCCAGATCATGGGAATGAGGACAATTCATTGTTACTGTTTTTGACATATTGAGTACACCACAGTTAGCTTGTCAGACTCTGCCGTGCGGGCAGGATACTCTCAGTAGCTTGCCGGGCTCTCCAAGAGGGTGGAAGCTTTGGGGGCAGCCTCTAATCACTTTTACAGGTGTTCCTAGTCAGGCATATAGGCAGGTATGATATTCTCAGTAGCCTGCCGGGTTCTCTGAGAGTGAGAACTAGAGAATAAGAGGTCGTGCAGCTGGGAGCTTGGTTTGAGAGTCTCTGGATCCTGGCCATTGATGGGGTTACATGGCAGTTGGTGGCTGTCAACTGTCTAGCTACTGGAAGGTGGGGGAGCTGGGTGTAGGAAGCCCAGTCCCGAACTGAGCAGGCTTGGAGATCTCAGCCCCGGGTCCCGCATACCTGGGTTTCTCTGCCGGTTCCTCATCCAAGCGTGTGGAGAGTGGTCTCAGCATGGCTTTGGCTGGGTCCCGGAGGTCTTCAGCTGTCGGGACTCTGCTCAGGGTGGAGAGAAAAACTCAATCTGCCACCCTCCAAGGGGCCCTGGTGAGGACGGTCAGGCACGGGGGCAGGAGACTCAAGTGTTGGAATACTTAATGTAATAAATTATTGTGAACAACTTTATAAAAATAAAAAAAATTAAAGGAAAATAAATACTTTCTTTTCCCTAATCATTATGCCATCAACATTTCACTAAAGTATAAACACACTTCTCTGAACAAGTTCATGTTTATACTCAATGTTTATACTTCTCCTCATTTTACTGAAAACATCCACAAAGTTTTGCCCTGTATTCACCCTATTACTCCATTCACTTAACAAATCCAAGAGGTAGATAGGAGATACAGGTTAGGAGAAAAACAAAACTTAGATGATGGAGCTGAGATAATTTCAGGCCATGATTGTTCTTCCCCAGGGTTCTCCAAGAGCGTTTTTCTTTCTTTTACATGTTCCTTCTATGGCCATGGAAAAATCAAGGTATTTCAAAGTAGAAAGAGAAACACTCAGACAAATTGAGTTGACAAAGTCATGTCTGATCTGCATCAAATTGAAATATTAGAACCAAGGGGCTAGAAGAGAACAGAAGTGTGAAATACATGCTTCTCACAAAATTGTTGCCAGTTATATCTCTGGCATGACATGTTCCCTGAGCATCAAGATAAAGACCTACAGGCCCTTGAGCACAACCAGATGTGGCCTAGAGGTTTCCCCAGCATCACTGGGGTGGCATGGTCAACCCTGTCACTGCAGGACCTAACACTGTATCCGCAAACTCAGCAGGTGAGCCATACTTCACTGAGAGGAGTTCTCAGGCCACCTAAACAGCATTTTTGAGAAACCCTATATCAATTCACTTATTAGTTAAATTTTTACACCCAAGACAGAGAAACTTTGAGATCCAGATACCTGACTCCAAAAAGCAAACGACCCCAGAATTTCAGTGTCTTTGACTTGAGTTACTTTGAAGCTTTCAGAAGGACACATTTTTTCACAAGAGGAACTAGAAGAGTCCAGTTCTCTGGAAATAAGGCACAGAGGCACAAGGTCCATAGGCCTCCAAGCTAACTAGAGATTTTGATGAGCTAGAATCCCATTCCCCGTCTCCCACCCACACCCACACCATAGCCACTCGCTCTCCTCAATGAGCTTTCGCCAGCCAGTTATCCAACAAGATGTGCCAAGGGGAAGCTCCATGCCAGGGGTTGGAAAGTAGACAGGGATGATATAGGAGCTGAAGTTCACAGGTTGTTGCAGTTGTAACACCGCTGCAAAACGGTGGAGCTTCTTAAAGTCTGGATGGATGATAATGCAGCTCACAGCCACCCTCTTGGCATATTGGGTGTCGTGGTAGAGCTGGGTACTTCCCCCAAACACCCAGTAATCCTCAGGGGCATGAGACTTCCTGCAGGAGGGAAGGTGACAGTCATCATCCATCTTCTGCATATGGCAGCTTGCACCTCTCCACCATCATCTGACCCCCAGCACTGCCTTGTCTGCACCACCGCACTGAACTCTCCCTTTCTGTCATCCCTTCTCTCTGGAGACCAGGGGCAGTTTTAGTCACAGCTCAGCACACACCCACTATTAAAGGAAAGGATCACGGAGGGCTGGAGGCCCCTTGGGGCTGGACAATCCTGACCCTACTTCGGCACATGCAGAGAGCTCTGGCTCCATCTTGGCTCTTGACAAGCCTTATGAACAAACTGCTCTCGCACCACTCCTTTCTCTCACTCCTTCTTGGTACTCACCTGTTCTAAAACTGCACAAAATCATTGGTCAAAAGAGACCATGCGGGCAAAATGTCCTGTGTTCTGACCATGAGGAATGAAACATCCCACTTTCCCACTCACTCACCTGGAAATTCCTCCCCACACAGCTGGTGACCAAAATCTTGCTTTCACAAGCTGACCCATGCCCACTGGAGCCTGCCCATCTGACTTCCCCAATCCAATGGTGTCAGCCCTGCTCACCCACAGGGGAAACTTCTGCTCTGACTTAATGGAGACACAGTGAGGTGGGTCAAGCCAACCTAATCTACAGTGGGTCTCCAGTGGGACACAGCACAGAGCAGGTGCTTGTGGTCCTCTGTATGTAACAAAGATCCAGCTCCTGGTTACTGCCCCCAAAAACCTCTCGGAACACTCAACCAGACCCAGGACAGAGAGCAGCTCTGTTCTTCTTCAAGGTCAGGGACTCCATATCTAGTGTCCATGCAGCTGACCAATAGACATGTGGTGATCAGAGACCCCAGGCCAGAGATGTGCAGAACACCAGCATCTGCCACTGCATCCCAGGTTCCAGCCTCTCTCTGACAACCAGGATTTCAGGGACATTGAGAGAATCCCTGGTGTGAGGTGACACAGAACCAGCTGACATTGCACCTGGGAGGCAGGATGAACACTGCCATCTCGGGTGCATACCTGTGTCTGGGAAATGCATAGGGAGGAGGATGGAAGATGAGCAAAATCAGGTGAGGAGAGAGGACAATACAGGAGAGGACAGGTCACAGGCAGAAAGACTTGGACTAGAAGGACACAGATTGTCCCAGCACACAGCCCTGAGGACGCAGGGGCTCTAATCTTTTAACCCTCTCCCCCTGCCAGCCCAGCTGCTAGGACCTGAGAAACAACTCACTTTGTAAAGCAGTGGGCGGTAGAGAGCACCCAGTGGGAATGAATGAGCACAGCTCCACAGGGATGAATGCTCTGGTACTGCAGGCTGGCCTGCCATGGCCACTGGTCTTCCATGGCCTCCTGGCCCCCAGAGATCATCCCTACGCCCCTGGGCTTTCCGCACACTGTGATGACCAGCCCGATGCCATGTGGTAAACAGGAGATCCCCATTTCCTCTCCGGTAGACCCTTGAGCACTTCTCAGTGGGAAAGCAGAAGCAGGGGTCAACCAGTCCCAGAGTGACAGGGCAGCTTGGTGTCTGATGTCCCTGTCTGCTGCCGAGGCAGCAAGAACCTGGACAGCAGAGAGAATGTGAGCAAGACCCGTGGGGTGACATGGAAGTGATATGATTGCCACAGTTGGTCACAGCTGCATCCCGGCAACCCCATGACCGCAGCGCGCCCCACCACCACCCCTGGCCCAGAAACCAGCTTTGTGTGCAGGGCTGTACTATTATCCTGTCTCCACCTCCCCTCTGTCTCCAGGAGGGGCGGTAGGCCATGTGGCCTGGACAGGGTGGGCCAGGTGCCCCAACTGTGTGGACGCTGTGACCCTGTGACCGGCTGCCAGCATGAATACTGGGGAACACAGAGAGGAAATAAGGGAAGATGGCTGGGCCAGTCCACTCCAGGCTGTTCCCCGCCCACACCCCATCTGCTCCTCTGTGCCTAGGATGCCCCAGGCACCTGCTGGGCACGAGGGCTCCGGGGGTGGGATTTCCTGCCAGGGGCTCTCAGGCTCATTGGCCAGGGCCAGAGTGTTATCAGCCCTGGCCCCGCCCCTCTGACCTCTGACCCCACCCTGTCACTGCCCCCTGACCCTAATACATGACCTCTCTAATCCCATCCTCCCCATTGGACACAGCTCTCTCCTGAGCCCTCCTTGACCTAGGGCCTGCCCCTGTGCTGTGCCTGCCCTGACCCTGCCCTGACCCCGCCCTGACCCCCTCTGACCCCCCGCTCTCATACACCACGTTGGCCACACTCTGACCTGGTCAGGCCTTGGAGAGTTGGAGCAGGGTCCACAGAGCAGCTGAGTGCTTCTACTCACTCAAGTGAGGGACCTAGGAACTCCACTTGGCTTTTGGAAGATATTTGGGCTGGAGAGGTCTACATCAGAGTTAAGTAAGGGCCGAAGGCGCAGCTGGAGCTGGGGGAGTGGATTAGTCCTTAGATGAGAACGTTGGAGCAGAACGGGAGACCCAAGGAGTCAGCCGAGAGGAGGGACCCAGGGAGGCAGGATAGTACCGGGGATGCTTAAACCCAGAGGCCTTACCCAGTTTAGGGAAGACAGATTGTAGAGTTGGTATATCTGCAGTGGCTCCTTGCAGCTCTGTCTTATTTCATTTCATTTCATTTATTTTGAGTTTGGGGTCACATGGTAGGGCTCAGGAACTACTCCCAGGGATCCATATGGTGCCATGATCAATCAGATCCTCACGGATGCAAAACGGAAGTATGAGCACCAGCCCTGTGAGCCAACTCCATTCTCCTGTAGCCCTCTTTTATGGGGGAGCAGGTGTTCTATCAAGTGCTACTGAAGAGGCCCTCGTGGTCCTCTTGGCAATTCTCCACCAACCATGCAGGACATCCAATGTAAGGGACCGTGGATGTGGTGCTTGCTGCTGGCTAGGGTGTGGGATGACCTAGGCCCCTGCACTTGCACTTGGGCCCTCCAGAGCTCCACGTGGAGAGTCTCGGGGCCACTTGGTGCCTGGGATCAAGCTGGGATCAACTATCTAAACCCTATACTAGATCTTTGACTTCTACTGCCCTGTTTTAAAATTATTCCAGTTATATTACTCGTCACACCTCCCAGGTACTACGGAAAGGTAGGGGAATATCTGTACAAGCAAAGGAAATCCCTTCACTAGCGCTGAACAAAGCCAAACACAAGTTGTCATTTCTTTTGTGTTTCTTTGGTTTTGGAGCTCTTCCTGGGGTACTCCTGGAAGTAAGCTCAGGGGTTGCTCCTGGTGGTTCTGAGGATCAAACTGGGGTCAGCCCTTGTGAGGAAAGAGTCTTATTATCTTCTCTGGCTAGCTGACATTTCTTTCAATGTTCATATTATAGACACACATATGTATATATATGGTCATTTCCTGAAGCTGCCTGGTCCCCAGGGAAAGGATAATTTTTATTTCTAGATTTCATGGTCGTTCCTCCTGTCTCCAATATACTCTTACCCACAGTAAACTGACTGAAACAACTGAGGAGCATGAGATGAACTTTAGAGTCAGGAGTAAACCCTGAGCACTTCCAGGTGTGGTGAGAAAGAGAAAGTAGAGAGAGCAAACGGAGAGATGATGCTAACTCAAGAATAGAGAGAAGAGAAGGGTGTGAGTGAAGAGGAATAGGGAGGGAGAGAGAGCAGAGAGGAAGAGGGAAAGAAAAGAAAGAGGATGGGGGAGAGACTGTGAGAGCGAGAGAGAAGTATAAAAGGTTAACTCCAGATGAAAGTGCTTCCACCTCTGCTCGACTCACCTTGGTCACCAGTGCTCATGGAAATGCCTGGTCTAGGTCAGGTCAGTTCCATTATCAGCATGGAAGTTCTGGGTCCATCACTTTTCTCTCACAGAAAAGAATTTCATGAGGAGGTTAAATGTGAAGCATGATAGTTTTTATTGAAACTTATCTAGAAAGATGTGAGGGTACAGATAGAGAGAAGTACACGTTCTAAAGAAAATGGGCTTCTCCAGATTGGAAATAAACAAAGAGACAACTTAGTCAGGTATGTGCTCTAGGGCTTGAAGTATAAGCTCCCGTTGACTTTTAAACTTGTAAGTTTGTTCCCTTAAATGCCACCATTAGTGCTCTCCCATCTCCTAAGCACTCCCTTATTGTTTGCACATTATTTACAGTAGACAAGATAAGAAAACAACTCTGTCTATAACAGAGGAATGACTTTTGAACAATATAGATGAAGATCTAGGGTCTCATGTGAGGTAAAATAAGCCAGATAGAAAGAGACAAATACTGTTTGATGCCACTTACAAATGGAATCAGAAACAGCCAATCTCATAGAAATGGAACCTACAATGGTGGTTTCTAAGGGGTTGAAAATTGGGGAGACTTTTTTAGGGGTACACACTCACTTGCAACTCATAGCTAAGTTTATTCTAGAGATCTAGTGCATAGTTTAGTGATTAAAGACAATATTGTTTTATAAATCTCAAAGTTATGAAGAGTTAATAGTTCTCAACACAAAAATGATACTTTTGTAGAGGGATAGAGCTATGTTGGCAGTCACATTAATAATATTTCAATGTATTAAGCCAGGGTGCTGTAAACCTAAATGTACACAGTCTTACATGTCAAGCACATTAAATTTTGTTTGTTTGGTTTTGAACCACACCAGACTTGTGATGAGGGATCACTCTTGGTGAGATCAGGGGACCATATGTCGTGCTGGCGATCAAACTCGGGTTGGCTGCCTGCAAGATAAGCACCCTGCCCACTCTACAGTCTCTCTAGCTCCACAATTTTTGTAAAGTCAATTTTAATAAAAACACTGTGATTTGCAAGGTCATCCATTATACCAAGTCCTGTTCCTTTGTCACTCTGCTTGCTGGTGGCAGGGAATTTCTTGGACCTTGAGCACTTGATAAAGAAACAAAGAGAACTGAGGAGGAAACCGTGGTGTTCCTCTTCTAGAAGCTGGTGGGGTGGCATCCCCAGGGCAGGCGTGGCATTTCTGCTGTGCCTGGCGTAGAAGGCGAGCTGGAGGAGGTGGGTACAGAGGACAGGCAATGCACTGTGCCTCAGAAGAGCCTTCACTCAACTGTTTTCAGGTGCAGCATAAGGATGTGATGTGGGGTAAAAGTGAAGTGGAGTATGAAAGTGCCCATGTCACCTGATGTGACACACACTGCAACTTGAGCTTCACCCAGTGTTGATAAAGACATGCTGATCGAAAAAAGCCAAAACCTAACTCTAGTGCATTTGCAAAAAAAAGCCAAGTGAGAGCCATGAATTAAACTGATCTTTCCTTCTCTCTTCACCAACCTCAAGTTAGAAGTATCCATAGAAAGGATTATGGCAGCAGAAACTTTTTCCTTTTTGTTGTAGGCAGACTGGTAAGAGAATTTGGGAATGTGCTTTGGGCAAATAATACATTTTAAAATGAAGAGATCATCTAGCCCTGAAGGAACCCAAGGACAGGAAGACCTCTTTGAAATACAAACCCTGAGCTCTTTGAAGAAGAGAAACTGAGACACTATCCAGATGGAGAAATCCAAGGCTCCATCCAGAGAAGGGTGGAGCCCTCAGAAAAGGGGCAGCTGCAGAGGAATCTGTGAGATTAAAAAGAGACTGTCGGCAGTTCAAAGGCCGCGATTTCCAGATGATTAACAGTGCAAGGCTTTTCTGTGACAGCACTGAGGTTGGCCGCCTGCAAGATAAGCACCCTACTCAGTGTATTATTGCTCTAGCTCCAAAATTTTTAAAAAATAAATTTTTATTAAATGCACCGTGATCTACAAAGTTGTTCATTATACAGTTGTTTCAAATATTTAGTGTTTCATCACCACCAGTGTGTTCTTACTCCACAAATATCCCTAGTTTCTCTCCCAATCTTTCCCCTTAGGCAAATAACAAATTTACATTATGTTGTTTATTCCAAATAAAAAAAATTAAGAGATGGCAAATAGAATGATCAGAAAATAAAACAGTAAGAGCTAACTTGTGATTACTGTATGAATTTGACCTATGTAAATACAAGAATTAAAACCATTTAATACAATGTAATAAAATGCCTATTCTCATTTCCATGTGTCTGTTTCCAACTATGGAATCTACAGTATCACTGTATCACTATAGTACTGTCCTCCCGTTGTTTATTGATTTGCTCAAGCAGGTGCCAGTAATGTCTCCATTCATCTCTGACATGTGCTAGTGTAGCCCGATGGCATACCGGGGCTCTTTCAGGGTCAGGGGTATGAGGACCATCATTGCTACTGTTTTTGTCATATGGAGTATGCCACGGGTAGCTTGCCAGTCTCTGCCATGGGGGTAGGATACTCTCAGTAGCTTGCCGGGCTCTCTGAGAGGGATGGAGACTTTTGGGGTAGCCTCTAATAAACTTTACAAGTGTTCCCAGTCAGGCATGTATGCGGGAAGGATACTTTCAGTAGCTCACTGGGTTCTCTGAGAGCGAAAACTAAACAATAAAAGGTCTAGCATCCGTGGCTGCACGCTTCTGGGAGCTTGGTTTTATAGTCTCCGGATCTTGGCCGTTGGTGGGATTACACGGCAGTTGGTGGGCACAACTGTCTAGCTACTGGAAGATGGGGGATCTGGGTGGACGAGGCCCAGTTCTGATCTGAGCAGGCTTGGAGATTGCAGCCCCGGGTCCTATACACCTGGGTTCCTCTGCCAGTTCCTTCATGCATGAGGCTCAACCGAGCATGTGGAGAGTGGTCTCAGCATGGCTGTGGCTTGGCCCTGGAGGTCTTCAGTTGCCAGGGCTGTGCTCGGGCCGGTAGGGAAACTCAACCCGCCCCACTCCAAAGGGCCCCGGTGATGATAGCCAGGTGCGGGGGCAGGAGAGTCTGCATTGTTCTCTTCCGGAAGCTTGGTTTTATAGTCTCTGGATCTTAACCGTTGGTGGGATTACAGGGCAGTTGGTGAGCGCAACTGTCTAGCTACTGGAATCTAAAGTATATTACATTAAATTTTACTTTTTACATGGATCTCACTATGGTAATAATCATCTCTCACCTGTCATTAATAAAACCTTTCATGTAATTCTGTGTTAATATATTTTGGAGTTCGCATGGAATATGTAAAGCCTACATATGTAAATTTTCCCCTACACTTTATGTAAACACTGTAGTTTACAAAGTTGTTCATGTTGGTTCGTTACAGGCATTGAACATTCCAACACAATACCATCACCATTATACTTTTCCTCCACCACTGTCTTCAATTTTCCCAACCACCCCTTAAGCCTGTCCCCATAGCAGGCCCTCAACGATTTATTTTATATTGCTTTTTATCAATAATTTGCTAACAATGATAACAAATATTTCTTTAGCAGAAAATTAGTATAAATTGTTGTATCTTACCATGGAGACATTAAGTCCTTGTATGAGAGATTATTAAGATGTTATTTCAGCTTAAGTCTTTTATGTTTATGTTTTATTAATTGAGATTGATTGCCTTCTATGTTACATCCCATCCAATCTGGTGGGCTACTACTGGTTAATCTGTGTTGTGGAGTTTGAGATGTCATTTGCATTCAAGGCTGCTCACTCCAGGAAGTTGGGAATTTTTAATAGGGTGGTGCGACTGGAGTTAAATTTTTAACTGGGTGGTGGCTTTAGGGTGTGTAAGTGACTTCTGGGGCTAATGGAAGTACAGGAAGCGGGGCAGAAGTAGCCCATCCTGACTCTGAGAAAGCCTGGAAGATCTCAGTCACAAAACCCGCATGCCTGAGTTTTTCAGCAGACTAATTTCTCTATGAGGTTGAGTCCCAAGACAATGAAGTCCCGTAGGGAGCATGGTGGCTATTTTGAAGTGTGGGAGCAAGCGCGGGCTAGGGTTCTGTTTGGGTGGGTCAGCCCAGGACCCACCCCTCCTTCCAGGATACCATGGACATCTCAATCATGTGTGAGTGTCTGGAAAAAATATCTTTTGTGTCTTGTTGTTCTCTTGAGATTTACTTATGAATCTCTGGAGCATGGTCTTACACGAGCTTACCTCTTGTTTTAGCTAATTGTTTTACCTACTTATTTTAGTTTTACTATTTACATTTAAATTTGTCACATAGGTAAGCTATGATTATTGTTTGAATTTATTGCTTTCAAAATATGCACCCAGAATAATATGCGTGGAATCTGTTACAAATTTTAATGTTACTGAGAATTAATTGGACACACTTGTGTGATTTCCTTTAAATAAAGCTGAGTTGTATAACTTAGAAATGCTGTGTGGTCCAAATATTCTCTGTTAAAAAGTTTGTGAAATTATACAGCTTATTAGGGGTTGAAAGGTACTTGAGAACAGAAATGTTATCTCTCAGTTTCTTAAGTTTCTGACCAGTTTTTTTTTTTTAATTGAATCACTGTGAGCTACAGTTACAAAGCTTTCACGTTTGAGTTCTGGTCATACAATGATCAAATACCCATCTCTCCACCAGTGCACATTTTCCACCACCAATGTCCCCAGTATCCCCCACGTGCCTCTATGGCGATTTCTCCCACACTCTCTACTTTTCGGCATTATGGTTTTCTTGAGTTTTTCCACCACTATTCAAGCCTGCCTGCCAGTGGCAGATGCTAGATACTTTATTTTCTATTGCTTATTATGAATAACACGAGCGGTCACATGACCACAAAAGCAACCACACACTTCTGGAATTCTAAAATTGTAAATGGTTGGGTCCAGAGACATCTCTGTAGGGAGCTAATACATTTTGAGATTCATTTGGGAGTCTCTGAATCAAGACTGTCCATGCACTGAGATGGCGCCTGGAGGCAGATCGTGGGCATGACAGCCAGGATCCCAAGCAGGCAGGGAGAGTGGGAGGGACAGCCCATCTCAGCTACTGCCATGTGGCCTGGAGTCTTAGTCCTGGAATCCGCATACCTGGGTTTTGATTCTGGAAACTCGTGGCCACAGGGGTTTCACCTGGAGCGGGCAGAGAGGGCACGTCTCTTCTGTCTGAAGTGCCCCAGTAGAATTGGCTCAGTAAGAGGTCCGGAAAGATCTCCGGTGACCTGTTGCCTGACCAGTTCTTTCTGTAGTCTAGGAGACCATGTCATGTAAAGAAGTAGGGTTTGGTCAGTCCAGGCTAGGGACCTATAAAAGGAAATAGATATCTCTTAAAAGAAAAATACAGAGAAATTAGAAGTATAGAAACAAAACAAAAATTAAGCTGACAAAGGTATAAAAAGAATTAAGAATAATAAGAGAAATATAGGAGATCTAAATATCACAGTCAAATACTATTTTCCTTTGGAAGCATCAAGATTACACAAAAATACTGTAGGCTATATATATATACATATATATATATATATATATATATATCTCAGCACACAAGTCTCAACCTTTAACAACATGCTACTAATCTCTAATAGAAGGGCTTAATGGCTCCTGGGTGAAATACAACAATCTTCACACATTTTTCTCTAAGAAAACTTTTTTTGGATCATTTTTAGTGGATTATTCATAACAAGAAATACAAAATAAATTACTTAGGTTCTGCTTTGGGGGCAGGGTTTGGGGTTTGGGATGTAAACACTTGAAATATGGCTATGGCAAGGTGTAATTGTGGTGAAATTGATGTTCAAATATTATATATCACTGCGGGGGGCCCCGCCAGACCACTCTCCGGCCTGCGGAGGTGGCCCTAGGATCCGTAGGTGCTGGGAAGGACCGACCGAATGAACACGAGACACAAGAGACAGAATGCAGCTCAGAAACAGAGAGAAAAAGGAACAGGACTTTATTGGGGGCAATCAGGGTATATATCCATTAGTGAGGCAGCTACACAAAAGGTCGTGCCCATATATGGTTAGGAAGATTTGTTTTCACCTATCATGCATTACAAGGTTTATGTGTATCTGGTACCAGACACGAGGTGATTACACAAAGGGCCATGTCCATATGATTTACCAGACATGAGGTAGATACACAAAGAGCCATGTCCATATGATTTATAAAATTTACATGCTTCACGTACCAGACACGAGGTAGTTACTTCTTGTTATTACTGACAGCCATGACAGATGTTCTCTCAGGATAACCATACATCAAGATAACCATACATAGCACTGGTTTTGCCTGTTGCGGGGTCACGTAGGTCAAGATGACCATACATAGCACAGGCTGTGCCTGCCGTGGGGTCGTAGGTCAGGATGACCATACAGGCACTTAGGCCTTGGTCAGTTAAAGGGCCAGCTTCCCACATATCACGGTATATATATATCACAGTCCCCCTGTTGTTCACCGATTTTGCTCGAGCGGGCCCAGTAACGCCTCCATCATGAGACTTGTTGTTACTGTGTTTGGCATATCGAGTACGTCATGGGTAGCTTGCCAGGCTCTGCCGTGCACGGTTCAAATATTAAATGTAATCAATTATTGTGAACAACTTTATAAAAATAAAATTAAAAATACTGTAGGACCTCAATATGTGGATTACGTTTTTATGCTAATAATTTTCTTAGGTAATGAATTTTAAGTAAAGGTAAAGGTAAAGGCCCTCCCGCTGATTGTCGATTTGCTCGAGCGGGCCCAGGAACGTCTCCATTGGAGACTTTGTTGTTACTGTATTTGGCATATCGAATACTCTCGGTAGCTTGCCGGGCTCTCCAAGAGGGACTGAGGAATCGAACTCGGGTCGGCCATGTTGGCAGCTTGTAAGGCAAAAGCCCTACCGCTGTGCTATCGCTCCAGCCCCATTCAACATAGTAATATCCATTCACTAAACAAACTTAGCAGTTTACAAAGAAACAATCTTTAATCTGATAAGCAACTATAAAAAGCAGTGAGATAGTTTCATAAAAATAATATTCAATGAAATCATTTGAAGAAAAGGGTACCAATGTAAAATTAAAATGTCCACCATTCAGGAAAAAATCTGTACTCAGAAGCTAATATAATGTACAAAATAATCTTGTACAAGTAAGTGATTCAACTAGATATGGGGCCCAAGAACTCAATATAGTAATTACTTTTTAAATTATTCTAATATTATTGCTATATTTAAACTTGTAATCATATACTTTATATGTATTCTAGCCTCTGACTTAACAGTTTGCTTAGACTAATGTATTCACCCATGTCTGTTTGTGAATATAGAAAAGATTTCTTTTAGCTTGCATCAGACAGAAATATTTATCTCAGAGGACTGAACTCACCTTGCTGGTGAAATCGGCCATTTCTACATTCAGACTCCTTCACCAGACAACCGAACAGCAGCTGTCATTTGAGAAAATGAAGGTTTTCTCAAATATTCAAATTTAGTGGGGTGACACAAAAGCAGACTTCTGAGTAGATGGTTACTATTTTTTACTGTTTTTGGACCATTCCTGGTGGTAGTTTATGATAACAGTAATAAATTCTTCAGGAATGTCTTCTTACCTTTCAAACTTTTCTAATTTTCTTTCTTTTCTATTTGGAGATATTCAATCCTGTATTATCTATTATATGTGCCATAAATACGTATTTATGCACTGTACTTTTGTCTTTAGTAATTTTACTCATCCCTGGCTTCACATGTTTTTCTCCACAGAATAAGCAAATTAGTCCTCCACTCCACCTCTTTATTTTGTCTCCGGAAGAGATCCCTGTAGAATTTAATTCCTTTTCACTAGATAACTGATCTACTTCCCAAGCTTTAAAAAGGTTTGTATTGTGACATATATAAAAGATAAAATTGACATCTTCAGGGGCTGGAGCGATAGCACAGTGGGTACAGCATTTGCCTTGCACGTGACTGACCCGGGTTGGATTCCCAGCATCCCATATGGTCCCCTGGAGCACCACCAGAGTAATTCCTGAGTGTAAAGCCAGGAATAACCCCTGACTATCACCAGATGTGATCCAAAAAGTAAAAAAAAAAAATTGGCATCTTTGTTCTTATGTGTTCAGCGATGTTAACTACAGTGATGATGTCGTGCAACCAACTGCCTTTCATCTTCCTCTCCCCTTCCTTCTGCAGGGTAGAGACTGCTCTGTAAATAATGCACAAGCTTTTCCCCCTTCTCTCCAGGAACCTGCAACCACAACTCTGTTCTGTTTCTAAGATTCCAGCTACTTATTAGAGTTCCTGTCTAAGCTGATTCAATATGTGTTTCTCTGTTTCTCACTGATTTGTTCATTTAGCAGCATGTCTTTAGTGTTCACCATGTGTCAGAATTTTCTGAAAAGCTCAGTAGTGCTCTGTTTTATGTCTATACGGCATTCTGCTACTTCCTCTTCTACCACTAGACACTTGTGTTGCTTCTTCTATGCTTGTGCTATTGTGATTAATGCTGTGTGCTTGGTTGTAATATCTCTTTTTGACTCTTTTCAGTCTTTTGGGCATCTAACCTGAAGTCAAACAGCTGTACTATATGATAATCTTATTCTAATTTTTGTTTTTAGAATTTCATTTTAAATTACCATTATTATTATTATTATCATTATTTTGCATTTGGGAGATATGGGTCCTGGAAGGAAGTCAGACCAGAAGGGTCCGTATTTAGAGGAGATGCAGAAACACTGACAGATATGGTGTCAGAGTATGTAGCTGGTCTGGTATGTTTTCTACTGAATAAACCTTCCTTACGTGGGAGTCAACAGGATCAGTGCTTAATGGTGTGTCTGGACATCAAGTCGTGGGCATGTGTCAGGATGGAGGTGCCTGCAATTCTTGGTCATGCCGTGACCTGGAAGTACTGTGTCACCTGCTCCCAGGCTGCTGTCTTTCCCATCGGCTTTGTGAGGGTCCAGCTCTGACTCCAGGCTTTCTGTTTGTTCCCTTTTGACTTACTTGTGCTTTATTGACTTCTCCACCTAGGAGCCCTTGGGGCTAATATTTTCCCCTCTCGCTTTGTTTATGAGCACTGACGCTAGTAATGTGTATGGATTTGGGTTTATACATAATTAGGTGGTGGTGGCAGGAGTGGAAAGGGGGGTTGGACTACACCTGGTGGTGCTTAGGGCTTATTGCTGGCTCTGTGCTCAAGGATCACTCCAGGAAGTACTCTGGGGGACCATATGCGATGCTGGAGAACAAACTGGGGTCAGCTACACAGCCTTATCCTGGTTCTATCTCTCTGATCGTACAAATTTGGGTTTCAGATAAACTGCTCTTTAGTCATCGTATGACCGTTAACAAATGAACTTTTCTTGGGTCCATTTATTTAAAAATGCAAATTATTTCATAAGAGGTAAGTAAAAGGGATGCTGCTGCTGTGTGTGTGTGTGTTTTATGATTAAAATCAATTCTTTTATTGAGGGAGAGAAGTTACTCCAGTGTTCCCTGGTGGAGAGAAAGGGGGAAAGTGGGAAGTCAAGTTTGCTGGTGAGAATTTAAGACTCTGCCAACATTGTCAGAATCCAGGCTTTTCCGGATCTTTCCATGCCTTGTGTCTACGGATCGGCAAAGGGTTCTAGAGGCCAAATGAGAGGATTCTTTCAGCTGTCAACCAAGAGGCTTTAGGTCTTCTCTCAGCCAAGGCAACCAGTGAAAATAGAATTTATTTTTCAGAATCCTCTGGGGAATTAAATAGTATCTTTCGCATCGCATTACCATGCTCCCTGCTCTTGATCCTCTTTTCCGTGCACTCTTTCTTCAAGCATTTTTCTCATCTCTCAATCAAGATCATTGCAATGACCAAAACATTTCAGAGAGCCGTGATTTTTGTGACATTCCTCAAGCAAGTTTATCAAGATGTTGCACTCTTCAGTTGTGCAAGTGTGGAGATAAGTCGGGATGCATCCTTAGGAGGAGGTGACTGACCCCAGCAGAACAACCCAGACGGCGGCCCGGCCAGGAGCCTGCAGCAGAGTCGGGGCGACTCGCCCAGCCTGGCCGAGACGAGGCTCAGGGCGCATGCGCGGGCGTGCCCAAGTACGGCGGCCGCGAGGGCCCGCGGCGGCTCCGCTGGAACATAGTTTTGAGAAAATTAAATGTGGGGAACGTTAGCCAATTAAAAATTATTATGATAATTCAGATGATATGCTTATAATAGTGTAAATACCATTTATGGTTTTAATGGATAGTTAGAACAGTTCCCTGGAAGCTACTGCCCAGTCCCCACCTCATATGATACTTCTAGTCTGTCCCTTGGTTCCCTCCCTACATCCCTTGCCTGGTGATTGCAGTATAATACTTATAAACATGTATATGTATGTGCATATATGTATATGTATATGTATATTCCACAATTGTTAAGTAGATTGAGTAAATGATAGAACTTTGTAGACCAGCATTACTCAACAAGGGATCAAATAACTCCTAGGGGCCCCTCCAGGATGTTACAAGGGGAACACAGGTTAAAATCATATAAATGGGTGATTTTTGCCTCTAGTCTTGTGACAAGGTTAGAATACCAACTGATAGAACGGGGTGCCACAAGAAGAAACAAGGTCCGAAGGGAGTTGTAGTCAGTGAAAGGGTGAGAAACAATGATTTGGGCCACTGGTTTTGTTCACTCGTTCTGGAGATTACTAAGGTAGTTCAAGTGTCAGCTCTGAATATAAAAGTATTTTTCTCTTCCATCAAATTTTACTCATATTGAGATACTATATTTGTGTTTATATATATATAAACATATGCATACATATGTTGCATTTTGTTTATTAATGATTTGTGATTATTAATGGTTTTCTCTCTCCTTGGTGATTCTTCTTATTCTGAAGTTCATCCTAGTAGCATTCTAGCTAATTTAGATTCCATTTTTTTGGGGTCACACATGGCGATGCACAGGGGTTATTCCTGTCTCTGCACTAAGGAATCTTGGAAAATGTTCCCTGTGCATTGGAGAAGAATGTGTATTCTGCTTTTGAGGGGATGAAAAGCCCTGTGAATATCTACTAGCCCTTTCTCTTCCATTTCTTCCTTCAGCACCAGTAGTTCCTTTTTTAGTTTTAGTCTCATTGATCTATCAAGAGGTGATAAGGCAGTGCTGAAGTTTCTGACTACTATTTTGTTGCTAACAGTGTCCTCCTTGAAGTCTATTAGCAGTTGTTTTAAGCATTTTGCTGACCCCTCTTGGGCACGTGTAAATTTAGGAGTGTAATTTCTTCCTGATGTACATATTTCTTGATTATTGTGAAATTAAATAAATAAATAAATAAAATAAAACCAAGCTCCCGGAAGCGTGCGGCCGCATTTGTGGCTTTGCGACCTCTTACTCTCAAGTTCTTGCTCTCAGAGAACCCAGCAGGCTACTGAGAGTATCATTCTCGCATATATTACTGACTCGGAACACCTGTAAAGGTGATTAGAGGCTGCCCCAAAAGCATCCATTGCTCTCGGAGAGCCTGGCAAGCTACTGAGAGTATCCCGTATGGCAGAGCCTGGCAAGCCACCTGTGGCATACTCAATATGCCAAAAACAATAACAATGATGGTCCTCATTCCTCTGACCCTGAAAGAGCCCCCCATATGTCATCGGGCTACACTAGCATGTGACAGGGATGAATGAAGACGATACTGGGACCGCTCGAGCAAATTGATGAACAATGGGGTGATAGTGATTGTGAAATGGCCTTTATTGTCACTTCTTATCTTTTTCATCCTAAAATTTATGTTGTCAGATGCTAGTATGGCTACCCTGGCTTTTTTGAAGAAATTGGTTGCTTGAAATTTTGTTTTCCTTCCTTGACCTTGAGTCTATTTTTACTATGACTGTTTGTGTTTTGCTTATAGACAGCAGAATGATAGATTTAGATTTTTAATCCATTTTTCAGCTCTGTGACTCTTTATTGGTGCACTTAAACCATTGACGATGAGAGAGAATATTTTCATTGGGTTTTGTGTCAACATTCTGTAGAAGGTTGTTGTATTCTGGGGTTTTATTTTGTGTTACACTAGCACCTTCAGTTTTTCATTTAAGGTTTAAATCTACAAAATTCCTGAGCTGTTATTAATTCATGAAGTAGTATATCATTCAAATCTGAATGAGAGTCTAGCTGGATACAGTATTCTGAGGAAATCATTTCATTGAGTTTTTTTTTAACTATATCCCAATATCTTTGGACCCGGAGGGTTTCGTCTGATAAGTCTGCTGAAAATCTAAAATGTTCTCCTTTGTATGTGATTTCTTCTTTGATCTTGCTGCTTTCAGTATTGTGTCTCTATCTTTGCTATTTGTCGTTCTCATTATGTTTCTTTGATTCGTTTTATTAGGGTCTTTTTTAGCTGGTACCCTTCAGGCTTCTTGGATCTGGATGCCTGCATTCTCCAGCTCTGGGAACTTCTCAGTAGTGATGTCATTAACAGTTACTACCACTATTGGTAGTAATTGGGCTTGCCTCCCTATTCTGGTACTCAGATGATTTTTATGTTATGCCTCTTGAACTCATTCCATATATCTCTTACTCACCATTGAGCTATTTTGAAGTCTTTTTACCATATTCTGTTATTGCCTTTATGTTTTCTGGAGCACATCTTCAAGCTCACTGATTCTGTCTTCAACAGTTGCCATTCTACTGTTGAGGGCATCCCCTGAGTTTTTTATTTCATCTACCAAAATTTTTATTAGTGACTATTCTTTTTGTAGCTTTTTTTAAATTTATGCTCTCATTTCTTTCTGTATTATATTGACTGCCCCTTCCACCATTTCTTTCATATCCTCTCTACTTTATTGGGCTGGAGCGATAGCACAGCGGGTAGGGCGTCTGCCTTGCACGCAGCCAACATGGCCGACCCGAGTTCGATTCCTCTGCCCCTCTCAGAGAGCCCGGCAAGCTTCCGAGAGTATTCGATATGCCAGACACAGTAACAACAAAGTCTCCAATGGAGACGTTACTGGGCCCGCTCGAGCAAATCGATGATCAACGGGAGGGCCTTTACCTCTCTATTTTATTGGATGTCCATTCCACTGTTTCTTTGAGCTCAATAACATCCTCTTAGCTTCACCTCAGAATTCTTTATCAGAGAGATTCTTAATGTGGGTATTCCCTGTTGAGGCTTCAGTTTGGTCAATAGTGTTCTCTTCTTCCCCCTTCAAGTATAGTATCTTCCTCTTTCAAGTATAGTACTTTGGTGCTCCTGTGCGAGTTATGTGGGACCTCTAAAACTGATCCAGGCAATATTTTCTTTTAAATTAGGTTTGTACAGATTCTTGTGTTCACAGTTATTTTGTTGAATTTTGATTGGAATAGAATGGCAGACTACTGGCTTTATGCAGCTGAGGTAGCCAGGCTTTAGTCATAAGAGTTCTGTAAAGGAAGCTGAGATATGGGTCCAGTGCGGCATGAAAGGGAAATTAATTGTGAGAAGCATGATCTGCAGCAACCCAAGAGGTCATGCCCCCTGCCACAGGTATACCTGGAGGGAAGGGTCCCTGTGTTGGTGCAGATCCTGGTTTACAATTCAAGTCTCACTTCTAGAACACTTGTAAAACCGCAGGTGTCTGCTCTCACATAGTTGCTCATTTGGGCCATGACATGTTTTTTAAAACTATTTTTGACAAGAAACTCGTGTGGAAATTTGAGTCAGATTAGGAGCGTTGAACGGGTTCTGAGATACTGTTTTCATTAGCACAGTGCTGCTGCACATTCCTTCAGTGCAACCTGAATATTAAGATGGAGCTTTGTTGCTGAAATTCTGCTCGGAGCTCTACTTCTCACTGTTTTCCTACTCACTGCTGTACCTGAAAAATTTTTCTTCCTACACTCTGGGCTCCCGGTGTGTGCTTGTTTCTGCTGCTGCTTGTTAGCTGTGAGTATGCAGCGGTCTGTGCACAGGTGAGATGTCCAAGTAGGATCCAAGCTCCGCACACCTGTTTTCTCAGAGTATCAGGACTTGTTGTCCTTGTGATCCTTCTTTCCTCTGCATGCCCTTAGATTCTACCTTTCCCTGCCCCGGTAAGTGGGTAAGCGGTGAGTCCTAGAGTTTCTTCCCTCAAGTCAGTTTAGCAGTGTTCTCTTGTTTTTACCCTTTGGTATTGTGTCTTAGTCTACATCCCTGTGGCGCTGGTTAGGGCCTTTCTCCAGTTCGATGTCATGAAGAGAGAATATTCCTGGTAGGACTCTGTAGTGAAGGTGGCTGCCCTTACCAGAGTTTCGAAAAAGAAAGATTTCATTGGGGCTGCCCAGATTTCTTAAGAGTTCCCAGCAAAGGACACCACGAAGTGTTTGTAGTTGAGGGTGAACTGAACTTGCATTTGTATCTCTAACACTATTTCTATCTTGCATTACTATTATAATCCTTGCAATTTTAGTGTCCTATTCTACCTACCTTATATCTCTCTGATCCCTCATTACACAGGCGAGTAGTTTTATGCTCTTTCCTTCTGAAAGTAGCTTTTGGGAGAGATGGGGAGCTGCTGGTTACCCCAGATTTCTCATTGCTTGAATAAACTTTAAAACTTTGTAGATCATATAGATATTTTTTGTTTTGTTAAGGTTTCGAATGACTCTGTCTCCAGCATTTTTTTCACAGTAGAGGTAAGTAGAACTCCTATAGTCTCAATTTGAATCTTTTATTATACTTCGCTGGAGCGATAGCACAGCGGGTAGGGCGTTCGCCTTACAAGCGGCCAACATGGCCGACCCGAGTTCGATTCCTCCGCCCCTCTCGGAGAGACCAGCAAGCTACCGAGAGTATTCGATATGCCAGACACAGTAACAACAAAGTCTCCAATGGAGACGTTACTGGGCCCGCTCGAGCAAATCTACGATCAACGGGAGGGCCTTTACCTTTACCTTATTATACTTCAAACTTCAATGTCCATGTTCCCTGAGGTTTGCTGATTTGTAGAAGAAGTTACTAGCTTTATTAATTAATGATTCTTCAGGCTCGCCACTATACCACCAATGCAGTGGTAGGGCATCTGTCTTGCATGTGGCCAGCACGGCCGAGTCCGGTTCGATTCCTCTGCCCCTCTCGGAGAGCCCGGCAAGCTACCGAGGGTATCTCGCCTGCATAGCAAAGCCTGGAAAGCTACCCATGACATATTCAATATGCCAAACACAGTAACAACAAGTTTCACAATGGAGACTTTACTGGGCCTGCTCTAGCATATTGATGAACAATGGGAGGACAGTGATTCTTCAGGCCTCTGTTTTTCATCTCGCATCTATAAAAGTCAAAAGTAAAAACGTGAATTAAGTTTGTGCATATTCTGCTCTGCTTATCTGAAGTATTTTTAACCTTTTACTTTTGATTTTGTTTATACCTTTTTTTAAAATTAATTTTTATTAGTGAGACACCATGAGGTACAGTTGTAGACTTACAATTTTTTGTGCTTGGGTTTCAATTATACAATGATCAAGCGGCAGATAAACTGACCTGGGTGGGGGAGACCAGCTTAGCTTAGGGGACGACGAAAAGGAAGAGTCAGAGGCTCAGGGTTGCTTTGTCTCCCAAGGTCTGAGAGGACGCCTGGGGGGCTTGCAGGGAGAAATCCAAGTCCCAGGTTTGAGAAGCAGCAGATAAACTGACCTGGGTGGGGGAGAAGACCAGCTCAGCTGGGTGGGGGAGAAGACCAATTTAGCTTGGGGGATGAAAATGAAGAGCTGTTTACACCTTTTAAGAAGAAGCTTTCTTTAGTATATATTCATATATAAACCGAGAGGTACTTAGACTTACTCCTGACTTTGAACTCAAAAGTCTGCTTCTTTGGGATCCCAGAGAGATAGAACCTAGGTTGGTAGTGTCCTAGGTAAGTGCTTGATGTTCTACCTTTTTGGCTTCTACCATTTTAAACTTGCATCACACATGGTGTTTGACAAACGAGTACACAAATAGGACACTCCTTTAAAGAATCTGATAAATTACAAGACCTATTTAGTTAAGTTTATGATTAAAGAGGGATATGCCACCGCCCTTTATAAAATTACCTTGGAGATTCTAGTAAAGGTGTTCAAATTGTTTCCTTATTTTGTAGGATTAAGTTGTAGAAAGATCCTTTGCATCTGAGTGGTTGGGGGAAGGGATTGCTTTATTTTGCCCTTGACATACTTTTATAAATGGATTTTGAGAATTGAAATTTCTCTTATAAGTCATTTATATCACTAAAATTATTTTCAACTTCAAAATTCTTTTTAATGTGAATGCAATAGTTGGTGCTTCATACACACACACAGAAAGAATGTGGTTGACCTTCAACTAATTTCAAAATTGAAGCTGCAATTTAATCCTTACATACCATATTTCCTCTTTTATTTCTTGTGCATATCAAATCATTGTTACCATTTTCCATTAACATGATAGAATTATAATGAATTCATATACACACCAATGTTACCGATGAAATTAGTTGGTTAACAAACTTAATAAGCAATGAAAAATATAGGTTGAATCAAAAACCCAAGCAAAGGAAATAAGTGTCCTGCTAATCCAGTCATCACCAATTGAATTTAGCATACCAAAGAAGTGAGGCCACTAATGAGATCTTTTTTATTCAGTTCCAATCTTCAAGGGCACTGGCCACCATTTCTATGTGGTAGCAGCAGGGCTAATTGCAGCAGCCAAAGTCACTGCAGAGTTGATGAGGTACCAAACTGCAACTTCTGGTCCATTCTGCATTCCTCAAGCTAATAAACCCAGATAATGTGGAACTGGACTGTGCGGCTGTGCGACACATTATAAGACACTTCCTACCCATTTTCCACTATTACTACACCATGTCTGATGGGTAGGCAACAAATCATAGAGAAAAACATAAATATATGCCTCTCAGAGAGCCCGGCAAGCTACCAAGAGTATCCAGCCCACAGAAGCAGAGCCCTGCAAGCTCCCTGTGACATATTTGATATGTCAAAAACAGTAACGACAACAGGTCTCATTTCCCTGACCCTCTAATCATTGAGAAAAGACAAGTAAGAAGAGGCTGCTAAAATCTCAGGGCTCGGAGGAACAGAGATGTTACTGGCACTTGCTTGAGTAATTCGATGATCAATGGGATGACAGTGATACAGTGATAGCACAGTTGATAGGGCGTTTGCCTTGCACGCGACTGACCTGGGTTCGATTCCTCCGTCCATCTCGGAAAGCCCGGCAAGCTACTCAGAGTATCCCGCCCTCATGGCAGAGCCTGGCAATATCCCCATGGCATATCTGAAATGCCAAAAACAGTAACAACAAGTCTCACAATGGAGAAGTTATTGGTGCCCACTTGAGCAAATCGATGAACAATGGGAGGACAGTGCTACAGTGCAATTTAATATTTGATGGCGATATTAAATGTTAGATTGAAATGTACAGCAAAATAGCTGGCTACTTCTTTTCAACAAGACTGCTTTAAGGGTTTAAGATAACTTTTACCTTATATTTATGTCACATAAAGGAGTAGATTTGGACAGTCCAGGTGGAGGCTAGGGACCAACATGAAACCTGCATTCCTGAAGCTTTCAGAAAACATTGGGCTCTTTCTAGTTCTTAGAGATTTTGAAAATATGTTATTATTTAATTTTTTAGCTTTTCTGTGAAGAATTTTAGCATATTGTAAATGTAATGAGTTTGAAACTTTGTGGTTAAATTGCAGGTTTATTTATTTTATTATCATATTGAAAATACTAAAACTTTTATATTCACAACTATTGTGTATTTGGTTTCTAAGATTAAATTGAAGTTTACTGATTAAATATTCTTTTTTGAAAAACTAGGTCATCATGGTTTGAAATTTCATCAATAAATATTTTCTCTTTTGTTTCTGATAGCATTTTTATTTTTGATTGTATCTTCATATTCTGGATAAATTTTCTGAGATACTTTTGTATTTTAATATGGTATGGAGTGATAGCACAGCGGTAAGGGGTTTGCCTTGCACGCAGCCAACATGGCCGACCCACGTTCGATTCCTCCGCCCCTCTCGGAGAGCCCGGCAAGCTACCAAGAGTATCTCACCCGCACGGCAGAGCCTGGCAAGCTACCCGTGACGTATTCGATATGCCAAACACAGTAACAACAAAGTCTCCAATGGAGACGTTACTGGGCCCGCTCGAGTAAATCGACGAACAACGGGAGGGCCTTTACCTTTTTTTACCTTATGTTATTTGGTGAAGATGATGTTCACTTAAACTTTTTGTAGACTTTGAATGTTTTATTATTATCAACCATTTTTTTGACCTGAGAATATTTACAGTGGATGTAATTTTCATTCCTTTAATGCTTACAAGGCAGAGTCTCCTGCCCCCATGCCTGGTTGTCCTCATTGGGGCCCCTTGGAGGTGGGAGGGTTGAGTTTCCCTCTATGCTCTGAGCCGAGCCCCGGCAGCTGAAGACCTCCGGGACCCAGCCACAGCCATGCTGAGACCACTCTCCACACACTAGGACAGGTGTCATTCATGAAGGAATCGGCAGAGAAACCCAGGTGTGCAGAACCTGGGGCTGAGATTTGCAAGGCTGCTCGGTTTGGGACTGGGCCTCCTCCACCCAGATCTCCCATCTTCAAGTAGCTAGACAGTTACACGCACCAACTGCCGTGTAACCCCATCAACAGCCAAGATCCAGAGACTATAAAACCAAGCTCCCAGAAGAGAACAACACAGAACCTCCTGCTTCCGTGCCTGGCAGTCCTCACCGGGGCCCCTTGGAGGGGGGAGGAAGGTTGAGTTTCCCTCTCTGCCCTGAGCAGAGCCCCGGCAGCTGAAGACCTCCGGGACCCAGCCACAGCCATGCTGAGACCACTATCTACACACTAGGACTGGCCTCAAGCATGAAGGAACCGGCAGAGGAACCCAGGTGTGCGGGACCCGGGGCTGAGATCTCCAAGCCTGCTGGTTTGGGACTGGGCCTCCTCCATCTAGATCCCCCATCTTCTAGTAGCTAGATAGTTATACCCACCAACTGTCGTGCAAACCCATCAACAGCCAAGATCCAGAGACTATAAAACCAAGCTCCTGGAAGTGCACGGCTGCATTTGCAACTGTGCAACCTCTTATTTTCTAGTTCTCACTTTCAGAGAACCCAACAGGCTACTGAGAGTCTCTTTCTTGCATGTATGCCTGACTGGGAACACCTGTAAAGGTGGTTAGAGTCTGCCCTAAAAGCCTCCATCGCTCTTGGAGAGCCTGGCAAGCTACCGAGAGTATCCCGCCCCAAGGGCGGAACCTGGAAAGCTACCTGTGGCATACTAGATATGCCAAAAACAGTAACAATGATGGTCCTCATTCCCCTGACCTTGAAAGAGCCCCCAATATGTCATCGGGCTACACTAGCACGTGACAGAGATGAATGGAGATGTTTCTGGTGCCCGCTCGAGCAAATCGATGAACAATGCGGTGATAGTGATAGTGATAGAATGCTTACAATGGTCCTAAAATATCATTCTATAGAAGAATAAAAATAACTTGCAAAATATAGAGAAATAAAAAGTATTGATAATGAAATTAAAAATTAAGCTGAAAAAGTTATGGAAACAATAAGAGAAGTGCAAGATACCCAAATATCATTTTTGGTCCATTATCTACTTTCAGCACACATCTCCTATTCCTACCGGTTCCTCAAGCCATCATTTTTTTTCTTTTTTCTTTTATTTATTAATTAAAAAATTTTATTAGTGAAACACCATGAGGTATAGTTGTAGACTTACAAATTTTTGTGCTTGGGTTTCAATTATACAATGATCAAGTACCCATCCCTCCACCAGTGCCCATTTTCCACCACCACAGATCCCAGTATCCCTCCCACCACCCATCCCTCCCATCCCACCCTGCCTCTATGGCAAGGCATTCCCCTTTGTTCTCTCTCTCCTTTTCGGTGCTGTGGTTTGGAAAAGAGGCATTGAGTGGCAATCATGTTTGGTCTACAGTCTACTTTCAGCATGCTTCTCCCATCCTGGGAGGGTACTCCCAACACCCTTTATTTGGTGCTCCTTTCACTCTCTGAGCTCCCTTTGCCCCTAGCATGTGTGGCTGGCCTCTAAGCCATGGAGCAAAACTCCTGGTACTAATCTTGGTCACTCTTGGGTGTCAGTCTCCTATTTTGTTACTTTTTGTTCCCCAGATGAATGCAATCTTTCTATGTCTATCCCTCTCTTTCTGATTCATTTCACTTAACATGGTACTTTCCATGTAGTACCACTTGTATGTAAATTTTATGACTTCATCTTTCCTAACAGCTACATAGTACTCCATTGTGTAGATGTACCAAAGCTTCTTTAACCAGTCATCTGTTCTCGGGCACTCAGGTTTTTTCCAGATTCTGGCTATTGTAAAGAGTGCTGCAATGAGCAAACAAGTGCAGATGTCACTTTGACGATACTTTTTTGCCTTTCTGGGATATATTCCCAGGATTGGTATTGCTGGGTCAAATGGGAGCTCAATTTCTAATTTTTGGAGAATCGTCCATACTGTTTTCCAAAAGTCAAGCCATCGTTTTCTTAGTGATCCCTTCTCTATTCCAGCTGTCTTCTCCCCTTTGCTCATGAGGCTGGCTTCCAGCTATGGAGCAATCTTCCCGTCCCGTGTATCTACTATTCTTAGGTGTCAACTTCATGTTATGTGGTTTTATACTCCACAAATGAGTGCAGTTCTTCTATGTCTGTCCCTCTCTTTCTGACTCATTTCACTTAGCATGATACTCTCCTTGTCTATCCACTTATTACAAATTTCATGACTTCATCGTTCCTAACAGCTGCATTGCAGGCCATAGTGCCTCAAAGTAGAGAGAGAGTATGGTTAATATTGTCTGCCACGGAGGCAGAGGGAGGGTAGGAAAGAAGGGGTATACTGAGGATATTGGTGGTGGGGAATGTGCACTGGTGGAGGGATGGGGGTTTGATCATTGTGTGATTGTAACCCAAACATAAAAGCTTGTAACTACCTCACAATGATTCAATAAAATTTAAAAAAAATCTAAATATGACAGTCAAATATTATTTTTCTCTGGAAGCATTGAGATTACAAAACAAACACTGTAGGAGCTTAATACATGGATTATGTTTTTAATGTTAATAAAATTTTCCCTTAAGTAGTTATGTAACTAATTACATCTTGTTCCTTTGAATCTACATCTCAAACCATCTCTCTATCAATCAAGACAGAATGAATCTTCTAGCAATGTGGAGTTTCTGTCCACATAATTCATTATGATAAAAGAGTTTTATGTTCACATGATTGTATACAGAAAGATAATTCGACATAATAATCCTCATTCAGTATACAAATTTCAGAGTTTAAGAAGAAATAATCTTTAATCTGATAAAAAGCAACTATGAAAAAGCAGTGAGATAGTATCGTAAAAATGCTATACTGTAAGAATAATTCTGTACTCAGAAGCTCGAATAATGTACAAAATAATCTAGTAAAGTAAGGGATTCAACAAGATATGGGACCAAAAAAATCACAATAGAAATTACTTTTTAAATTATCCTATTAGTGTTGCTACATTTAAATTTGTATTCAGAGCTTCATATGTATTTTAGCCGCCAATTTAACAGTTTACTTAGAAAAATGTATTCACCCATGTCTGTTTGCGAATACAGAAAAGACTTCTTTTAGCTTATATCATACAGAAATGTTAATCACCAAGGACTGAGCTCACCCTGCTGGCGAAATCGGTCATGTGCACACCCAGACTCCATCATCAGACAAACAGCAGCTTTCATTTGAGAAAATGCAGCCGTTTTGTCAAATGTGGCTTTTTTTGAATGCAGCGGGTGGGGGTGGGATAGTGGTACAGAAGCAGCCCCTGGAATACAGACTTCTGAGTAGACAGATACTTTTTTTTACGCTGTTTCTGGACCATTCCTGGTGGTAGTTTGTAATAACAGACTTCATCAGGAAAGTCTTCTTACCTTTCAAGTCTTTTCTAATTTCTTTCTTGTTCTTCTAACCATTTGGAGATACTTGTTATCGTTGTATCTATTACATGCGCCATAAATATGTGTGTAGGCATTTTAATTTTGTCTTTAATAATTTTTATTTATTCCTGGCTTCTCTGGTTTACATGTTTTCCTACACAGAATAAGCCAATTAGTCCTCCACTCTGCCTCTTATTTTGTCTCCAGAAGAGATCCCTGCAGAATTTCATTCCTTTCCACTTGATGACTGATCTACTTCCCAAGTTTTAAAAAGGTTTGTATTGTGACATATATGAAAGAGAAAGTAAAATAAACTTTCATTAAATAAAGATGCCATTGAGTGGCATCTTTGTTCTTAGTGTGCAGCGATGTTAACTACAGTGATGATACTGTGCAACCTTCTGCCTTCCATCTTCCTCTCCCCTTCCCTCTGCAGGTGGAGACTGCTCTGTAAATAAGCACACGCTCCTCCCTCTTCTCACCAGGAACCTGCAACTCTTCATTCTGTCTTCAAGATTCCAACTCATTAGAGTACCTGTCTAGGCTGAATCAACATAGCATTTCTGTTTCTTGCTGGTTTATTCACTTGGTAGCATATGTTTAGGATTGACCATGTGTCAGAATTTCCTGAAAAACACAGGGTTTTTTTTGGTCTTTTTAATTTTTATTAGTGAAACACCATGAGGTACAGTTGTAGACTTACACATTTTTGTGCTTGGGTTTCAGTTATACAATGATCGAATACCCATCCTTCCACCAGTGCCCATTCTCCACCACAACTGATTCCAGTATCCCTCCCACTCCCCTTACCCTCCATCCCACCCTGCCTCTGTGGCAGGGCATTCCCTTTTGTTCTCTCTCTCCTTTTGGGTGCTGTGGTTTGCAAAAGAGGCATTGAGTGGCAATCATGTTCAGTCTATAGTCTACTCTCAGCATGCATCTTCCATCCTGGGAGGATCCTCCCAACACCCTTGATTTGGTGCTCCCTTCTCTATCTGAGCTGCCTTTTCCCCCAACACGTGTGACTGGCCTCCAAGCCATGGAGTAAACCTCCTGATACTTATCTCAGCTATTCCTGGGTGTTAGTCTCTTATTTTGTTACTTTATGTTCCCCAGATGAATGCAGTCTTTCTATGTCTGTCCCTCTCTTTCTGACTCATTTCGCTTAACATGATACTTTCCATGTAGTACCAATTGTATGTAAATTTCTTGACTTCATCTTTTCTAATAGCTACACAGTACTCCATTGTGTAGATGTACCAAAGTTTATTTAACCAGTCATCTTTCGGGCACTCAGGTTTTTTCCAGGTTCTAGCTATTGTAATCAGCGCTGCAATGAACAAACAAGTGCAGATGTCACTTTGACTATACGTTTTTGCCTCTCTGGGATATATTCCCAGGAGTGGTATTGCTTGGTCAAATGGGATCTCAATTTCTAATTTTTGGAGAATTGTCCGTACTGTTTTCGAAAAGAGTTGAACCAATTTGCATTCCCACCAGAAGTGAAGGAGGGTCCCTTTCTCTCCACATCTGCGCCAACACCGGTTGCTTTTGTTCTTTTGGATGTGGGCCAGTCTCTTTGGTGTGAAATGATATCTCATTGTTATTTTGCTCTGCATCTCCCTGATGATTAATGGTGTAGAGCATTTTCTCATGTGCCTTTTAGCCATTCGAATTTCTTCTTTGAGAAAGTTTCTGTTCATTTCGTCGCCCCATTTTTGATGGGGTTGGATGTTTTCTTCTTGTGGAAGAGTTAAAGGGGTCAGTGCTTAATGATGTGCCCAGAGGAGGGAGGTGTCTGCAAGTCTCTGGCCATGCCATGACCTGGGGTTACTGTGTCACCTGCTCCGGGCTGCTGTCCTTCCTGCTTTCTCAAGGTCCAGCTCTGTCTCCAGGCTTTTTGTTCCCATTTGACTTGCTTGTGCTTTATTGACTTCTCCACCCAGGAGCCCTTGGGACTAATATTTTCCCCTCTCTCTTTGTTTATGAGCACTGAGACTAGTCATGTGTATGGATTTGGCTTTTTACATAATGAGGTGTTGGTGGTAGGAGTGGGGAGCGGGGGTTGGGTCACACCTGGTGGTGCTTAGGGCGAATTGCTGGCTCTGTGCTCAGGGATCACTCCAGGCAGTGCTCAGGGGAACCATATATGGAGCTGGAGATCAAACTGTGTTCAGCTACACAGCTTTACTCTTGTTATATCTCTCTGAACTTACAAAATTGGGTTTAAGATAAACTGCTCCTTTGTAATTGTAATAGCAAATGAACTTTCCCTGTGTCTGTTTCCGTAAAAATGAAAACTAAGTATTTATTAAGAGGTAAGTAAATTGGTTATTGCTGGAGCATAGTTTTGAGAAAATTAAAAGTGGGGAACACTAGTGAAATTTAAAAAAAATGTGACATTTTAGGTGATATGCTTATAATAGTTTTAATACCAGCTATGGTTTTGACATACAGTTAGAACAGTTCCCTGGCCAACAATTGCCATGTCCCCACCTCCAGAACCATGTTATACTTTTAGTCCATCCCTTCACTATGCCACCACAACCCTTGCTAGGTAATTGCAGTATTATGCATAGAAGCATACATATTTTAATAACTTTTTGTATCTTGAAATGCTGTAAACTTGTGCCTGTTTCTTGTTTTCACAAAGAGTTTGAAATCAGGTTGAATATGGAAGCTATTTTTTGAAAGTAATTTATTCATATGATGCTTACTTGTATAGCCTTTATGTCTATTACATAGAGTAGGTAGGGACTGAAGGAGATTTTGTTACTGGGTTTAGGTTTGTAACATTCTTTAACTGTTATGGAATTGGAGAGTTACAGTTAAACCAGAGCCCTTAGGTAAGATTTTCAGTTGTAACTGTAGTCTGACAGTGTATGAGATGAGTTTCTAGTTCTCATCTGACAGGGTAGGAGATAAGTTTCTGTTGTTCTCGGTGAGTTTGTCTTGAGATTTCTCAATTGTGTTAATATTTCAAAGAACTGCCTTCTGTGTCAGCTGAATCATGTCTTTATTTCTTATTTCCTTCATCTACTTTTGATATGGTAGTTCTTCATGGCCTACTTTCTTACTTTTGCTGGGTTCTCCTCAGAAATTCTCCAGAGTCACTCCTGTAGTACTCAGGGCCTCTGGATGGTGCTGGGCACCATGTGGTTGTTAAGGATTAAGCCCAGGCCGTGCCCATACAAGTCATGCCTTCCATCTTGTGTAGCTCACGCCCAGCCCTTTCTCTAGCTTTTAAGGGTAGAAACTTTGGGGATGTATTTGAAGACTTGCCCTTTGGGCTCAGAGAGTCCACAAGTCCCTGGTGGTACTTATTGACTACTCCTGCCTTAGTCTGAGTGTGTTGCTGCTGGCATTTCTGGGGGGCATATGTGGTGCTGGGGGTCAAACTAGGGTTGGACATGTGCAAGGCCAGTCTCTTAACCCCTGTGGTATATCTCTACACCTCACTAGAAGTGCATTAATAAGTTTTTTTTTTCCTGGAGAGACTGCATTAATCACACTAATTTGTTTCACATGTTTATGCAACTAAAAATGCTGATTTGAATTTTGTATTCCACATGCCTATGCTTCTTTGGAAGTTTACTGTTTAACTTACAAGTATATTGATGCTTTTCCAACATCTGTCTTTTCCTAATTTCTACTTTAAGCCAGGTTTTTCAGAGGATAAATTTTTGAAATCTTTTCAATCTTGTTACATTTTATCAGCATTCATTATGAGCTTTGGAGAACAAAATCAGTGTTTTTTTTTTTTGTCCCATCTGAAAGTGCTCTGGGTGTACTGCAATCCATATGATCAGGCGTCATTCCTGGTGGAGGTCAGAGCAGCCATACTGTGTATCGGGGATCTAAGCCAGGTCAGCTATCTACAAGGCAAGAACACTTTTGCTGTTCTATCAATCCAGCCCTTGAAATCAGTATTTCTATTGGATTGTTGCTGGGTTTTATGTTCCAAACTAGGCTTCTGCAGCGATCACACATTCAGGACATACCACAATCATTAAGAATGCCAGGATGATCAGCTTTAGGGGAAGGATTAACTCCCTCCACTTATTTAATTGCTTAATGTGCTTAATGAGACAGGAACACTGTATGTAGTAGATGATTCCACAAAAACCTGAGGCCGGGAAAGCAGATCTGCCCGGGAATGAGGCAACCAGGGCGCTCTGCTCTGATGAACTGGACTCGGGGTTGCGGCTCCAGGCAGATTTCCTGAGAGCCCTGCAGAAGCAGCTCCAGAGCCTACAAACAGTCCGGGGAGTTCCCAGGGAGTGAGGGACCCTCTTGGGCCTCACCCCTGTACATCATCAGCAAGATTGGACCAGGAGAGCCAGGGTGGAAGCTTGGCCCCGAGAGAAGGGGCCGGGACCATCTCAATGTAGGCCACTGCTCTCCTTTAGAGGCCAGACAGAGTGCAGGGGTTCAGGGGCAAGGGGTCGCGCCAGGGGTCCCAGGACTTTGTAAGGGGCCAGATGCAGGCAAGCAGCGAGGATGCTGCCCGCAGCGCCCCCGGCGGCCATCAGTGGTACAGCGGGGGCGGCGCCCAGCGGTACCCCTGACATCACACTGCTGCTTTGTTACATGGAAAGTGCATCCACCTATATAACCTTGGACCTCAGCGCAGGGGCCTCAGAGACTTTCTGCGCTCTTTGCCTTCAACCTTTGAGAAATGTTCGACGCTTGCGTGCCTAAACTTAAGAACTGGAGGCGTTGGATCCGGCCCTTAGTGCTGATCCTCTATCTGCTGGCCGTGGTCGTGACCATCCCCCTGGGTGTGTGGCACCTGCAGAAGCTGGAAGTCAGTATCCACACCAAGGTGTGGTTTATCCCCGGGATCTTTGTGCTGTTCACCATCCCCGTGACCTTCTGGGAGATTCTGCAGCACTTGGTGCACTACACGAGGCCCGAACTCCAGAAGCCCATCATTAAGATCCTCTGCATGGTGCCCGTGTACAGCATAGACAGCTGGGTGGCTCTGAAGTGTCCGTCCATCGCCATCTACGTGGACACCATGCGGGAGTGTTACGAAGCGTATGTCCTCTATAACTTTATGAACTTCCTATTCAACTACTTGAAGAGCCAGTACCCCAACCTGGAAGCTATGATGGAAGGCAAGGAGAAGACGCAGCCCCCCATACCCTTCTGCTGCTGCCCGCCCTGCCCCGTGGGAGAGGTGTTGCTGTACCGGTGCAAGCTGGGAGTGCTGCAGTACATCGTGATCAGACTGATCACCACCTACGCCGCCGTGATCTGTGAGATATTCGAGGTGTACAGTGAAGGAATCTTCAACTTGCACAGAGCCTGGGTGTACTTGGTCATCATCAACAACGTGTCCCAGTCCTTTGCCGTGTATAGCCTCCTGCTATTTTGTAAAGCCCTGAAAGAGGAGCTGAGGCCCATCCAGGCAATGGGAAAGTTCCTTTGTGTGAAGCTTGTCGTTTTTGTCACATTCTGGCAAGCAGTGTTGATTGCTTTGCTGGTGCAATTTGGTGTAATTTCCAAGAACTCCACCTGGGAGTGGCAGACAGAAGAGACAGTGGCCACGGGGCTGCAGGACTTCATCATCTGCATAGAAATGTTCATTGCCGCTATAGTGCACCACTACACCTTCTCTTATACCCCTTATATGGGAGAAGAAGAACGAGGAACATGTTGCTCTTTGTTCCTAGAAATATGGGATGTCTCTGACATCAAAAGTGACATTTCTAAGCAGGCGAAGAACATTAGCAAAACGTTAAGGGGGAATCCAAAAAGTAAAAGTGTTCCAATGGACGAAGATGAGCAATTCAACCTGTTGTCTTCATCACCAGACACTTCAGTCACTTCAGTCACTTCTTCCACATCACTGCCACACATTGGTAGTCATCAAGAGCTTGAAGAAGTCCTGGTAGAATAGAATGTGCCTAGTACAGTTACATATACGTAAGTCATGTAAAATGACACAGAAGAACACATGGAAGAAGCTGAGACTTCAGAATCCATAAGCCATAATCCACAATCCAGTGCTGTACTCCTCAATACTTTTTATTTCTCTGTGTTCCTCTTTCTTCCCTTCTTCATTTCCTCCTACTGTACTCCCCTCTCCCTTTCTCCTTTTTATTTTATTCTTTGTCCTCCCTCCCATCCTAGAGCAATGCAGAGGACCATCGCTTGGACAGCCAATCTATGGAGAAGACATCAGACATAAGGACGGTCGGTCAAGGTACAAGTTCCAGTTCTGCACAGACTCATTAGGCTCACCTTGACCTGCCTCCAGTGAGGCTCCCACAATCCCACAGGCAGAGAGGGAGTGTCCCAGTGTCTGCCCACAGGAACTGAGGGGGGGTGTTTTCTTTCTTTCTTTTCCTCCTTCCTTCCTTCTCCCTCCCTCCCTCCCTCCTTCCCTCACCTCCTTGCCTCCTTCCCTCCCTCCTTCCCTCCCTCCCTCCCTCCTTCCTTCCCTCCTTCCCTCCCTTCCTCCCTCCCTCCCTCCCTCCCCTCCTCCTATCCTTCCTTTGTTCCTTCCTTCTTCCCTCCCTCCCTCCCTCCTTCCCCCCTTCCCTCCCTCCCTCCCTACATCCCCTCCTCCTATCCTTCCTTTGTTTCTTCCTTTCCTCCCTCCTTCCCTCCTTCCCTCCCTCCTTCCCTCCCTTCCTCCCTCCCTCCCTCCCTTCCTTCCTTCCTTCCTTCCTTCCTTTATTCCTTCCTTCCTCCCTCTCTCCCTCCCACCTGGCTCCCTCCCTCCCCTCCCTCTTATCCTTCCTTTGTTCCTTCCTTCCCTCCTTCCTTCCTCCCTCTCTCCCTCCCCCTCTCTCCCTCCCTCCCTCCTACCTCCCTCCCTCCCTCCCTCCCTCCCTCCCTTCCTTCCTTCCTTCCTTCCTTCCTTCCTTCCTTCCTTCCTCTCTCCCTCCCCCCTTGCTCCCTCCCTCCCCTCCCTCTTATCCTTCCTTTGTTCCTTCCCTCCTTCCTTCCTCCCTCTCTCCCTCCCCCTCCCTCCCTCCTTCCCTCCTTCCTTCCTTCCTTCCTTCCTTCCTCCCTCTCTCCCTCCCCCTTCCTCCTTCCATTCCTTCCCTCCTTCTATCCTTCCTTTGTCCCTTCCCTTCCACCCTCCCTCCTTCCTCCCACTTAAGAAAGCATTTTATCAAAGACTATTTTTACTGTTATTGATATAGTAATTTTAAATATTTTTAAATTTTTTAATTTATTTATTACTTATTTGTGGTGTTGAATCATTATATGGACCCCAGCCATGTAAGACATGGGCTTGAGCACTGAGCCAACTGCTTGTTCTGATATTTTAGTTTTATATTGTCTATGCATAAAATAAATTTAAGGTTATAATTTTTTCTAGACCTAAAGATAATACAGAATGCATTTGGGTATTTGATGCATGTAATAAATGTGTGAACATTTTGTTTTCATAGGCAGCAAGTATTCAGCGTATCTTTCTGAATCTCTAGATGTTGATTGAATATTATCCACACTCGATAACAGCTAAATTTTTATAAGAGCAACAGTATGTATCATTTATTGAAAACTTCAATGGAAAAATAGTTCTATACTTTCTTTTTGTGAAATATTTGTGTAGGTCACTTAATCACTTAAATCACTTAACTTCCCGTTAGTCGTCGATTTGCTCGAGCGGGTGCCAGTAACGTCTCCATTTGTCCCTGTCGCGTGCTAGTGTAGCCCAATGGCATCTCTTCGCTCCGGGAACATGGAGGGCCTCAAACCGATCGTTCATGACCTTGACAAAGAAGTCTGACCATCTGGTAGGTGGGCGGCCACGCGGTCTCTTGACATCCCGTGGAATCCAATCAGTAACAGCTCTAGTCCAACGGTCGTCTTTAAATCTCATTACGTGACCAGCCCATCTGATTTTCGACACCTTGGCAAATGAGACAGCGTCCCTGATCCTTGATCGTCGACGGATGTCAGAACTCCGGATTCGTTCTCTCATTTGAGTGAAACGTGATATTCCAAGCATAGCTCTTTCTATTCTTCTTTGGGAGACCTGAATGGCGTTCTCATCTTGTTTGCGTAGGGCCCAGGTCTCTGAGGCATATGTTAATGCAGGAAGAACAGTGGAATCAAAGAGATGTGCCCGGAGCCGGAGGTTCTTCGTCCTCTTAGCTATTTCTTCGACGTTCTTGAAGGCGTTCCAAGCCGCTCTCTTCCTCCTGCGCAGCTCGGGTGCCAGGTCATTTGTCATGTTGACCTCTCGACCTAGGTACACATAGCTGTTGCATTCGGAGATGGTCGTTCCATTGAGAGCGAATGGGGCGTCAGGAACAAGGCTGTTTCTCATAAACATTGTCTTCGTAAGATTCAGCTGTAGTCCTACCTTTCCACACTCACGGTCAAAGTTGGCCAGCATTTGTGCCGCTTGGCTGATGTTTGGTGTTATTAAAACAATGTCATCAGCAAAGCGGAGGTGGTGTAGTTGCCGACCATCTATCTTCACTCCCATTCCTTCCCATTCCAGTCGTCGCATGATGTTCTCGAGGGTGGCACTGAAGAGTTTTGGTGAAATGGTATCACCCTGCCGCACCCCTCTCTTGACATCAACGATCACTTCTTTGTAGAATGGTGAGATCCTGGTAGTGAATCCGCAATACAGCTCACGGAGGATCCTGATGTATTGGGCTTGAATGCCCTGATTGGCTAGGGCTTCAATGACCGCTTCCGTCTCAACAGAATCAAAGGCCTTCTTTAAATCAATGAACGTTAAGCAGAGCGGCATCTTGAACTCCCGAGAAACCTCAATGAGTTTGGTTATCGTGTGGATATGGTCGATGGTGCTGAATCCTTTGCGGAACCCTGCTTGCTCACATGGTTGTCCTTCATCTAGTGTTCTGCCAATCCTATTCAGGATGACTCGAGTGAACAACTTGTAGATGACAGACAATAGGCAGATCGGGCGATAGTTGCCAATGTCATGGATGTCTCCCTTCTTGAACAGTAGTACGGTCCTGCTGGTTTTCCATTGAGATGGAACCTTGCATTCAGACAGGTAGCGAGTGAAGAGCCGAGCCAGTGTATTGATGAGTACTGACGGCAGGTTCTTCAGGTGTTCAGGTCTGACCTTGTCTGGGCCGGGTGCTGTTTGCTTCTTTACTGACGAAATGGCGTGTCGGATTTCGGAAGGGAGAACGTTGGGAACGACATACCCATCCTGTGGAATTTGGTATGTCGGCAAGTGGACATGGCTATCGAAGAGATTTGAGTAGAAGTCATGGATAATCTTCTCCATTGCCGTTCTGGAGGATGTGATGGATCCATCAGGACGTTGGAGGGCAGTCATCTTGGTCTTATAGTTGGCGAAGGACAGGCGGGCGTTACGAATACTTTTCCCGGCTTCTGCCGCATCTACCAGTACTTCTGCTCTTCTCTCTTTGAGGTCTTCCTTGATCGCATCTCTGCACTGCTTTGCAAGCTCGGACGTTAGCTTGCGGTTGCCTGAGGCATGCGCCAAACCACGCTGGCGAATTAGCTCAAGAGTTTTCGAAGATAGGCGACTTTTTGTGGCTATCTCTCTCTTGGCGTTCCTCGCACATTCATGGAGGTGCTGAACCAGTCGATCATATTCCTCGTCAATGTTGTCAACAATGGCATCTTCCCATGTTGCCGCAATAGTACCAAAGAGTTCCCAGTTGGTGGTCGTTCTGGGAGTTCTCTTTTTGAACTTTGCAGCCCTTTCTCCCCGCTCTGTGAAGTAGAATTTTGCACGAAGGAGACGGTGGTCCGATCCCATTCGAAATTTTGGGACAACAGCGACATCAGTCAGGCAAAACCGTCGATTGAATATGATGTGGTCTATTTCGTTGTGGAATCGTCCACCGGGAGACTCCCATGTCCATCGTTTAGATTCTGCCTTCTGGAACTGTGAGTTACCATGAATGGTCTTGGTCGACATGATGAACTCAGACAGTCTCTCACCCTGTTCGTTCCATTCTAGGCCATGGGTTCCGATGTGAAGTTCTTCAGCTGATCTTCTCTGTCCTATCTTGGCATTAAAATCACCCACAATGATCTTGTAGAAGGTGTGGTCTTCTTTATAGAATTTCTCTAGCTCCATGTAGAACTTCTCGATTTCTCTTTCATCATAATGAGATGTTGGTGCGTAGACAACGAAGATAGAAACTGCAGGCAGTGAGCCACATCTATTCAAATGTAAACGTCCGATTTGGGTTGTTAGGCATTCGAATGTAGGTCATTGTGTAGGTCATTGTGTCTATATGAATAGCTTGAGAAACTATACATGTATAGCAAGTAGAATAAAGCTCTGTATACACATTTCTTCATAAATAGTCTAATTGATTTTTTCCTTTTCAGATAGACTGTACAAATTATACCCTAGCTGAAAAGTACCTCTAAAAATGTCATTCAACTGATTAAGGTATGAATAAATATCTTTAAAATGAAGTGTAAATATAAATTCTAATTATAAATGTAATAACCTTCAAAATAAAATAATATAAATTATAGATTTATACCACAATGTACAGTAATTTATAGGGAGCAGAAAAACACATACTTGTTGACCCATTACTAAAATTAGGTGAATTTTTATTCCTTGGAATTCATTTGCATGCCAAAGCATTCACGAGCACAAGAATTAGCTTTAATAATTTTTTTTATACAGTTGGAGGAAAGAACAGCTTCACTGTATTTTGTGGATACTAAGACAAAGACATCATTAAAAATTTTGTATGTTTCCTTAAATCACAGCATCAGGATATTTACCAGTAAATTAATACATTTTGTCTCTGGTCTTGTATACAATTGAATTCAGAATTTTGTAACCTAGATTAATATTTAGAAATGCATCATATTACCAGGTTAAACTTGAAACTAATAGTAAAAGATGGTCAATACTCATAAAGAAAATAAAACTTTTATCATATAATTTATTTCTTTAATTATTCAATTTAATTTGACTTTGGGACACATCCCTGGCATTGCCTAAGGCCTGCATCTGGCTCATGACTCAGGCACGTTCCCAGGCACTTGGGGATTGTGGAACTGGGAATGGATTGAACCTGGGCTAATTGCATGCAAGACTTGTGTTCTAGACCTTTGAGTCATCTCCGCCTGGCATATCAGTTCTTCCAGTTGAAGACTGTAACATACAAGTACTTGCTTTGTGTTAAAAGCCATGAATTTAATAATATTTTAGATTACAAAAATAAGTCGTAATCTTGCATATTTTAGCAGAATTATCAAGTTTACAGATCATTACTGAGAATAAGAAACAACATTTCTGAAATTAAGATTGAAGGTAATAAAGTCTCAGACAAGCAAGCTGAGCACTGTTCAGGGAGAGAAAAGGCATTCAATCACCCTTTCATTCTCCTAGGACTGCACTCTGAGTAGTCATGAGGCTGTTAGTAATGGAAATTACTGCAAAGCTGTAAATATTCTTGTTTTGGATTCTGATAGAAGAGCCATGTACATAAAGGTATGAACCTTTTTTCATGAATGGCACATTTGAGGAATAGCTTCTCTGTTGACCGGTGATCCTGGCCATAACCCTTGCTTCAAGTTTCCTGGAAACTCATTCCAGGTCACCCTGCCAGTCAGGTGCAGTGGCCCTGGGTACCTGGTCTGTAGACACAGAGAGCTGCAGGCCTTGGGAGTGTGGTGTGTCTCTGGTTCTCTCCTCCTGTAACACATCACACACACACACACACACACACACACACACACATGCTCACACACACATACACACACATATAAATTTGAATGAATTTGATAATCGACAGTTGTTGGGAATAAGTATTTAGCTTAGATTGTCCTTAGATTTGAGTTAAACCTAATTATCTCATGGTGCTGGGAGTGGGCATGGGTCTTGGGCCACACCTGCTGATGCTTTTGGCTTACTCCTGGCTCTGTGCTCAGGAATTATTACTGCAGGGGATAAGGATCGGGAGGGGATGTGGAATTGTGGATCAAACTGGATTCAGCTTTACAACCTTACCCTTATCTTAGCTCTCTGACCATAGATAACTGGGTTTAAGGTAAACTGCTCTGTTGGTTACCATTAGCAAATGAACTTGTCTTGGGTTTTGTTTTAAAAATTAGGATGAAATATCTGGGGAACATAAAGTAACAAAATAGGAGACTAACACCCAAGAATGGCCGAGATTAGTACCAGGAAGTTTACTCTATGGCTTGGAGGCCAACCACACATGCTAGGGGAAAAGGGAGCTCAGATAGAGAAGGGAATGCCAAATAAAGGTATTGGGAGGATCCTCCCAGGATGGGAGAAGCATGCTGAAAGTAGACTATAGACTAAACATGATTGTCACCCATTGCCTCTTTTGCAAACTACAACACCCAATAAGAGAGAGAGAACAAAAGGGAATGCCCTGCCACAGAGGCAGGGTGGGATGGGGGGATGGGGGTGGGAGGGATACTGGGATCCGTGGTGGTGGGAAATGGGCACTGGTGGAGGGATGGGTATTTGATCACTGTATAATTGAAACGCAAGCACAAAAATATGTAAGTCTGCAACTGTACCTCATGATGTCTCACTATAAAATAAATAAATAAATAAAATTAACACACACACACAAAAGATAATGCAAAAAAATTAGGATGAAGGGTAGTTTAGGTGTCATGCTTACATTAGTGTTACTACTATTTATAGTTTTGCTGTACAGTTTGAACAGCTCCACTGATACCAGGTGCCCAGTACTCTCCTCCAGGGTCCTTGGGATACTTTAGTCCATCCTTACATCCCTCTTCACTTTGCTTGATAATTGCTTGGTAAATTATATATAATATTTGTGTGTACTATAGCACTGTAGCACTGTCCTCCCATTGTTCATCGATTTGCTCAAGGGGGTCCAGTAACGTCTCCATTGTGAGACTTGGGCTGGAGCGATAGCACATCAGATAGGGCGTTTGCCTTGCAAGCGGCTGACCAGGCCGACCCGAGTTCGATTCCTCCGCCCCTCTGGGAGAGCCCGGCAAGCTATCGAGAGTATCTCACCCACACAGCAAAGCCTGGCAAGCTCCTCGTGATGTATTTGATATGCCAAACACAGTAACAAGTCTCACATATGAACTATAATTGTTATACAATTGCTTATATAAATATATTTTATTATATTATGATTATATATAATAATTACCTTGTTTGGTAATTATATATGTTTTTGACTTGATATTTTGAGATACTGTGAACCTTGCACTGCATTTTTTCAGTTTGGCTGGCAAGATCTGAAAACAGATTGCATAGATGAGATATTTTAAGGCATGTGTTCATGTGGAATACTTGTATAACTATTATAAGTTTTTAATTAAGTGACTAGTAACAGAAGAATCCTTTGTTCCTGGATATTTTGTTACTCAGTGTATGCTTGCAACATTCACTGACTTCCATAGAACTGGACTGTTACAGCTAATTTGATCTAGTATTTGGATAAGATTTCACTTTGTAGTCGAGTCTGATGCTCTGCATAGGATATGTAAATGTTTCACTTACTTTTTCTTGGGAAGCTTTGCTTGAGATTTCTCCAGTTAATTAAAATCTTTCAGAAAATAAATTTCTGTCAGTTGAATTTTATTTTCATGTGTTCTCATATTTATTTTCTTCTTTCATCTCACTTTAGATTTAGTAGTTCTTACTGACTTACTTTCTTACTTTTGGTGAGTTTCTCCCCAGCAATGCTCAAGGACAATTCCTGGCAGAGCTTAGGGCTATTGGGCTTGTGCTGGGTTTTAGGGCTTGAACTGGGACCCTGCCCATATGGGGAGTGCCCCCCACCGCATGGAACTTGCTCCTAACTCTTTTCCTAGTATTAGAAGTTAAAAATTTGGGTAATTTATTAGAAAACTTGTTCTTTGGGTGAAGACAGTCCTCCAGTCCCTCATGGTACATAGGGACTACTCCAGGCTTTGTATAGGGGTGCTGTTTCTTGCATTTCTAGGGGGCATATGTGGTGCTGAGGATGGAACTAGGGTGGTGCTCATGGAGTCCAACTTCTTAACCTCTGTGCTATCTCTGTGCCCCTATGTTTTCAAATTGAAGCATTTGCTTTTCTGGCACGTGTGTTATAGTCAAATCTCATTTTGTTGATTCTTTTTTGTTCCTATTTTCTTGGGTATGATAATTATTGCTTGAATGTCAGATATTTGTACAAGAAAGAGACATTGATGTGACTGACTTTGTATCTAAAAATCGTTCTTTTTTCTGACAGGTTATTAATATGAGAATTTTGAGTCATTTCAAGTTATCTGCTGAATATTTTCTTCTTAACGATGCACTTCAGAGAGATGACATATACAAAACTGATGATGTACCAGAAACTAAATTGATATTATCTAACCATGCTGAGAAGCAATTAAGAAATAGCTAATGAAGATTTTGGTGCCTTTCTTTCATTTATAAAAGATGACTGATTTTTATAAATAAATTGCATTTATTTATTGATTTATGGGACTCAGCTGCTCTTTCAGTAATGGGTAAACTTATTCATAAAGAGCTTTGAACATTGTTGATGATTACCAAGTGTGTCCAAGAATTGGACAAGCTGAAAAGTTCCTTCATGATAGACATGGAGCACAGCTCACAGATGCGCTGATGGTGGCAGTCGTGGGTCCTACCTCTCTCTCCTGCAGCATGGCCAGCTTGCACCAGAGCAGCGGGATCTCTGGAGCGCTCAGAGATAGAGGCACTGCCCACTCTCTCATCTTCTGGGATGTGCTCACACACCGCGTTGGGTTATGGTGAGCTGCAGGGCAGTGGAGGCCTGTGCTTCTCTGTCCTTCCAGGATGGCTTCCTGGTCAGGGTATTGGCTTTTCAGGATGTTGGCCAGGAAGTTCATAAAGTTGTAGGTGACTAAGGCTTCATAACAGTCTAGGAAGTTGTCAACTGTACGGTTATAGTAGGATATTCCAGTTATCTAATTTGTAAACAGCACTTCCCAGAGGTCCCTGTTGATGGGCTTCTGGAGCTCAGTCACCACGCAATGCATCCAGAGGAACCCAGGATAGTGAAAAGTACATCCCTCTTTGGTGTGTATTTCCAGCTTCAGTAGCTGCTACACAAAACTGGCCTTGATGTCAGCTGGGAGATTATACCTGAAGGGGGTGTCAGTGTGCAGAGTTTAGGAACTGTGAAGCCGGGCCCCTTGAAAATGAGAAGGTCAGATGTTGCAAATATCCTTAGCTATTCTTGCAAGCAAGAGTTGAGGTCCCCTCTACCTACTTTCCCATGGAAATCCAGACCCAAACTGCAGTAAAAAATCTTGGGTCATTGGGTTCTATCAACAACAACAACAACAACAACTAAAGAAATAATAAAAGGCAGGGTCTGGTGTATGTTGCCTCTTGTTTTATTTTTATCTCACTTATTCTTAGTCAAAATTCTGAGAAGCAGTTAAGAAGCAACTCTGAGAATTTGATTCATTATTTGTAAATCATAACTGTCATCAATGTCATCCCATTGATCGTCGAATTACTCGAGGAGGCACCAGTAACGTCTCTATTCCTCCCAGGACTGAGATTTTAGCAGCCTCTTCTTACACATCTTTTCCCAACGATTGGAGGCTCTTTTAGGGTCAGAGGAATGAAACCTGTTGTCGTTACTGTATTTGGCACATTGAATATGCCACAGGGAGCTTGCCAGGCTCTGCCCATGTGGGCAGGATACTCTTGGTAAATTGCTGGGCTCTCCAAGAGGCATATATTTATATATTTCTTTCTATGATTATATTTTTCTTTCTGTGATTAATATATTTCTTTCATAGAAAGAAATATTTGTAAATAAATTATATTTATTACTTGAAGGATGAGACTTAGCTCACCCTTAAATAATTCACAAAAAAACTTTGACGAGTGTGTCCACTAATTGGACAAGCCAAATGTGCCTTCGTGGTAAACATGGAGCAAGGTTCACAGAAGCAAAGGTGATGGCAGTGACGTGCCTGACCATTGTGTCACAGGAAATCTGACAGGTCTGGTCACAGACCATGGTGAGCAGTACAAGCTTTCCCTAGATGAGCCATGCCTTGCTGTGCATGTGGAGTCCCAGCTTCTCTAGCTGCCACACACAGAGGGATATGGCCAACAATAAGGCTACGATGATGGTCAGTGCTAGAGGCATAATTAACACCCTCCACTTACTGCACAAAGAAAAGGTTTCTTGGCATCCCTGGTTTTGCCTCAGCACACCCATACCCTCTCTCAGGGCTGAAACACTTGCCAACTCCTGCCAACTCTACTTTCTTTTCTAAGTCATGCCTCAGGCAGCAACCAAGCAGCCTCTTCCCCACCCCACCCCACCCCCAGCTCTGCAGCAGGTGCTCCTGCCCCCTGGGCCTGCATCACTGTGCAATGTGTCTGCACCTCCCTCCCCACTCAGTTCCTGTGGGCAGACATGGGCACAGGATACAGCTCATGAACCTCTGGGTACTTAGGCAAGTGCAGTACTGGAACACGTACTGGATGCTGAAGGGGACACGTTCTTCCATGTATTCAGTGGTGTCACTTTACACGTCCTTCGGTATCTCAGTAACTGTACTTGGTATAGATTGCAGTGTCAGAGTGTGTCCAAGCCTTTGTAGTTACCACGGGGACAGTGATGAGAAATCATGGAAAGTGTGACTGGTGATGAAGACGAGTATATGTAATCATGATCATCCTCACCCGTTGGGACGCTTTTATTCTTTGATTGTCCTCTCGAGTTTTTCTAGTGGATTTTGCCTGTGTGTATGGACAAGCAGCTTGTCACAAACAAGGGCATGACAATGACTGGACAACAGGGGGCATGCTAGGAACAGGATACACTATCTCCAGCTCTTGTAGGGACCCGAACATGTGCCAAGCAACTTTCCACAAAAAATAATTGCAGCTCTGTGGAGCACCAGAGCACGAAGGGAATCTGAGGGTTGCACAGCTGTGCTGGGGTCTGCTGGGATGAACACACATCCCACCTGAAAGAGGAAATTGAGGATATCCTTGTACCAGGATGTACCTAATCCCTCCATGTGTTTTGAATGTACGTAATACCTCCATGTGCTTTGAATGTACCTAATCCCTCCATGTGCTTTGAAGCTGTGAATTAAGCCCTGTATGCATGAGGCTTTAGACCTGGCTCTACCATATAAGCCATGTTGAGTCCACACATGTAAATGGAAACATGCTTCTCTCTCATCTTTTAAAGGTAGACTGTATTTTTGGTCAGATTTCTATAACCGTTTTCCTCGCATTCCCTAGTCTGCTCTTGAGCACATAACACATTTACCTCGTGTTGCTTTCTCCATCAAAACGAAGGAATGGCAAATGGAATTATCAAAATATAAAGCAAGAAAAGTCAGTTTGTGGTGACTACTAAATTAACTTATGTAAGGAAATTAAAGTCATTTAATATGGTGCCTATTCTCATTTACATAGACATGTTTTCAATTCTGTCCCCCAAATGCATTGCGTTAAATGTTATTTTGTACGTGGGTCATTGTGGTGATAATTATGTCTTCCCAGGCTTTAGTAAAACTTAAAAGAAATTCCTTGCTAATGTATTTTAGGTTTTACATGTACTTGTTAAAGTCTAACATATGTAAAATTTAATGAGTGAAGAGAACTAAGAAATATAAAGGTGAATATATGAACAGATCTTTAAATATTTAATATTTAAATTTAAGAAATAAAATATTGATTTTCTATTTAAAAATTACATTACAAATACTGGTTGTCTACATTAGCAATTGTAATAAAAATCTCTGGATGTGAAAACAAAACCCAGTAAGACAAAGAACATTCAATATAAATGAGTTTATTCTGGAAGCTGCATAAAATCCCTTAGCAAGCTTAGAGTAAACAGACGTTTCTGAATCTAATAGAGGGTAAATCTAAGCACCATGAGATCATATCCAATGTCATGTGCTGGGAAGTTTGTCCTGTCCTTAAAAGAAGCTTCTTTCATGCTTCTTATAAAACTGATTTCAAGGCTATGAATTCTTCAAGTTGTTTACTGTCCCTGAAGCTTTGCATTATTCCTTCAAATATGACTGATAATCTAGAATATGAAGTATTCTTGGTGAGTTGTACATTTTTTCCAGATATTAATCAGCTCTTTAAGTGAATTTTAACTTGAATGCTGATGTGGGTGTGTTAGGGTGTGTTCAACAAAGTACTAGCAAAGTCTCTCTAGAGAGGCGTACTTTAAGCGGAATCTGATTTTTTTTTTGGTTCAAAATCTTTCCTGATTAAAAAAAAGTTTTTTGTTTATTGAATCACACAATTGCAAAGTTGTTCATGATTTGGTTTCAAAAATATATTCATCCATACAATGTTTCAGTCATGCAATGCCCCTACACTAGTGTCCATTTCCCACCACCAATGTCCCCAGTTTCCCTCCCACCAGCCCCTTGCCCCTCCACACCCCAGCCTCCTCTAAAGCAAGTCCCCCACTCTCTCTCTCCTTTTGCCATATGTATTTCCTATAATCAGTTTAACTGCTTTGTTGCATTTCATTACGTGCTCTTATTCTATGTGGACCTTTGTATATAATTTTATTTCAAAACTTGTTTTGACTACAAGCAACATAAATCCAAACAAAAAGTTATTAATGTTGAGTGCGATAAACTGTCAAATGCTGTTTGTTTGGAAAATAAGGGTTCTCCAAAACATAAAAACATCAATTCAAAACAATATGCACTACACCAATGTTCATCAGTTTACTTAATACAAGAGTCAAGATATGAAATCAACCAAACTCCCCAATTATACACAAAGGGATCAAGAATTTGTAGGGATATATACACAATGGAATTCTATGCAACTCTTAGAAAAATCAAAATCATGTAATTTGCTGCAACATGGATGGGAACTAGTGGATATCATGCTGAAAGAAGTCAAATGAAAGGGAGAGATACAGAATGATCACTCTTATGTGTGGAATTTAAAGATACATGTGAGGTAGCAATAAGTTGGAAGGGCAACATAACTTGAGAACTCATCCACATAATTGAGTGGCAGGGGATAAGAGAGAAAGCTTTGAGTATCCTTAGGAGAGGGAGCAGTTATGGCCTTGGTCTTGGAATTATGTATATGATAAACCACTATTATTAGCTTTGCACACCATATCATCTCAATTTAAAAATCCCCCCCCAAAAAAGCCCTGCTACAAAGGCAGGGTGGGGTGAGGGGCGGGGGTGGGTGGGAGGGATACTGGGATCAGTGGTGGTGGAGAATGGGCACTGGTGGAGGGATGAGTATTCGATCATTGTATATCTGAAACCCAAGCACAAAAACTTGTAAATCTACAACTGTACCTTATGGTGTTTCACTAATAAAAATCTAAAAAAAAAATCCCCCCAAAAGAAAATTAAGAGAAATAAGCACGACAAATTACTGGATTTGGCATTACAATGATCATTTATAACTAAAACAGCTGTGCTTTGACAACTTTGAAGGTGTTCATTGTAAACTTGTCTCCTATACCAGACCTGACCAATTAGAGACTCATGTTGGAGCTTAGCATATGCTTTATTTATTTTTAGTTATATTTTTAAATTTAATCACCATAAAATACACAGTTATAAAGTCATTTATGACTGGATTTTAGTCACACAATGTTCCAACACTGTCACTTTACGAGTTGTGCATTTTCCATCACCAGTGTTCCCAGTTTCCCTTCCCATCACCACACCTGCCTGCCTCTATGGCAGGAACTTTTCTGTTTTTTATATTATTTTTTCACTGAATCACCGTGGAAGTCTATGAAGTTACTTCGCTGCTGTTTATCTGTGAAATGATGTATCATTCCTTTGAGTTTGAGGTTAGCTGGATAGAGTTTTCGGGTGAGGCATTCATATCATTGACTAAAAAACCAACCTTAAAAGAAGGGACTACTGTAAGACAAGACAAACCCCACAACACAACAAACCTCTACAGGAAGATAGCACAAAACCCCATGACAATAATCTCTCTCAGTGTCAGTAGTCTAAAATGCACCAATTAAAAGACACAGAGTGGCAAAATAAATTAAAAACTAAACCCAACATCCTGCTGCCTACAAAAAACAGTCAGAGCAAACAGAGACTCAAAGTTAGAGGATGGAAAACAATCCTTCAAGCAAACAACTCCCTCAAAAAGGCTGGGGTGGCTATACTAATATCCGACAACATAGATTTCAGGCTGAAAAAGATTAGAAGCAAAGGTCATTTTTTAATAATCAAGAGATATGTACAGCAGGAAGAAGTCACACTCCTTAACATATATATGAATCAAATGAGGAACCAGCAAAATATCTTTAAAAAACTGCTAGTAGACTTCAATGATGACATTGGCTGCAACACAATAGTAGTTGTTGACTTCAACACCACCCTATCACCTCTTGACAGATCAACGAAACTAAAACTCAGCAAGGAAGTACTGACTTTGAAGGAAGAAATGGAAGAGAGAGGTCTAATAGATGTATACAGGACTTTTTATCCTCCCCCCAAAGAAACTGAATGCACATTATTTTCCAGTGCAACATTTTCCAAGATAGATCATATACTGAGTCACAAAACGTACCTCAGTAGAATTGGGAAGATAGAAATTCTATTAACTATCTTTTCAGACCACAATGCACAGGAGATAGAAGTTAATTACACACAGAAAGGGAGAATCAAATCAAACATCTTGAAATCAAACAGCTCAATGTTGATTGGGTGGGTTTGAGAGGAACTCAAGGAATAAATCAAAAGATTTCTGGAAACAAATGAAAATGAAGACATGAACTACCAGAACTTGCAGAACACAGCTAAAGCAGGGTTAAGGGGAAAATTTATAGCTCTGCAAGAATTTCTCAGGAAGGAAGAAAGGGCCCACATAAAAAAGTTGACTTCACAGCTCCAGATCTTACAAAAAGACCAACAAAAGGAGCCCAAACAGGTAGGAGGAAAGAAATAATAAACCGTAGAGTGGAAATTAAGACTTTGAAGTCCAAAAAGCAATCTGAAAGACCAATGAAACAAAGAGCTTGTTCTTTAAGAAAATAAATAAGATTGATAAAGTACTAGCAAGACTCACAACGAAAGAGAGAGAGAGAACCCTAATAAAACGAATCAGAAATGAAAAGGACATCACAACAGAAATGAAAGAAATTCAGAAGATCCTCAGAGATTACTTTGTTAGTCTGTATGCCACGAAACAAGAGAAACTAGAAGAAATGTATAAATTCCTGAATTCCTATATCCTCCCAAGGCTGAGTCAAGAAGATTTGGAATAACTTAATAGACCTATTACTATCAAGGAAATTGAAACTGTAATCATAAGTTTTCCCTCAAACAAAAGCCCAGGTCTAGATGGATTCAGTAGCAAATTCATCCAAACATTTAAAGAGAACCTATTGCCAGATAATTTCAAACTTTTACAGTAAATTGAAGAAACAGAAACACTCCCAGTTTCTATGAAGCACATATCACCCTAATACCAAAAGCAAACAGAGACACCACAAAAAAAGAAAATTACAGGCCAATATCCTTGATGAACATGGATGTGAATATCCTCAACAAAACATTAGCAAATATAATCCAACAACTGATCAAAAAGATCAAAAAGACCATAACCAAGTGGGATTCATTCTGTGGATGCAAGGAGGGTTTAACATTTGCAAGTAAATCAACATAATCCATAATATCAGTAAAAAATAAAAACCATATGATCATTCAATAGATGCAGAGAAAGCATTTGACAAGATCCAGCACTCATTTATGATGAAAACTCTCAGCAAAATGGGCACTGAAGGAAAGTTCCTCAATATAGTCAAAGCCATCTTTCACAGGCTCACGGCCCATGGGGATAAACTAAAAGCATTCCCCCTATGATATTCCAGCTCAATGTAGAACTTCTCAATTTCTTCTTCATCGTAGTTGGATGTTGGTGCATAGACGATGAAGATAGAAACTGCCGGCAGTAAGCCACATCTATTCAAGTGTAATCGTCCGATTTGGGTTGTTAGGCATTCGAATGAATCAATGCTCATGGCCAAGTTCGTGTTGACAAGGGCACCAACACCTCTGACGCCTCTTTTGTCGCATGTTCTGAGGAACAGTTCTTCTCCAGTTTCAAAAATGGCATGATGTGATTAATGCCTTCTCGTCTTGGTCAGACCAATGATGTTGTACTTGATCTTTCACGCTTTTACCATCAGGTCCTCAATGGGTGCATCTGATGCCAGCGTATGTGCATTGAAAGTACAGACAATCCATTTAGTCTTTCTTCATTTGGGCAGCCTAGTTCGGCCTTAAGATTTTATCAGCCTCTCCTTCCACATACTTCTTATCGCTACCATAATGCTGAGTCCTTCAGGGTCAGGGGAATGAGACCCATTGTATTTACTGTTTTTGGCATATAGAATACACCACAGACAGCTTTCCAGGCTCTGCTGTGTGGGCGGGATACTCTTGGTAGCTTGCAGGCTCTCCGAGAGGGATAGAAGCTTTTACAGCGGCCTCTAATCACCCTTGTAGGTGTTCCCAAGGTTCAAACCATATTTGAATCCTATCAATTATGGTGCAGTAATTATATATATATATATATGATAACCTTTCAATAGGTGTATTGCAAACAACAATGCCCAGAAGGAGAGGAAGAGAGGAAGAGGGAGAGGGAGAGAGAGAGAGAGAGAGAGAGAGAGAGAGAGAGAGAGAGGTGCCTGCCATAGAGACAGAGTAGGTGGGAATGGGTGGTGGTAGAGAAAAACTGGGGACATTGGTGGTGGGAAATATACACTAGAGAAGGGATGGGTATGAAGCATCTTGTGCCTGATACCCAATCAACTATTATACCTCTCTCTTCCATTTCTTCCTTCAAAGCCAGTACTTCCTTGCTGAGTTTTAGTTTTGTTGATCTGTCAAGAGGTGATAGGGTGGTGTTGAAGTCTCCAACTACTATTGTGTTGCAGCCAATGTCGTCATTGAAGTCTACTAGCAGCTTTTTAAAGATATTTTGCTGGTCCCTCATTTGGTTCATATATATGTTTAGGAGTGTATCTTCTTCCTGCTGTACATATCTCTTGATTATTAAAAAATGGCCTTTGCTTCTAATCATTTTCAGCCTGAAACCTATGTTGTTGGATATTAATATAGCCACCCCAGCCTTTTTGAGAGAGTTGTTTGCTTGAAGGATTGTTTTCCATCCTCTAACTTTGAGTCTCTGTTTGCTCTGACTGTTTTTTGTAGGCAGCAGAATGTTGGGTTCAGTTTTTAATCTATTTTGCACACTCCGTGTCTCTTAATTGGTGCATTTTAGACTACTGACATTGAGAGAGATTATTGTCATGGGGTTTTATGCTATCTTCCTGTAGAGGTTTGTTGTGCTTGTGGGGTTTGTCTTGTCTTACAGTAGCCCCTTTAGTCCTTCTTTTAAGGTTGGTTTTTTAGTCTATGAAGTTCCTTTGCTGCTGTTTATCTGTGACATGATGTATCATTCCTTTGAGTTTGAGGTTAGCTGGATAGAGTATTCTTGTTGAGGCATTCATTTTATTGAGTTTTTTCACTATATACGACCATTGTCTTCCGGCTCAGATGGTTTCCTCTGATAATTCTGCTATAAATCTAAGGGGTGCTCCTTTGTATGTGATTTCCTTCTTTGACCTTGCTGCTTGCAGTATTGTATCTCTATCTGTGGTATTCATTATTCTTATTATAATATGTCTTGGAGTCTTTTTATTAGGGTCTCTTTTAGCTGGTCCCCTTTGGGTTCCTTGTATCTTGAGGCATGCATTCTCCAACTTTGAGTACTTCTCAGCAATGATATCTTTAACTGTTTCTATTTCACTGGGCTTGCCTCCCTGTCTTTCTGGTACTCCGATGCTTCTTACGTTGTTCCTTTCGAGTTCATCCCCTAGATCTGTGATTCGCTCTAGTGCTGTTTTGAGGTCTTTCCCATTGTATGTTGTTACCTGTATGCTTTCTGCAGCTCATCTTCAAGCTCACTGATTCTGTATTTGGCTCTTATTGTTCTACTGTTGAGGGCACCCACTGAGTTTTTAATTTCACCTACTGAGTCCTTTATTAGTGACACTTCTGTTTGTAGCTTTCTTATTTCTGCTCTCATTTCTTCCTGTATTTTATTGGCTGTCCGTCCCACTGTTTCTTTCATGTTCTCCTTTAATTTACTGGGTGCCTGTTCCACTGTTTCTTTGAGTTAATTAAAAATACTCAACATTTAATTCATCTCTGAATTCTTTATCGGAGAGATTGTATTTGTTGTTATTCCCTATTAAGGCTTCTGGGCTCCTTTCTTCATCCATTTCTCGTGGTGTGGATTTGCGCCATTTCTTCATGTTGCTGTAGTAGTCTGGAGGTGGGAACTTCCAGTTCATTATCAGTGAATGAAATGAAATGAAATCCTTTCTCACAGCGAGAAAGGATTCTGGATGAGTTCAGCCAATAGTGGTCATCTTTATCTCCTTCTAGAATACTAACTTCCTTGGTAATCTCCTGGAAATTTCATCCCTCCCCGGAACCACTCCATCACCCCCTGTCCTGGTCCTGGGAGCATTTTCACAGTGCAAGCAGTCCAGTATGTTTTGGAGCTTTGCCAGTGGGAACTCCAACAGGAAAGTAATAAATACATGGTCTGGTGAGATAATACAGTAGCTAAGGTATTGGCTTTGCATGTTCCCAATCTGAGTTTGATGCCAGGTACCCTATATGGTCCTTCTAGCTTTCCAGGGGCTATCCCTGAGTGCAGAGGCAGTAACTCTACCAGTCACTGAAAGGTTGAAATAGCTGAGCATTGGCAAATAGCTTCTACCTGGACTCTGGCCCACGGGCCCTGTTGTCTAGGGATCACAAGAGTAAGCGGGAGTTTTTGGTGAACTCAAGTCGAAGGGAATCTGAAAGGGTGACTGGGAGCTAACAGCATGTCTTAGTGGATTTGGAAACGAATTTTTTCTTCAAAAAATAATGATAAAGGGCTGGAGTGATAGCACAGCAGGTAGGGCGTTTGCCTTGCACACAGCTGACCTGGGTTCAATCTCCGGCATCCCATATGGTCCCCCAAGCACCGCCAGGGATAATTCCTGAACGCAGAACCAGGAGTAACCCTGAGCATTGCTGGGTGTGACTAAAAAAGCAAAAAAAAATAGATAAAAATACACATTCATTTGCATAAATTGTAATAGAAATATAAGAAGTACTTTAGAAAAATTGGAATAAAGAAGAAGCACTGCTGGCACTTGAAAATTGATAGTAGTGTAGGGGAGAGAGTGTAAGTGTTAGAGTGAAAAGTCCTGTGTTCTATCACTGGCAACACTTGGTCCACTGAGCAGCCCTAATGTAGTTTTCCTAACCCTAGGGATAAGACATCAGACCGGCATATAAACATATATATGAACCCCAGCACTGGCCCTAGGGATAAGACATCAGACCGTCAGGCTCAATCACCGGGCAAGTATCGCCAGAAATGGACTTGGGTCCCCTGAACTACACTGGTGTCGGATCCTATGCAAATAAAATAAAATCGCTGATACAATAATGCGTGAAAGTATGCTTCCCTCTGGTGGCAGAAATAGAACATAACTACTGTGTTTAGCGGAAGGAAACAGGTGAGAACAGGGATAAGGTTATTATTAACACAGTTCTCAAAAATAGAGTTTAACCAGGATGTTCTTTTGTAGAGAAGAATCTGAGAAAACTAAAACATTACAAGGACAGGTTTATTTACAGAAAGGGAAGTAAAAATAGTAAGGACTTCTTTCTTTAAAATGAAATCTCACACAGAGATAGAGGAGATGTTTTGGTACTTGGGGATAAATCCCAGGGCCTCATACATGTCAAGTATGTACCATACGATGAGCAATAAAGAATATTTGAAATTCATAGGATTTGGGGAGATGGAAAGTAATTACCCTTGACTCTAAATTGGTCCACTGAAAAGAAGTTAGTGTTTAGTAGTTTAACTTCAGTTTTTACAGCAGATTCCTTTATTACTAGAAAGATGCTTCATGTTAAAAACTTTTGGTAGCAAAGAAATCACATTTTATCTTCCTGTACTGTAATCTTTTATTTTTTTTTATTTTATTTTTTGTGAAACACCATGAGGTACAGTTATAGACTTACAAATTTTTGTGTTTGGGTTTCAGTTATACAATGATCAAGTACCCATCCCTCCACCAGCGCCCATCCTCCACCACCACGGGTCCCAGCATCCCTCCCACCCTCTATTCTCCACCATTCCACTCTGCCTCTGTGGCAGGGCATTCCCTTTTGTTCTCTCTCTTTCCTTTTGGGTTCTGTGGTTTGCAAGAGAGACATTGAGTGGCAATCATGTTTGGTCTATAGTCTACTTTCAGCATGCATCTCTCATCCTGGTAGGATCCTCCCAACACCCTTTGTTTGGTGCTCCCTTCTCTATCTGAGCTTCCTTTTCCCCTAGCACTTGTGTCTGGCCTCCAAGTCATGGAGCAAAATTCCTGGTACTAATCTCTTAAATGTGAGAATGGTTCCTGAATCTGAGACATTTCCTCAGCAGTTTCACTAATCATACCTAATCTCAATTATAGGGCACAGAAAACGAACTGAGAACTGATTCATTGACTCTGAAGTCTTTGTTCTCAGCCTATTGCCACTACTATGTGGGGGGGGGGGGAACTGAAGCCCCAGGCACCTTGCTAAAGAGAGAGGAGAATGACAGAACAAGGCTGTCATCAGTCAGGAACATGCTATTAGAAGCTGGTGAACTCAAGAAAAGCGTGTGTCTGGATGGATGCTATAGGAATGCTTTCTAAAGAGCTCTCTCGATGATTCTGAGATTAAAATATAAAGTAAAATGTCCCTGCAGTCTCTGCAGGTCCATATCTGCACCCCAGAAACTGCTTGCTCCTTAATTTTCCCGGTGAGGCTGACCTCCTGGTCTTTTTCAGAGCTGGAAGTGGTTTCCCTTCCCTTCCACCTCACATCCTAGTAGCCCCTATGCCTGCCCTCTGCAATCCCACATCCACGTTCCATACACGTAACTCAACTCTCTGCTTCTGAGCCTCATGACTGTGCATAGCAGATTCACTCATCACACCTTACATTGTGCACACTTATCCTCCTATTGCCAGGAGAGGATGAGCAGGAAAGGAAAAGACGACACCCAGCCTAACCCTCACAGATTACCATGAGGGTGGACTACAGAGATTCACTCTCATAGCACGGCAGACACAGTGAAAAAGCTGTGTAGAAACCCACCAGGCCCACTAAGTGAAGGGAATAGCATAGGAATCTCTGCCAGTACCAACCAGCTCTATAGCCTTTCAGAGCCAACATGATGAGGATGTTTATGAACTGTATTTTGGTTTTTGGTTTGTTTTGGGGACAGATCTGGCTGTGCTCAGGGCTTACTTCTGAATCTGCTCAGGGATCCATCCTGGAAGAGTTTACAGGATCATAGATGGTGCTGAAAATCAAATCAGAGTAAGACACATGCAAGCAAGTGTCACAATTCCTGGACTATCTCTCTGGCCCCAATCAGGATGTTCAATGAGCTCAAAGAAATTATGGTACAGGGAAGTAGCACTGTCCTCCTGTTGTTCATCGATTTGCTCGAGTGGGCACCAGTAACATCTCCATTGTGAGACTTGTTACTGTTCTTGGCATATTGAATATGTCACGGTTAGCTTGCCAGGCTTTGCCGAGGGGGCGCGAACTCGGTAGCTTGCTGGGCTCTCCAAGAGGGGTGGAAAAATCGAACCAAGGTCAGCCTGGGTCAGCTGTGTGCAAGCTCTAGCCCACAGGAATGTATGAGAGCAAAAATTGAGATAACTGCAATTAGATGAGAGAAATGGAGTATAGCAGGTAAAATTTAAGACTCAAGAGCATCAGCAACAAACAGTAGCTAAGGAAAAGCTCAGTGAGCTACAACATTAGATTCAGGAAACCACTACAAAACAAAAAATATGGAAGAATGTTTGAAAAGAAGTGAACTATGGAATTAGTTCAGATGACCAATATAAGTTTCATTGGAGTCCCTGAACCGTTAAATTAATCTCAGATGAGAATATCCTCGAGTGGTTAAGGAGTGCAAGCACTTCTATTCAAGGGACTCAAAGGGCACCAGAGAAAATAAGTCCAAATGGAAAAATTCTGATATATTGTAATCAGAATGACCAAAACCAGACAGAAACAGAACCCTGATAGCAGCAAGATCACACTGTCATACACTGTCCCACTGTCCTCCCGTTGTTCAGCGATTTGCTTGAGCGGGTCCAGTAACGTCTCCATTTTGAGACTTGTTACTGTGATTGGCATATTGAATAAGTCACGGGTAGCTTGCCAGGCTTTGCCGTGCGGGCGCGATACTCTCAGTCGCTTGCTGGGCTCTCAGAGGGGTGGAGGAATCGAACCCGGCTTGGCCAGGCTGGCAGCGTGCAAGGCAAACACCCTATCACTGTGCTATCGCTCCAGTCCCAGCATCAAGATCAAACAAGGAAATACATACAAAGGAACTCCCATAGGATTTATAGCAAATCTATCAAATGAGACTCAAAGGGCCAGAAAAGAATGATGGGATAACTCCTCAGAATATATTCTGGAGAAGCAAAAAAGTACAGTTGAAATGACATCTGCACTTCTGTGTTTATTGCTGCACTATTCACAATAGCCAAAATCTGTAAAAAACCCGAGTGCCCAAGAACAGATGACTGGTTAAAGCAACTTTGGTACATCTACACAATGGAGTACTATGTAGCTGTTAGAAAAGATGAAGTCATGACATTTACATATAAGTGGTACTACAAGGAAAGTATCATGCTAAGCAAAATGAGTCAGAAAGAGAGGCACAGACATAGAAAGATTGCATTCATCTGGGGAACATAAAGTAACAAAATAGGAGACTAACACCCAAGAATAGCCGAGATAAGTACCAGGAGGTTCACTCCATGGCTTGCAGGCAGCCGCACATGCTAGGAGGAAAGGCAGCTCAGATAGAGAAGGGAGCACCAAATAAAGGGTGTTGGGAGGATCCTCCCAGGATGGGAGAAGCACGCTGAAAGTAGACTATAGACCAAACATGATTGCCATTCAATGCCTCTTTTGAAAACCACAACACCCAAACGGAGAGAGAGAACAGAGAGAAATGCCCTGCCACAGAGGCAGGGTGGGATGGGGGGATGGGGGGTGGGAGAGATACTGGGATCCGTGGTGGTGGGAAATGGGCACTGGTGGAGGGATGGGTATTTGATCGTTGTATAATTGAAACCCAAGCACAAAAATTTATAAGTCTACAACTGTACCTCATGATGTTTCACTAATAAAAATTAAAATAAAAAAGAATGATGGGATAAAACTCAATGAAATGAAAATTCCACTGAGAACACCCTATCCAGTTAGATCATTCATATTTTAAGAAATAATTAAAATATTTATGGACAAGCAATAGCTTAGGGTATTCATAACATTGAAGGCAGGTTTGCAAGAGCATTAGAGTTTCTTTAAAAGATGAGACAAACTTCAAAAAACACTCATAACTTTTTAACAAATGGTGGCAAATACATTTGCTCATCTCAATTATTTCACTCGATGCAAATGCCCTGAACTCACCAACAAAAACTCACAGAGTGGCAGGATGGATCAGAAAACTCAACCTAACTTTCTGCTGCCTACAATAGATACCTCTAAATAGTCAAGGTAAACACAGATTCAAAGTAAAAGGCTGAAAAATAGTCCTACAGGCAAATATTGACTTTGAAAATCTGGTTGAAGAGTATAATAATAATAACAGTGGGTAGGGTATTTGCTTTGCATGTACCCAACCTGGTCCAATCACCATTACACCATATGTTCTCCTGAAAATCGCTAGGAGTGATCCCTGAACACAGAGTCATGAGAGTAACCACTGAGCATTGCTAAGGGTGACCCTCAAACAAACAAACTAACAAATAAACAAAGACTGGCGTGGCCATATCTATGCCAGACAACAAAAATTTCAAATAAAAAAGGCTATAAGGGACAGGGTTCATTGTGTTCATCAATACATCAAAAACTCACAAACCTAAAGACAGCCTCCTCATCAAATGGTGCTGGCAAAATTGGACAACTACATGTAAGAAAATAAAGCTGGATCCATATCTACATCTCACATAAAAGTCAATTCAAAGTGGATCAAGGACCTTGAGATCCACCTAGAAACTATTAAGTACATTGAGGAAAATATAGGCAGAATATTTCAATATTTGGGCCTCAAAGGTGCCTTCAATAATCTGATAACTGAACAAATGCAAAAAAAATTAAAAAATAAATGGAACTAAATGAATTTCAAAATAAATGGAACTACATGAAGTTTTGTTTTGTGTTTCATGGCAAAACAAAACAAAGAAAATCATGGACTAAAACTTAAAGACAGCTAACTCAATGGGAAAATATTTGCATTCGCCTCAAACAGATAAAGATTTCATATCTGTAATCACTTGTCACTTGTCAGCCCGTTGATCCATCGATTTGCTCGAGTGGGTACCAGTAATGACTCCATTCATCCCTGTTGCGTGCTAGCAAAGCCCAATGGCATATTGGGGGCTCTTTCAGGGTCAGGGGAATGAGACCCATTATTGCTACTGTTTTTGGCATATCTAATACACCATGGGTAGCTTGCCAGACTCTGCCGTGTGGGCAAGATACTCTCAGTAGATTGCCAGACTCTCTGAGAGGGATGGAAGATTTTGGGGTGGCCTCTAATCGCTTGTACAGGTGTTGTTCTCTTCTGGGAGATCCTCCATATTTGTAATATATTAAATATTCACAAAGACCAACAGCAACAAAAAAATGCGAAAATTCTATCAGCAAATGGGGAGAAGAAATGAATAAGCCATTCTCAGAGGAAGACAGTAGGATGGCTACTAGGCACATGAAAAAAAATGCTCAGCATCATTTATCATTGGAAATTTCCAAATAAAGACCACAATGATATACCATTTGACACCAGAGAGAATGGCATGTATCAAAAACAGTAGTTATACTTAATTAAATTTATGGCAATTAAACTGTAACTCTCACTTCACAGGGTGTATTTAAATGTCTCCTATATTTTGTGAGTTGTGAAAATAGCACTCAATGAGGTATTTTGTGTTAATTTGGTCAACATTACATTCTCATTTTGTGAGAATGGTTTGCTTACCTGCTTACATATATTTAGATTATTTCCATTCTATGACCTATCATAGTTGGGTCTTTTAACTTCGATTTTATAACTGTCACCAAGAGTTATAAAACTGTCACCAAGAGTTTTACTTATTATCTCTCTAGTATTTTATCAAGATACACTCTATAACCAAACATAATGATCCAAGACAACTATCTCCAGGATTTAAGGTTAAAATCTGTTGATCTTAGAAGACCTCTCCTAACTAATAGAGCTGGTTTTTCACTATTTATTATTCTACTAAATGATAAATTGATTCTCGTGAAAATAAATGTGTTTATATAGTGTTTTTGTGTGTCTCCATATGCTGTAGTCTGCTTTGTGAATAGGCAATCTTTTCATTTCAGAGGTAGCTAGTCAGCTCATAAACGATTCACATGGTGCCCAGAGGTACAGTTAAAGAGGACAAACTGATGTCATGAATACATGTCTGCATAAAACTCTATTAATAATAAATTAGTTCTCTCTTGTAGTGTTACAATACAGTGCCTGTGTCTAATAAATACAGAGCATAAAATTAAGCAATTCTTTACAAAAAATGTGTCTTATAGAAAGACAATGTGTATCTTTTTGCTCTTTGTAATAGTTACCTAGAAAATTAATAGTAAAAGTACAATGTACCATTTTAAATAATTTTACTCTATATAGTTGAAAAAATAGTAGTTATGTGTTGATACATTCTATTTCCAGGGCTTAAGAATAGTCTCTCAAAAGGACATATGTACATGCATAAGAAAAAAGGACATATTCATTCTTGCACTTAGTACTATAGCTAAAATATGGAATCAGCCTAGGTGTTCAAAGACAGATGAATGGATTATTAAGATGTGACTAATACACAATGGAAGACTATGCAGTTTCAAGGAATTATGAATTCATGCAATTTCTTGCAACTTAGTTGGAACTGGAAGCTATCAGGCTGAGTGAAGTAAGCCAAAAGAAGAAAGAAAAACACAGGATGATCTTACTTCTGTATGCAATTATAGAATATTGGATGAGGAAATGTACTTTATTAAAGGGAAGATGCTTATATCACCCTTGAGCCCAGAATTTAGAGAGGAGACACACAGAGAAGGAAAGAAATCAAGGAGGAAGAAGAGGACAAGAAGTAAGGAGTTAACAGGCACTGGGCTTCATTTACACCAGTGATATGAGTGAGAGGTATATCCATATACCCAAAACACAGATTCAACAGAACTGAAAGTATGAGATCTAAGCAGCAAATTTGTAATGGCCTGTCAGGTTGACAGATGGGGGTATTATGGGGGGTAGGTGAAGGGATTCTAGGAGCACTGGCAGAGGGAAATTGACACTGGTAGAGACATTGGTGTTTAGTTATTGTATGGCTAAAAGGCAACTATCAGTAACTTTGTAAATCATGGCTTTTTAATAAACAGGCTGGAATGATAGCACAGAGGGTAGGGTGTTTGCCTTGCACGTGGCCCACAGGGTTGACCAAAGTTCGATTCCTCTGCCCCTCTCGGAGAGCCCAGCAAGTTACTGGGAGTATCTTGCCCACACAGCAAAGTTTGGCAAGCTACCCATGATGTATTCAATATGCCAACACAATAACAAGTCTCACAATGTTACTGGGCCCACTCGAGCAAATCGATGAACAGGGGAAGGAGAGTGACAGTGACAGTGATTTAAAAAAAAAACCCTGACACTCCTAATTACATATGCACCTAAAGATAAACTATCAAAATGTTTAAAACAATTGCTAATGAAACTGAAGGAAGATATTGACACTAACATAATGGTAGTAGGAGATTAAAACACCCCAATTCATCACTCAATTAATACTTAATGACATGAATTGAGCATCAATACAAAGAAAAGAAATTCTACCATTAAAGTCACTGTCACTGTCACTGTCCTCCTATTGTTCATTGATTTGCTCGAGCGGGCCCAGTAACGTCTCCATTGTGAGACTTTGATGTTACTGTGTTTGGCATATAAAATACATTACGGGTAGCTTGCCAGGCTTTGCCGTGTGGGCGAGATACTCTTGGTAGCTTGCCAGACTCTGTGAGTAATCAAACCATTTTCACTTCTCTTGGGATACAGACTTGTCCACACATTTTCAAAAACTTTTATTTTAGTGTAATCTGAAGACATGACACCTTCTTGTCCAGTTTTTCTAATAATAAATCATAAATACACATACATAATATGCACCGCTTTTAAAATCATTATTAGTACTATTTCAGTATGTGGAATGATAAAATTATGAGATACTTATACTGAATATTTCTTTATCCTCCACGCAAATGAAATCTACGTTCATCACAATCAACAGGCAAACATGCTCCACCCTTGCTGCACTGTCTTTCCCCATGACACCACGTCCTGCTCAGACCCAGTCCTTCTCCTAGAGCGCACCTGCCCTCACACTCTGAATGCAGCTGGAGTAAAAGCCCACAACCGTCCTGACCTGCCTCGCTTTGAATCCCCAAGAGCGCTCTAGAGGCTGCAACATTCACTTTGTATTTCCTAAATCTGGCCATGCTCCCATTCTTCTAAGGGGTTGTTATCGCATTCTTTTACCTCAAATCTCTAACATGAGCTCCATCAGGTCCATCTCAGCAGAGGACCTCGCACTCTCTTTCCCTGAGAAAGCAAACAACCAAAAGAAAATTCCAAGCGCCCCCATTACTTCTTATTTTCCTTTATTTGTCTCTATACATTCTTCTTTTTCTCCTATGACTGAACTAATTGAGCTCGCTCTTCCTTGAGGTTTGCTCTTTGCTCACAGCGATTCTACCATTTTACGAACTTAGTGACTTCTCTCCTGCAACTTCCTATTACCCCCACAACCCCCATTTTATTTTTGTCTGTTTTACTGACTCTTTGTATGGCATAGCCTGGCATAGCAAGCTCCCCAGGAGTATTCCAAAAACAAATGTATGCCAAAAACAGTAACAAGTCTCACAGTGGAGACCTTACTGGTGCCAGCTCGAGCAAATTGATGAACAATGGGAGGACAGTGCAGTGCTATTGACTCTTTTAATTATAATACAATGTGGCATTACTTTCCCCCATTACAATTTTACACAATTATATTAAACTTCTTTCATTACCTTTGACTTTTTACCTAAAGCTCCAATTTTTTAAAAAAAAATTTTATTAGCGAAACACCATGAGGTACAGTTGTAAATTTACAAATTTTTGTGCTTGAGTTTCGATTATACAGTGATCAAATACCCATCCTTCCACCAGTGCCCATTTTCCACCACCATGGATAATATCCCTCCCACCCCCATCATCCCATCCCACCCTGCCTCTGTGGCAGGGCATTCCCTTTTGTTCTCTCTCTCCTTTTGGGTGTTGTGGTCTACAAAAGAAGCATTGAGTGGCAAACATGTTCAGTCCATAGTCTACTTTCAACATGCATCTCCCCTCCTGGGAGGACCCTCCCAACACCCTTTATTTGGTGCTCCCTTCTCTATCTGTGCTGCCCTTTCCCCTAGAATGCCCGGCTGGCCTCTAAACTATGGAGTAATCCTCCTGATGCTAATCTCAGCTATTCTTGGGTATTAATCTCATATTTTGTTACTTTATATCCCCCAGATGGATGCAATCTTTCTATGTCTATCCCTCTCTTACTGACTCATTTCACTTAACATGATACTTTCCATGTAGTACTACTTGTATGTAAATTTCATGACTTCATCTTTTCTAACAGCTGCATAGTACTCCATTGTGTAGATGTACAAACGTTTCTTTAACCAGTCATCTATTCTCGGGAACTCAGCTTTTTTCCAGATTCTAGCTATTGTAAACAGTGTTGCAATGAACAAACAAGTGCAGATGTCACTTCAACTATACTTTTTTACCTCTCTGAGATATATTCCCAGGAGTGGTATTGCTGGATCAAATGGGAGCTCAATTTCTAATTTTTGGAGAATCGTCCACATTGTTTTCCAAAAGGGCTGAACCAGTCGACATTCCTACCAGCAGTGAAAGAGAGTCCCTTTCTCGCCACATCCGCGCCAACACCTGTTGCTTTTGTTCTTTTGGATGAGGGACTCTCTCTGTGGTGTGAAATGATATCTCATTGTGGTTTTGATCTGCATCTCCCTGATGATTGGTGATGTAGAGCATTTTCTCAAGTGCCTTTTAGCCATTTAGATTTCTTCTTTGGGAAAGTTTCTGTTCATTTCATCACCCCATTTTTTTTAGTAAAAGTAAAGGCCCTCCCGTTGATCATCGATTTGCTTGAGCGGGCCCAATAACATCTCAATTGGAGACTTTGTTGTTACTGTGTTTGGCATATCGAATACGTCACGGGGAGCTTGCCAGGCTCTGTCGTGCGGGCGAGATACTCTCGGTAGCTTGCCGGGCTCTCCGAGAGGGGTGGAGGAATCGAACTCGGGTCAGCCATGTTGGCTGCGTGCAAGGCAAACGCCCTACCCGCCCTACCCCTGTGCTATCGCTCCAGCACCATTTTTTTAAAAAAAATTTTAATAGTGAGACATCATGAGGTACAGTTACGGACTTACACATTTTTGTGCTTGGGTTTCAATTATACAATGATCAAATACCCATCCCTCCACCAGTGCCCATTTCCCACCACCACAGATCCCAGTATCCCTCCAACTCCCCCATCCCCCCCGTCCCACCCTGTCTCTGTGGCAGGGCATTCCCTTTTGTTCTCTCTTTCTTATGGGTGCTGTGGTTTGCAAAAGAGGCAATGGGCATCACCCCATTTTTTGATGGGGTTAGATGTTTTCTTCTTGTGGAATTCAACCAGGGCTTTGTATATACTTGATATCAACCCTTTATCAGATGGGTATTGAGTAAATATCCTTTCCCATTCTGTAGATTGTCTTTGTATTCTGGTTATTGTAGCTTTTGAGGTGCAGAAGCTTCTTAATTTAAGATAATCCCATTTGTTTATCTCTGTTTCCACTTGGTTGGTCAGTGGAGTGTCATCTTTGAAGATACCATTCGCCCTCAATATCATGGAGAGTTTTGCTGACCTTGTCTTCAATGTACCCTATGGATTTTGGCCTGATGTTGAGATCTTTAATCCATTTTGATCTGACTTTTGTGCATGGTGTTAGGTCGAGGTCTGAGCCCATTTTTTTGCATGTGGTTGTCCAGTTATTCCAGCACCATTTGTTGAAGAGGCTTTCTTTGTTCCACTTCACATTTCTTGCTCCCTTATCAAAGATTAGATGTTCATACTTTTAGGATTGTATGTACGGGTATTCCACCCTGTTTCATTGGTCTGCGGCCCTGGCTTTGTTTTGGTACCATGCTGTTTTAATTATTAACGCTTTGTAGTTGAGTTTGAGGTTGGGAAGGGTAATGCCTCCCCAGGTATTTTTCCCAAGAATTGCTTTAGCTATTCGTCGGCGTTTGTTGTTCCATATGAATTTCAGGAGTGCATGATCTATTTCTTTGAAGAATTTCATGGGTATCCTTATAGGGATCGCATTGAATCTGTATAATGCTTTTGAGAGTATTGCCATTTTGACGATGTTGATTTAAGGAAGCTATTTTAATTATGCTAGGAACATCCTTTAACAAATCTGCAGGCTGAGAATCATTTGCAGAATAAAAGTCATTTTAATTCAACCATTCTTTTACTTTGAATGCCAACACACTTTGATATAAAAATAGTGTGGTACTTGTTCTTAGGCTTCCTGGAAGGCTGGAACCATTCAGTGGTTTAGTAGTGTGATTGTATTATTATGTACTGAGGGGTTTGTATCTTGCTAGATTCTTTATGTATTCCTTATTCACAATTCAATTCAGAGCTGTAAACATTTACAAATGAGATGAGAATTTCTCTCTGCATGAAACCAAGATTTCAGATAAAATTTGTGCTGTGTAGAGCCTCATGAGTGCACGAATACTTGCAATGTTTTTGTCATGTTTCATCACAAAATCTTAATTTATTACCTCAATGATTCATCACCAGTCATCTTGATATAGCAGGAGCAGAAGGGTGGAATGCCAGATGAATTTATCCCTTACTTTAAATCTCACCCTTGGAACAGGTAACCAATCAGAATAGATAATGGGATGACTGGACATGGCAGCAATAAAAGGAAGACCTCAGTTCCATCTCTGTCTCCTTGCTCCCTCTCAGACCCTCCCTCTCTTCAGTGTGCAATATCAGGTAGACTGAATGCCCAGACAGATGACCCAAAATGCTCAGATTCAGGCAGGGCTCAGACACCCAAGTAGTGACAAGCTGCTGAGCACAGAAGTCTTATCCAAGTGAACCTGACTGTGGCTGGAGACTAGGAAATTTGGGACAAGATGACAAAAGACAGCTGGGGTACTGTTGGGAAGCCTGGCCTGAGGACACGTACAGAGCATAAGAATCTCACCAATGTATACATGGCCATGGCTGGAAACTCGGGGAAGCATACCTGGGTTAGAGAGTGATGCAGGGATGAGACCCGGCCTTCATTCATGGGAGGTGAGTAGACTGCATGGGACCAGACAGGTATGGGAGAGTGTCAGGGACAAGATAGATGAGATCATTCATGCATTCATAGGGTGGGAGAGTGTTAGAAATAGGACAGGTGAGATCATTCATGGGAAAGGAGGGATAAAGGATATGTATGAACATCTGGGGAGGGACCTGGACCTGTATGCTTTAATGTACAATTTTAATTTTCTGAGTTTGTGTAAAAATCATTCATACAGTTCCCAAGAGCCCAACAGCATAGGAAAAGCCACCTTTTTTTTGCTTTTTGGGTCACACCTGGCGGTGCACAGGGGTTACTCCTGGCTCTACACTCAGGAGTTACTCCTGGCAGTGCTCAGGGGATCATATGGGATGCTGGGAATCGAACCAGGGTCAGCCACGTGCAAGGCAAATGCCCTACCCGCTGTGCTATCTCTCCAGCCCCAGGAAAAGCCACTTTGATGCTAGCAGTCTGATATGGTGCTTCGCAGAACAAATAGATTTCCCCAAGTATTTTATTCAAGCCTTCTAATACAGCTAAGTGGAACAGTTAGTGATAGCTGCAGTAATATCAGTCAATTGATAAATTGAATCAGTATTTTTTTCATGATATGGAATGGCATCTGTATTTATCATTATAGAATTATGATGATATTCTAAAGAGTAGCATATAATAACATATCATTTTTCCTTTCAGTGGTCCACTTACGCTGTTTCTATGCAAGAAGATAAAAGAACAGTTCTGAATTTATGTGATGTGAGGCATTTAAATTTTTCTAACTTTGTAACCAATATTCTGCTCTTGTTACCAATCTTATGCAGGAGCCCTTTTTAAATTCTTTTTGCAATAATCTTAGAAAGAATTGAAACATGTGACATATTCGATTTTTCTAGTAGATGTTGGGCTGAGGTGGTATTGCAAACAAGCAAGCCAGCGAGCAATAGAGACTCTGTCTAATTCTCAATATGTTTATTTCTTAGATACTCTCATTCTCACTGGTCTTTGCTCTGCGTCTAAGACCTCAAGGGTGCTTTCATTTCACTTGTGTGTTTAATGTTTAACCTTGTCTAGCTATGGATGGAAGGAAAAGAGCAAACACCAAACCCTCCTGAGAGACTCCTGAACTTTGTCATACAGTCCCCTAGAGGTGGATGTTTGATGATATTATCTTGAAGTTTTACAGGAATGGACTGCCATTTCTTAGGGATGTGTTAAACCACAGAGTAAAAGATAATGAAACCAAAGTCTCTGGAAACTGAACGCACTTTCACCTCATCCATACCAGATTTTTATTTTCAACTTATTTTTTCCTACCATCCCTATAAACCTCTAATTACAAACTGGGAGTAAACTGGTTTGGGTGAAGAAGAATTCCTCCATGTTCTAATATTGCTAATACATAAGCAAATCAAGGATATTTTTGGCACAAACTTTTGTCTTTCAAGTTTTGACTTTCAAGCTAATAGCAGCCACATTTGGGTTTATAGTAATAATGATATTGTTATTTGCATGGAGATATTGGTTCAGTCGCTGATTCTAAACATGAGATTTAAGTTAAACAGAAGAAGAAAAAGCAAGGCAGACAAAACCAGTTTGAGGAATTCATAATGAATTTCTAATTAGTGACCCTGATTTTTTACTGCTGTATTTTATGAATTTTTAAAAAAATTTATTAGTGAAACACCATGAGGTGCAGTTGTAGACTTACAATTTTTTTTGCTTGGATTTCAACTATACAATGATCAAATACCCATCCCTCCACCAGTACCCATTTTCCACCACCACAGTCAGTATCCCTCCCACCCCCCATCCCACCCTGCCTCTGTGGCAGGGCATTCCCTTTAGTTCTCTCTCTCCTTTTGGGTGCTGTGGTTTGCAAAAGAGGCATTGAGTGGCAATCATGTTTGGCTATAGTCTACTTTCAGCATGCTTCTCCCATCCTGGGAGGATCCTCCCAGCGGCCTTTATTTGGTGCTCCCTTCTCTATCTGAGCTGCCTTTTCCCCTAGCATGTGTGGCTGACCTCCAAGGAGCTTTTTAAAATTTAACTCAAGGCAAAAGTATGTTCTAGAAATAAACATGTCTAAAATTTTTACATACAAAAATGGAATTAGATACAAGTATGATTTAATTATATCTTTTGATCAATATTGTTATAGGTTACATTTCCTCTTTAGAATGTTTTAAAACAAATTGTGGGGAAGAATCCAGGGACATAGCAGAGGAGAAAGTACCAGAAATCTCTCTGCATAGATAGTAATTGCATTGACAGATTCTGTTTGGTGTAGCTATTTTGGAACTCTAAATTCTGTAGAGGTTTTTTTCAGCTTCCAGAGGAAGTTTCTCACAATTTTCTTTCCCAGTATTATCTTTGTGATTTTAAACTTATTACTTCTATATTTTTATATTGGTACAAAAATGAGTTAAAAATATAAAAAATAAAATTAAAAATAGTTACTGTTTTGTATTGAGCTACACCTAACTCATTAAAATGTACTTTGTGAACCAAATATTTGAAAGAGATAGGGCTAGAGCTAAAAAGAAACAGACTTTTTGTATATTATCAGAGTTAAGTTTTACTTTATGACGTTTTCCACAGTTCTCATTGATAAAAACAAAACACTGTCCTCCCGTTGTTCATCGATTTGCTTGAACGGGCCCAGTAACGTCTCCATTGTGAGAATTCTAGTTACTGTGTTTGGCATATTGAATACTCTCGGTAGCTTGCCAGGTCTCTGAGAGGGATGGAGGAATCGAACCCGGCTCAGCCGGGCTGGCTGTGCGCAAGGCAAACTCCCTACTGCTGTGCTATCAATCCAGTTCCCTCATTGATAAAAAGAAAGAAAATGACTATAGAATATACAAAAAAAAAAGAAATTAGAAAGGAATTCAAGAAATTCACAAAATTGTGGGAATGAATCACACATTTTTAAACAACTAGTGAATCAAGGAAGAAATTACTAGAGAAATTAGAAAACAGAGAGGAATGAAAATGCGAGCATGCCTACAATCTGGGACACAGTAAAAAGAAGTTTCAGCAGATATTCATGGCAATATAGGCTCAAAATGAAAATAACGTTCTTGGGAGGCATGGGCTCAAAGTTCTGAAGCCCAGATTTGATGGAGTCCCAGATTCAATCTCTGGTACTGCAGGGTTTTTTGAATATTGGCCATAGCTTCCCAATCTTCCAAAAGAAAGATCTTCAATTTACAAACATATTTTACAAAATAAAGATCTTAAGTTAAAATGAAATCTAGGGAAAGGAAGGAAGTAAAGTTTAGAGTAGATGCACATGAAATAGCAAATAGGAGAACATAGGGAAAATTCAGTGAAACTAAAACCTGATTATTTGCAAAGTTCAACATGACAGAGTTTAGTTAGATGCATGAAGAATAAATATGAGAATTCTCAATAAAATAAAAAATTGTAACATTCTTGCTTATTCTACGTAAATAAAGAGGATCATAAAAGATGACTATGAAGGGTTGAAAGATTCTTTGAAATGCAAAACTTTGTAAAACAAAACCAAGAAAAATTAGAAAGTTTGGGTCGATTATAATTAGTAAGAAGAGTGAATTTGTATTTAAAATATCTTGTGGCAAAGAAAAGCTCTTGACCAGAAGGCTTTACGAGTGAACTAATTTTGAGAACTAACTCCAATTCTTCTAAAAATTTCCAAAAAATTTAAGAGGAGGAAATACTTCATAATTTTCATCCGAAGATCATTATAACAAAGTCAGACAAAGATATTACAAGAAAGTAAAACGGAAAAATCTTCTTTATAAATACTTAATAGTCTTCAAAAATCAGATGGGCTGGACACGTAATGAGATTTGGAGATGACCGCTGGACGAGAGCTGTTACTGACTGGATTCCACAGGATATCAAAAGACTGCGTGGCCGCCCACCTACCAGATGGTCAGACTTCATCAAGATCCTGAATGATCACTTTGAGGCTCTTCGTGTTCCTAGAACAAATAGACGCCATTGAGCTACACTAGCACGTGACAGGGACAAATGGAGACGTTACTGGCACCCGCTCGAGCAAATCAACGATTAACGGGAAGTCAAGTGATCAATATTCAATAAGATATTAGCAAAATAAACTTAGCATAAAAAAAGATTATAAATAAGAACACGTGGAATTTTTTACTGGAAAGCAAGGATGGCTTAACATATAAAAACCAGTGATACTTTGTTCTTTCATTAATAAAAATGGAAGAAAAAAAGCATGATCATGTTAAATATATAAAAAAGCATTTGATGAAGTTTAACACTTTTTCAACATAAATATACTAAATAAAACTACACACAAGAGAAAACTACTCAACAGAATAAAAATACAGTGAGATTATACATGATTATGAAGCACTGAGCTAAGGTCAGGAGCAGGGCAAGCAACGTCCACTCCTGCCACTTCTCTTTAAAAGGGTACTAGAAGTTAGAGGCAGAGCAAGTGGGTAAGAAAAATGTATATTTCTTCAAAAATCTAAATTTTGAAGAAGTGAAATCACCTCTATTTTCAGATATCAAGTGGTATGCTCTTATAGGTAGAAAACTCTGAAGATTTTACAAATACCTGTTTCAACAAATAAATAATTTCAAAGGGATACAAGCCAAACTATCATTATTTTCACATACATGAAAATGTACATAAGAAACCCCTAAAGATTACACTATTTTTTTAAAAAACAATAGACTAGTATAGCAAAAAAGTGGGTTAAAAAATCAATACACCTAAATCCCCCAAATTATTTATGCAAATAATTATCTACAAGAAAAGAGATAAAAGTGACCAATGCATTTAAAATAGTGTCTGAAAATATCAAATACCTAAGGATCAACTTAAAATATGTGAGACACCTGTACCTTGAAAACTATGCCATTTATGAAAGGAATAGATGAGAACATAAGAAAATGGAAATATATTCCATGTTCATGGATTGGAAGAATTAACATTCTCAAAATGACAATTCTACCCAGACATACTTAATACAATACAATTTGTATAATTTGACACAATTATACATATTTAATGCAATTCTCATCAAAATTCCAAAGACATTCTTTAAGACCTCAGAACAAACAATACTAAAATTTGCATGGAATATAAATTTCTCTGAATGACAGAAGTCATTATGAGAAAGAAGGTGGAAGCTATTGCATTTTCTGACAAAATTACACTGTAAATTTATGGCAATTAAAGAAAACATGGTAGTAAAATAAGGCCTGACCTTTCTTGATTCTGGACTAGAATTGAAAGCACAGAAATACATCTTAAAGCCTATGGATATCAATCTACAATAAGAAGCTTGGTGAATGAAGTAGAGCAAGAAAACCCTCTTCAACAAATGGTAGTGGGAAAACTGGACAACCACATGCAGAAAAAAATGGATTCATATCTCACATCATACACATAGGTTAATTCAAAGTGTATTAAAGACCTAGAGATTAGATCATAATCCATAAAATGCATAGAAGAAAAAGAGAAAACATTTCAGGATCTGGTTATCAAAAGTGTCCTCAACAATTTGATTCCAGAGAAAAATACAAAAAGAAAAAAAGCAAAAATAAGCAAAAAGGACCAAATCAGAGTTTAAAGTTTTGCATGACAATAGGAGTACAGGCTAATATATTAAGGCGCCCTACTGGATGTGAGAAAACACTTGAGAACAACACATTAGATAATGACTTAAATATCCAAGGTATCCAACTGCTAATAAAGCACCTAGAAGCTCAACACAAAACAAATCCACCAACTTCATCAATAAATGTGCTAAGGAGATGAATAGACCCTTTCCAAAGAAGACATACAGATGGTTTATGGGTGTATAAAAAGTGTCTGTTAATTATTATCAGGGAAATCCAAATTAAAATGATAACTAGCTATCATCTCATGCCATTGAGAATACCAAGAACACGGGGAAAAAAACAGTGTTGGTGCTTGTTGGAAGGCTTTAGGCTTTGTCAGTGAATTGCCCCTTCCTCTCACCCCACCAGAGGAACATACAGCGCCCTTATGAGCACCTCTAATCCATTGAGTTGATCCTTAACTTTTCCTTTGTGCTTTACCTCTCATTGTTACATATCCTAAGTTCAGCCTTGGTTATTTATAAGTCAAAACTTTCTGGTAACTCTGGACTTTGTAGTGAATTATTTGCCTTACTATTTCTCCTATAGCCTTTTCATATTTTACTATAGAGTAATGTTCTTTGCTTGGCACAGAAAGGCCATTAATGCCATGCTTCTACTATTTGGGAGTCAATTGATTTTGAAATATTTCTACTCCTGGGCATCCATCATAATTACACGTCTCAAGCTGTGGTTGCCATAGGGAGTACGTGGTTCCTTAATATATTAGGCTGTACTCTTATTAACACCCCAAAAGGGAGGTCCTGCCACCGGACTGGGATGGACCTGGGGGGGGGTGGGGCGGCAAAGCATTGAAATGAGACAATCTAGAAGCATAAAAGCATGTCTTGATGTAAGCCTTTATGACTTTAAAGATAGGACCCCCATGTGTAAGGAAGAACTAAACTGGCCTGAGGACCTAGTCTGGGACTAAGTTTTTTTGTTTTTTTTTCTTTTTTTTTATTAGTGAAACACCATGAGGTACAGTTGTAGACTTACAAACTTTCGTGCTTGGGTTTCAGTTTTACAATGATTCAGTACCCATCCCTCCACCAGTGCCCATTCTCCACCATCAATAATCCTAGTAGCCCTCCCACCTCCACACCCCATCCCCCCCCACCCTGCCTCTGTGGCAGGGCATTCCCTTTTGCTCACTCTTTCCTTCAGGGTATTGTAGTTTGTAACAGAGGTATTGAGTGGCCATCGTGTTCGGTCTATAATCTACTTTCAGCATGCATCTTGCATCCCGAGCGAGTCCTCAAGTTTTGGAATCTATATCTCTTACTGTGTTTATCCAAATAACCACAAGTATTAATAAGAATTAAACTTAATTGTTTAATATTTACTTGTAGCTAGGGAAAGAGAAAAGCAATATAATGCTTGCCACCCCTGGATGAATTGCTGCATATAGTGCCTGGGAGAGAGAGTGTCTCCTAGGTTAACGCCCCCAAGAGAATTGTTTCTGTAAACGATCAATCACACCTACATGCAGTCCTATACATAGAACCCTCTCAGATGTGCTCTAAGTGTGCTAACAGCTCGCATTAAAAGGACATTTTGACCATCAATGTGTGGTCCCTGGACTCTTTGTTCCTCTGCTGAGGAGGCTGGTGTGTGTGTCGGGGAGGTGCAGTTCTTGGCTACCAAATGCAAGTGTCATGCACCCACATTTTTTTCAATAGGTATCTTTTTTTTATTTTTATTTTATTTTTTTAAATATTTATTAATGAAACACCATGAGGTACAGTTGTAGATTTACAATTTTTTGTGCTTGGGTTTCAATTATACAATGATCAAATACCCATCCCTCAACCAGTGCCCATTTTCCACCACCATGGATAATATCCCTCCCACCCCCATCCCCCCAATCCCACCCTGCCTCTGTGGCAGGGCATTCCCTTTTGTTCTCTCTCTCCTTTTGGGTGTTGTGGTCTGCAAAAGAGGCATTGAGTGGCAAACATGTTCAGTCCATAGTCTGCTTTCAACATGCATCTCCCCTTCTGGGAGGATCCTCCAAACACCCTTTATTTGGTGCTCCCTTCTCTATCTGAGGCACCCACATTTTAAACTCACAGGTGGTGATGTGATAGAAAAGGAAAGAAAAGGAAAGAAAAGAAAAGAAAAGAAAAGAAAAGAAAAGAAAAGAAAAGAAAAAGGAAAGGAAAGGAAAGGAAAGGAAAGGAAAGGAAAGGAAAGGAAAGGAAAGGAAAAGAAAAGAAAAGAAAAGAAAAGAAAGGAAAGGAAAGGAAAGGAAAGGAAAGGAAAAGAAAAGAAAAGAAAAGAAAAGAAAAGAAAAGAAAAGAAAAGAAGTGCCTTTCACTGGTGGCATTTTGTATGGTCCAGCTCCTGTGGAAAACAATACAGATTTCTCCAAAAAGAATAAGGCTCCCGTATGATGCAGCAGTTTCACTTCTTGGCATCGACTACCAAAATATAAAATATATATATATATTTAAAAAGATACACGAACACCTATATTTATTGCAGTGCTTAGTAAAATCACAAGGATATGGAAATAACTTTAATGTTCAGCAGCAGAGAGTTGGGCTGGAGCGATAGCACAGCAGTAGAGCATTTGCCTTGTATGCGGCTGGCCCCGGGGTGAGCTGGGTTCAATTCCTCTGCCCCTCTCAGAGAGCCCAGCAAGCTACTGAGAGTATCTTGCCCACACGGCAAAGCCTGGTAAGCTACCTGTGACGTATTCAATATGCTAAACAGTAACAACAAGTCTCAAAATGGAGATGTTACTAGGCTCGCTCGAGCAAATCAATGAACAACAGAACAGTGCTACAGTGCAACAGAGATAGATATAGAGGTTGTGCATAACACTACGAATCCACAAGAAAAGATGAATCATGCAGTTTGCTGCAACATGGGTGGAATTGAAGGGTACTATGTTGAGTGACGTAAATCAGAGGGAGAGAACAGAGACCAGTTGCATTCACTAATCTTTGGTAGAGTAACAAGACAACAGAATTGGTCCTTGATTGTAGAAATTAGAATGCTAAGAGGAAGGATAGATTCTTATGGATGATGCATATTGTACATACATAAAGATATTAGTTGAGGATCTTGGGTACTTTTTTTCAATGGAGAATTATTTTTTTATTAGATCTATTAGAAATAACCTTTCAATTTTTACAAAGGAAAAGTCTGGAACTTACATAAAGGTTACATTATGATCTCAAAACATTAGCTTTTTTAAAAATTTTATTGAATCACCATGAGATAGTTACAAGCTTTCATGTTTGGGTTATAATCACACAATGATCAAACACCCATCCCTCCACCAGTTCACATTTTCCACCACTAATGTCCCCAGTATCCCTCCCCGCCCCGAGCTGCCCTCCCCCCTCCTCTATGGTAGACAATTTCCTACTTTCTATCTACTTATGGGTTGTGAAATCACTAAGCCACTAGGATCCCACAGCTGTCTGTTTCTCGCTGCCTGCTTTCAGTGGTCTAATGCAGATTGCCCACCAGGGACGGCTGATACCAGGTGGACGAAGGAGGAAACGAGGGCCAGGCTGGTTGGTGATCAGTAGCCATTTATTCTATTCTCCCCACATGCCTGTTCCAATCTCATTAAGCTCCCTATTCCAGTCTCACACTGCTCCTCATTCCTGTCTCCTCCTGTCTCCATTGCTAGCTCTCTGCGCTTTGACTCCCAACCTTGGTCTCTCTCTAGTCTCCCATCCTCCCAGCATTGAGGGTAGCAACCACACCTAGGTCTGGTGCACAATCAACATATGAAAGCCCTTCTTGATCTCCTGTAGCCAGGAAATATGGCTCAAGGGCAAAATACGACCTACAGGTTTTTCTCCTTTCCTTAACCATTTAAATATTCATCTTACTTCTACTTCTTAATAATAGTTATTTTGTATGGACACAGTAAAAGGTACATTAAGTTTGTAGGGTGGCTCTCCTGGTGACATCTTGCTATAAATCCCAGACTATAGTGCTCAGGCCAGATTAATCTTTCCTAACTCTAGCAGGGTCCTAATCCAGTCGTTACTTTTTGGACCATGACAGAATTTGTCCATGATCATGCTCTTATCTTATAGTTAAGTATTATGGCTCTTTTGCCTGGCCCATTTTGATGCCAGGGTAGCTCACAGCTTGCCCTGGGTCCCTCCAGTCTCTCGTCAGGACCCTGCTTTTGGGGTGCTAGGAACTAAGGGCAACTGAGGCTTAAGTTGAGAAAACAGATGCCCAGGAGTGAATATTATTTGGAGTCAATTAACTCCCAAGTTACAAAAGCATAGCATTAGATGTCTTCTTGTGTCTATACAAAAAGACATTGATTTGAATTAATTATGCAAAGGATATAAGGAGAGAGAAAAGCAATATTTACAAGTTAACAGAGTCTGATTAGGAGATAAAAGTGATTGACCTATTGGGGAAGCATAGCACAAAAAAAGAGTTTACAGATAAACGCAGGGAATGGGAGTGCCTCAGGAGCACTGTGAATGGGTGCAACCCAATAAAGTTAAGCTCCCTGTGGTAAGGCAGAAAGGAAAAACCAATGTTATCCTACAATGGGCATTATGGTTTGCAATACAGATAATGAAAGGCTATCATGTTTGGTCCTTTATCTACATTCAGCACACATCTCCCATCCTAAGCGGTACCTCCAACTATCGCTGACTTAGTGATCCCTTCTTTATCCCAGCTGCCTTCTCCCCAAGCTCATAAGGAAGGTTTTCAACTATAGGAAATCTTTCTGGCCCTTGTCTCTACAGTCCTTGGGTGTTAGGATATTATGATATTTTATATTCATATTCCATAAATAAATTCCACTACCCAGCTGCCATCACGCTCCAGGCCACTTTCCCGGTGCTTAGGGCAAGCTTCACACATTAGTGAAGCCTCACAGAATCAGGTAAAGTGGACCTTTGTGACCTTGGACTCCAGGCTCAATGGGACCCGGAAACAGAGATCCTCTCCCTGCTTCCACCAATCTCCGGTGACCCAGGGACCACAACCAGAAGACCCACCCTGCTGGTGCCAGATAAATACCTCATTGGCCAACCTCCACTACCTCCACTACCCAGCCACCACCACACTCCAGGCCGCTTTCCAGACACGTAATAAGAAACTTAACACCCATTCTCCGTACGATATTTGATGAAGCTCAAACACGGTGTGAACCATGGGAACACCTGTAAGGGCAATTAGAGGCCGCCCTAAAAGCCTCCATCTCTCTCAGAGAGTATGGCAAGCTACCAAGAGTATCCTGCCCACACAGTAGAGCCTGGCAAGCTAACCGTGGCATATTCGATATGCTAAAAACAGTAAAAGCAATGGGTCTCATCCCCCTTGGCCCTGAAAGAGCTCCCAATATGGCAGCGTTAAGAAGGATGAGCAAGGAGAAGCTGATGAACTCTCAGGGCCGAACTAGGCTGCCAAAACGAAGAAGGACTAAAATGACTGTCTGTACTTTCAATGCACATACACTGGCATTGGAAGAGTCCATTGAGGACCTGATGGTGCAAGCACAGAAGATCAAGTATGACATTATTGGTCTGACCGAGACGAGAAGGGATCAATCACATCATGCCATTTTTAACACTGGAGAATAACTGTTCCTCAGAACATGCAACAATAGAGGCATCAGTGGTGTTGGTGTCCTTATCAACATGAACTTGACCATGACCACTGATTCATTCAAATGCCTAACAACCAGAATCTGATGATTACACTTGCATATATGTGGCTCACTGCCGGCAGTTTCTAGCTTCATTGTCTACACACCAAGATCTAACTACGATGAAGAAGAAATTGAGAAGTTCTACATGGAGCTGGAGAAGTTCTATGACAAAGACCGCACCTTCTACAAGATCATTGTCGGTGATTTTAATGCCAAGATAGGACCAAGATCAGCCGAAGAACTCCAGATCAGGACCCATGGCCTAGAATGGAATGAACAGGGTGAAAGACTGTGTGAGTTCATCATGTCGACCAAGATCATCCATGGTAATTCACAGTTCCAGAAGGCCGAATCTAAATGTCGGACAGAGGAGTCTCCTGGTGGAAAATTCCACAGCGAAATTGACCACATCATATTCAATCATCGGTTTTGTCTGACCGATGTCACTATTGTTATAAAATTCCAAACGGGATCGGACCAACGTCTCCTTCGTGCAAAATTCTACTTCACAGAGCGGGGAAAAAGGACTACAAAGTTTAAGAAGAGAACTCTCAGAATAACCACCAACTGGGAGCTCTTTGGCACTATTGCGGTAATGTGGGAAGATGCCATCATTGACAACATTGACGAGGAATACCATCAACTGGTTCAGTACCTGCATGACTGCATGAGGAATGCCGAGAGTGTGAAAGCCACAATAAGATGCCTGTCTTCGGAAACTCTTGAGCTCATTCGCCAAAGTGGTTTGGCATAAGCCTCAGACAACCACAAACTAATGTCCAAGCTTGCAAAACTGTGCAGAGAAGCCATAAAGGAAGACCTCAAAGAGAGAAGAGCAGCAGTGTTGGCCAATGCGGCAGAAGCCAGGAAAAATATTCGTAATGCTCGCCTGTCCTTTGCCAACTATAATAAGATCAAGATGCCTGCCCTCCAACATCCTGATGGATCTATCACATCTTCCAGAAGAGCAATGGAGAAGATTATCCAGGAGTTCTACACAGAACTCTTAGATAGCCACCTCCACAAGCCCACATACCAAATTCCGCAGTATGTATATGTCATCCCCAACGCTCTCCCACTGAAATCTGACGTGCTATTTGGTTGGTAAAGAAGTGTACAGCACCCATTCCAGACATGGTCAGATCTGAACACCTGAAGAATATGCTACCAGTTCCCGTCAATACACTGGCTTGGCACTTCACACGCTACCTATCTGAATGCAAGGTTCTGTCCCAGTGGAAAATCAGCAGTATCATTCTACTGTACAAGAAGGGAAATGTCCACAACATTGCCAACTATTGCCCAATCTGCCTGCTGTCCATCATATGCAAGCTGTTCAGTTGAGTCATCCTGAATAGAATAGGTAGAACGCTAGATGAAGGACAACCATGCAAACAAGCCGGGTTCCGAAAAGGATTCAGCATGATTGACCATATCCACACGGTGACCAAGCTCATTAAGGTTTTATGAGAGTGCCACTCTGTCTAACATTCATCAATTTAAAGAAGGCCTTTGATTCTGTTGAGACTGAAGCAGTCATCAAAGCCCTAGACAAATAGGGCGTTCAAACTTAGTACATCAGAATCCTCCAAGAGCTATATAACGGATTCACCACCAGGATCTCACCATTCTACAACGAAGTGATCATAGACATAATGAGAGGGGGTTTGGCAGGGTGATACCATTTCACCGAAACTCTTTAATTCCACCCTCGAGAACGTCATGCAACGACTGGAATGGGAAGAAATGGGAGTGAAGATAGACGGTTGGCAACTACACCACCTCCGTTTTGCTGATGACATCATTGTCATAACACCAAACATTAGCCAGGCGGTACAAATACTGGCCGACTTCAACCATGAGTGTGGAAAGGTCAGACTGAATATCACCAATACAATGTCCATAAAAAACAAACTAGTCCCTGACATTCCATTTGTTCTCAACAGAACAAACATCTTCGAATGCAGCAGCTATGTGTACCTGGGTGGAGAAGTCAACATGAGGAACAGCTTGGCACCAGAACTGCGCAGGGGGAGAGAGTGGGGTGGAGCTCCTTCAAGAGCATTGGAGAAGTTGTAGAGAGGACAAAGAACCTCCGGCTCTGGGCACATCTTCTCAACTTCACCATTCTTCCTGCACTAACATATGCCTCAGAGATCTGGGCCCTATGAAAAGAATGAGAATTCTATTTGGATCACCGAAAGAAGAATTGAAATAGCTATGCTTGGAGTACCACGGTTCACTCAAGTGAGAGAAGGAATCCAGAGTTCCAACCTCCATTGATGATCGAGAATCAGGGACGCTGTCTTGTTGCCAAGGTGTCGAAAATCAGATGGGCTGGACATGTAATGCGATTTAGAGATGACCACTGGACTAGAGATATTACCGACTGGACTCCTCAGGATGTCAACAGGATGCATGGCCACCCACCTACGAGATGGTCAGACTTCTTTGTCAAAACCCTGAACAAACGGTTTGAGGCTCTTCGTGTTCCTGGAGCGAGCAGATGTCATTGGGCTACACTAGCACGCGACAGGGATGAATGGAGACGTTACTGTTGCCTGCTTGAGCAAATCAATAATGGGATGACAAGTGATACAAGTGATTCAATAAATGAGTGCAGTCATTCTATGTCTGTCCCTCTTTCTGACTCATTTCACTTCACATTCTCTATGACCATCTACTTCTAAGCCAATTTCATGACTTCATCTTTCCTAACAGCTGCATAGTATTTCATTGTGTAGATGTACCAACGTTTCTTTAACCAGTCATTTGTTCTCAGTCACTCAGGTTGTTTCCAGATTCTGGCTATTGTAAACAGTGCTGCAATGAACGTACAGATATAGATGTCATTTCTACTGTGCTTTTTTGCACTCTAGGAATATATTCCCAGAAGTGGCATTGCTGGCTCATATTTTAAAAAATGCTCATACTGTTTTCCAAAAAGGCTAGACCAGTCGACATTCCCACCAACAATGAAAGAGAGTACCATTGGTTGTTCTTGTTCTGTTTGATGTGTGCCAGTCTCTGTGATGTGACATGATATCTCATTGTTGTATTGATTTGAGACTTTATGCTGATTAGTGATGTAGAGCATTTTTTTAAGTACCAAAGGTCATTTGTATTTCTTTTTTGAGGAAGCTTCTGTTTATTTCTTCTCCCCAATTTTTGATGGGATTGGAGGATTCTTTCTTGTACAATTCTATAAATGTCTTGTATATCCTGGAATTTAGAAGGGAACTAATGAGGATGCTTAGGGAGCTAAGTGAAACAATGGAATGAACCACAAGTAAAATACAAGAGGATTTGAGAGCAGAAATGAGGAAAACGCAAACAAAATTTCAAACAGAAATGAAAGATTTAAAAAACCTGGTAGTGAATTTAAAAACTCAGTGGAAGGTCTCAGCAGCAAAGTAACAGCTGCTAAGGACAGAATCAGTGAGCTCTAAGGTGAGTTTCAGAGAATCTCCAGACAACAGCAGAAAATGGAAAAGAGCCTCAAAATAAACCAGCAGATGTTAAGAGAAATTTGGGATGTAGTCAAGAGGAATAGCATAAGAACCGTTGGAGTCCCAGAGGGACAGAAAGAAAACCCTTATGAAGAAACTGTCAAAGGCATCATTGCTGATACATTCCCAGAGCTGAAGAGCACATGCGAGCAGATTCAGAAGGCTGGGTACTAGTAAAAAAAATCCAGATAAAAATACTCCAAGACACATCCCTATCAGGATGATGAAAACCATAGCTAGAGGTAAAATTCTGAAAGCTGCAAGATCAAAGAAAGAAACTGCTTATAAAGGAGCATCCTTAAGATTCACAGATGAGGGGGTTATGGTGTCACCAGCAGGTCAACCTATACCTGTGAAGCGAGTGCATCAGCAGCCTGATGGCACCTTCAGACTTGCAGATACCCCAAAATTGCTGCTGTGCATTTAGCCAGACCCCAAAAACTTGGGGCAAAGCTTACCAAGAAAGTAAATGGCCAAAAGTTAGGTATGTGGGAAAGACACCCACAAACCACTTCCGGCTCAGCTATATAATTGGAGGCATGGCCTCTCTGGTTCCTGATTGAACTGCTTAATGGCCATGATCCCAGAGACTCAGAAACAAATCTCGAAACCCAGCGGCTTTTGGCAGAAATGCATCTGGTTTCTGCAGTAGGTTACCGGTGCTGGGCCAACCCAGGTGGGAATAGGTTTCATGCCTTGGCCTGTTCCCCATGGCGGCCCAGTGGCAGCCATCCTCCAGAGACCACTGGACAGTCAGGTTTGGGCCCGCAGTGACGAGACGCGCAGGGCCTCAAGGGATGGGGGTGGAGCCAGTCCTGTCCTCCCCATCCCAACGAGACCCCAAGTCATGGCCCACAAATGGCCTTTCTGATTCCTGATCAAGCTGCTTAATGGCTATGATCCCAAAGAATCAGAAACAAAGGTCGAAATCCAGTGGCTTTGGCAGAAATGCGCCCGGAACCCACAGTAGGTTACTGCCGCTGGGCCACCCCAGGGGGGAAAGGGTGTTGTCACTCTGCCTGCTCCCCCTTGGCGGCTCAGTGGCCATCATGCTCCAGAGGCCATTGGACAGTCAGGTTTGGGCCCACAGTGACGAAACATTTTGGGCTTCATGGGATGGGGGTGGAGCCGGTCCTTTCCTCCCCACCCCAACAAGACCCCAACTGCCCATGAACGGCCTTTCTGGCTCCTGATCAAGCTGCTTAATGGCCATGATCCCAAAGACTCAAAAACAAATCTCTAAACCCAGCAAGTTTTGGCAGAAGTGAGTCTGGACCACACAGTAGGTTACTGTTGCCAGACCACCCCGGGGGGTGGGGGGGGGGAGGGTGTTGTCCCTCTGCCTGCTTGCCCCTGGCGGCTCGGTGACCATCATCGTCCAGAGGCCATTGGATAGTCAGGTTTGGGCCCGCAGTGACGAGACATGTTGGGCCTCACGGGACGGGAGTGGAGCCGATCCTGTTCTTCCCACCCCAAAGAGACCCCAAGTCATCACCCACGAATGGCCTTTCTGGCTCCTGATCAAGCTGCTTAATGGCCATGATCCCAGAGACTCAGGAGCAAATCTCAGAACCCAGCAGGTTTTGGCAGAAATCCCTCCAGATTTAAGTGTTAAAACTTCAAAATTCTAAAATCGCGCAGCCACTACTGCAGCCACGCGACATCATATGTAACCAGCAATAGAAAACAAATTGTCTACTGTTGCCTTTTCGGCAGATCTGAGTGTTGGGTCAAATCTCAAATAATACTGGCGGGTCTGGTGTCAAAATATTGAATGTGATCAAAGTAGAGAGAGAGAGTAATGTGGAAATTATATGCCCCACAGGTAGGGGGAGGGTGTGGGACAAGGGGTATACTGGGGTTATTGGGGGTGGAGAATGGGCACTGGTGAAGGTATGGGTGTTTCATTGTATGACCGAGACTTAGACCCGAAAGCTTTGTAACTGCTCTCACGGTGATTCAATAAATAAAATTATAAAAAAATGAAAAAAAAAAGTAAGGTGGAGTTCATGCACAATTAAATCAGCTAATCCGTGGCTGAATAAGTAGCAGTACTCCTACATAAAAAAAAGATTCACAGATGACTTATATGATGAAACCTCAGGGTCCAAAGACAATAGTGAGATATAGTGAAAAAACTCAATAAAATAAATGCATCACAAAGAATACTTTACCCAGTTTGGCTCAGACTCACATTAATATCATATCAGAAGAAACAACACACATTTTTACAGACAAACAACAACTCCAGAACTTCATAGACTCAAAACCATGGTTACAAGAACAACGAAACAAGCTATTTTAAGGTAAGACAAGCCCCTCAAATACATCAAACTTCAGCAGAAAGATGGCTCAAAACCCCATAACAATGATCTCGCTCAACATCAGGGGCTAAATACACCAATTTAAAGATACAGAGTGGCAGATGAATCAGAAAATTGAACCCAACATTCTGCTGCCTACAAGAAACACATCTCAACAGTCAGAGCAAACACAAACTGAAAGTTAAAGGCTGGAAAACAATTCTACAGGCAAACTACTCCCTCAAAAAAGCTTGGGTAGCCATAGTGGTATCAGATCACATTGATTTTAGGCTGAAGACAGTCACAAGAGACAGTGAAGGTCATTTCTTATTGATCAAGGGATCTGAACATCAAGAGGAACTCACACTCCTAAATGCATATGCATCTAAAGAGGGACTGACGAAATACCTAAAACAACTACCCATTGACTTGAAGAAAGGCATCCATAGCAACACAATACTAGTTGGAGATTTCAACACCACTTTATCACCTTCCAATAGATCAACCAGACTCAAGCTCAACAAGGACTTTATCTGAGGGAAGAAATGGAAGAGAGGGGCTTAGTATATATATATATATATATATATATATATATATACGGGACACTTCATCCTCAAAAAGCTGAATACACATTCTTCTCAAGTGTTCATGGAACATTCTCCAAGATAGACCACATGCTGGGCCACAAAACATAACTTTTACATAAATTAAGAAGCTAGAAACTGTTTCAACGATCTTCTCAGATCATGATGCCCTGAAAATAGAAGTGAATCACACACACAAACAGAAAATCAAATCAAACACCTGGAAATTAAACAGCTCACTACTAACAATGAATGGCTTAGAAAGGAAATAGGCAACTTTAATGAAAATTTAAAAGTTTGTGCATTTAATGCCACTGTCAATAGAGTAAAAAAAGGAATGCATTCTAAATTATGTGGATTAGAAATACTATAGAATTAAGTATTTTATAAAAGACGAGCAAACTAAATGCAATCATTTCAAAATTTCTGTGGAACAGAATTTGCCAAGAACTCTTAATATCAATGGCAAGAACCAAAAAACTTATTGAAAGTTTGAAATGTGACTTGAATACACACTTTTTCTGAAGAAGAGATACTAGGGTTCAGAGAGTTAATACAGTAGGTAGGACACTTGCCTTGCACACAGATGACCTCAACTTGATCTCTGACAACATATATGGTTCCTAAAGCACTGCCAGGAGTGGTCCCTGAGCTCAGAGCCAGGAGTAAGTCTTGAACACCACAAGGTGTGATTCCAAAACAAAATAAAGCAAGGCAAAAGAGAGGCTAGAGCCATAAGACAGTGGGTAGGGTGCTTGCATTGTATGTGTCTGACCCAGGCTCACTCCCTTGCAGCTCAGATGCTCCCCGGAGTGCTCCACGAGTGATCCCTGAACACAAAACCAGGAGCAAGTTTTGAGTATTGCTTGGTGTGGTCCTCCAACCAAACAAAACATCTAAAAAGCAAAAACCAAAAATGAAGATATATTAATGGCCAATAAGCTCACAAGTCCCTGTTTCTGCATGTTCTTGCTAATATTTGGCATTGTCAGTGTTTTAGATTTTAACCATTCTAGTAAATATATAGCAGTACCTCAATCTGTTAAGTTTGCAGTTTGGTATTGGTATATGGTGCCATTATTAATCTTTACACATGCTTATTTAGCATTTTCACCTCTTTGGTGAAGTGTCTCTTAGCTCCTTTGACTGTATTTAAGGAGCTAAGAAGATATCATTTTAATTTTCAAAGATCTTTATTTCATTTTATTATTTTATTTTCATTTTTATTTATTTTATTTTCATTTTAAAGATCTAGTTTTAATTTTCACTTCTTTGTGAAGTGTCACTTAGCTCCTTTAACTGTATTTGACTGCAACATGGATGGAACTAGAGGATAACATGCTGAGTGAAATCACTTTCTCTCCAATATGTGGAAGTCAAAGTCACACAAAGAGATAGTAAAAAAGGACCAAAGGCAACCCATCAGATGTGATCCACACAATTGAGTTGGTGGCAGGGGCCAGGGATTGAAAGGGAGGGATGCTGTGGTCTTTGAGGGAGGAAGGTAGGTACACGGGTAATGGATATGGTGTTGGAGTTATGACAACAAGAAGCCATCATTAACCATTTCGTTGCAAGCCTCAATAAATGTAATAGGTTCATAAATTGATTTGAAGAAAGAAAAATAATCAATTTGGTTGATCCCAATTCCTGTGTCCTTCAGAAAAATTTTATGATTGCAGTTGGTCTTGCACAGCTCTTATCTCTTACCAGGTTTATTTCTGTGTTTTATAGTTTTTATTGATGTTGCAAAATATATTTTAATTTTTTATAGTATTTGCCAGGGCTGGCGCGATAGCACAGCCAGTAGGGCATTTGCCTTGCACACGCTGACCTGGGTTCAATTCCTCCTTCCCTCTCGGAGAGCCCGGCAAGCTATTGAGAATATCCCGCCCCCACAGCAGAGCCTGGCAATCTCTCCGTGGTGTATTCGATATGCCAAAAACAGTAACAAGTCTCACAATGTAGATATTACTGGTGCCTGCTAGAGCAGATCAATGAACTACAGGAAGACAGTGCAGTGCTATTGCAAGCCTCAATCAATGCAAAAAGATAAAAAAAAAATCACACTGAAACTATTTTTTAAAATTGGATTCTGTTTTTATTATTGATTTTTAAAAGATTTCTTTGAATATTTTTGATAAAAATCTTTAGTGTGATATGTACTTTGCATTTTTGGGTTGACCACACCTGGAAGTTCTCAGAATTAACTCATATCTCTGTACTTAGTATCATTCCAGATCATGCTTAGGAGACTATAGGTGATCCTATAAATTGAACCCGGGTCTGCTACATCTAAGGCAAGCACCTTAACTCTTCTACTTTATCTCCCATCCCTATTTTTAATTTTTCTCCAATTGTGGCTTGTTTACTTATTCTTTTAACAATTAGCAGAATAGCTTAACATTAATGAAGTCCGACTTACTGTGCTTTTGGTGTTTTATTTGGAAAAAAATCACCAGGGTGAAGGTTAGTACGTTTTCTTCTCTATTATATTCTGAAAGTTTTATAATTTTTCATTTTATGTCCGGCTACCCGTGATGTATTTGATATGCCAAAAACAGTAACAACAAGGTCTCACAATGGAGACGTTACTGGGCCGGCTCAAGAAAATCAATGAACAATGGGAGGACAGTGACAGTGACAGTGACATTTTATGTTCAGCTCATCAGTGATTCTCTGAGAGCCTAAAGCTTTCTCAAGAGACCTGGGTACAAGAAGTGATCTTATTAAATGTGAACATTCACTTTAACACTGCCTTCTTGATTCTTCGGATTCTTTCCTTGAGTTACAAGGAATCATACAGCACCTCTCATTCAATCCCATCCCTATTCTTTCTACCCATTCCTTCATGATGACCCTTACATATGTGAAGTCTGGTAAAGGTTATACTTCATTTAAGTTTTTAGTTTGCCTGTAGTTTTTTGTTTCAGTAGTTTTAACCTTTTATATTACTAAATTCTATTTGAATCATCATGGGAAGAATATAAATGTTTAAAGACTTGAACTGAAAATTAAGGACACAGTTTCATTCATTGTTTTATTTAGGACCAGTTTCAAACTCATTTCTTGCACCTGTTCTTTGAAATCCTCTGCTTTTCATGTTAGTTTTTTGGGAAATGGACACTTGATTTTCCAAAGCTTTGTTTTCAGTGGGTACATTAGTCTAGGTCAGAGTTTATTCAATCTATTCTTCAACACCTGCAAAATTGCATCAATCCAGGGACCTGCGTGAGCCAAGACCATAGAGCACTGGTTTTCACTTTTTCTAAACCTGGGGACCAGCACTAGTCATGGTCTGGTGGTTGAAGATCATTGATCTATATTACCACATGTGGCTCTTTGCTGTTTTATCAGGGTTACAGAGTCCTTATATATTGGCTGAATTTCTGCTTTCATTCCAAACCAAGTCAGACAGCCATTCCCCGATTTTTCTTATATCCTCAAAATTCTATTGCTTGCAATTCTAGACTGGGAGTCCTTTTACTTGTACTTTTCTTTCCCAACTTCTTGATCTCATTCTGTTTTCTTGAAATGTGATATACAACTTTATAATATGAACATGAGAAACTGGGAAATTGGTTCTTTTGGAGCCAAATGTCAGTACAATAATAACAGTTCTGTAACTTTATTTTTATTATTCTTCCTTTTTGCTTTTGGGTCACATCCTGCAATGCACAGGGGTTACTCCTGGCTTTGCACTCAGGAATTACTCCTTGCAGTGCTCAGGTGACCATATGGGATGCTGGGGATCAAACCCGAATCAGCTGCGTGCAAGACAAATGCCCTACCCGCCGTGCTATTGCTCCATCCCCAGTCCTGTAACTTTAAAAGGATGGGTTGTCAGACACCTTCCCAAAGAAGACATATGTATGGCCATCAGGGATATCAAAAATTTCTCATTGTAACTTATGACCAGGAAAATGCAAATCAAAACAATAATGAGATATCATTTCACAACTGTGAAAATGACACATATCCACAAGTCTAGAAACAGACAGTGTTGACCAGGTTGTAGTGAGAAAGGAGCCCTTATCTAGTGTTGGTGTGAATGTAATTTGGTTCAGCCTCTATGGAAAGTAATATGGAGATCTATAAAAAAATTACGAATAGAAGCCCTATATGAACCATTAATACCATTTTTCTTAACTCTCCTCTAAACACATTAATTTGAAAGTATATCTGCATACTTATGTTCATCACCACACTTTGTACAATAGCCAAGATATGGAAACAACCCAACTACAAATGAATGAATCAAGAAATTGTTGGTAGGGTAGGAGTGATAGTGCAGTGGGTAGGGCATTTGTCTCGCGTGGAAATAATCTGGATTTGATCCCTGCTATCCCATATGATCCCCAAGCACCTCCGGGAATGATTCATGCAAACAGAGCTGGAAATAAGCCCTGAGCTCAACTAAGTGCAGTTCCAAAACAAAAACAACTATCTCTCTCTCTCTCTCTCTCTATATATATATATATATATGTATATATACATGTATATATCATAATGACAAAATAAAAGAGAGAGAGAGAGACAGAGAGAGAAGAAAAGTGTATCAGAGAGCCAACTGGGAATGGAGGTGGAGTGGAAGGAGGAAAATTGAGTACACTGGTCATTGGTGGTGAGAAATGTATCTTTCTCTTTCTCTTTTTTTTATTGAATCACAGTGAAATAGAGTTTTCATGTCTGAGTTACAATCACACAATGTTCAAACATCCATCCATCCACCAGTGCACCACCAATCTCCCCAGTATACCCCCCTTCCCCACCCTCCCTCTGCCTCACTGGAAATTTCCCCCATACTCTCTACTTTTGGGCATTATGGTTTGCAATACAGATACTGAGACGTTATCATGTTTGGTCCTTTACCTACTTTCAGCACACATCTCCCTTCCTGAGCGATCCCTCCAACCATCATTTTCTTAGTGATCCCTTCTCTATTCCAGCTGCCTTTTTTCCCCGCCCCCCCATCCAAGAGGCAGGCTTCCATCTGTGGAACAATCTTATGGCCCTTGTGTCTACTGTCCTTGGGTGTCAGTCTCATGTTATGTTATTTTATACTCCACAAATGAGTGCAGTTCTTCTTTTCTGTCGCTCTCTTTCTGACTCATTTCACTTAGCATGATACTCTCCGTGTCTATCCACTTATAAGCAAATTTCATGACTTCATCTCTCCTAGCATACTATTCCATTGTGTAGATGTAACGAAGTTTCTTGAACCAGTCCTCTGTTCTCAGGCATTCAGGTTGTTTCCAGATTCTGGCTATTGTGAACAGTGCTGCAATGAGCATAAAGGTACAAATTTCAGGAAATGTATATCTCACAGGTAATTTGATTATATATATATTTGATTATATATATCACTTAATCACTTAATCCCTGTTATACATCGATTTACTCGAGCGGGTGCCAGTAACGTCTCCATTCATCCCAGTTGAGTGCTAGCGTAGCCCAATGGTATCTGTTCGTTCTAGGAACATGCAGAGCCTCAAACCGATCATTTAGGGTCTTGACGAAGAAGTCTGACCATCTTGTAGTATATGTATATGTATATATATATATATGTAGCAAAAGTATACATATATATACATGTACTGTCACTGTCACTGTCCTCCCGTTGTTCATCGATTTGCTCGAGCAGGCCCAGTAACGTCTCCATTGGAGACTTTGTTGTTACTGTGTTTGGCATATTGAATACATCACGGGTAGCTTGCCAGGCTCTCCGAGAGGGGCGGAGGAATCGAAATCGGGTCGGCCATGTTGGCTGTGTGCAAGGCAACCGCCCAACCGCTGTGCTATCGCTCCAGCCCTTATATACATATACACACAATGTAATATTATGCAACTCTAAGAAATAACAGAATCATGAATTTTAAAAACTTTTTTATTCAATCACCATGAGATAAACCCTTACAAAGCTATTCATGATTGTATTTCAGTCATACAGTATTCCAACACCCATTCCTCCACCAGTGTATATTTCCCATCACCAGTGTCCCCAGGTGCCCTCCTGACACCCACCACCACCACCTGCCTACCTCTATAGCAGGAGTTTTTCTTCTCTCTCTCTGTCTCTCTCCTTTTTGGCGTTGTGGTTTGCAATAATGACTGAAAGGTTATCAAGAATATACTTTTACCCACTTTTAACCTTCAGGTCTTGTCCAGTGTGATCATTTCCAGCTATTATTGTCAGATTGGTCTCTTCTCTATCCTATGTACCCACAGTCCCCTTCCCCCACACACTTGTACTTAGTTCCAACCATTGACCGGTCCTCCTAATCCATTTCCCCTGGCCACGAACTCAGTATTATTTTTGACATGGATGGAACTAGAGGATATCATGCTGAGTAAAATCTGTCAGATTTAATGGGACAGATGGAGAATGATCCCTTTTATATGTCGGACTTAAAGATAGAGTGGAGGAATCTGGAAACAACCCAAATGCCTGAGAACAGATGGTCGGATAAAGAAACTATGGTATATCTACACAATGGCATACTATGCAGCTGTTAGTAAAAAATGAAGTCATGAAATTTGCTTTTAAACGGATGAACATAGAAAGTATCAAGCCAAGTGAAATGAGTCAGAAGGAGAGGGACAAACACAGAATGACTGCACTCATTTTGGAGACATAAAAACACATATGAGACTATTACCCATAGACAACTGAAATGAATGCCAGGAGGACTGGCCCATGGCTGGAAGCTAGTCACACATGGGGAGAAAGGGGAAGAAGACAATTAGGATACAGAAGAGACCAGCATGACAATGATAGTTGGAAATGGTTGCTCTGGACAAGAGTCGAGTGCTAAAGTAAGCAAAGAGGTATATATGATAACCTTGCAGTACTTGTACTGCAAATCATAACGACCAAAAGGAGAGAGAGAGAGAGAGAGAGAGAGAGAGAGAAGAAAAGTGTTTGCCATAGGGGCTAACTGGGGGTGGGGTTGGGTGGAAGGAGGGAAATTGGGTACACTGGTCATTGGTGGTGGGAATTGCATATATCACAGGTAATTTAATTATACACACAGACACACATATACATATATGTATAAATATACATATATATGGTAGCAACAAAGGCCTACAGCAACATAATGGGAGAACTGATCCACACGATTGATTGGGAGTCAGGGGGCTTGTAGGGGAGGGTCTTGGGGTCTTTTGGAGAGGGAGAAGGTACACTGGTGATGGGTGCGGCGCTGGAATTTTGTGCACGAGAATCCATTATTATCAGTATTGTAAACCACAGAATCTCAATAAACATTTAAAAAATTCAGAAAAGGAAGGTTTTATTGCTGGGTGGTGATTTATTTTTATCTCCAGATCAATGCTTCTCAACCCCGTTCTGAAAGCGTGTTCCCCCAACCTTGTTTCCTCCGACTGGGCCACCTGTCATATTGGCTTCTCACCTGTTCTTGTGCGATGTCCCCCATTCATGCAGTTTTCACTTGTGACCCATGGGAGGCGCCCTGAGGAGGCATACAGTCCCTGCTCTAGATTATTTAAGGTTTGCTCGTGGGTTGGGAGAGATGACACTATTCCTGGGGCAGTTTCCACACTGTAGGGGTCAGGCCAGCAGTGCCTCCTGGGTCTGACTCTCCACTGGTCCCCTCTCATTCCAGCGTCTCAGCTACAGAACAGAGAGGGGCTCGCCACGGAAGCCGGGAAGAGAGTGAGATTTCATGACGGTAGATGTGTCAATAGCTGTACAGATGATCAATAGCTGTGCCGTTGATCAGATCTGCAACTCCTCCCCAGACCTCTGTCCAGGACGAGTGGACCATAGAGAGCCCAATCCTATAATCAAAATACTGAAAAATAACTCTCAGACTCTCTTACATAAACTCTATTCTGCCTGGAAAAATCGCCCCAACGCGGGATTACAGAAGCAGATGCTGAGCGGGGGAGGAATCGGGAGCAGAGAAAAGGTCCTGCCACCTGCGTCCTGGGACCCAGAACATCTAAGCATGAGGGTGGGGCCTATCCGCTGGACTTCAGGGCAGGGCGAGCCTCGCAGGTGGGCTCTGAGCAGCTGCCGCAGGGCCAGCAGAGGGCAAGGAGTCGTAGCGATGCTTCTCAAGAACCACCTGTTCGGCGCGGGGACCACCCCCCCCTCAGCTCTCCACTCCTGGGCCCGGCACCCTACCTCTTCCCAGAGCCCTCCACGTTCGGCCGCGGCCGCTGGGTGCTGCACCCCAGGGCGTATTCAGGGCTGGACAATCCGTGTCCCTGACACCTGGCGACGGTCAGCAGACAGCAGGTTCCGCAGCCCCCGCCCCCAGGCTGACCCACGCCTGTCGCACCCTGGACAGTCTGGGCTGGGGCCGGCAGGGGCGTGGGCTGGGGGCCGGCGGGCGCCTTCTCCAGGTCCCTCTAGCGCGCACCCAAAGCACTGCGGGCAGAAACCGAGCCGGGAGGCTCCGGAGAAAGGCCCGGCCTTCCCGGGCCGCGGAGACCCCTCCTCTCTGCCCATGAAATGAAAGAAAGCTTCAGGGGGGAGTCGGGGGCACGCCCGTCACCCTCCGAGGCAGTTCCTGGAGCGCTGTGCCCGGGGTGGGCTCGCTGGCGCTCGGGGCCTCCCGAGGTTTCGCCAGAGGTCCAGCATCTCCGCGCAGGGCCGACCCGCGCTGCTCGCACGGCCCGAGGCCACCGGGTGCTCCCGCGCGACCCCGAGGGCCCAGTAGCAGCGGGTGCAGGAGCGGCCGGCCGGGCGGCGCGCGCAGGCCCGTGCGGAGCGCCAGGCATCCCTGCCGGCGGCCTCGGTCCCCTGCTCTGCGCACCCCCCGGAGTGGGGTGGGGGGTCTCCCGGCCGCGCCCAGTGCCGAGGAGGTGCGGCTGGCCGGGGAGGCGGCGGCCAGGCAGGGAGGAGAGCTAGCAGAGGAGCCGCCCGGGAGGCGCGCAGGGGAGGGGCGCGGGGAGGCGCACCGGGGGGAGGAGCTCCGGGAGGAGCCGCGCCCGCCGCCCCGGCCCGCCGCGCCCTGCCCCCCGGCATGTGTGGCCGCTGGCGCCGGTGGCCGGTGGCCGCCGCCGCGCTGGGTCTGAGCTGCGCGGGCTCGGGACGGTGCGCGCCGGCCGATGTGCGTGTGCCGCCGCCCGAGCCGCCCGCTCGTCCGCGGGCCGCGGTGCATGTTCGCCTCCTGCCGCTGTGTGTCGAGAGGCGGGCGGACCATGAAGATGATCCACTTTCGGAGCTCCAGCATCAAATCGCTCCACCAGGAGATGAAATGCACCATCCGGCTGCTGGACAATTCCGAGATCTCCTGCTACATCCATTTGCGGGCGGCTTGAAGCCGGGGTCACTGGTGTGTGTGTGTGCGCGCGCGCGCGCGCGCGCGCAGCGTGGGGAACCCTCTGCAAGTGGGCGTGGGTGGCCAGGACCAGGAACCCACCCAGGGGCCTGCTGGAAAGCCCTACTCCGCTTCCTTCGTGGTCGGAGGCTGAGAGCCCTTCTCGGGCACGGGGCACGGTCCCCGGCAGGCGCCAGGCTCGGCTTCTTGGCCCCGCGGCCCCCTCTCCAGGCGTGCGACCCTGGACTCTTGCCTCGCCGCACTCCGGCTAGGGGCGTCTGGCGGGCAGCTGCCTCCAGTTACCCCACCAGGAAAGGGGATGCCCGAGAGCCGAGGGCACCTCCCGCTCTTCCTTGCCCCCTTCCTCCACGTGGGTGAGGCACGCATGGGTCCCGTGCAACCCTTTCTCCCCGAGGCCACAGCCTGGGAACCCGCCACGGCCCCTGCCACCCCCTGTGTTGATGGCCTTTGCCTCTCCGCGGCGGGGGCCGCTGAAGTTTCCCGCGAGGGAAAGCCACAACCCCGGGAACCCCCGGCTGCGCTGCACCCTCCTAGGCAGGGAGCGCGCTGTGCCAGCTGGGCTCCCTCGGAGTCCGGCTGAGCCTGAGCGGTGGAGAAAAAGGAAGAGCGCGAGGCCATAGGCAAGGGATGCTCAAGGGATGCTGCGTGTGTAGGGACTTTGGGGAGAAACGCCTGGAAGATTGAAATAGGAGCAGAGGACATTTACTCGCGCCCAGACTGGAAAAGGCGAGAGGGCTTTGGTCCTAAGTGCTTCGGGGCTTGCAGGAGATCAAGTGAACTCTCTCTCTCTCTCTCTCTCTCTCTCTCTCTCTCTCTCTCTCTCTCTCTCTCTCTCTCTCTCTCTCTCCTTCCCCCCTTGTATACACTTCAATAACTGTTTATATAGGCAGGTGCCCTGTACAATCTGAGAAAGTGTTGGAGAGGTGGTATCAAGGCTCAGTCCTGTCAGATTCTGACGTTTGCATTTATTTATTGTTTTTTTTTTTAATCTCTGGGATTTCCACTTCTCAACTGTCAGAAACTTGTAGCTGAGTTTTAAAAAAACACCCTTCCTAGATCTGTGAGTTGGAGGGGGCAACCTTTGCCAGAGGCAGAAATATCTGTGGACTGTGTTATCTCAAAGGAATTAATTATTGTTAACAGTATTGTAAATAACGTTGCAAATGTATTTGATTTGTATTGTAAGTGTAAACGCATCAGTATCGTAAATTACTAAGAACAAACAACAAGAACAACCAAACTAACTTCTTCCGGATTCGTTTGATTGTTATTGCTATGGGAGTTTGTTGCACTGGGGATAGTGGCACCTAGATTGTAAGCAGACCGCTGGACAAGTTTCAGGCTGGAATGTCCTGCTCTAGGAGCTCTCACTGAATATTCTGGAGAGTGTCTGTAGTGTCACTCTAAGCTAGACATTGCTTCTAAAGTCAATAACAAATGGATCAGTGATAGAAGAGATAGTATTTCGGCTGTCACATGAGTTGAACGGAACAGTTTGGCAATGTGCTGTCTTGAGATCCAGAGAATCTCATTTTTGTACTTTGCTTTAAGTCCTAAAATAGATATATAAGTCATTTCACCCATTTTTTATTGAATCAGCAGGAGATACAGTTACAAAGCTTTCAGTCATACAGTGAATGAACACCCATCCCTCAACCAGTGCACATTTTCCACCACCAATGTCCCCGATATGCCCCTCCCCCCTTTCTAACCCTCCCCCTGCCTCTCTGGCAGACAATTTTCCCCCTACTCTCTCTCTACTTCGAGGCATTATGATTTGCAATACTGAGAGGCTATCACGTTTGGTCCTTTATCTACTTTCAGCTTTTATCTCCCATCCCGAATGATCCCTCCAACCATCATTGGCTTAGTGGTCCCTTCTCTATCCCAGCTGCCTTCGCCCCCAGCTCATGAGGCAGACTTCCAACTATGAAACAATATTCCTGGCCCTTGTATCTACTGTCCTCAGATGTCAGTCTCATGTTATTTTATATTCCACAAATGAGTGCAGTCCTTCTTTGTCTGTTTCTTTCTTTCTGTTTCTTTCTTTCTGACTCATTTTTAATATAGATAGTAGGAACCTCACATGCAGGAGGTGTTTGACTTGAACTTTGTCTTTTAGGCTCAGTTTCACTTTTACTTAAGAATTTTGATTATATTCAGAATATGTGTAAGATGTGTAAGTAGACTTCTGTACACTTACTGAAGTAGTTGTAGGCTTTTGCTAAATATATTTACTAGTAGTATAGGGAATAGCATTAGTGTTGGTTTATCTCTTGATGAGAAGTGTTCAAATGAAACAATACTTCATCCTAGTAAAGAATACTGTATTTTTTCCCCCACAATATATCTTTGTTTTGCGGTGTTTTTTTGGTTGTTGTTGCTTCAGTCCCATTGGTAATTTTCTTGTTTTTAGCTTAATAACTATCAAGTTTCTGGAAAGTGATAGTTATTATTTCTGTAGAATATTCTCTTTTGTTATTGTAGGGGGCTGGAGAGATAGCACAGAGGTAGGGCATTTGCCTTGCACACAGCCAGCATGGCCGAGCCGGGTTTGATTCCTCCGCCCCTCTTGGAGAGCCCAGCAAGCTACCGAGAGTATCTCGCCCGCACCGCAAAGCCTGGCAAGCTACCCGTGATGTATGCAATATGCCAAACACAGTAACAACAAGTCTCAAAATGGAGACATTACTAGACCCGCTTGAGCAAATCGATGAACAATGGGAGGACCATGATACCGTGATGGTAGGAACCTATGGATTTCTCTGTGGTCTCAGCCTCTGTCTTCCTTGTTTTGTCCCACTCAATTGACATAACTGGTTTCTACTTATTCCTTAAAGACTAAGTCTTGCCTCATGAGCAAAGGGGAGAAGGCAGCTAGTATAGAGATGGGATCACTAAGAAAATGATGGCTTGAGGAATCGGTCTGGATGGGAGATGTGTGCTGAAAGCAGATAAAGGACCAAACAGGATAACCTCTCAGTATCTGCATTGCAAACCATAATGCCCCCAAATTAGAAAGAGTATGGGGAATATTGTCTGCCATGGAGGCAGGGGGAGGGTAGGAAAGGGGGGGTATACCAGGGATATTGGTGGTGGGGAATGTGCACTGGTGAGGGATGGGTGTTTGATCATTGTGTGATTGATTGTAATCCAAACACGAACGCTTGTAACTATCTCACGGTGATTCAATAAAATTAAAGAAATTTAAAAACTATTAAAAAATCAAATGATAAAAAGAAAGACTAAGTTTTCCTTTGAACAGATAAGTGGCTCTTCTCAGGACATGTGCTTATTGTCTTATATTCTGGGAAACAATATATTATGCTTACTTTAAGTTACAGTTTGTATTGCCCACCTGATGCCAAGGACTTTAATAATACTATGCTTCAAATGTTTATTTTAATTTTGTCTAGAAAAACAAATTTTTAATTATGTTTTTTCAAATGACATGTTATTTTCTTCAGATTATCCTGCCCCCACAGCAGAACCTGGCAAGCTACCTGTGGCATATTCGATATACCAAAAATAGTAACAATGATGATCCTCACTCCCCTGATAGATCCCCTAATATGTCATCGGCCTACACTAGCACGTGACAGGGACTAATGAAGATGTTACTGGCGCCCGCTTGAGCAAATCGATGAACAACCGGGTGATAGTGATAGTGATAGTGATGTTATTTTCTGCCCCTTCTGATCCCAAATGGTAATTATTATATACATAGTTAAAGTGAGCTAGAGGGGGCTGCAGCGATAGCACAGCGGGTATGGTATTTGCCTTGCATGCGGCCGACCCAGGTTCGATTCCCATCATCCAATATGGTCCCCTGAGCACTGCCAGGAGTAATTACTGAGTGCAGACCTAGGAGTAACCCCTGTGCATCGCCAGATGTGACCCAAAAAGCAAAACAAAACAAAAAAATAGTAAAATGAGCTAGAGAATTTCACCTTGTTTAAATTAAACAATTAAAAGATTTCAATTTTGATAAATTTGGACCTTGTACATTTCTACGCATTGAAATTGTACACTGGCTGTAAGGTAAAATAAGTTTTATTTTTTAGAGTTTAAAAGTGTTTTTTAAAATTTAATTTTTATAAAGTAGTTCACAATATTTGATTACATTTAATGTTTGAACACCAATCTCACCCCCATTAAACCTTCAGGCCACCATATTTCGAATGTTTCTGTTCCAAACCCCAACCCTTGCACCAAAGCAGAACCGAAATCATTTATTTTGCATTGTTTGTTATGAATAAATTGCTGAAAATTCTCCAAAAAGTTTCCTTAGAGGAAAGTGAGTGAAGATTGTTGTATTTCACCATTTAGCTCTTCTGTAAGAGATCACTAACATGTTGTTAAAGATTGAGGCTTGTGTCCTTATAGAATATACGTATATGCACATGAATATGCATATATATGTAAAAAATTATTTTCCTCTAAGAATGGCTGCCTTTTATTTAAACTCCATCAAATGTGGTGCACTACTCTTGGAATATGAGTGGTGTGAGGTATGAGTTATGGCTGTGCAGTCCAGGAATAAATTCCTGGTCCAGGAATAAGCTCACTCATGCGTGAGGCTTGGCCTGAGCATGTGGAGAGGGCTGAGGGCATGGTGGTAGTTGAGTTCTAGAGGTTTTTGGCTGCTGGGTCTGAGTCCCTTGGGGTGGGGAAGGATCTCACCCACCCCCTCTGGATTCCCCTGAATGAAACAGCCTGGTGTGGGGTCTGGCGGCATGGGTATGGGGAGCCATTTTATGCTCTTTCGAGATAGTTATCTTAAAAAATTATATGTGTGTATATATTTATATGATATACGTATATATACTAAGTTCCTCTCTTCTGTTTCTCTCTTCAATTCCAGTCAATTCCAGTATTTCCGCTTTTAGTTTTAGCCTAGCTGATTTATCAAGTGGTGACAGAGTGGTGTTGAAATCTCTAACTATTATTGTGCTGTCATCAATGTCCTTCAAGTCTATTGGTCATTTTATGAATTTTAAATGTGTTTAGGAGTATGTGAGTTCTTTCTGATGTTCATATCCCTTCATCACTGAGAAATGGCCTTCTCGGTCTCTTAAAACCTTTTAGTACTATAGTCAATGTTGTCTGATATCAGTATGGCCACCCAGCCTTTTTTTGGGTTCGTGTGCTTGAAATATTGTCTTCCAATCTTTGACTTTGAATCTGTTTGCCCTTACTGCTTAAATTTAATTCTTGAAATCAGCAGAAGGTTGGAGTCAATTTTTTAATCCATACTGACATTTGATGTTTCTTAATTGGTACAGTTAGGCCTCTGACATTGAGTGTGATTATTGCCTTGGAGTTTGTACCGTCTTTTTGTAGAAATTTGGTCTAGTTGTGAGATTTCTCTCATCTACAGTAGCCCTTTTCATTCTCTTTCTTACAGCAGTTTTGAGTCATAAAGTTTCAGAACTGTTTCTTATCTGTGAAGTTGTGTATAGTTCCTTCAAATCTGAATGAGAGTCTGGCTGGGTAAAGTTGTTCATTGAGTTTAATTATCTCCCACCATTGTCTTGGGGCCTCATGTAAGAAATCTTCTGTCATTTGTACCAACACTCCTTCGCATGTCATTTTTTTCTTTAATCTTTAAGTGCTCTATACCTATCTAAGACATTCATCATTCTGAGTAGTTTGTATCTTGAGTATTTTTAGTTGGATTTCTTTTATCTGGTACCCTTCAAGTCTCTTGGATCTGGGTGCTTGCCCCCTCCATCTCTGGGAACTTCTCAGCAGTGATGCTTCTGACTGTTGCATCTTCATAAGAGTTGCCTTCCTGTCCCTCTGGGACAATGATTATTTTTATGTTGTTCCTCTTGAATTAATTTCAGAGTTATCTTATCAACTGATCCTTCCACCAGTGCCCATTCTCCACCACCAATGTTCCCAGCATCCCCCACCATAATCCCCACCCCACCCCCCACTCCTGCCTCTGTGGCAGGTGGAGAGTACCTTTTACTCTCTCTCCTTTAGGGTGTTGTGATCTGCAATCCAGGTATTAAGTAGCCATAATGTTTGGTCTATAGTCTAGGAAGATGTGTGCTTAAAGTGGGTAAAGGATCAAATATGATGGCCTCTCAGTATCTATACTGCAAAACATAATGCTCAAAAGGGGAAGGAGAGAGAGATGGGGAGGTAAAAGAGAGAGAGAGAGGGAAAGATAGAGGGAGATAGAGGGGAGAGAGAGAGAGACGGAGGGAGGGATGGAGGGAGGACTGGGGACACTGGTACACTGGTGGGAAATGTACACTGGTGGAGGGACAGCTGTTTGAACATTTTATGACTGAAACCAGATCATGAAAACTTTGTAACTGTCTCATTTGCCAAGGTGTCAAAAATCAGATGGGCTGGTCACGTAATGAGATTTAAAGACGACCACTGGACTAGAGCTGTTACCGACTGGATTCCACGGGATGTCAAAAGACCGTGTGGCCGCCCACCTACCAAATGGTCAGACTTCTTCGTCAAGATCATGAACGATCTGTTTGAGGCTCTACATGTTCCCAGAGCGAACAGATGCCATTAGTCTACACTAGCACGCAACAGGGACAAATGGAGATGTTACTGGCGCCCGCTCAAGCAAATCATCAATGACTAACAGGAAGTTAAGTGATTAAGTGATTTAAGTGTATCTCAAGGTGATTCAATTAAAAAAAAAGAGCTGGAATTCCCAAAACAATCCAAATGATCAATGAAACCAAGTGCTGGTTCTTTGAAAAAATAAACTAGATCATTAAACCATTGACAAGACTCTCAAAGAAAGAGAGAGAGGGAGAACCCTAATAAACTGAATCAGAAATGAAAGAGGTAACATCACAACAGAAACTATGGAAATTCAAATCAGAGATTACTTTGAGAATCTTTATGCTGTGAAATAAGAGAACTTTAAAGAAATGGATAAATTCCTAGACTCCTATACTCTCCCAAAGCTGAACCAAGATTTGGAAGAGGGAGGGAGTGAGAGAAATGGAGACAGACAGACAGACAGGATGGATTTGCATATGGAGAGCTGTAACTCTTTCCCACTTTCAACCTTTCTCTTCATTTAACCAACCTTGGTTGACTTCTCAGGATTTTTTTTTTTTTTTGAGAATTATGAGGGCCTTTTACAGTTAGAAAAACAAGATCTTCTAAGCCACAGATTCCCCTCACTCTGGAACTTTTTGCAAGATACTTGCTGTTTTGTACCTCTATAAAATGGAGGATAATGTAGAATTCATTGAGCTGCTTTGGGATAGAGATTTTAAAAAATGATTAAGTTCCATTTTAAACAATACTATTTGGCTAATATAACAATTTAAACTTTGAATTTATTAAAAACAAACCTTGATTCACAAGTACACTGAGCCTTAAGTCCACTAACCATAAATACTAAATGCATTCAAAGTACCATATCAGAGACAGCTCAATGAGACTGAGCACATGCTCTGTTATGTAGAAGACTCTGGATTGGGTTGGATCCTTGGCACCTTAAGATCCCTCAAGCACCCCCAGGAGCAACTCCAAGCACAGAGCCTGGAGCTGCCAGCCCCTGCACACTACCACACAAGCAAAAAGCACCATATCAAGTACTGGGGAAATCATAATGGATGGCGACATCCCTGTCTTCCAAGGGTTTACAACCTAATGGAAGATATATGTATGATATGTATGATATGTATGATATGTAATGAGCAATTAAATTACTCAAAGGCAGAAATGAGGGCTGTAAAAGAACGATGACAAAGTGGTGGAGAGGACATTCTGATCAAACCCTCCGAAGGCTAAATGCTGAGCACTTACTCTGAAAGGATTTCAATTTAAGGCCTGCCAAAGAGAACAAAAAGGCAGATTCCAAGAGCAGAGGATACATGTTATCAAGATGCTTGAGTAAGTGGATGAGGGAAATACTGAGCAATGGTGAATCAGAGATGTGGGTGCGAGTCCAAAGGAAACTAAGCCTGAAGAGTAATCCTAGAGAGTCTGGACTTATCTGGAAGGGCAGTAGGAGGGACTTGGGTCTGTGAATTCCCGGTACACTTGCAGTGCTTCTGAAAGGAGGGAGTGATTGCGATATCCTCTCGAGAGGCAAACACTGGGGCAAGAAAGACAACCTCTTAGAATACCGTGAATGCTATGAGGGGATGGCGAGATTTCAATGTAAAAACACAGGATTAAGGGAGAGAGGAAGACATGCGTCTCTGTCTGCTGGATCAATGCAAATCAAACAAGCACCTCTGTCCCACACTTAAGAATGGGTACTTAAGTGTGGATGCTGGTGGTGGGAAATGTGCATTGGTGGAGGATGGGTTGTTCGATCATTGTATGACTGAAGCTCAATAATGAAAGTTTTGTAACGGTATCTCATAGTGATTCAATAAAAAAAATAATAAAGTTAAATTTAAAAAAAATTGGAAATGAGAGCATAGCAGGTAGGACCCGTGTCCTTACCTGGGTTCGATCCCTGAGCACTACCAGGAGTGATTCCTAAGTGCAGCACCAGAAGTAACCCCTAAACAAAACAGGACTGGAGATGTGGACCATCAGGGACACCCACGTCCATTCCCACCTGGTGCATAAGCACTCAGAGCAAAGTCAGATAGCACAGCACAGAGAAAGCTTCCTGGGCCTCCCCTTGCAGTGCTGTGAAGGGAACATCTTCACATCTGAGGTCTTCTAGAAGTAGCTAAAGGGTTCACTCTCCAGCACTGTCAAAATTAACAATGATAAATACGTTTTGCATACCTCAAGGAACTTAGTAGAAGAACAAATTAAAGCCAAAGTCAGTAGATGAAGGGAAAAAAATAAAAATTACAGTGTAAGTAAGGAAAATAGAAATGAAAAAAGATCATGTAAAAGATCAGTGAAATCACTACTCACAATGAGAAAGACAAATACAGGATGATCTCACTTATATATGGTATTCAAAGAAATACACCACAAGGAGAGAAATGTCAAAGACAAACCCATAGACTCTAACTCCAAACTGAGCACACCAAGAGGCAGGGCAGGGTTGAAAGGTCCAGGGGACTATGGCTGAGGGATACTGTCACTTTGGTCGACACAGGGTGGTGACATTACACCCCTAAAACATTTTAAAATGGAGGGCTTGACACATAGCACAGTGGCTAAGATGCTTGCCTTGTAGGTATATGGTCAAATGAGTTCAAATTCCATGTTGCCACATGTGCCAGGAATGTTCTTGGCACCCAAACCACTGTCACATGTTGTGACTAATAACCAAAAACCCAAGCACCACAGTCAGAAAGTGTGAGCCCTGGGAACTCCAAACAGAGCACCACAGTGACCCCTCACCCTGTGAGCACTGCAGCTAGAGCCTGCATGCCTCAGCCAGAGGCGCATGCCGGCAAGCAGAGATGCATGCACCACAGCCACAGGAGCACAAACCCAAGAGCCTGCAGCCTAACACTCGACCTGCTAGGAGCACCCCAGCAGAGTGAGTGATTTTCCTGACATATGATGCCCCATCAGCACCCCAGCAGACTCTGTGAGCCCTGCACCCTGCCCGCAACACCTGCCAGCATCACAGTGAGAACTGCGAGTGCCACAATAAGGCTGCATGTGGACCCCACATGGCAGATCAACAGCAACAAGGGGGGAGGTCAGGGGAGGGAATAAGAGTGTGTTTATAGAACCTTAGTGCCCGAGAACAGATGACTGGATAAAGAAACCCTGGCACATCTACACCATGGAATACTATGCAGCTGTTAGGAAAAATGAAGCACGGAATTTTCTTGTAAATGGATGGACATGGAGAGTATCATGCTGAGTGAAAAGAGAAGGTGAGGGACTGACATAGAATGACTGCACCATTTGTGGAATTAAAAAAAAAAAACAGTATGAGATTAACACCTGAGGACAGTAGAAACAAGGGCCAGGAGGACAGGTCATGGTTGCAAGTTGGCTTCAAGTGCTGGGGAGAAGGCAGTTTGGATAAAAAAGGAACCACTATGACAAAGACAGTTGGAAGTGATCACTCTGAATAAGAATTGAATAAGAACTCCTGAAAGTAAGTAAAGGAACAAGCATGATGACCTCTCAGAATCTGTACTGCAAACCATAGTGACCAAAGGAGAGAAAAAAGGAAAGTGCTTGCCATAGAGAGAGGCTGGGCGTGGTTTGAGGGAAACTGGGGATACTAGTAGTGGGAAATATGCACTGGTGAAGGAATGGGTGTTGGAGCATTGCATGACTGAAACCCAGCCATGAACAATTTTGTAACTATCTCATGATGATTCAATTAAGTAAAGTAAAGTAAAGTAAAGTAAAGTAAAGTAAAGTAAAGGCCCTCCCGTTGATCATCGATTTGCTCGAGCGGGCCCAGTAACGTCTCCATTGGAGACTTTGTTGTTACTGTGTCTGGCATATCGAATACTCTCGGTAGCTTGCCGGGCTCTCCGAGAGGGGCGGAGGAATCGAACTCGGGTCGGCCATGTTGGCTGCATGCAAGCCAAAAGCCCTACCCGCTGTGCTATTTCTCCAGCCCAATTAATATAAAAATTATTTAACACACATACACACACACACACACATTTGAGGCCACATCCAATGGTGCTCCAGGATTACTCCTGGTTCCATGCCCAGGGATCACTCCTGGTTTGCGCAGGGGACCATATGGAGTGTCAGGGATCAAACCCAGGTAGGCCACAGGCAAGACAGGCACCATACCTGCTGCACTATGTCTCCTGTCTTCTCTAAAACAAAGACAAGTGTGCCAGGGGTTGGAGTGAGCTTGGTGGATTGAGTGCATGCTGTGCATGCAGGACAAAGCTTCACGGTTCCCTGAGCAATACCACCAGCAACTCCAGAGTACAGAGCCTGTGGTAACTGAGTATCTCTAGGTGTGGGACAAAAATCAGGGGGAGAAAGAAAGAGAAAAAGTGAGAAAGAGAGAGGAGAGAGAGAGAAGAGGGGAGAGAGAGAAGAGAGAAAGGGAGAAGAGAGGAGGGGGAGAGAGGAGGAGGAGAGAGAAGAGGAGGGAGAAAGAGGAGAGAGAAGACAGGGAGAGAGAAAGAAAGAGAAGGGAGGAGAGAAAGAGAAGGAGGGGGAGAGAGAGAAAGAGGAGAGAGAAGACAGGGGAGAGAGAGAAGACAGGGGAGAATGAGAGGGGGGAGAGAGAAGAGAAGGGAGAGGGGGTGAGAGAAAGAGATGGAGAGGGAGAAAGAGGACAGATAAGAGAGAAAGAGAAAAGGGGAGGGAGAGAGCGAGAGAGAGAGAGAGATGTGAGAAGAGAGAGCAGAGAGACAGCGCAGTGTACCCAAACTGCTCTAGAATCAGAACTATTAATGGTTTAGTGACCAACCGTCCGAGGCAGGTCAATGGGCCATAGGGGCACAGGCCGGCCTCTCGAAGTGCGGACACCAGTGCTGACCTCTGCCCGGTCAGTTCCATTCACAGCTCTGGACACTCAGCATGTGCACCTGAATGAGGTCCACACTAAGCTGCTCTGTGGGCCTGGCTCCTGACTGAGGAACCACACTGCAAAGACTCCTGCCGGTGCCTTGGCTTGAGGGAGCATCCAGGACGTGCCTCGGCAGCAGGCAGGAATGAGGCCTTGGTCACTCGTCCCTCTCACCCACACACAGCACAGGGAGTCACCAGTACTTCCCGACACTGTCAGGTTCTATGGGTGTACAGTGGCTACATACACGGCCAGGATCCTGCTCTTCAGAGGTAAAATCTTGCAGGGTTGGAGAGAGAGTACTGGGACAGAGGCACTTGCCCTGTGCACAGCTGACCCCAATCCAACCCCCAGGAAGGCCTATGGCTTCCAAGATTTCCAGGAGTGACCCTTGACTACAGAGCCAGAGGTGAACCCCGAGTACCACCAGGTGTGCCCAAACCCTCCACCCTCCAATTTTTTTTTTTAAGTAGCAGTATCTATTCAAATTATCATCCTATTTAATGTCATGTTACACTAGGCACAAGGGAAATAAGTGATGGTGCTCTAAGAATCTATAATAGGAGCTTTCTCCTAAATCAGTCAAGGAGGGCTTCCTGAGGAAGTGGCAGGGGCGCTAACATGTGAAGGATGAACAGGGTTAACTCTGTGGGAAAGGGAAGGAGACATCTGGCCACTGATAAGAACAATAAACCTGACTGAGGGGGAGGGTAGGTGGAGAGAGAGCACAGAGGGTCTGGCTCTTGAAACTTCCCACTGGTTTCGGGTCAAGACCAAACAACCCCATGGCCTCTCCTGTCCCTGGCCACTCTGTGCTCTGCATATCCACCACATCCACTGTCCCTCTCACTCCCCTTACAGCCACACTTGCATTCCATAGGGATAGTTTTGTTTGGTTTTGGGCCATACCTGGTGATGCTCAGAGGGTGCTCCTGGTTTGTAATCAGGAATCACTCCTGGTGGTGCTCAGGAGACCAGAAGGGATGCTGGGGATTGAATCCAGACCAGCTGCATATAAGGCAGGTGCCTTATCACTCCAGTTGGGGCTATTTATTTTTTTTGGGGGGTGCACAGTTGGCTGTGCTGTGAACTTTCTCCTGGCTCTTGCACACAAGAATCATTCCTGGTGGGACTTGCAGAACTATATGGGGTACCATACTTGAATTTCAAAGATCTTTCTTGTTTTGTTTCGCGGTGCTTGTTTCTGCTTTTGGGCTACACCTAGCTGTCTCTGGCTCAGTCATCAGGGCTACACGCTCAAGGGACCATATAGGGAGCTGGCGATCAAACCTGGGCTGGCTGTATGCAAGGCAAGTGCCTTCTCCACTGTGCTGCCTCTCCAGTCCCTCAAATCTCTTCCTGGCTTTGCGGTGGGTGCCACAGTGTGGCAGTGGCAGGAGGAAGGGACCAAGAAGAGGAGGCAAACTCGCTTACACACAAGGCACAGGAGCTTCTGCCTCTGCCCACGCGGGGGTCATGGTTTTGGAGAAAAGGCGAGGGCCACTGCCAATGAATGTAGAGGAGCTCTTGGGAACTGAGCTGGCTTCGGGAGCACCTTCCTCCGAATCACCTCGGGGACCCAGGAACTCTTTCCAAGGGATGCTGCAGGGGTGTCTGTGAGGGCAAGGCGTGGGCTGGAAAGAGACAGCAGCCATTACCTGGTCATCCAGGGGGATCCCGTTGCTCATCTTCACTCGATTTCCCTCCGGGTGATAGTCATCTGCATCATAGAATTTCCACCCGAGCTTGGAAACCAAACAAAAGGAGTATGTAGCGGGCAGGGCGTCTCAGGCGACTGCCGCCACGAGGGCCCACACAGCAGCTCCGTGCTTCCCCCCAGTTGCAGGGGAGCATCCCCTGCCTCCCCGCACCCACCCACAGGAAAGAAAAGGGGTTTGAAGCTCAGCAGTGTGCTGTGGGGCTCACCCATCATTATCTGTAATCACCCGATGGGAAACCAAACTGCAGCAGTGAGTGGCACTCTGAACTTGTTCGTGCTTACAGATCAGCCTGCCTTTCGGTCGGGGAAGGGAGAGAACAGTAGGAGACCAGTAGGGTGTGCGACTGAGGGACAGAAAGGCGGGTTACCTCGGATGGCAGCAGGCCGCCCACACTTGATCTGTGGAGAGGATGCAGATGTTCAAATGACCACGCCCTCCCAACCAGCCCATCCTAGGGTGCCCCCCAGAACTCAGATCAAAGTATACTGATGACAATCTGCAAGTGGTTGTGATGCCTTGTTGGTTTTGGGTTTTGGGTGATTCCCGGAGGTGCTCTAAGGTCATTCCTGGCTCTGTGCTCAGGGGCCACTCCCAGCAGATGCTTGGGAAACCATGGGGTTTCCGGCCTGACCCTGGGTTTCCGGCATGCAAGGCATGTGCTTCAGCCCACTGCATTATTGCTCCTACCCCAAAAGTGATGTTCTTGACCATGGAATATAGAGTATGGTTCTAGTTTTCTCCAGGAGTTTAAAGAAAGACATCATTACCCACGTGCCGCTAACCTCTCCCCCGAAACATACCATCCAATCTCATTAAACTCCTTAAGTGTTTTGGCCCCTGCTTCATAGATGCCTCCCAAGTGGTGCTCAGAAGACCTGAGAGCCCTTCTGGTGGTTCTTGGCCCACATGGCCAGGGGTCTTGTGCAAAAGCCTGAGACTGTGGTACTGCTCAGGCCTGCCAAGCTTGGCCTCACCCAGGCTACAGAGGTGCTCAGAAACCTCCAGGGCTGCACCAGATGGTGCACAGGAGACCACGAGGCACTGCAGTACAGAGTGCTGGGCATGCACCCTGACTACTGTCCCAGCTCCAGCCCCTAGGTGTTTATTTTCTAAGGGAAAAAAAACTGAATTCCTGAAGTGCTCAAAACTCTCCTGAGGATGCTAGGAGGGATGTGAAGGGGATTAACCTCCTCTAACTCCTACAAGGTGCAAAGCACAGCACTGCCTCAGGGCTCAGGGCTACATGCTTGAGCAGAGAGACAGGACAACAGTAAAGCCCTGCAGGTTCAACCCCCAGCAACCCACCTGGTTCCTGCCAGGAGTGATCCCTAAGCACAGAGCCAGGAGTAAGCTCTAGGCACAGTTGGGGGGGCCTCCCAAAACAAAAATGAAGAAATAAATAGATGAGACGCACTCTTAATGGACACAAGAGACAGGCCAGCCCTTCGGACTGGATGTCCAGGGCTCTCTGCTCTGAGAATCTGATAAGGATCTGTTCCCCCTAAAAGGCAGTGCAGGCAGTGGGAAGGCCTCGGGGCTCTGAATCTGACCTCTGGCAGGTTCTCTATTCTGTCATTACAGGACTAAGATCCTGTGCAAGGTGAAACTATTTTCTCACCAGCAAAATGAGAGAACTGAGCCACAGTACCCATTCCCCATCGCTCATTTCATTTAGCCAGCACTGACTGAGCTACCAGCTGGCCGCCAGAGGCTTGGTCTGTGCCACGGAAGATGGACAGAGAAGGCAGCCAATGAGAAATGAAATCCTTTCTGGCTTTCAATTTCTAAGGTGTTGCACAAATACCATTTACCACCATCACAATTTACATATCCGATTACTATTTATCAGACCTGGTCTCCCAAATTTTATATACTAGTCACAGTCACAGTCACAGTCCTCCCGTTCTTCATCGATTTGCTCGAGCGGGCCCAGTAACATTGTGAGACTTGTTACTGTGTTTGGCATATAGAATATGTCACGGGGAGCTTGCCAGGCTTTGCCGTGCGGGCGAGATACTCCCGGTAGCTTTCCGGGCTCTCCAAGAGGAGTGGAGGAATCGAACTCGGGTCGGCCATGTTGGCCCTTGTAAGGCAAACACCCTACCGCTATGCTATTCGTCCAGCCCTTTATATACCAACTCCACAATTTTTACAAACTGTGTTTAAGATAATATGGTTACAATTATACTTTTGGTGTATAAAGTTATTGTACCGCCAGTACCAAAATCTCTCCACCACTGCCCTTATGTCGCTTCTAGTCTCTCTTTTTCCTCATTCCTCAACCCCTCCCCCTTCCATCTGGTGACCTCAACTTTGTAATCAAAGTCCAATTTGTTGGTAAACATTTACCAATTCCAAAGTGTTTACTTGTTTCTCAGGGTCCACACCTGACAGTGATCAGGACTTACTCCTGGCTCTACATTCAGGTATTACTTCTGCTGGGGCTCAGGGGACCACATGAGGTGCCAGGAATGGAACCCGTGTCAGCCACGTGCAAGGCAAACACCCTTACCCACTGTGCTACTGCTCTAGCCCCTACTTGATATTTTTATATGACTGCTTCACTTTCTGAAATCAAATATATTTTTAAAAAAAGTTTGGGGGTCACAGAGGTAGTACATCTGCAAACTTCTGACTTGGAAAATCAATCCCCCATTTGACAAATTTATTTGAAATAGACTCAGTCTCACACTGAGCTCCAGATACTTTCCTTCCACATGTGTCTCCTGCTTCTCCATGTCAGCCTATAACAGAGGTTCCCGAATTTCTTTGTCCTGAGATTCCCTATTCAGAAAATTATTACTCCAGGCTGGAGAGGTAGTCCACGAGTTTTGAGGCTTGCCTTGTTCGTGGCTGATCCCAGCTGAATTCCTGCCTCATGGTCCCCTGTGCACTACCAAAAGAGGCCCTCAAGGAGTGCTTGGTATGACCCCAAACCAAACATAATATTACTCAACAACCCCTAATTTCATCAGAGGCTAATACTGCCTTTCTGTATTCTTCCAGAAATCCTGGAGCAGCATCTTCCTCTTTGGGAAACACTGGTGTACTTCTCCCTTCTCCAAGCTGCCCAGGTGCAAGTCTTAAAACCCCTCTTTACTTCTCATTCGTAGTCCATCTACAAGTCTCTTATTTATATTCCATAACTGAATCTCTAACTTCAGACCACCCGTCTTGCCTTGCTGGGGTTCCCTGATAATCCATAAGGCGGTCAGGCCTCTGGGCCTTGACATGTTCTAGACCCTCTGCCATAACGCTTTCCCACTGTTCTCCAGGCTTGTCCCCTCCTCTCTCCTAACTCCCACATTTCTTCAGAGGGTCATTCCTTGACCCTCCTGCCTGGTGCTCTGCCCACTTCCTCCCCAGTCTCTCACCTGGAGGTGGCCACCACCAACACTTTTGGTTGATGTGTATGTAATTACTGCCATCCTACATAGTGGCATATAAACTCCCTGAAGGTAGGGATTTTTGTCCCATTATCAGTGACAACCATGAATGACTGAGTCCAATATTTTTCTGAATGCATGAAACTAACCATCTGAATTGTATAGGATATCTTCCCTCTCGCCTGATGGAAATGTGACTAACTGCCCAAGCTAGCTCAGCAGGCCATGGTGGAACCAAGTCCTGCGGTTACTAAGTCCCTTACACCAAGCACAGGAGCAGTTTTACACTTTTTTTTTTCCTTTTTGGGTCACACCCGGCAATGCACAGGGGTTACTCCTGGCTCATGCACTCAGGAATTACTCCTGGCGGTGCTCAGTGGACCATATGGGATGCCGGGAATCAAACTTGGGTCCGCTGGGTGCAAGGCAAACACCCTACCCGCTGAGCTATCACTCCAGCCTCAGGACACCACTTTTAAAGCAGGTAGCTAGGAAACTGCAGGTGCTGACTTTTAATGTCATCCCGGATTCCCTGTCTTTGAGGGTAAACATGCCCGCCCCCCCCCCCCCAATTCTTCTAAAGATATATCTATTTACCCGATGCAAGCTTTTTAAATGGGTACAACCCACATGGGTGGTTCCTGACTAAGGAGAGTCTAGAGCATCTGAAGGTCAAGCTACTTTAGCACAGTGGGCGGGGATACTTTAGCAAGTATCTTTAGCAAGTATCTTTAGCACAGTGGACCGGGCTCTCACTCCCGTCCCCGCGAAGGGGAAGGGGACTCCCCAGGGCTCCCGCGTCCACACGGGCCTGTCCTCCTCCCGTGTGCCCGCCGCCCGCCTCCCGCACTTACTTCACTGAGCCGCTCACACCCATCACCAGCAGCGCGCTCGGGATCTTCCTGTCGCCCCGCTAGCTCCAGCCGCCGGCTTCTGGCCCGCCGCCCGCCTCCCGCTCACTGGCCCCGCCCCGCCTCCCGCTCGCCCCGCCCCGCCTCCCTCTCGCCCCGCCTCCCACTCGCCCCATCTCGCCTCTCCCATCTTCAGGCTTCCTGTCCCCTTATAGCTGAATATGAATATTTATTTTTTTCTTTTTGTTTTTTCTTTTTGGGTCACACCCAGCATTGCACTGGGTTTATTCCTGGCTCGTGCACTCAGGAATCACTCCTGGCAGTGCTTGGGGGACCATATGGGATGCTAGAAATCGAACCCAGGTCGGCCACTTGCAAGGCAACCGCCCTACCAGCTGTGCTATCGCTCCAGCCCCTGGATATGAATATTTATGAAGTGTGCTCATGATATAGTGTTTTTTTAATGTAACCAAGCGTTTTGCCTCGAGGTGGGCATCCCAGTTGATATCCAGCATGTACTGTGAGAAATAACCCACCTGTCTAAAATGCATAGATTTAGAGCCTCAAAGAGAGGGGGGGAAAGGAGGTTTTAATAGCAACTATTGAATTTTTTCAATTTGTTTTTATTTTTATTTTATTTTTAAAAAGTTGTAGTTGACTACAGTTAATATTCAAACACCAATCCCAACATCGTGCAACTTCCCACCACCATAAGAGGAAAGTTTGTGAAGATTGCTATATTTCATCCTGAAGTCATTTAAGTAAGTCCTTGTGTAAGAGATTGCAAGCAGTTATACCCAAACAAATGTGTGCTACTTTTTGGTACATCAGTGGGCTAGAGCATAAGAGGTCCTGCAGCCGTGAATTCAGCCTCATGCTCCAGGTTGTTCTATGTCACACTCTTCCATGAGCTTTATTTTATAGTCTCTGGGTTTTGACTTTGGATGAGGTTATATGGCACCAGAGGCAGTTTGTTGTGTGACTACCAAGACACTGGAAAACTGGGGAGTTGAGGGGAGGAGGCCCAGACCCGTTCCGAGCAGGCTTGGAGATATCAGTCACGGGTCCCGAATACCTGGATTTTTCTGCAGGTTCCCTCATAGGTGAGGCTCATCCGAACCTGTGCAGAGAGGCCTTGAGCATGGATATTGTTGGATTCAAGAGGTTTCTGACTGCCTGGACTCTGCAGGGGTGGGGAGGGAAACTCAGCCTGTCCCCCTCCGAGTGGCCAGGGTGAAGACAGCCTGGAGCAGGTTCAGGATGTTCTATGTTGCTCTCTTCTGAGAGCTTTATTTAAGAGTCTGTGGATCTTGGCCATTGATGAGATTATATGGTGCCTAGAGTAGTTTGTCAACCATTGATTATGGTCTTTCAAGATTGGGTCATTGCCAAGTAGGCAAACTCGGAACACATGGGCAGGGGTTCTGACCGAATGCTAGTTCCTGGTCCTTTCTCTCATTTATTAGATACTATCAGGCCCATGTTCTAGGCCCAACCATGTTTCACTACATATGTAGATACCAAATTTATAAAATTTGTAATTTACAAGTTATAGTTCCTCCTTCTTAGGCTTCAGGGCTAAAGACTGCATTTTAAAACCAAACTAAATTTCCTCTAACAATAATCTTTAACGGCAGGATTTTCAATCAGTATCTAGTCCCATGCTGGGACCACTCTCCACACACTTGGATGAGCCTCACGCATAAAAGAACTGGCAGAGGAACCCAGGTGTGTGGGACCTGGGGCTGAGATCTCCAAGCCTGCATGGTTTGTGACTGGATCTGCCAGTAACTAGACAGTTACACCCACCAACTGCCGTATAACTCCAACAATGGCCAGGATCCAGAGATTATCACACTCAGCTCCTGGAAGTGCGTGGCCGCATTTGCGGCCACGTGACATCTTATCATCTCATTCCTACTTTGGACAAACTGGCAGGCTACCAAATGTAACCTGCCCACACGGCAGAGTCTGGCAAACTCCCCGTGGTATACCCAATATGCCAAATACCAGTAACAATGATGGGTCTCATTCTCCTAACCCTGAAAAAGCCTTGAATATGGCACTTTAAAAAAAAAATCTCAGGGCTAGGATGAAGAAGATGTTACTGGCACCTGCTCGAGGCAATCAACGAACAACAGGGTGGTCGTGATCATGATCGTGATCGTGATCTAGTGTCAGCACCAGAGGTCTAGTTTCTATTACCCTAAATATGCTTCCCTATTCCTCTTACATGTACTGTGGCTGTTTGGTATCACTGAAGGGGAAGGGACATACCTTTAATATACCCATGTGCTAGAAAACAGCACCGTAACTACATCTGAATTATTATAGTTGAAGCCCTCCTTCCCATTCCTGGGGGGAGATAGGCTGGCATGCTCCAAGCTTTGCCTTTGATTTCCTAGGTCTTCTGATTTTCTCCTCAACACAGTCCATTAAGAATTGCTAGGCTGAGGATGGGAAATAGCCCTACAACTAAGTAGAGTGAAGAAATAACACTTTCAACTTCCAGTGTTACCCAAATTTATTTTCCTGTCTATCCTGGGAAACAAGAAGGCTAACCCAGGGTCTTTAATGAACATTTAGGTTACCACTGCAGTGACTTTGTTTTTTCACGATACGGTGGCAAGACTTTAGCTTTCCTCTGTCAGGTAATGACAAAGAAGTCATGGCTGGCAGCTAAGGTCACTTGGCTAAAGTTACAGGTCAGTTATAGCTAGACCAGGGCAGAGGTAACTTCTACAGAGGCCTTTGTAGTCAGTGTGTGTAGAAGCCCTGCACCATATCTCATATCTCCATGCCAGCCTCCTGCTGAGACGAGATGTAAGAAAGACCAGGTCAGTAATCAGACCAAAATATCTTTTTAAAAAACAATTTTTATTTCATTAAAGAACCGTGATTTACAAAGTTATTGAAACGTCTAATGTTCTAGCATCAATTTCCCATCACCAGTGACCCCAAGTTCCCTCCCACCCCCACAAGCTGCCACCTTACAGGTACATCAGAATGTTTGGTTGTTGTCATTTGTGTCTCATGTTTTTAGTGTTGTTGACTCTGTTTTGTGTCTGTAGCTACCCACCCCTCCACATTACTGATGTATCTCAGGCCCTTGACCCCTGCTTACCCATTACTTTCTGTCTTCATCTTCTTTATCTCTTTCCCCAGACCCCCACCGCTATTTCTTTCCTTCTCTGTTCTACACACATAGAATACTACCCTTCTGTAAAAAATGATAAATCATACAATTAGCTGCTACCTGGCAGGATCTGGAGAGTATCATGCCGAGTGAAATTAGGAGAGATGTTGGATTGGTTTTTCCTTCCTCCCTTGCCTCAGGGAGGTTAGGTTAGGTTATTGAGTTACCCTCATCACACAGCCCCAAAGGCACTCCCATTCCTCTTTATTTATCTTTAACTTATTCTTTGTGTTCTGCTTCCCTCTCTGTTAATCACTATATCCCAAAATCAGACCCTGTGATTTGTAAAGTCAGATTCTTCTCAGGACTCTGGATTTTGTATATGCAAGTGAAATATTTTCTTTTTTTTCTTTCCCTTATGTCCTTTTCATAGTTTACTCTAGAGCATTGTCCTTTTTGTATAGATATAGGAAGATAGTTAATGCTGTGCTTCTGGGAGTTAATTGACTCAGAACAATATTTATTCCTGGGCATCTGTCATATTTACTCGACTTAAGCCTCAGCTGTCCTTAGTTCCTAGCACCCCAAAAGGAGGGTTCCAGTGAGGGTCTTGGATGGACTCAGGGCAAGCCATAAGCTACCCAAGCATTGAAAAGGGACAAGCCATAAGCTATCCTGGGATCTAAAAGGGACAGGCCAAACACCATAAAATATAGTAAGTTAAGAGTATGGTCATGGACAAATTTTGTCATGACCCAAAAAGAAGGATCTGAATAAGGACCTTATTCAGGACCCCTGAATAAGGTTAGGAAGACTAACTTGGGCTGAGGACTGTAGTCTGGGATATAAGAGAGATGTCTCCAGGAGAGCCACCCCATCCTTTAAACTTAATAATCTTACAGTGTTCAGTTTCTCTTTATTTCAACTCAGAAATATTTAATTAATCAAATTATAGGATATAAGTTTATCATTAACAAACTTCTGTATAAAACAAAATGGGAATAGGAAGAACCATCCCTTTGTTCAACATAGCAATTTTCCAATAATACAAACCTTAATAGTGATAGCACAGTGGGTAAGGCGTTTGCCTTGCATGCGGCCGACATGGCTGACGTGGGTTCTATTCCTCTGCCCCTCTCGGAGAGCCGGGAAAACTACTGAGAGTATCTCGCCTGCATGGCAAAGCCTGGCAAGCTACCCATAACGTATTCAATATGCCAAAAATAGTAACAACATGTCTCACAATTTGTTGTGAGACATTACTGGTGCCCACTTGAGCAAACAGATGAACAACTGGAGTACAGTGCTACAGTGCTACGGTGTTCATACAAAATGCCTAGAAATATTAAGAAGTAAATTTAAGATGACCATTTAAATGGAAATAGACCAAGGAAAGGAGAAATATGCCCCTAGATGGTCTTCTGCCCTTGGGTGTATCTTCTTGCAAGATGAGATTTTGTCCTAGAAGAAGTTTCACCTGAGGGAAGGGCCTTACATATATTGAGTGTGGAATCACAACAAGGTGTATTGCTACCCCCAACTCTGGGAGCCTGGGTGAAGAACGAAGGCTGTGAGATGGGGCACGAGGGAATGGGAATGAGGGCAGAGTGAGACTGGAATGAGGGACAGGGTGAAACTGGAATGGGGCATGCGGAGAGACTGGAATAGACACATAGGGAGAATGGAATGCATGGAGGAACATAGACTGTAATAAATGGCGATTAATCACCAACCATTTTGGCGGCCTTTTTTCTTCCCTCATGTGTTGGTATGCAGAGGCTGATTGGGATGGGGTAGTGACTTTTGACCACCAAATGCACGTGGTGAGTGCCCTCACTCACAGAGAGAGAGACACACACAGAATGATCTCTCTCCTGATGGAATATAAAGACATGTAGCAGGGGATTAACAAATACCCAAAGGTCACAGAAATTGAGAACTGGTCTTAGTCGTAAACTACCTTGGTGAGTGAAGAGGAGAGACACTGGAACAATGATCAGAGAAGTAGACATTCAGGTGAGGGTTTTGGTGCTAAACAGTGTCGTGCACGAAATGCTACTATTAACAGCATAGTAAACCACTGTGCCTAAAATAAAATCAAAACAAAATTCTCTTGACTATCTACCATTCTCAAAAGTCTAAAATTGAGACCAGAAAGATAGCACGGCACTTCAGGTACTTTCCTTGCACATAGCCCATCTGTATTTGATCTTGGCAACACATATAGGCCCCAGACACTGCCCAGGAGTAATCCCTGAGCACAGGTGGGTGTGTGGCCCCAAACAAAGCAAAATAAAAACCCCTCCAAAAATTAAAACTGATGACCCTTAACAACAGAATAAAAAGTCGAATTGGGAGACAATCAGAGTGTTTATTTGGGCATTAAAAGCGCACCATATAAACTCATTAACGACCATGATCCAGACACTCACAAAAAATCTCGAAAAAGAGCAACAAGTGGCAGAGATGCATTTACCTCAAGCTGTATCATTCTATTTAAAATTTTGGAATTTCTGGAGTTACATCTCATACTCTATGCCACTGGTGTACCAACAGTAGCACACCATACGTGATGGACTGTAGAGTAGAAGGCAACTGATCTTGATCTATCTATCTATATACATATATATATATATATACATACACATATATATGTACACATATATATGTGTTCACAAGGATCAACATGTAACAACATGTCAGTAATTTCTTATACAAGGCTTAACAGCTCCAAGATGAGATACAACAATCTTCATACATTTTCCTCTAAAAAGCCCTCTTTGGATCATTTTTAGTGAATTACTCTTAACAAACAATAAAAATAAATTATTGAGGATCTGCCTTTGGGGCAGGCTTGGGTAGTAGTGGTAAAATTGAAAATAATGGTGATGATAAGGTATAATGGTGGTGGAATTGGTTTGGTGTTAGAATATTGAATACAATAAATTATTGCAAACAACCTTATAAAAATTAAAAATAAGAAAAAAAGAGTTGTAGAGGGGCAGGAGTGATATTATAGAGGGTAGGGAATTTGCCTTGCATGTAACTGACCCAACTTCGATCCCCACATCCTATATGGTCCCTATATGGTCCCCCAGGCACCGCCAGGAGTGATTCCTGAGTGCAAAGCCAAGAGTAAACCTGGAGCACCCCTGGGTGTGACCTCAAAACAAAAATAAATAAATGAAAGAGTTGTAAAGCTCAAATTCAGAGAGAGTCTGCAGAAGGCACAAAAGTGAGTTTTTATAAGGAAAATAAATGCTCATATTCAGATAGAGTCTGAAGAAGGCATAAAAGTGAGTTTTTATAAGGGAAATAAATTTTATGAGGTAATAAATGATATGCTGATCAGGTGAAAGCATCAACATGGTCAGGAGGTAAAAGTAGATTAAAGTTCACTTTTTATCAGTCCTTTCAAACAGGATATTCTTTTTTTTAATTTTTATTTATTTTTTCTTTTTATTATTTTTAGTGAAACACCATGAGGTACAGTTGTAGATTTACAATTTTTTGTGCTTGGGTTTCAATTATACAATGATTAAATACCCATCCCTTCACCAGTGCCCATTTTCCACCACCATGGATAATATCCCTCCCAGCCCCATCCCCCCATCCCACCCTGCCTCTGTGGCAGGGCATTCCCTTTTGTTCTCTCTCTCCTTTTGGGTGTTGTGGTCTGCAAAATAGGCATTAAGTGGCAACCATGTTCAGTCCATAGTCTACTTTCAACATGCATCTCCCCTCCTGGGAGGATCCTCCAAACACCCTTTATTTGGTGCTCCCTTCTCTATATGAGCTGCCCTTTCCCCTAGAATGCCCGGCTGGCCTCTAAGCTATGGAGTAATCCTCCTGGTGCTGATCTCAGCTATTCTTCGGTATTAATCTCATATTTTGTTTCTTTATATTCCTCAGATGAATGCAATCTTTCTATGTCCCTCTCTTTCTGACTCATTTCGCTTAGCATGATACTTTCCATGTTGTACCATTTGTATATAAATTTCATGACTTCATCTTTTCTAACAGCTACATAGTACTCCATTGTGTAGATGTACCAAAGTTTCTTTAACCAGTCATCTGTTCGTGGGCATTCAGGTTTCTTCCAGTTTCTGGCTATTGTAAGAGTGCTGCAATGAACGAACAAGTGCTGATATCACTTCGACTATACATTTTTGCCTCTCTCAAACAGGATATTCTGGTTCTTGTTTCTTCTTGGAATGTTGGTGGCCAGAGGCCTTACCCAGTTTAGGGAATACAGACTGTAGAGTTGGTATATCTGCAGTGGCTTCTGGCAGCTCTGTCTTATTTCATTTCATTTCATTTATTTTGAGTTTGGGGTCACATTGTGGGGCTCAGGAACTACTCCCAGGGATCCATATGGTGCCATGATCAATCAGATTCTCACAGATGCAAAACAGAAGTATGAGCACCAGCCCTGTGAGCCATCTCCATTCTCCGGTAGCCCTCTTTTATGGGGGATCGGGTGTTCTATCAAATGGTACTCAAGAGGCCCTCGTGGTCCTCTTGGAAATTCTCCAGCAACCATGCAGGACATCCAGTGTAAGGGACCGTGGATGTGGTACTTGCTGCTGGCTGTGGTGTGGGATGACCTAGGTCCCTGCACTTGTACTTGGGCCATCCAGAGCTCCACCTGTAGAGTCTCAGGGCCACTTGGTGCCTGGGATCAAGCTGGGATCAACCATCTAAACCCTATACTAGATCTTTGGTTTCTACAGCCTTGTTTTAAAATGATTCCAGTTATATTATTACTCATCACACCTTCCAGGTACTTTAGAAAGGTAGGGGGGATCCCTTCACTAGCACTGAACAAAGCCAAACACAAGTTGTCATTTCTTTTGTGTTTCTTTGGTTTTGGAGCTCTTCCTGGGTTACTCCTGGAAGTAAGCTAAGGGGTTGCTCCTGGTGGTTCTGAGGATCAAACTGGGATCAGCCCTTGCGAGGAAAGAGTCTTATTATCTTCTCTGGCTAGCTGACATTTCTTTCAATGTTCATAGTATAGACACACATATGTATACATATGGTCACTTCCTGAAGCTGCCTGGTCCCCAGGGAAAGGATCATTTTTATTTCTAGATTTCACGGTCGTTCCTCCTGTCTTCAATATACACTTACCCACAGTTAACTGACTGAAACAACCGGGGAGGATGAGATGAACTTTAGAGTCAGGAGTAAACCCTGAGCACTTCCAGGTGTGGTGAGAAAGAGAAAGTAGAGAGAGCAAAAGGAGAGATGATGCTAACTCAAGAATAGAGAGAAGAGAAGGGTGTGAGTGAGAGAGGAATAGGGAGGGAGAGAGAGGAGGGAGGAAGAGGGAAAGAAAAGAAAGAGGATGGGGGAGAGACTGTGAGAGCGAGAGAGAAGTATAAAAGGTTAACTCCAGATGAAAGTGCTTCCACCTCTGCTCGACTCACCTTGGTCACCAGTGCTCATGGAAATGCCTGGTCTAGGTCAGGTCAGTTCCATTATCAGCATGGAAGTTCTGGGTCCATCACTTTTCTCTCACAGAAAAGAATTTCAGGAGGAGGTTAAATGTGAAGCATGATAGTTTTTATTGAAACTTATCTAGAAAGATGTGAGGGTAAAGAGAGATAAGTACACGTTCTAAAGAAAATGGGCTTCTCCAGATTGGAAATAAACAAAGAGACAACTTAGTCAGGCATGTGCTCTAGGGCTTGAAGTATAAACTCCCGATGACTTTTAAACTTGTAAGTTTGTCCCCTTAAATGCCACCATTAGTGCTCTCCCATCTCCTAAGCACTCCCATATTGTTTGCACATTATTTACAGTAGACAAGATAAGAAATCAACTCTGTCTATAACAGAGGAATGACTTTTGAACAATATAGATGAAGATCTAGGGTCTCATGTGAGGTAAAATAAGCCAGATAGAAAGAGATAAATACTGTTTGATGCCACTTACAAATGGAATCAGAAACAGCCAACCTCATAGAAATGGAACCTACAATGTTGGTTTCTAAGGGGTTGAAGATTGGGGAGACTTTTTTAGGGGTACAAACTTGCAACTCATAGCTAAGTTTATTCTAGAGATCTAGTGCATAGTTTAGTGATTAAAGACAATATTGTTTTATAAATCTCAAAGTTATGAAGAGTTAATAGTTCTCAACACAAAAATGATACTTTTGTAGAGGGATAGAGCTATGTTGGCAGTCATATTAATAATATTTCAATGTATTAAGCCAGGGTGCTGTAAAGCTAAATGTACACAGTCTTACATGTCAAGCACATTAAATTTTGTTTGTTTGTTTTTGAACCACACCAGACTTGTGATGAGGGATCACTCTTGGTGAGATCAGGGGACCATATGTCGTGCTGGCGATCAAACTCGGGTTGGCTGCCTGCAAGATAAGCACCCTGCCCACTCTCTAGCCCACTCTCTCTAGCTCCACAATTTTTGTAAATTCAATTTTAATAAAAACACTATCGCGGAGGGCCCGCAAACTACTCTCCGACCCGCGGAGGTGGCCCTAGGATCCGTAGGTGCAGGGAAGGACCGACCGAATGAACACAAGACACAAGAGACAGAGTATAGTTTAGAAATAGAGAGAAAAAGGGACAGCACTTTATTGAGGGATACAGGCTGTTTATATAGGGTCTGGGCAGCTCAGTCAGGAGCAGAAGCAGTATAACCATATATGGTAAGGTCAGCAACAAGAGCTTTACCTAACATTCAAGGTAGACATTTGTACATCAAAGGGTCTTGTGGCAGTAGGTGCATCCTGAGCTTTACAATTGTATGTAAAATGGCCTTATGGCAGTAGATGTATCCTGAGCTTTACAATTGTATATCAAAGGGTCTTAGGGAATAGATGCATCCTGGAGGTTACTATAGATAAGGCCAGCTAAGCTAACTGTCAGCCTGATGTTGCTTGCTATAGATCAGGCATCCACTGAGATCAGGAAGTCCTGGGAGACTGTCACCAATGTCTGTCCCAAGCAGTTCCTAGCATGGGAACCACGGCCAGGGTCTATGAGAGGGCTCTTGGCTTCCCACACACTATGGTTTGCAAGGTTGTTCATTATACCAAGTCCTGTTCCTTTGTCACTCTGCTTGCTGGTGGCAGGGAATTTCTTGGACCTTGAGAACTTGATAAAGAGACAAAGAGAACTGAGGAGGAAACCGTGGTGTTCGTCTTCTGGAAGCTGGTGGGGTGGGGGGGCATCCCCAGGGCAGGCGTGGCATTTCTGCTGTGCCTGGCGTAGAAGGCGAGCTGGAGGAGGTGGGTACAGAGGACAGGCAATGCACTGTGCCTCAGAAGAGCCTTCACTCAACTGTTTTCAGGTGCAGAATAAGGATGTGATGTGGGGTAAAAGTGAAGTGGAGTATGAAAGTGCCCGTGTCACCTGATGTGACACACACTGCAACTTGAGCTTCACCCAGTGTTGATAAAGATATGCTGATCAAAAAAAGCCAAAACCTAACTCTAGTGCATTTGCAAAAAAAAGCCAAGTGAGAGCCATGAATTAAACTGATCTTTCCTTCTCTCTTCACCAACCTCAGGTTAGAAGTAGCCATAGAAAGGATCATGGCAGCAGAAACTATTTTCCTTTTTGTTGTAGGCAGACTGGTAAGAGAATTTGGGAATGTGCTTTGGGCAAATAATATATTTTAAAATGAAGAGATTATCTAGCCCTGAAGGAACCCAAGGACAGGAAGACCTCTTTGAAATATAAACCCTGAGCTTTTTGAAGAGGAGAAACTGAGACACTATAGGAGATGGAGAAATCCAAGGTTCCATCCAGAGAAGGGTGGAGCCCTCAGAAAAGGGGCAGCTGCAGAGGAATCTGTGAGATTAAAAAGACACTGTCAGCAGTTCAAAGGTCGCAATTTCCAGATGATTAACAGTGCAAGGCTTTTCTGTGACAGCACTGAGGTTGGCCGCCTGCAAGATAAGCACCCTACTCAGTGTATTATTGCTCTAGCTCCAAAATTTTTTAAAAATAAATTTTTATTAAATGCACCGTGATCTACAAAGTTGTTCATTATACAGTTGTTTCAAATATTTAGTGTTTCGTCACCATCAGTGTGTTCTTCCTCCACAAATATCCCTAGTTTCTCTCCCAATTTTTCCCCTTAGGCACATAACAAATTTACATTATGTTGCTTATTCCAAATAAAAAAACTTAACAGATGGCAAATAGAATGATCAGAAAATAAAACAGTAAGAGCTAATTTGTGATTACTGTATGAATTTGACCTATGTAAATACAAGAATCAAAACCATTTAATACAATGTAATAAAATGCCCATTCTCATTTCCATGTGTCTGTTTCCAACTATGGAATCTACAGTATCACTGTATCACTATAGTACTGTCCTCCCGTTGTTTATTGATTTGCTCAAGCAGGTGCCAGTAATGTCTCCATTCGTCTCTGATACATGCTAGTGTAGCCCGATGGTATATTGGGGGCTCTTTCAGGGTCAGGGGAATGAGGACCATCATTGCTACTGTTTTCATCATATGGAGTATGCCACGGGTAGCTTGCCAGTCTCTTCTGTGGGGGTAGGATACTCTCAGTAGCTTGCTGGGCTCTCTGAGAGGGCTGGAGGCTTTTGGGGTAGCCTCTAATCACCTTTACAGGTGTTCCCAGTCAGGCATGTATGCGGGAAGGATACATACTTTCAGTAGCTCACTGGGTTCTCTGAGAGCGAAAACTAAATAATTAAAGGTCTAGCATCCGTGGCTGCACGCTTCTGGGAACTTGGTTTTATAGTCTCTGGATCTTGGCCATTGGTGGGATTACACAGCAGTTGGTGGGTGCCACTGTCTAGTTACTGGAAGATGGGGCATCTGGGTGGAGGAGGCCCAGTTCTGATCTGAGTAGGCTTGGAGATCTCAGCCCCGGGTCCTATACACCTGGGTTCCTCTGCCAGTTCCTTCATGCATGAGGCTCAGCTGAGCGTGTGGAGAGTGGTCTCAGCATGGCTGTGGCTGGGTCCTGGAGGTCTTCAGTTGCCAGGGCTCTGCTCGGAGCGGGAGGGAAACTCAACCCGCCCCCCTCCAAGGGGCCCTGGTGATGACAGCCAGGTGCGGGGGCAGGAGACTCTGCATTGTTCTCTTCCGGGAGCTTGGTTTTATAGTCTCTGGATCTTAACCGTTGGTGGGATTACAGGGAAGTTGGTGAGCACAACTGTCTAGCTACTGGAATCTAAAGTATAAAGGCCCTCCCGTTGATCGTCGATTTGCTCCAGCGGGCCCAGTCGATTTGCTCGAGCGGGCCCAGTAACGTCTCCATTGGAGACTCTGTTGCTACTGTGTCTGGCATATCGAATACTCTCGGTAGCTTGCCGGTAGCTTGCCATGTATAAAGTAAAATGTAATGTATATTACATTACATTTTACTTTATACATGGATCTCACTATGGTAATCATCTCTCACCTGTCATTAATAAAATCTTTCATGTAATTCTGTGTTAATCTATTTTGGAGTTCGCATGGAATATGTAAAGCCTACATATGTAAATTTTCCCCTACACTTTATATAAACACTGTAGTTTACAAAGTTGTTCATGTTGGTTCGTTACAGGCATTGAACATTCCAACACAATACCATCACCATTATACTTTTCCTCCACCACTGTCTCCAATTTTCCCAACTACCCCCCTTAAGCCTGTCCCCATAGCAGGCCCTCAACGATTTATTTTATATTGCTTTTTATCAATAATTTGCTAACAATGATAACAAATATTTCTTTAGCAGAAAATTAGTATAAATTGTTGTATCTCACCATGGAGACATTAAATCCTTGTATGAGAGATTATTAAGATGTTGTTTCAGCTTAAGTCTTTTATATTTATGTTTTATTAATTGAGATTGATTGCCTTCTATGTTACATCCCATCCAATCTGGTGGGCTCCTACTGGTTTATCTGTGTTGTGGAGTTTGAGATGTCATTCGCATTCACGGCTATTCACTCCAGGAAGTCCAGAATTTTTAATAGGCTGGTGCAGCTGGAGTTAAATTTTTAACTGGGTGGTGACTTTAGGGTGTGTAAGTGACTTCTGGGACTTATGGAAGTAGAGGAAGCGGGGCAGAAGTAGCCCATCCTGACTCTGAGAAAGCCTGGAAGATCTCAGTCACAAAATACCCATACCTGAGTTTTTCAGCAGACTAATTTCTCTATGAGGTTGAATCCCAAGACAATGGAGTCCCGTAGGGAGCATGGTGGCTATTTTGAAATGTGGGAGCAAGTGCGGGCCAGGATTCTGTTTGAGTGGGTCAGCCCAGGACCCACCCCTCTTCCAGGGTACCATGGACATCTCAATCATGTGTGAGTGTCTGGAAAAAATATCGTTTGTGTCTTGTTGTTCTCTTGAGATTTATTTATGAATCTCTGGAGCATGGTCTTACACGAGCTTACCTCTTGTTTTAGCTAATTGTTTTACCTACTTGTTTTAGTTTTACCATTTACATTTAAATTTATCACATAGGTAAGCTATGATTATTGTTTGAATTTATTGCTTTCAAAATATGCACCCAGAATAATATGCGTGGAATCTGTTATAAATTTTAATGTTACTGAGAATTAATTGGACACACTTGTCTGACTTCCTTTAAATAAAGCTGAGTTAAAAAAAAGTCTATGAAATTACACAGCTTATTAGGGGTTGAAATGTACTTGAGAGCAGAAATGTTATCTCTCAGTTTCTTAAGTTTCTGACCAGTTTTTTTTTTTTAATTGAATCACTGTGAGCTACAGTTACAAAGCTTCAGTCATACAATGATCGAATATCCATCTCTCCACCAGTGCACATTTTCCACCACCACTGTCCCCAGTATTCCCCCTGCCCATCCCAACCCCCCCCCCCCCCGCCCCCTGCGCCTCTATGGCAATTTCTCCCACACTCTCTACTTTTCAGCATTATGGTTTGCTTGAATTTTTCCACTACCATTCAAGCCTGCCTTGCCAGGGGCAGATGCAGATACTGTATTATCTATTGCAGATACTTTACTATCTATTGCTTACTATGAATAACACGAAAGGTCACATGACCACAAAAGCAACCACACACTTCTGGAATTCTAAAATTGTAAATGGTTGGGTCCAGAGACATCTCTGTAGGGAGCTAATACATTTTGAGATTCATTTGGGAGTCTCTGAATCAAGACTGTTGATGCACTGAGATGGCGCCTGGAGGCAGATCTTGGGCATGACAGCCAGGATCCCAAGCGGGCAGGGAGACTTGGAGGGACAGCCCGTCTCAGCTACTGCCATGTGGCCTGGAGTCTTAGTCCTGGAATCCGCATACCTGGGTTTTGCTTCTGGAAACTCGTGGCCACAGGGGTTTCATCTGGAGCGGGCAGAGAGGGCACGTCTCTTCTGTCTGAAGTGCCCCAGTAGAATTGGCTCAGTAAGAAGTCTGGAAAGATCTCCGGTGATCTGTTGCCTGACCAGTTCTTTCTGTAGTCTAAGAGACCATGTCATGTAAAGAAGTAGGGTTTGGTCAGTCCAGGCTAGGGACCTATAAAAGGAAATAGATATCTCTTAAAAGAAAAATACAGGGAAATTAGAAATACAGAGGAAACAAAACAAAAATTAAGCTGACAAAGGTATAAAAAGAATTAAGAATAATAAGAGAAATATAGGAGATCTAAATATCACAGTCAAATACTATTTTCCTTTGGAAGCATCAAGATTACACAAAAATACTGTAGGCTATATATCTCTCAGCACACAAGTCTCAACCTTTAACAACATGCTACTAATCTCTAATAGAAAGGCTTAATGGCTCCTGGGTGAAATACAACAATCTTCACACATTTTTCTCTAAGAAAACTTTTTTGGATCATTTTTAGTGGATTATTCATAACAAGAAATACAAAACAAATTACTTCGGTTCTGCTTTGGGGGCAGGGTTTGGGGTTTGGGATGGAAACACTTGAAATATGGCTATGGGAAGGTGTAATGGTGGTGAAATTCATGTTCAAATATTATATTCACGGTATATATATCACGGTACTCCTGTTGTTCATCAATTTTGCTCGAGCGGGCCCAGTAACATCTCCATCATGAGACTTGTTGTTACTGTGTTTGGCATATCGAGTACGTCACGGGTAGCTTGCCAGGCTCTGCCGTGCGGGGTTCAAATATTATATGTAATCAATTATTGTGAACAACTTTATAAAAATAAAATTAAAAATACTGTAGGACCTCAATATATGGATTACGTTTTTATGCTAATAATTTTCTTAAGTAATTAATTTTAAGTAAAATAGTAAATATAGAGAATAAGGTTCAGGATACTGTCATTTATTATTTTTTTGTTTTTGTCTTTTGTTCTTATCTTTTCCATTCACATTTTAACTCATTTACGACACCAATATAATAATATAGAGTTCCTAAGTTTAAAAATTACAAAGACAATAGTGGAAAAGAAAAATTACATCTCGTTCCTTTGAATTTACATTTCAAACCATCTCTATATAAATCAAGACAAAGTGAATCTTCTAGCAAAGTGAAGTTTCTGTCTGCACAGTTCATTTTGACAAATCAGTTTTATGTTCACAGTTTCTATGCAGAAAGACCATTCAGCATAGTAATATCCATTCACTAAACAAACTTAGCAGTTTACAAAGAAACAATCTTTAATCTGATAAGCAACTATAAAAAGCAGTGAGATAGTATCATGAAAATAATATTCAATGATATAATTTGAGGAAAAGGGTACCAATGTAAAATCAAAATGTCCACCATTCAGGAAAAAAATCTGTACTCAGAAGCTAATATAATGTACAAAATAATCTAATACAAGTAAGTAATTCAACTAGATATGGGGCCCAAGAACTCAATATAGTAATTACTTTTTAAATTATTCTAACATTGTTGCTATATTTAAACTTGTAATCATATGCTTTCTATGTATTCTAGCCTCTGACTTAACAGTTTGCGTAGACAAATGTATTCACCCATGTCTGTTTGTGAATATAGAACAGATTTCTTTTAGCTTGCCTCAGACAGAAATGTTTATCTCAGAGGACTGAACTCACCTTGCTGGTGAAATCGGCCAGGCCCGCATTCAGACTCCTTCACCAGACAACTGAACGGCAGCTGTCGTTTGAGAAAATTATGGTTTTCTCAAATATTCAAATTTAGTGGGGTGACACTTAAAGCAGACTTCTGAGTAGCTGGTTACTATTTTTTACTATTTTTGGACCATTCCTGGTGGTAGTTTATGATAACAGTAATGAATTCATCAGGAATGTCTTCTTACCGTTCAATCTTTTCTAATTTTCTTTCTTTTCTATTTGGAGATATTCAATCCTGTATTATCTATTATATGTGCCATAAATACATATTTATGCATTTTACTTTTGTCTTTAGTAATTTTATTCATCCCTGGATTCACATATTTTTCTACACAGAATAAGCCAATTAGTCCTCCACTCCGCCAATTTATTTTGTCTCCGGAAGAGATTCCTGCAGAATTTAATTCCTTTTCACTAGATCACTGATCTACTTCCCAAGCTTTAAAAAGGTTTGTATTGTGACATATATAAAAGATAAAATTGACATCTTCAGGGGCTGGAGCGATAGCACAGTGGGTACAGCATTTGCCTTGCACGCAACCGACCCGGGTTGAATTCCCAGCATCCCATATGGTCCCCTGGAGCACCACCAGGAGTAATTCCTGAGTGTAAATCCAGCAATAACCCCTGAGTATCACCAGATGTGATCCAAAAAACCGAAAAAAAAAATTGGCATCTTTGTGTGCAGCGATGTTAACTACAGTGATGATGTCGTGCAACCAACTGCCTTTCATCATCCTCTCCCCTTCCTTCTGCAGGGTAGAGACTGCTCTGTAAATAATGCACATGCTTTTCCCCCTTCTCTCCAGGAACCTGCAACCACAACTCTGTTCTGTTTCTAAGATTCCAGCTACTTATTAGAGTTCCTGTCTAAGCTGATTCAATATGTGTTTCTCTGTTTCTCACTGATTTGTTCACTTAGCAGCATGTCTTTAGTGTTCACCATGTGTCAGAATTTTCTGAGAAGCTCAGTAGTGATCTGTTTTATGTCTATACAGCATTCTGCTACTTCCTCTTCTACCACTAGACACTTGTGTGTTGCTTCTTCTATGCTTGTGCTATTGTGAATAATGCTGTGTGTTTGGTTGTAATATCTCTTTTTGACTCTTTTCAGTCTTTTGGGCATCTACCCTGAAGTCAAACAGCTGTAATATATGGGAATCTTATTCTAATTTTTGTATTTAGAATTTTATTTTAAATTACTACTACTATTATTATTATCATCATTATTTTCTATTTGGGGAGATATGGGTCCTGGAAGTAAGCCAGACCAAAAGGGTCCGTATTTAGAGAAGATGCTGAAACACTGACAGATATGGTTTCAGAGTATCTAGCCGGTCTGGTATGTTTTCTACCGAATAAACCTTCCTTACGTGGGAGTCAACAGGGTCAGTGCTCAATGGTGTGTCTGGACATCAAGTCCTGGACATGTGTCAGGAAGGAGGTGCCTGCAATTCTCTGTCACGCCGTGACCTGGAAGTACTGTGTCACCTGCTCCCAGGCTGCTGTCTTTCCCATCGGCTTTGTGAGGGTCCAGCTCTGACTCCAGGCTTTCTGTTTGTTCCCATTTGACTTACTTGTGCTTTATTGAATTCTCCACCTAGGAGCCCTTGGGTCTAATATTTTTCCCTCTCTCTTTGTTTATGAGCACTGAGGCTAGTATGTGTATGGATTTGGGTTTTATACATAATTAGGTGGTGATGGCAGGAGTGGAAAGGGGGGTTGGACTACACCCGGTGGTGCTTAGGGCTTACTGCTGGCTCTGTGCTCAAGGATCACTCCAGGAAGTATTCTGGGGGACCATATGTGAAGCTGGAGAACAAACTGGGGTCAGCTACACAGTCTTATCCAGGTTCTGTTTCTCTGATCGTTCAAAATTGGGTTTAAGATAACTGCTATTTAGTCATTGTATGACCATTAACAAACGAACTTTTCTTGGGTCCATTTATTTAAAACTGTAAATTATTTCTTAAGAGGTAAGTAAAAGGGATGCTGCTGGAACATTGTGTGTGTGTGTGTGTGTGTGTGTGTGTGTGTGTGTGTGTGTGTGTTTATGATTAAAATCAGTTCTTTTATTGAGGGAGAGAAGTTACTCCAGTGTTCCCTGGTGGAGAGAAAGGGGGAAAGTGGGAAGTCAAGTTTGCTGGTGAGAACTTAAGGGTCTGCCAACATTGTCAGAATCCAGGCTTTTCCGGATCTTTCCATGCCTTGTGTCTACAGATCGGCAAAGGGTTCCGGAGAACCAATTGAGAGGCTTCTTTCAGCTGTCAACCAAGAGGCTCTAGGTCTTCTCTCAGCCAAGGCATCCAGTGAAAATACAATTTATTTTTCAGAATCCTCTGGGGAATTAAACAGTCTCTTTCGCATCGCATTATCATGCTCCCTGCTCTTGATCCTCTTTTCCGTGCACTCTTTCTTCAAGCATTTTTCTCATCTCTCAATCAAGATCATTGCAATGACCAAACATTTCAGAAAGCCATGATTTTTGTGACATTCCTGAAGCAAGTGTATCAAGATGTTGCACTCTTCAGTTGTGCAAGTGCGGAGATAAGTCGGGATGCATCCTTAGGAGGAGGTGACGGACCCCAGCAGAACAACCCGGACGGCGGCCCGCCCAGGAGCCTGCAGCAGAGTCGGGGCGACCCGCCGAACCAGGCGGAGACGAGGCTCAGGGCGCATGCGCGGGCGCGCCCCAGTACGGCGGCCGCGAGGGCCCGCGGCGGCTCCGCTGGAACATAGTTTTGAGAAAATTAAATGTGGGGAACGTTAGCCAATTAAAATTATTATGATAATTAAGGTTATATGCTTATAATACTGTAAATAGCATTTATGTTTTTAATGGATAGTCAGAACAGTTCCCTGAAAGCCATTGCCAGTCCCCACCTCATATGATACGTCTAGTCTGTCACTTCATTCCCCTCTACATCCCTTGCTTGGTGATTGCAGTATAATACTTATAAACATGTATATGTAGATGCATATATGTATATGTATATGTATATTCCACAATTGTTAAGTAGATTGAGTAAATGCTAGAACTTTGTAGACCAGCATTACTCAACAAGGGATCAAATAACTCCTAGGGGCCCACCAGGTTGTTACAAGGGGAACACAGGTTAAAATCAAATAAATGGGTGATTTTTACCTCTAGTCTTGTGACAAGGTTGGAATACCAACTAATAGAACAGGGTGCCACAAGAAGAAACAAGGCCCAAAGGGAGTTGTAGTCATTGAAAGGGTGAGAAACAATGGTTTGGGCCACTAGTTTTGTTCACTGGTTCTGGAGATTATAAGGTGATTCAAGTGTCAGCTCTGGATATCAAAGCATTTTTCTCTTCCATAAAATTTTACTCATGATTTGCTCGCTTCGGCAGCACATATACTAAAATTGGAACGATACAGAGAAGATTAGCATGGCCCCTGCACAAGGATGACACGCAAATTCGTGAAGCGTTCCATAAAAAAAAAAAATTTACTCATGTTGAGATAATATATTTGTGGTTATATATATACATATGTATATATATGTTGCATTTTGGTGATCAGTGCTTTGTGATAATTAATGGTTTTCTCTCACCTTGGTGATTCTTCTTATTCTGAAGTTCATCCTAGTAGCATTCTAGCTAATTTAGATTTCATTTTTTGGGGGTCACACATGGAGATGCACAGGGGTTATTCCTGTCTCTGCACTCAGGAATTTCTCCTCGCAGTACTTGGGGTACCATATGGGATTCTGTGACTCGAACCCAGGTTGGCTGGGTAGGGACTGTAGATGAAATAAGACAGAGCTGCAAGAAGCCACTGCAGATATACCAAATCTACAGTCTGTCTTCCCTAAACTGGGTAAGGCCTCTGGCCACCAACATTCCAAGAAGAAACAAGAGCAAGAATATCCTCTTTGAAAGGACTGATAAAAAGTGAACTTTAATCTACTTTTACCTCTTGACCATGCTGAGGCTTTCACCTGATCAGCATATCATTTATGACCTCATCTTTCTCTTTCCCTTATAAAAACTCACTTTTGTGCCTTCTGCAGACTCTCTCTGAATATGAGCTTTACAACTCTTTCATTTATTTATTTTTGTTTTGAGGTCACACCCAGGGGTGCTCCAGGTTTACTCTTGGCTTTGCACTCAGGAATCACTCCTGGCGGTGCTTGGGGGACCATATAGGGCCCATATAGGATGTGGGGATCGAAGTTGGGTCAGTTACATGCAAGGCAAATTCCCTACCCGCTATATTATCACTCCTGCCCCTCTACAACTCTTTTTTTCTTATTTTTAATTTTTATAAGGTTGTTTGCAATAATTTATTGTATTCAATATTCTAACACCAAACCAATTCCACCACCATTACACCTTATCATCACCATTATTTTCAATTTTACCACTACTACCCAAGCCTGCCCCAAAGGCAGATCCTCAATAATTTATTTTTGTTGTTTGTTAAGAGTTATTCACTAAAAATGATCCAAAGAGGGCTTTTTAGAGGAAAATGTATGAAGATTGTTGTATCTCATCTTGGAGCTGTTAAGCCTTGTATAAGAAATTACTGACATGTTGTTACATGTTGAGCCTTGTGAACACATATATATGTGTACATATGTATGTATGTATATATATATGTATATAGATAGATAGATCAAGATCAGTTGCCTTCTACTTTGTGTGCTACTGTTGGTACACCAGTGGCATAGAGTATGAGATGTAACTCCAGAAATTCCAAAATTTTAAATAGAATGATACAGCTTGAGGTAAATGCATCTCTGCCACTTGTTGCTCTTTTTCGAGATTTTTTGTGAGTCTCTGGATCATGGCCGTTAATGAGTTTCTATGGTGCCCTTTTAATGCCCAAATAAACACTCTGATTGTCTCCCAATTCGACTTTTTATTCGGTTGTTAAGGGTCATCAATTTTAATTTTTGGAGGGGTTTTTGTTTTGCTTTGTTTGGGGCCACACACCCACCTGTGCTCAGGGATTACTCCTGGGCAGTGTCTGGGGCCTATATGTGTTGCCAAGATCAAATACAGATGGGCTATGTGCAAGGAAAGTACCTGAAGTGCTGTGCTATGTTTCTGGTCTCAATTTTAGACTTTTGAGAATGGTAGATAGTCAAGAGAATTTTGTTTCGATTTTACTTTAGGCACAGTGGTTTACTATGCTGTTAATAGTAGCATTTCGTGCACGACACGGTTTAGCACCAAACCCCTCACCTGAATATCTACTTTTCTGATCATTGTCCCAGTGTCTCTCCTCTTCACTCCCCAAGGTAGCTTACTACTAAGACCAGTTCTCAATTTCTGTGACCTTTGGGTATTTGCATGTCTTTATATTCCATCATGTCTACTACATGTCTTTATATTCCATCAGGAGAGAGATCATTCTGTGTGTGTGTCTCTCTCTCTGTGAGTGAGGGCACTCACCACTTGCGTTTGGTGGTCAAGAGTCGCCTCCCCATCCCAATCAGCCTCTGCATACCAACACATGAGGGAGGAAACAGGACCGCCAAAATGGTTGGTGATTAATTGCCATATATTACAGTCTATGTTCCTCCATGCATTCCATTCTCCCTATGTGTCTATTCCAGTCTCGCCCCATGCCCCATTCCAGTTTCACCCTGTCCCTCATTCCAGTCTCACTCTGCCCTCATTCCCATTCCCTCATGCCCCATCTCACAGACGTCATTATTCACCCAGCCCCCCAGAGTTGGGGGTAGCAATACACCTTGTAGTGATTGCACACTTAATATATGTAAGGCCCTTCCCTCAGGTGAACCTTCTTCTAGGACAAAATCTCATCTTGCAAGAAGATACACCCAAGGGCAGAAAACCATCTAGGGGCATATTTCTCCTTTCCTTGGTCTATTTCCATTTGAATGGACATCTTAAATTTACTTCTTAATATTTCTAGTCATTTTGTATGAACACCGTAGCACTGTAGCACTGTACTCCTGTTGTTCATCTGTTTGCTCAAGTGGGCACCAGTAATGGCTCACAACAAATTGTGAGACATGTTGTTACTATTTTTGGCATATTGAATACGTTATAGGTAGCTTGCCAGGCTTTGCCATGCAGGCGAGATACTCTCAGTAGTTTTCCCGGCTCTCCGAGAGGGGCGGAGGAATAGAACCCGGGTCAGCCATGTCGGCCGCATGCAAGGCAAACGCCTTACCCACTGTGCTATCACTATTAAGGTTTGTATTATTGGAAAATTGCTATGTTGATCAAAGGGATGGTTCTTCCTATTCCCATTTTGTTTTATACAGAATTTTCTTAATGATAAACTTATATCCTATAATTTGATTAATTAAATATTTCTGAATTGAAAGAAAGAGAAACTTAACACCGTAAGATATATTAAGTTTAAAGGATGGGGTGGCTCTCCTGGAGACATCTCTCTTATATCCCAGACTACAGTCCTCAGCCCAAGTTAGTCTTCCTAACCTTAGCAGAGTCCTTATTCAGATCCTTCTTTTTGGGTGATGACAAAGTTTGTCCATGACCATACTCATAACTTACTATATTTTATGGTGGTTGGCCTGTCCCTTTTAGATCCCAGGATAACTTATGGCCTGTCCCTTTTAGATCCCAGGATAACTTATGGCTTGTCCCTTTTCAATGCTTGGGTAGCTTACGGCTTGCCCTGAGTCCATCCAAGACCCTCACTGGAACCCTCCTTTTGGGGTGCTAGGAACTAAGGACAACTGAGGCTTAAGTCAAGTAAATATGACAGATGCACAGGAATAAATATTGTTCTGAGTCAATTAACTCCCAGAAGCACAGCATTCACTATTTTCCTGTGTCGATACAAAAAAGGACACTGCTCTAGAGTAAACTGTGAAAAGGACATAAGGGAAAGAAAAAAGCAAATATTTCAGTTGCATATACAAAATCCAGAATCCTGAGAAGAATCTGACTTTACAAATCACAGGGTCTGATTTTGGGATATAGTGATTAACAGAGAGGGGAAGCAGAACAAAGAATAAGTTAAAGATTAATAAAGAGGAATGGGAGTGCCACTGGGGCTGTGTGATGAGGGTAACTCAATAACCTAAACTCCTCGAGGCAAGGGAGGAAGGACAAACCAATCCAACATCTCTCCTAATTTCACTCAGCATGATACTCTCCAGATCCTGCCAGGTAGCAGCTAATTGTATGATTTATCATTTTTTACAGAAGAGTAGTATTCTATGTGTGTATGTACCACAACTTCTTTATCCTGCAATCTATTCAGTCAAGACATGTTATAAATAACATAAAATATCACTCATTCATGAATAAAAAAAAAGTATTTTACGGAATGAAAGTTTAGGGCTGTGGAAGAGAAAGATGCTAACAGAATCTGCTTCACTGATGGGGACCCCATCCCTGAGAGCAAATTGTGGTTTATATACTCTGCAGTGGACCATTCTCAAGGAAGGAAAAACTTACATTGAAACAATAGTTAAAAGGAGACAAAGTATGAGTTTTTAACTGCCCTATGGTAATTTCCAACATCCTCACTGAGTAAGAGATAATAAATGCATTTTGAATTTTGAAAAGATACCTTACCTTACACAGGAGCCATTTAACATATAAAAGTTAATGCAAATCAAGAGATTACAATCTCTTATTATAAATTTCTTATTTTGGTTAGGTGAAAAAGGAACTCTCATCCACTGGTGGTAGGAATGTTCAACCAATGTGGAAAGTATGAAGAGTTCTCAGTAAATTGAGCTGCCATATGACCCAGCTATTTCACTTTTGGGAATCTACCATCAGGACACACAAACATTCATCTAAGATGACATCATCACACCATTATTCATTGCAGCACTTAAAACAAATAGCTATAATATGGAATCAACTTAGGCGTCCAATAAAAATGAATGTATTATGAAGATGTGGTACATATACACAATGGAACACTATACACAATGGAATATTATGCAGCTATAAAGAATGAAGCAATCATTCAATTTGCTGCAACCTCAATGGAACTGGATTATATCATGTGAGTGAAGTAAGCCAGAAAAAGAAATAAAATCATAGGATGATCTCACTTATCTGTGATATATAAATTAACTGGAAGAATAAGGAATGAAATATGGTAAAGAGTGGATATCTAGATTGCCCTTGATTATAGAGTACAGGGAAGAGAACAGAGAAGGTAAGAAAGAGAGGTGGGGGTGGGGGGAAGAGAGAAAGAAGATGAAGACAGGAAGTAATGGGTAAGCAGGGGTCAATGGCCTGAGATACATCAGTAATATGGAGGGGTGGGTAGCTACAGACACAAAACAGAGTAAACAACACTAAAAACATGAGACACAAATGACAACAACCAAACATTCTGATGTGCCTGTAAGGTGGCAGCTTGTGGGGGTGGGAGGGAACTTGGGGTCACTGGTGATGAGAAATTGATGCTAGAACATTAGACGTTTCAATAACTTTGTAAATCACGGTTCTTTAATGAAATAAAAATTGTTTTTTAAAAAGATATTTTGGTCTGATGACTGTTTGACCTGGTCTTTCTTACATCTCGTTTCAGCAGGAGGCTGGCGTGGAGATATGAGATATGGTGCAGGGCTTCTACACACACTGACTACAAAGGCCTCTGTAGAAGTTACCTTTGCCCTGGTCTAGCCATAACTGACCTGTAACTTTAGCCAAGTGACCTTAGCTGCCAGCTGTGACTTCTTTGTCAGTACCTGACAGAGGAAAGCTAAAGTCTTGCCACCATATTGGGAAAAAACAAAGTCACTGCAGTGGTAACCTAAACGTTCATTAAAGACCCTGGGTTAGCCTTCTTGTTTTCCAGGATAGATAGGAAAATAAATTCGGGTAACACTGGAGGTTGAAAGTGTTATTTCTTCACTCGACTTAGTTTTAGGGCTATTTCCCGTCCTTGGCCTAGCAATTCTCAATGGACTGTGTTGAGGAGAAAATTAGAAGACCTAGGCAATCAAAGGCAAAGCTTGGAGCATGCCAGCCTATCTCCCCCCAGGAATGTGAAGGGGGGTTTCAACTATAATAATTCACATGTAGTTATGGTGCTGTTTTCTAGCACATGGGTATATTAAAGGTATGTCCCTTCCCCTTCAGTGATACCAAACAGCCACAGTACATGTAAGAGGAATAGGGAAGCATATTTAGGGCAATAGAAACTTGACCTCAAGTGCTGACACTAGATACTGATTGAAAATCCTACCGTTAAAGATTATTGTTAGAGAAAATTTAGCTTGATTTTAAAATGCTGTCTTTAGTCCTGGAACCCAAGAAGGAGGAACTATAAATTGTAAGTTACAAATTTTATAAATTTGGTAGCTACATCTGTAATGAAACATGGTTATCCCTAGAACATGGGCCTGATAGTATCTAATAAATGGGAGAAAGGACCAGGAACTAACATTGGGTTAGAACCGCTGCCCATGTTTGCTGAGTTTGCCTACTTCCAACCACCCAATCTTGAAAGACCATAATCAATAGTTGACAAACTACTCTAGGCACCATATAATCTCATCAATGGCCAAGATCCAGAGACTATGAAATAAAGCTCTCAGGAGAGTGCAACATAGAACATCCTGATCCTGCTCCAGGCTGTCTTCACCCTGGCCACTCGGAGGGGGACAGGCTGAGTTTCCCTCCCCACCCCTGCAGAGTCCAGGCAGTCAGAAACCTCTTGAATCCAACCATATCCATGCTCAAGGCCTCTCTGCACAGGTTCGGAAGAGCCTCAACTATGAGGGAACTTGCAGAAAAATCCAGTATTCTGGACCCGTGACTGATATCTCCAAGCCTGCTTGGAACAGGTCTGGGCCTCCTCCCCCCAGCTCCCCAGTTTTCCAGTGTCTTGGTAGTCACACAACAAACTGCCTCTGGTGCCATATAATCTCATCAATGGTCAAAACCCAGAGATTATGAAATAAAGCTCATGGAAGAGTGTGACATAGAACAACCTGGACCATGAGGCCGAATTCACGGCTGCAGGACCTCTTATGCTCTAGCCCACTGATGTACCAAAAAGTAGCACACATTTGTTTGGGTATAACTGTACATGCTTGCAATCTTTTATACAAGGACTTACTTAAATGGCTTCAGGATGAAATATAACAATCTTCACAAACTTTCCTCTTATGGTGGTGAGAAGGTGCACAATGTTGGGATTGGTATTTGAATATTAATTGTAGTCTGTTAGGGTCCGAGCTCAGGACAGCCTCACCTGTCAAGGAAAACTCTGAGAGACCAAGTCCATGCAAAAGCAAGAGGTTTATTCAAGCATGCTCGGGCTCACAGTATGACCACAAACCGTCAGTGACTGAGAGCCCCGAGCCTCTTCAAAGGGGCCTTTTTATAGGGCATCTTCCCGAGCATTTCAGAAAAGCCCGCGCACAAGTCACCCAATACATTTGAATTATCACATTAGATGCTGCACGCAGGCAGCCAGTCATTTTGCAACAAGCCATCAGCACCAGCCACTCTCTTCTGTACCTGTCACCAGGCCCTCCCAACGGGCAGTCAATTAGGCCTTTTCATTAGGCCTTCTCCAACCTTGTGGCCTTATCTGGTGAATTCCAGGTGCAAGGAGGAGATGGGAGTACTTGGTGTTGGGCCTTGTTAGGCCATTCCAGGACAAAGAGATGCCTCATTAGGCCTTCTCAGGCCTTGTGGCCTTATCTGGCGAATTCCAGGTGCAAGGGGGTACTTGGTGTTGCTAGCCTGCTGCAGCTGCAGGACGGGATATGGGCTGGGACTTGCTTTGCTAGGGCCCAATTGTCATGGGGCTATCTTTCATAGTCAACTATTGTTGAACAGCTTTTTTAAAATAAAATAAAAATAAAAACAAATTGAAAAAATCAATAGTTGCTATTAAAGCCTCCTTTTTCTCCTGTCTTTGAGGCTCTAAATCTATGCATTTTAGACAGGCGGGATATTTCTCACAGTACATGCTGGATATCAACTGGAATGCCCACCTCGAGGCAAAACGCTTGGTTACATAAAAAAACACAATGGCATGAGCACGCTTCATAAATATTCATACCCAGGGGCTGCAGCGATAGAACATCTGTGTAGGGCATTTGCCTTGCACGTGACCATCCTGGGTTAGATTCCCAGCATCCTATATGGTCCCCCAAGCACCGCCATGAGTAATTCCTGAGTGCATAAGCCAGGAATAACCCCTGTGCAATGCTGGGTGTGACCCAAAAAGAAAGAAAAAGAAAAAATAAATATTCATATCCAGCTATAAGGGGACAGGAAGCCTGGCAATGGGAGAGGTGGGGCGGGGCGAGTGGGAGGCGGGGCGAACAGGAGGCGGGGCGAGTGGGGGCGGGGCGAGCGGGAGGCGGGGCGGGGCGAGCGGGAGGCGGGGCGGGGCCAGCGAACAGGAGGCGGGGCGAAGGGGCGGGGCGAGCGGGTGGCGGGGCGAGCGGGAGGCCGGGCGAGCGGGAGGCCGGGCGAGCGGGCCGGAAGCCGGCGGCAGGAGCGAGCCGGGCAACTTGACGACCCGGAGCGCGCTGCTGGTGATGGCCGTGAGCGGCTCCGGGAAGTACGTCCGGGCGGCGGGCGGCGGGCACACGGGAGGAGGACAGGCCGCGGGGACGCGGGACCCCTGGGGAGTCCCCTTCCCCTTCGCGGGGACGGGAGCGAGGCGACGGGAGCCCGGAGCGGCCGGAGCGCGTTCCCGGCGCGGGCGGGCGGCGCGGGCCAGTCTGGGCGGGCCACAGCAGCGGCAGCTCGGGGGTCCCGGCATCCCCGCTTAGGGGCCCCTGCGCGCTGCCCGCACCTCCTCCTGCACCTGCGCCAGTCAGTCCCGGCGAGCGCTTGCACCTCCCGGTCTCGAGAAGTGAACTTGACCTTCCGTTGTTTTTTTTCCCCGTCCTTAAATGACGAGTTATCGGTGTAAACGACAGTGGTCGTGTTCACTTGAACCGTATTTTCTTTTTTTTTTTTTAGTTGGGAGGCTATATGACGGGCAGCATAAAGCATCTCACAATCTTGATTGCCCACACCGAGACCTTTGTTCCCTGATAAAGAGCCAACTATTAACTCTACCCAGTTACTGGTAGTTTCTGGTAAAACAGTTACTGAAGCAAAAAAGAAAAAAAATCCAGAACTAAACTATCCGGGGGGTGGGGCTTCCTCCTGGCCTGAGCTCAGGCATCACTCTTGGTGGTGCTCAGGGAACTTTATGGGGCACTGGAGGTCGAGCACAGACCGGCCGTGTGCAAGACCAGCACCCTGCTCACTGTGCTAAAGTATCTTGACCTTCAGATGCTCTAGACTCTCCTTAGTCAGGAACCACCCATGTGGGTTGTACCCATTTAAAAAGCTTGCTTCGGGTAAATAGATATATCTTTAGAAGAATTGGGGGGGGGGGGGGGGCGGGCATGTTTACCCTCAAAGACAGGGAATCTGGGATGAAATTAAAAGTCAGCACCTGCAGTTTCCTAGCTACCTGCTTTAAAAGTGGTGTCCTGAGGCTGGAGTGATATCTCAGCGGGTAGGGTGTTTGCTTGCACCCAGCGGACCCAAGTTTGATTCCCAGCATCCCATATGGTCCACTGAGCACCGCCAGGAGTAATTCCTGAGTGCATGAGCCAGGAGTAACCCCTGTGCATTGCCGGGTGTGACCCAAAAAGGAAAAAAAAAGTGTAAAACTGTGCTTGGTGTAAGGGACTTAGTAACCGCAGGACTTGGTTCCACCATGGCCTGCTGAGCTAGCTTGGGCAGTTAGTCACATTTCCATCAGGCGAGAGGGAAGATATCCTATACAATTCAGATGGTTAGTTTCATGCATTCAGAAAAATATTGAACTCAGTCATTCATGGTTGTCCCTGATAATGGGACAAAAATCCCTACCTTCAGGGAGTTTATATGCCACTATGGGGGATAGCAGTGAATATATACACATCAACCTAAAGTGCTGGTGGTGGCCATCTCCAGGTGAGAGACTGGGGAGGAAGTGGGGTAGAGCACCAGGCAGGAGGGTCAAGGAGTGACCCTCTGAAGAAATGTGGGAGTTAGGAGAGAGGAGGGGACAAGCCTGGAGAACAGTGGGAAAGCGTTATGGCAGAGGGTCTAGAACGTGTCAAGGCCCAGAGGCCTGACCGCCTTATGGATTATCAGGGAACCCCAGCAGGGCAAGATGGGTGGCCTGAAGTTAGAGATTCGGTTATGGAATATAAATAAGAGCGTTGTGGATGGACTATGAATGAGAAGTAAAGAGGGGTTTTAAGACTTGCACCTGGGCAGCTTGGAGAAGGGAGAAGTACACCAGTGTTTCCCAAAGAGGAAGATGCTGTTCCAGGATTTCTGGAAGAATCCAGAAGGGCAGTATTAGCCTCTGATGAAATTAGGGGTTGTTGAGTAATGTTATGTTTGATTTTGGGTCATGCCAAGCACTCCTTGAGGGCTTCTTTTGGTAGTGCACAGGGGACCATGAGGCAGGAATTCAGCTGGGATCAGCCACGAACAAGGCAAGCCTCAAAACTCGTGGACTACCTCTCCAGCCTGGAGTAATAATTTTCTGAATAGGGAATCTCAGGACAAAGAAATTCGGGAACCTCTGTTATAGGCTGACATGGAGAAGCAGGAGACACATGTGGAAGGAAAATATCTGGAGCTCAGTGTGGGACTGGGTCTATTTCAAATAAATTTGTCAAATGGGGGATTGATTTTCCAAGTCAGAAGTTTGCAGATGTACTACCTCTGTGACCCCCAAACTTTTTTTAAAAATATATTTGATTTCAGAAAGTGAAGCAGTCATATAAAAATATCAAGTAGGGGCTAGAGCAGTAGCACAGTGGGTAAGGGTGTTTGCCTTGCACGTGGCTGACACGGGTTCCATTCCTGGCACCTCATGTGGTCCCGTGAGCCCCACCAGAAGTAATACCTAAATGTAGAGCTAGGAGTAAGTCCTGATCACTGTCAGGTGTGGACCCCGAGAAACAAGTAAACAGTTTGGAATTGGTAAATGTTTACCAACAAATTGGACTTTGATTACAAAGTTGAGGTCACCAGATGGAAGGGGGAGGGGTTGAGGAATGAGGAAAAAGAGACTAGAAGCGACATAAGGGCAGTGGTGGAGAGATTTTGGTACTGGCGGTACAATAACTTTATACACCAAAAGTATAATTGTAACCATGTTATCTTAAACACAATTTTTAAAAATTGTGGAATTGGTATATAAAGGGCTGGAGCGATAGCATAGCGGTAGGGCGTTTGCCTTACAAGGGCCAACTTGGCGGACCCGAGTTCGATTACTCCACCCCTCTCGGAGAGCTCGGCAAGCTACAGAGAGTATCTCGCCCATAAGGCAAAGCCTGGCAAGCTCCCTGTGACATATTCTATATGCCAAACACAGTAACAAGTCTCGCAATGTTACTGGGCCTGCTCGAGAAATCGATGAAGAACGGGAGGACTGTGACTGTGACTGTGACTGGTATATAAAATTTGGGAGACCAAGTCTGATAAATAGTAATCGGATATGTAAATTGTGATGGTGGTAAATGGTATTTGTGCAACACCTTAGAAATTGAAAGCCAGAAAGGATTTCATTTCTCATTGGCTGCCTTCTCTGTCCATCTTCCGTGGCACAGACCAAGCCTCTGGCGGCCAGCTGGTAGCTCAGTCAGTGCTGGCTAAATGAAATGAGCGGATGGGGAATGGGTACTGTGGCTCAGTTCTCTCATTTTGCTGGTGAGAAAATAATTTCACCTTGCACAGGATCTTAGTCCTGTAATGACAGAATAGAGAACCTGCCAGATGTCAGATTCAGAGCCCCGAGGCCTTCCCACTGCCTGCACTACCTTTTAGGGGGAACAGATCCTTATCAGATTCTCTGAGCAGAGATCCCTGGACATCCAGTCCGAAGGGCTGGCCTGTATCTTGTGTCCATTAAGAGTGTGTCTCATCTATTAATTTCTTCATTTTTCTTTTGGGAGCCCCCCCCAACTGTGCCTAGAGCTTACTCCTGGCTCTGTGCTCAGGGATCACTCCTGGCAGGGACAAAATTGGTTGCTGGGGGTTGAACCTGCAGGGCCTTCCCTGTTGTCCTGTCTCTCTGCTCAAGCATGTCGCCCTGAGCCCTGAGGCAGTGCTGTGCTTTGCACCTTGTAGGAGTTAGAGGAGGTTAATCCCCTTCACATCCCTCCTGGCATCCTCAGGGGAGTTTTGAGCACTTCATGAATTCAGTATTTTTTTTTTCCCTTTGAAAATAAACACCTAGGGGCTGGAGCTGGGACAGTAGTCAGGGTGCATGCCCAGCACTCTGTGTTTGCAGTGCCTCGTGGTCTCCTGTGCACCATCTGGTGCAGCCCTGGAGGTTTCTGAGCACCTCTGTGGCCTGGGTGAGCCCAAGCGTGGCAGAGCTGAGCAGTACCACAGTCTCAGGCTTTTGCACAAGACCCCTGGCCATGTGGGCCAAGAACCACCAGAAGGGCTCTCAGGTCTTCTGAGCACCACTTGGGAGGCATCTATTAAGCAGGGGCCAAAACACTTAAGGAGTTTAATGAGATTTGAAAGCATGTTTTGAGGGAGAGGTTAGCGGCATGTGGGTAATGATGTCTTTCTTTAAACTCCTGGAGAAAACGAAACCATACTCTATATTCCATGGTCAAGAACATCACTTTTGGGGTAGGAGCAATAATGCAGTGGGCTGAAGTACATGCCTTACATGCCGGAAACCCAGTGTCAGGCTCCTGAACACCATGGTTTCCCAAGCATCTACTGGGAGCGGCCCCTGAACACAGAGCCTGGAGTGACCTTAGAGCACCTCCGGGAATCACCCAAGACCCAAAACTAACAAGGCATCACAACCACTTGCAGACTGTCATCAGTATACTTTGATCTGAGTTTTGGGGGGCACCCTCAGATGGGCTGGTTGGGAGGGCGTGGTCATTTGAACAGCTACATCCTCTCCACAGATCGAGCATGGGCGCCCTGCTGGCATCCGAGGTAACCCGCCTTTCTGTCCCTCAGTCGCACACCCTACTGGTCTCCTACTGTTCTCTCCCTTCCCCGACCTGAAGGCAGGCTGATCTGTAAGCACGAACAAGTACAGAGTGCCACTCACTGCTGCAGTTTGGTTTCCCATCGGGTGATTACAGATAATGATGGGTGAGCCCCACAGCACACTGCTGAACTTCAAACCCCTTTTCTTTCCTGTGGGTGGGTGCGGGGAGGCAGGGGATGCTCCCCTGCAACTGGGGGGAAGCACGGAGCTGCTGTGTGGGCCCTCGTGGCGGCAGTCGCCTGAGACGCCCTGCCTGCTACATACTCCTTTTGTTTGGTTTCCAAGCTCGGGTGGAAATTCTATGATGCAGATGACTATCACCCGGAGGGAAATCGAGTGAAGATGAGCAGCGGGATCCCCCTGGATGACCAGGTAATGGCTGCTGTCTCTTTCCAGCCCACGCCTTGCCCTCACAGACACCCCTGCAGCATCCCTTGGACAGAGTTCCTGGGCCCCCGAGGTGATTCGGAGGCAGGTGCTCCCGAAGCCAGCTCAGTTCCCAAGAGCTCCTCTACATTCATTGGCAGTGGCCCTCGCCTTTTCTCCAAAACCATGACCCCCGCGTGGGCAGAGGCAGAAGCTCCTGTGCCTTGTGTGTGAGCGAGTTTGCCTCCTCTTCTTGGTCCCTTCCTCCTGCCACCGCCACACTGTAGCACCCACCGCAAAGCCAGCAAGAGATTTGAGGGGCTGGAGAGGCAGCACAGTGAGAAGGCACTTGCCTTGCATACAGCCATCCCAGGTTTGATCGCCAGCTCCCTATATGGTCCCTTGAGCGTGTGAGCCCTGATGATTGAGCCAGAGACAGTTAGGTGTAGCCCAAAAGCAGAAACAAGCACCACAAAACAAAACAAGAAAGATCTTTGAAATTCAAGTATGGAACCCCAAATAGTTCTGCAAGTCCCACCAGGAATTATTCTTGTGTGCAAGAGCCAGGAGAAAGCTCAGAGCACAGCCAACTGTGCACCCCCCCAAAAAAAAATAAATAGCCCCACCTGGAGTGATAAGGCACCTGCCTTATATGCAGCTGGTCTGGATTCAATCCCCAGCATCCCTTCTGGTCTCCTGAGCACCGCCAGGAGTGATTCCTGATTGCAAACCAGGAGCAACCTCTGAGCATCACCAGGTGTGGCCCAAAACCAAACAAAACTGGCCCTATGGAATTCAAGTGTGGCTGTAAGGGGAGTGAGAGGGACAGTGGATGTGGTGGATATGCAGAGCACAGAGTGGCCAGGGACAGCAGTGGCCATGGGGTTGTTTGGTCTTGAACCGAAACCAGTGGGAAGTTTCAAGAGCCAGACCCTCTGTGCTCTCTCTCCACCTACCCTCACCCTCAGTCAGGTTTATTGTTCTTATCAGTGGCCAGATGTCTCCTTCCCTTTCCCACAGAGTTAACCCTGTTCATCCTTCACATGTTAGCGCCCCTGCCACTTCCTCAGGAAGCCCTCCTTGACTGATTTAGGAGAAAGCTCCTGTTATAGATTCTTAGAGCACCATCACTTATTTCCCTTGTGCCGAGTGTAACATGACATTAAATAGGATGACAATTTGAATAGTACTTAGATACTGCTACTTAAAAAAAATTGGAGGGTGGAGGGTTTGGGCACACCTGGTGGTACTCGGGGTTCACCTCTGGCTCTGTAGTCAAGGGTCACTCCTGGAAATCTTGGAAGCCATAGGCCTTCCTGGGGGTTGGATTGGAGTCAGCTGTGCACAGGGCAAGTGCCTCTGTCCCAGTACTCTCTCTCCAACCCTGCAAGATTTTACCTCTGAAGAGCAGGATCCTGGCCGTGTATGTAGCCACTGTACACCCATAGAATCTGACAGTGTCGGGAAGTACTGGTGACTCTTCCCCTCCCCTTTTCTCTTTCTCTCTTGTCTGTCCTCTTTCTCCCTCTCCATCTCTTTCTCTCACCCCCTCTCCCTTCTCTTCTCTCTCCCCCCTCTCATTCTCCCCTGTCTTCTCTCTCTCCCCTGTCTTCTCTCTCCTCTTTCTCTCTCCCCCTCCTTCTCTTTCTCTCCTCCCTTCTCTTTCTTTCTCTCTCCCTGTCTTCTCTCTCCTCTTTCTCCCTCCTCTTCTCTCTCCTCCTCATCTCTCCCCCTCCTCTCTTCTCCCTTTCTCTCTTCTCTCTCTCTCCCCTCTTCTCTCTCTCTCCTCTCTCTTTCTCACATTTTCTCTCTCTTTCTCCCCCTGATTTTTGTCCCACACCTAGAGATACTCAGTTACCACAGGCTCTGTACTCTGGAGTTGCTGGTGGTATTGCTCAGGGAACCGTGAAGCTTTGGCCTTGCATGCACAGCATGCACTCAATCCATCGAGCTCACTCCAACCCCTGGCACACTTGTCTTTGTTTTAGAGAAGACAGGAGACATAGTGCAGCAGGTATGGTGCCTGTCTTGCCTGTGGCCTACCTGGGTTTGATCCCTGACACTCCATATGGTCCCCTGCGCAAACCAGGAGTGATCCCTGGGCATGGAACCAGGAGTAATCCTGGAGCACCATTGGATGTGGCCTCAAATGTGTGTGTGTGTATGTGTGTTAAATAATTTTTATTTTAATTGAATCATCAGGAGATAGTTACAAAATTGTTCATGACTGGGTTTCAGTCATGCAATGTTCCAACACCCATTCCTTCACCAGTGCATATTTCCCACTACTAGTATCCCCAGTTTCCCTCAAACCACGCCCAGCCTCTCTCTATGGCAAGCACTTTCCTTTTTTCTCTCCTTTGGTCACTATGGTTTGCAGTACAGATTCTGAGAGGTCATCATGCTTGTTCATTTACTTACTTTCAGCAGTTCTTATTCAATTCTTATTCAGAGTGATCACTTCCAACTGTCTTTGTCATAGTGGTTCCTTTTTTATCCAAACTGCCTTCTCCCCAGCACTTGAAGCCAACTTGCAACCATGACCTGTCCTCCTGGCCCTTGTTTCTACTGTCCTCAGGTGTTAGTCTCATACTGTTTTTTTTTTTAATTCCACAAATGGTGCAGTCATTCTATGTCAGTCCCTCACCTTCTGACTCTTTTCACTCAGCATGATACTCTCCATGTCCATCCATTTACAAGAAAATTCTGTGCTTCATTTTTCCTAACAGCTGCATAGTATTCCATGGTGTAGATGTGCCAGGGTTTCTTTATCCAGTCATCTGTTCTCGGGCACTAAGGTTCTATAAAAACACTCTTCTTCCCTCCCCTGACCTCCCCACTTGTTGCTGTTGATCTGCCATGTGGGGTCCACATGCAGCCTTATTGTGGCACTCACAGTTCTCACTGTGATGCTGGCAGGGGTTGTGGGCAGGGTGCAGGGCTCACAGAGTCTGTTGGGGTGCTGATAGGGCATCATATGTCAGGAAAATAACTCACTCTGCTGGGGTGCTCCTAGCAGGTCGAGTGTTAGGCTGCAGGCTCTTGGGTTTGTGCTCCTGTGGCTGTGGCGCATGCATCTCTGCTTGCCGGCATGCGCCTCTGGCTGAGGCATGCAGGCTCTAGCTGCAGTGCTCACAGGGTGAGGGGTCACTGTGGTGCTCTGTTTGGAGTTCCCAGGGCTCACACTTTCTGACTGTGGTGCTTGGGTTCTTGGTTATTAGTCACAACATGTGACAGTGGTTTGGGTGCCAAGAACATTCCTGGCACATGTGGCAACATGGAATTTGAACTCATTTGACCATATACCTACAAGGCAAGCATCTTAGCCACTGTGCTATGTGTCAAGCCCTCCATTTTAAAATGTTTTAGGGGTGTAATGTCACCACCCTGTGTCCACCAAAGTGACAGTATCCCTCAGCCATAGTCCCCTGGACCTTTCAACCCTGCCCTGCCTCTTGGTGTGCTCAGTTTGGGAGTTAGAGTCTATGGGTTTGTCTTTGACATTTCTCTCCTTGTGGTATATTTCTTTGAATAGCGATAGCACAGCGGGTAGTGCGTTCGCCTTACAAGCGGCCAACATGGCCAACCCGAGTTCGATTCCTCCGCCCCTCTCGGAGAGCCCGGCAAGCTACCGAGAGTATTCGATATGCCAGACACAGTAACAACAAAGTCTCCAATGGAGACGTTACTGGGCCCGCTCGAGCAAATCGACGATCAACGGGAGGGCCTTTACCTTTTACCTTTTTTACCATATATAAGTGAGATCATCCTGTATTTGTCTTTCCATTGTGAGTAGTGATTTCACTGATCTTTTACATGATCTTTTTTCATTTCTATTTTCCTTACTTACACTGTAATTTTTATTTTTTTCCCATCATCTACTGACTTTGGCTTTAATTTGTTCTTGTACTAAGTTCCTTGAGGTATGCAAAAAGTATTTATCATTGTTAATTTTGACAGTGCTGGAGAGTGAACCCTTTAGCTACTTCTAGAAGACCTTAGATGTGAAGATGTTCCCTTCACAGCACTGCAAGGGGAGGCCCAGGAAGCTTTCTCTGTGCTGTGCATTCTGACTTTGCTCTGAGTGGTTATGCACCAGGTAGGAATGGACGTGGGTGTCCCTGATGGTCCACATCTCCAGTCCTGTTTTGTTTAGGGGTTACTTCTGGTGCTGCACTTAGGAATCACTCCTGGTAGTGCTCAGGGATCGAACCCAGTCAGGACACGGGTCCTACCTGCCATGCTCTCATTTCCTATTTTTTTTAATTTAACTTTATTTTTTTTCCCTTTATTTTATTTTATTTTTTTTAAAGTTGTAGATTTACAATTTTTTGCGCTTTGGTTTCAATTATACAATGATCAGATACCCATCCCTCCACCAGCGCCCATTTTCCACCACCATGGATAATATCCCTCCCACCCCCATCCCCCCATCCCCCCTGTCACTGTGGCAGGGCAATCTCCTGTGTTCTCTCTCTCCTTTTGGCTGTTGTGGTCTGCAAAAGAGGCATTGAGTGGCAAACATGTTCAGTCCATAGTCTACTTTCGACATGCATCTCCCCTCCTGGGAGGATCCTCCAAACATCCTTTATTTGGTGCTCCCTTCTCTATCTGAACTGCCCTTTCCTCTAGGATACCCGGCTGGCCTCTAAGTTATGGAGTAATCCTCCTGGTGCTGATCTCAGCTATTCTCGGGTATTAATCTTTTTTTTTTTTTATTGAATCACTATGAGATACCGTTACAAAACTTTCATGATTGAGCTTCAGTCATACAATGATCGAACCACCCATCCTCCACCAATGCACATTTCCCACCACCAGCATCCACACTTAAGTACCTATTCTTAAGTGTGGGACGGAGGTGCTTGTTTGACTTGCATTGATCCAGCAGACAGAGACGCATGTCTTCCTCTCTCCCTTAATCCTGTGTTTTTACATTGAAATCTCGCCATCCCCTCATAGCATTCACGGTATTCTAAGAGGTTGTCTTTCTTGCCCCAGTGTTTGCCTCTCGAGAGGATATAGCAATCACTCCCTGCTTTCACAAGCACTGCAAGTGTACCAGGAACTCACAGACCCAAGTCCCTCCTACTGCCCTTCCAGATAAGTCCAGACTCTCTAGGATTACTCTTCAGGCTTAGTTTCCTTTGGACTCGCACCCACATCTCTGATTCACCATTGCTCAGTATTTCCCTCATCCACTTACTCAAGCATCTTGATAACATATGTATCCTCTGCTCTTGGAATCTGCCTTTTTGTTCTCTTTGGCAGGCCTTAAATTGAAATCCTTTCAGAGTAAGTCCTCAGCATTTAGCCTTCGGAGGGTTTGATCAGAATGTCCTCTCCACCACTTTGTCATCGTTCTTTTACAGCCCTCATTTCTGCCCTTTAGTAATTTAATTGCACATATATCTTCCATTAGGTTGTAAACCCTTGGAAGACAGGGATGTCGCCATCCATTATGATTTCCCCAGTACTTGATATGGTGCTTTTTGCTTGTGTGGTAGTGTGCAGGGGCTGGCACCTCCAGGCTCTGTTCTTGGAGTGCTGCTGTGGGTGCTTGAGGGATCTTAAGGTGCCAAGGATCCAACCCAATCCAGAGTCTTCTACATAACAGAGCATGTGCTCAGTCTCATTGAGCTGTCTCTGATATGGTACTTTGAATGCATTTCGTATTCATGGTTAGTGGAGTTAAAGCTCAGTGTACTTGTGAATCAAGGTTTGTTTTTAATAAATTCAAAGTTTAAATTGTTATATTAGCCAAATAGTATTGTTTAAAATGGAACTTAATCATTTTTTAAAATCTCTATCCCAAAGCAGCTCAATGAATTCTACATTATCCTCCATTTTATAGAGGTACAAAACAGCAAGTATCTTGCAAAAAGTTCCAGAGTGAGGGGAATCTGTGGCTTAGAAGATCTTTTTTTTCTAACTGAAAAAGGCCCTCATAATTCTCAAAAAAATCCTGAGAAGTCAACCAAGGTTGGTTAAATGAAGAGAAAGGTTGAAAGTGGGAAAGAGTTACAGCTCTCCATATGCAAATCCATCCTGTCTGTCTGTCTGTCTGTCTCCATTTCTCTCACTCCCTCCCTCTTCCAAATCTTGGTTCAGCCTTGGGAGAGTATAGGAGTCCAGGAATTTATCCATTTCTTTAAAGTTCTCTTATTTCACAGCATAAAGATTCTCAAAGTAATCTCTGATTTGAATTTCCATAGTTTCTGTTGTGATGTTACCTCTTTCATTTCTGATTCAGTTTATTAGGGTTCTCCCTCTCTCTCTTTCTTTGAGAGTCTTGTCAATGGTTTAATGATCTAGTTTATTTTTTCAAAGAACCAGCACTTGGTTTCATTGATCATTTGGATTGTTTTGGGAATTCCAGCTCTTTTTTTTTAATTGAATCACCTTAAGATACACTTAAATCACTTAATCACTTAACTTCCCGTTAGTCGTCGATTTGCTCGAGCGGGCGCCAGTAACATCTCCATTTGTCCCTGTTGCGTGCTAGTGTAGCCCAATGGCATCTGTTCGCTCTGGGAACATGAAGAGCCTCAAACAGATCGTTCATGATCTTGACGAAAAAGTCTGACCATTTGGTAGGTGGGCGGCCACATGGTCTTTTGACATCCCGTGGAATCCAGTCGGTAACAGCTCTAGTCCAGTGGTCGTCTTTAAATCTCATTACGTGACCAGCCCATCTGATTTTTGACACCTTGGCAAATGAGACAGTTACAAAGTTTTCATGATCTGGTTTCAGTCATAAAATGTTCAAATAGCTGTCCCTCCACCAGTGTACATTTCCCACCAGTGTACCAGTGTCCCCAGTTCTCCCTCCATCCCTCCCTCCCTCTCTCTCTCTCTCTCACCCCTCTATCTCCCTCTATCTTTCCCTCTCTCTCTCTTTTACCTCCCCCATCTCTCTCTCCTTCACCTTTTGAGCATTATGTTTTGCAGTATAGATACTGAGACGCCATCATATTTGATCCTTTACCCACTTTAAGCACACATCTTCCTAGACTATAGACCAAACATTATGGCTACTTAATACCTGGATTGCAGACCACAACACCCTAAAGGAGAGAGAGTAAAAGGTACTCTCCACCTGCCACAGAGGCAGGAGTGGGGGGTGGGGTGGGGATTATGGGGGGGATGCTGGGAACATTGGTGGTGGAGAATGGGCCCTGGTGGAAGGATCAGTTGATAAGATAACTCTGGAATTAATTCAAGAGGAACAACATAAAAATAATCATTGTCCCAGAGGGACAGGAAGGCAACTCTTGTGAAGATGCAACAGTCAGAAGCATCACTGCTGAGAAGTTCCCAGAGCTGGAGGGGGCAAGCACCCAGATCCAAGAGACTTGAAGGGTACCAGATAAAAGAAATCCAACTAAAAATACTCAAGATACAAACTACTCAGAATGATGAATGTTTTAGATAGGTATAGAGCACTTAAAGATTAAAGAAAAAAATGACATGCAAAGGAGTGTTGGTACAAATGACAGAAGATTTCTTACATGAGGCCCCAAGACAATGGTGGGAGATAATTAAACTCAATGAACAACTTTACCCAGCCAGACTCTCATTCAGATTTGAAGGAACTATACACAACTTCACAGATAAGAAACAGTTCAGGAACTTTATGACGCAAAACTGCTGTAAAAAAGAGAATGAAAAGGGCTACCGTAGATGAGAGAAATCTCACAACTAGACCAAATTTCTACAAAAAGACGGTACAAACTCCAAGGCAATAATCACACTCAATGTCAGAGGCCTAAATGTACCAATTAAGAAACATCAAATGTCAGTATAGATTAAAAAATTGAGTCCAACCTTCTACTGCTTTCAAGAATTAAATTTAAGCAGTAAGGGCAAACAGATTCAAAGTCAAAGATTGGAAGACAATATTTCAAGCACACAAGCCCAAAAAAAGCCTGTGTGGCCATACTGATATCAGACAACTTGACTATAGTACTAAAAGGTTTTAAGAGACCAAGAAGGCCATTTCTCAGTGATGAAGGGATATGAACATCAGAAAGAACTCACATACTCCTAAACACATTTAAAATTCATAAAATGACCAATAGACTTGAAGGACATTGATGACAGCACAATAATAGTTAGAGATTTCAACACCACTCTGTCACCACTTGATAAATCAGCTAGGCTAAAACTAAAAGCGGAAATACTGGAATTGACTGGAATTGAAGAGAGAAACAGAAGAGAGGAACTTAGTATATATACATATATTATATAAATATATACACACATATAATTTTTTTAAGATAACTATCTCGAAAGAGAGCATAAAATGGCTCCCCATACCCATGCCACCAGACCCCACACCAGGCTGTTTCATTCAGGGGAATCCAGAGGGGGCGGGTGAGATCCTTCCCCACCCCAAGGGACTCAGACCCAGCAGCCAAAAGCCTCCAGAACTCAACTACCGCCATGCCCTCAGCCCTCTCCACATGCTCAGGCCAAGCCTCACGCATGAGTGAGCTTATTCCTGGACCAGGAATTAATTCCTGGACTGCACAGCCATATCTCATACCTTACACTACTCATATTCCAAGAGTAGTGCACCACATTTGATGGAGTTTAAAGTAAAAGGCAGCCATTCTTAGAGGAAAATAAGTTTTTACATATATATGCATATTCATATGCATATACGTATATTCTATAAGGACACAAGCCTCAATCTTTAACGACATGTTAGTGATCTCTTATAGAAGAGCTAAATGGTGAAATACAACAATCTTCACTCACTTTCCTCTAAGGAAACTTTTTGGAGAATTTTCAGCAATTTATTCATAACAAACAATGCAAAATAAATGATTTCGGTTCTGCTTTGGTGCAAGGGTTGGGGTTTGGAACAGAAACATTCGAAATATGGTGGCCTGAAGGTTTAATGGGGGTGAGATTGGTGTTCAAACATTAAATGTAATCAAATATTGTGAACTACTTTATAAAAATTAAATTTTAAAAAACACTTTTAAACTCTAAAAAATAAAACTTATTTTACCTTACAGCCAGTGTACAATTTCAATGCGTAGAAATGTACAAGGTCCAAATTTATCAAAATTGAAATCTTTTAATTGTTTAATTTAAACAAGGTGAAATTCTCTAGCTCATTTTACTATTTTTTTGTTTTGTTTTGCTTTTTGGGTCACATCTGGCGATGCACAGGGGTTACTCCTAGGTCTGCACTCAGTAATTACTCCTGGCAGTGCTCAGGGGACCATATGGGATGATGGGAATCTAACCTGGGTCGGCCGCATGCAAGGCAAATACCATATCCGTTGTGCTATCGCTGCAGCCCCCTCTAGCTCACTTTAACTATTTATATAATAATTACCATTTGGGATCAGAAGGGGCAGAAAATAACATCACTATCACCCGGTTGTTCATCGATTTGCTCAAGCGGGCGCCAGTAACATCTTCTTTAGTCCCTGTCACGTGCTAGTGTAGGCCAATGACATATTGGGGGATCTATCAGGGGAGTGAGGATCATCATTGTTACTATTTTTGGTATATCGAATATGCCACAGGTAGCTTGCCAGGTTCTGCTGTGGGGGCAGGATAATCTGAAGAAAATAACATGTCATTTGAAAAAACATAATTAAAAATTTGTTTTTCTAGACAAAATTAAAATAAACATTTGAAGCATAGTATTATTAAAGTCCTTGGCATCAGGTGGGCAATACAACTGTAACTTAAAGTAAGCATAATATATTGTTTCCCAGAATATAAGACAATAAGCACATGTCCTTAGAAGAGCCACTTAACTGTTCAAAGGAAAACTTAGTCTTTCTTTTTATCATTTGATTTTTTAATAGTTTTTAAATTTTTTTAATTTTATTGAATCACCGTGAGATAGTTACAAGCGTTCGTGTTTGGATTACAATCAATCACACAATGATCAAACACCCATCCCTCACCAGTGCACATTCCCCACCACCAATATCCCTGGTATACCCCCCCTTTCCTACCCTCCCCCTGCCTCCATGGCAGACAATATTCCCCATACTCTTTCTAATTTGGGGGCATTATGGTTTGCAATGCAGACACTGAGAGGTTATCCTGTTTGGTCCTTTATCTGCTTTCAGCACACATCTCCTATCCAGACCGATTCCTCAAGCCATCATTTTCTTAGTGATCCCATCTCTATACTAGCTGCCTTCTCCCCTTTGCTCATGAGGCAAGACTTAGTCTTTAAGGAATAAGTAGAAACCCGTTATGTCAATTGAATGGGACAAAACAAGGAAGACAGAGGCTGAGACCGCAGAGAAATCCATAGGTTCCTACCATCACGGTATCATGGTCCTCCCATTGTTCATCGATTTGCTCAAGCGGGTCTAGTAATGTCTCCATTTTGAGACTTGTTGTTACTGTGTTTGGCATATTGCATACATCACGGGTAGCTTGCCAGGCTTTGCGGTGCGGGCGAGATACTCTCGGTAGCTTGCTGGGCTCTCCAAGAGGGGCGGAGGAATCAAACCCGGCTCGGCCATGCTGGCTGTGTGCAAGGCAAATGCCCTACCTCTGTGCTATCTCTCCAGCCCCCTACAGTAACAAAAGAGAATATTCTACAGAAATAATAACTACCACTTTCCAGAAACTTGATAGTTATTAAGCTAAAAATAAGAAAATTACCAATGGGACTGAAGCAACAACAACCAAAAAAACACCGCAAAACAAAGATATATTGTGGGGGAAAAAATACAGTATTCTTTACTAGGATGAAGTATTGTTTCATTTGAACACTTCTCATCAAGAGATAAACCAACACTAATGCTATTCCCTATACTACTAGTAAATATATTTAGCAAAAGCCTACAACTACTTCAGTAAGTGTACAGAAGTCTACTTACACATCTTACACATATTCTGAATATAATCAAAATTCTTAAGTAAAAGTGAAACTGAGCCTAAAAGACAAAGTTCAAGTCAAACACCTCCTGCATGTGAGGTTCCTACTATCTATATTAAAAATGAGTCAGAAAGAGAGAAACAGACAAAGAAGGACTGCACTCATTTGTGGAATATAAAATAACATGAGACTGACACCTGAGGACAGTAGATACAAGGGCCAGGAATATTGTTTCATAATTGGAAGTCTGCCTCATGAGCTGGGGGCGAAGGCAGCTGGGATAGAGAAGGGACCACTAAGCCAAAGATGGTTGGAGGGATCATTCGGGATGGGAGATAAAAGCTGAAAGTAGATAAAGGACCAAACGTGATAGCCTCTCAGTATTGCAAATCATAATGCCCCGAAGTAGAGAGAGAGTAGGGGGAAAATTGTCTGCCAGAGAGGCAGGGGGAGTGTTAGAAAGGGGGGAGGGGCATACCGGGGACATTGGTGGTGGAAAATGTGCACTGGTTGAGGGATGGGTGTTCATTCATTGTATGACTGAAAGCTTTGTAACTGTATCTCCTGCTGATTCAATAAAAAAATGGGTGAAATGACTTATATATCTATTTTAGTACTTAAAGCAAAGTACAAAAATGAGTTTCTCTGGATCTCAAGACAGCACATTGCCAAACTGTTCCGTTCAACTCATGTGACAGCCGAAATACTATCTCTTCTATCACTGATCCATTTGTTATTGACTTTAGAAGCAATGTCTAGCTTAGAGTGACACTACAGACACTCTCCAGAATATTCAGTGAGAGCTCCTAGAGCAGGACATTCCAGCCTGAAACTTGTCCAGCGGTCTGCTTACAATCTAGGTGCCACTATCCCCAGTGCAACAAACTCCCATAGCAATAACAATCAAACGAATCCGGAAGAAGTTAGTTTGGTTGTTCTTGTTGTTTGTTCTTAGTAATTTACGATACTGATGCGTTTACACTTACAATACAAATCAAATACATTTGCAACGTTATTTACAATACTGTTAACAATAATTAATTCCTTTGAGATAACACAGTCCACAGATATTTCTGCCTCTGGCAAAGGTTGCCCCCTCCAACTCACAGATCTAGGAAGGGTGTTTTTTTAAAACTCAGCTACAAGTTTCTGACAGTTGAGAAGTGGAAATCCCAGAGATTAAAAAAAAAAAACAATAAATAAATGCAAACGTCAGAATCTAACAGGACTGAGCCTTGATACCACCTCTCCAACACTTTCTCAGATTGTACAGGGCACCTGCCTATATAAACAGTTATTGAAGTGTATACAAGGGGGGGAAGGAGAGAGAGAGAGAGAGAGAGAGAGAGAGTGTTCACTTGATCTCCTGCAAGTCCCGAAGCACTTAGGACCAAAGCCCTCTCGCCTGTTCCAGTCTGGGCGCGAGTAAACGTCCTCTGCTCCTATTTCAATCTTCCAGGAGTTTCTCCCCAAAGCCCCGACACACGCAGCATCCCTTGAGCATCCCTTGCCTATGGCCTTGAGCTCTTCCTTTTTCTCCACTGCTCAGGCTCAGCCGGACTCCGAGGGAGCCCAGCTGGCACAGCTCGCTCCCCGCCTAGGAGGGTGCAGCGCAGCCGGGGGTTCCCGGGGTTGTGGCTTTCCCTCGCGGGAAACTTCAGCGGCCCCCGCCGCGGAGAGGCAAAGGCCATCAACACAGGGGGTGGCAGGGGCCGTGGCGGGTTCCCAGGCCGTGGCCACGGGGAGAAAGGGTTGCACGGGACCCATGCGTGCCTCACCCACGTGGAGGAAGGGGGCAAGGAAGAGCGGGAGGTGCCCTCGGCTCTCGGGCATCCCCTTTCCTGGTGGGGTAACTGGAGGCAGCTGCCCGCCCGACGTCCCTAGCCGGAGTGCGGCGAGACAAGAGTCCAGGGTCACACGCCTGGAGAGGGGGCCGCGGGGCCAAGAAGCCGAGCCTGGCGCCTGCCGGGACCGTGCCCCGTGCCCGAGAAGGGCTCTCAGCCTCCGACCACGAAGGAAGCGGAGTAGGGCTTTCCAGCAGGCCCCTGGGTGGGTTCCTGGTCCTGGCCACCCACGCCCACCCGCAGAGGGTCCCCCCCCGCTGCGCACACACACACACATGCCAGCGACCCCGGCTCCGAGCCGCCCGCAAATGGATGTAGCAGGAGATCTCGGAATCGTCCAGCAGCCGGATGGTGCATTTCATCTCCTGGTGGAGCGATTTGATGCTGGAGCTCCGAAAGTGGATCATCTTCATGGTCCGCCCGCCTCTCGACACACAGCGGCAGGAGGCGAATATGCACCGCGGCCCGGGGACGAGCGGGCGGCTCGGGCGGCGCCACACGCACGTCGGCCGGCGCGCACCGTCCCGAGCCCGCGCAGCTCAGACCGGGTGCGGCGGCGGCCACCAGCGCCAGCGGCCACACATGCCGGGGGGCAGGGCGCGGCGGGCCGGGGCGGCGGGCGCGGCTCCTCCCGGAGCTCCTCCCCCGGTGCGCCTCCCCGCGCCCCTCCCCTGCGCGCCTCCCGGGCGGCTCCTCTGCGCGTCCTCCTCCCCGCCTGGCCACCGCCTCCCCGGCCAGCCGCACCTACTCGGCACTGGGCGCGGCCGGGAGACCCCCCACCCCACCCCCGGGGGCGCGCAGAGCAGGGGACCGAGGCCGCGGGCGGGGATGCCTGGCGCTCCGCACGGGTCTGCGCGCGCCGCCGGGCTGGCCGCTCCTGCACCCGCTGCTGCTGGGCCCTCGGGGTTGCGCGGGAGCACCTGGTGGCCTCCGGGCCCTGCGAGCAGCGCGGGTCGGCCCTGCGCGGAGATGCTGGACCTCTGGCGAACCCTCGGGAGGCCCCGAGCGCCTGCGAGCCCACCCCGGGCACAGCACTCCAGGAACTGCCTCGGAGGGTGACGGGCGTGCCCCCGACTCCCCCCTGAAGCTTTCTTTCATTTCATGGGCAGAGAGGAGGGGTCTCCGCGGCCCGGGAAGGCCGGGCCTTTCTCCGGAGCCTCCCGGCTCGGTTTCTGCCCGCAGTGCTTTGGGTGCGCGCTAGAGGGACAGGAGAAGGCGCCCGCCGGCCCCCAGCCCACGCCCCCGCGAGCCCCAGACCAGACTGTCCAGGATGCGACAGGCGTGGGTCAGACTGGGGGCGGGGGCTGCGGAACCTGCTGTCTGCTGACCGGCGCCAGGTGTCAGGGACACGGATTGTCCAGCCCTGAAGACGCCCTGGGGTGCAGCACCCAGCGGCCGCGGCCGAACGTGGAGGGCTCTGGGAAGAGGTAGGGTGCTGGGCCCAGGAGTGGAGAGCTGAGGGGGGGTCCCCGCGCTGAACAGGTGGTTAGTGAGAAGCATCGCTACGACTCCTTGCCCGCTGCCGGCCCTGCGGCAGCTGCTCAGAGCCCACCTGCGAGGCTCGCCCTGCCCTGAAGTCCAGCGGATAGGCCCCACCCTCATGCTTAGATGTTCTGGGTCCCAGGACGCAGGTGGCAGGACCTTTTCTCTGCTCCTGATTCCTCCCCCGCTCAGCATCTGCTTCTGTAATCCCGCGTTGGGGCGATTTTTCCAGGCAGAATAGAGTTTATGTAAGAGAGCCTGAGAGTTATTTTTCAGTATTTTGATTATAGGATTGGGCTCTCTATGGTCCACTCGTCCTGGACAGAGGTCTGGGGAGGAGTTGCAGATCTGATCAACGGCACAGCTATTGATCATCTGTACAGCTATTGACACATCTATGGTCATGGAATCTCACTCTCTTCCCGGCTTCCGTGGCGAGCCCCTCTCTGTTCTGTAGCTGAGACGCTGGAATGAGAGGGGACCAGAGGAGAGTCAGACCCAGGAGGCACTGCTGGCCTGACCCCTACAGTGTGGAAACTGCCCCAGGAATAGTGTCATCTCTCCCAACCCACGAGCAAACCTTAAATAATCCAGAGTAGCGACTGTATGCCTCCTCAGGGCGCCTCCCATGGGTCACAAGTGAAAACTGCATGAATGGGGGACATCGCACAAGAACAGGTGAGAAGCCAATATGACAGGTGGCCGAGTCGGAGGAAACAAGGTTGGGGGAACACGCTTTCAGAACGGGGTTGAGAAGCATTGATCTGGAGATAAAAATAAATCACCACCCAGCAATAAAACCTTCCTTTTCTGAATTTTTTAAATGTTTATTGAGATTCTGTGGTTTACAATACTGATAATAATAGATTCTCGTGCACAAAATTCCAGCGCCGCACCCATCACCAGTGTACCTTCTCCCTCTCCAAAAGACCCCAAGACCCTCCCCTACAAGCCCCCTGACTCCCAATCAATCGTGTGGATCAGTTCTCCCATTATGTTGCTGTAGGCCTTTGTTGCTACCATATATATATATGTATATTTATACATATATGTATATATGTGTGTCTGTGTGTATAATTAAATTACCTGTGATATATGCAATTCCCACCACCAATGACCAGTGTACCCAATTTCCCTCCTTCCACCCAACCCCACCCCCAGTCAGCCCCTATGGCAAACACTTTTCTTCTCTCTCTCTCTCTCTCTCTCTCTCTCTCTCTCTCTCTCTCTCTCTCTCTCTCTCTCTCTCTCCCCTTTTGGTCATTATGATTTGCAGTACAAGTACTGCAAGGTTATCATATATACCTCTTTGCTTACTTTAGCACTCGACTCTTGTCCAGAGCAACCATTTCCAACTACCATTGTCATGCTGGTCTCTTCTGTATCCTAATTGTCTTCTTCCCCTTTCTCCCCATATGTGACAAGCTTCCAGCCATGGGCCAGTCCTCCTGGCATTCATTTCAGTTGTCTATGGGTAATAGTCTCATATGTGTTTTTATGTCTCCAAAATGAGTGCAGTTTTTCTGTGTCTGTCCCTCTCCTTCTGACTCATTTCACTTGGCTTGATACTTTCTATGTTCATCCGTTTAAAAGCAAATTTCATGACTTCATTTTTTACTAACAGCTGCATAGTATGCCATTGTGTAGATATACCATAGTTTCTTTATCCGGTCATCTGTTCTCAGGCATTTGGGTTGTTTCCAGATTCCTCCACTGTGTAAACTCACACAAGTAGGGGGCACGGCACCCACACGGCGGCGGCTCTATCTCTCCCGCCACCCGCGTTCGGTAGTCTCACCCTTCTACCACCCCGGAGAGTTCAATGGCGATGGTCAGGCGGAGGAAGGAACGAGGGCCAGGCTGGTTGGTATTAGTCGTAGTTTATTCTGATTCTCTCCTCTCCTCCTCAGTCTCTCTATCTCTCTGCCCTTGCCCCATCTACTGTCTCCTATATCTCCCCCAGGAGGAATTGGGGAAAACAATTACATAGGTGTGGTCACAATCATTAGGGGTGGAGATCAACAGGGGTAGAAATCTTAGCCTCAGGGAAGACCGCTCCTAGGACAGATCCTTCCTTAGCAGGAGGACCCACCCTAGAGCAGAATCCCATGGGCGTGCCTCTCCTCTCCTTGTCCGACAAGCATATAAAAATATAATATGAATCATTTTGTATGGATACAGTAAGAAATATCTTAAACTTATAGAATTGCTCTCCTAGGGCCATCTCGATCTCAGACTACGGTGCTCAGGCCAGATAGTCTTTCCCACCCCTAGCAGGATCCTAGTCTTGTCGTTACCTTGGATCATGACAGCATTTGTCCATGATCAAACTCTTATAGTTAAGAATCGTGGCACTTTGGCCTGGCCCATTTCGCTGCCAGGGTAGCTCACTGCTTGCCCTGGGTCCATTCAGTCCCTCGTCGGGACCCTGCTTTTGGGGTGTTAGGAACTAAGGGCAACTGAGGCTTAAGTCGAGAAAGATGCCCGGGAGTGAATAATATTCAAGGCCAATCAAATCCTAAGTTACAAAGCATAATGTTAACGTTCTTTCTGTATCTATACAAAAAGGATATTACTTTAAGGTAAACTATTCATAAGGCATAAGGAGAGGAAAAGGGCAATATTTCACTCATACATATAAAATCATAGATTTCTGGGAAACTGATCTTACAAATTAACAAAGTCTGATTAAGGGGAAAGCTGATTAACTGGGTGGGAAGGAGAGCATAGGAAAGACTGTTTACATGTAAACACAATGGAAGTGGAAGTGCCTCTGGAGCACTGTGGTGGGTGTAACCAGATAAAACCTAAGCTTCTTGAAGGACAAAGCAATGTTACCCAACACTCCACTCTATCTTTAAGTCCGACATATAAAAGGGATCATACTCCATCTGTCCCATTAAGTCTGACTGATTTCACTCAGCATGATATCCTCTAGTTCCATCCATGTCCAAAATAATACTGAGTTTGTGGCCAGGGGAAATGGGTTAGGAGGACCGGTCAATGGTTGGAACTAAGTACAAGTGTGTGGGGGAAGGGGACTGTGGGTACATAGGATAGAGAAGAGACCAATCTGACAATAATAGCTGGAAATGATCACACTGGACAAGACCTGAAGGTTAAAAGTGGGTAAAAGTATATTCTTGATAACCTTTCAGTCATTATTGCAAACCACAATGCCAAAAAGGAGAGAGACAGAGAGAGAGAAGAAAAACTCCTGCTATAGAGGTAGGCAGGTGGTGGTGGTGGGTGTCAGGAGGGCACCTGGGGACACTGGTGATGGGAAATATACACTGGTGGAGGAATGGGTGTTGGAATACTGTATGACTGAAATACAATCATGAATAGCTTTGTAAGGGTTTATCTCATGGTGATTGAATAAAAATGTTTTTAAAATTCATGATTCTGTTATTTCTTAGAGTTGCATAATATTACATTGTGTGTACATGTATATAAGGGCTGGAGCGATAGCACAGCGGTTGGGCGGTTGCCTTGCACACAGCCAACATGGCCGACCCGATTTCGATTCCTCCGCCCCTCTCGGAGAGCCTGGCAAGCTACCTGTGATGTATTCAATATGCCAAACACAGTAACAACAAAGTCTCCAATGGAGACGTTACTGGGCCTGCTCGAGCAAATCGATGAACAACGGGAGGACAGTGACAGTGACAGTACATGTATATATATATGTATACTTTTGCTACATATATATATATACATATACATATACTACAAGACGGTCAGACTTCTTCGTCAAGACCCTAAATGATCGGTTTGAGGCTCTGCATGTTGCTAGAACGAACAGATACCATTGGGCTACGCTAGCACTCAACCGGGATGAATGGAGACGTTACTGGCACCCGCTCGAGTAAATCGATGAATAACAGGGATTAAGTGATTAAGTGATATATATAATCAAATATATATATAATCAAATTACCTGTGAGATATATATTTCCTGAAATTTGTACCTTTATGCTCATTGCAGCACTGTTCACAAGAGCCAGAATCTGGAAACAACCCGAATGCCTGAGAACAGAGGGCTGGTTCAAGAAACTTCGTTACATCTACACAATGGAATAGTATGCTAGGAGAGATGAAGTCATGAAATTTGCTTATAAGTGGATAGACACGGAGAGTATCATGCTAAGTGAAATGAGTCAGAAAGAGAGCGACAGAAAAGAAGAACTGCACTCATTTGTGGAGTATAAAATAACATAACATGAGACTGACACCCAAGGACAGTAGACACAAGGGCCATAAGATTGTTCCACAGATGGAAGCCTGCCTCTTGGATGGGGGGGCGGGGAAAGAAGGCAGCTGGAATAGAGAAGGGATCACTAAGAAAATGATGGTTGGAGGGATCGTTCAGGAAGGGAGAGGTGTGCTGAAAGTAGGTAAAGGACCAAACATGATAACGTCTCAGTATCTGTATTGCAAACCATAATGCCCAAAAGTAGAGAGTATGGGGGAAATTTCCAGTGAGGCAGAGGGAGGGTGGGGAAGGGGGGTATACTGGGGAGATTGGTGGTGCACTGGTGGATGGATGGATGTTTGAACATTGTGTGATTGTAACTCAGACATGAAAACTCTATCTCATGGTGATTCAATTAAAAAAAAAATAGAAAGAGAAAGACATTTCTCACCACCAATGACCAGTGTACTCAATTTCCCTCCTTCCATCCCACCTCCATTCCCAGTTGGCTCTCTTATATACTTTTCTTCTCTCTCTCTCTCTCTCTCTCTTTTCTTTTGTCATTATGATATATACATGTATATATACATATATATATAGAGAGAGAGTTGTTTTCGTTTTGGAACTACACTTAGCTGTGCTCAGGGCTTATTTCCAGCTCTGTTTGCACGAATCATTCCCGGAAGTGCTTGGGGATCATATGGGATAGCAGGGATCAAATCCAGATTATTTCCACGCGAGACAAATGCCCTACCCACTGTACTATCACTCCTACCCTACCAACAATTTCTTGATCCATTCATTTGTAGTTGGGTGTTGGGTTGTTTCCATATCTTAGCTATTGTACAAAGTGTGGTGATGAACATAAGTGTGCAGATATACTTTCAAATTAATGTGTTTAGAGGAGAGTTAAGAAAAATGGTATTAATGGGTCATATAGGACTTCTATTCTTAAATTTTTTATAGATCTCCATATTACTTTCCAGAGAGGCTGAACCAAATTACATTCACACCAACACTCGATAAGGGCTCCTTTCTCACTACAACCTGGTCAACACTGTCTGTTTCTAGACTTGTGGATATGTGTCATTTTCAAAGTTCTGAAATGATATCTCATTATTGTTTTGATTTGCATTTTCCTGGTCATAAGTTACAATGAGAAATTTTTGATATCCCAGATGGCCATACATATGTCTTCTTTGGGAAGGTGTCTGACAACCCATCCTTTTAAAGTTACAGGACTGGGGATGGAGCAATAGCATGGCGGGTAGAGCATTTGTCTTGCACGCAGCTGATTCAGGTTTGATCCCCAGCATCCCATATGGTCACCTGAGCACTGCAAGGAGTAATTCCTGAGTGCAAAGCCAGGAGTAACCCCTGTGCATCGCAGGATGTGACCCAAAAAGCAAAAAGGAATAATAATAAAAATAAAGTTACAGAACTATTATTATTGTACTGACATTTGGCTCCAAAAAAACCAATTTCCCAGTTTCTCATGTTCATATTATAAAGTTGTATATCACATTTCAAGAAAGCAGAATAAGATCAAGAAGTTGGGAAAGAAAAGTACAAGTCAAATGACTCCCAGTCTAGAATTGCAAGCAATAGAATTTTGAGGATATAAGAAAAATCGGGGATTGGCTGTCTGGCTTGGTTTGGAATGAAAGCTGAAATTCAGCCAATATATAAGGACTCTGTAACCCTGATAAAGCAGCAAAGAGCCACGTGTGGTAATATAGATCAATGATCTTCAACCACCAGACCATGACTAGTGCTGGTCCCCAGGTTTAGAAAAAGTGAAAACCAATACTCTATGGTCTTGGCTTACGCAGGTCCCTGGATTGATGCAATTTTGCAGGTGTTGAAGAATAGATTGAATAAACTCTGACCTAAACTAATGTACCCACTGAAAACAAGGCTTTGGAAAATCAAGTGTCCATTTCCCAGAAAAACTAACATGAAAAGCAGAGGATTTCAAAGAACAGATGCAAGAAATGAGTTTGAAACTTGTCCTAAATAAAACAATGAATGAAACAGTGTCCTTAATTTTCAGTTCAAGCCTTTAAACATTTATATTCTTCCCATGATGATACAAATAGAATTTAGTAATATAAAAGGTTAAAACTACTGAAACAAAAAACTACAGGCAAACTAAAAACTTAAGTGAAGTATAACCTTTACCAGACTTCACATATGTAAGGGTCATCATGAAGGAATGGGTAGAAAGAATAGGGATGGGATTGAATGAGAGGTGTTGTATGATTCCTAGTAACTTAAGGGAAGAATCCGAAGAATCAAGAAGGCAGTGTTAAAGTGAATGTTCACATTTAATAAGGTCACTCCTTGTACCCAGGTCTCCTGAGAAAGCTTTAGGCTCTCAGAGAATCACTGATGAGCTGAACATAAAATGTCACTGTCACTGTCCTCCCATTGTTCATTGATTTTCTTGAGCCAGCCCAGTAACGTCTCCATTGTGAGACCTTGTTGTTACTGTTTTTGGCATATCGAATACATCACGGGTAGCCGGACATAAAATGAAAAATTATAAAGCTTTCAGAATATAATAGAGAAGAAAACGTACTAACCTTCACCCTGGTGATTTTTTTCCAAATAAAACACCAAAAGCACAGTAAGTCGGACTTCGTTAACGTTAAGCTTTTCTGCTAATTGTTAAAAGAATAAGTAAACAAGCCACAATTTTTTTAAATTTATTTTTTATTTTTAGTGAAACACCATGAGGTACAGTTGTAGATTTACAATTTTTTGTGCTTGGGTTTCGATTATACAATGATCAAATACCCATCCCTCCACCAGTGCCCATTTTCCACCACCCTGGATAATATCCCCCCCACCCCCATCCCCCCCATCCCACCCTGCCTCTATGGCAGGGCAATCCCTTGTGTTCTCTCTCTCCTTTTGAGTGTTGTGGTCTGCAAAAGAGGCTTTGAGTGACAAGTCACAATTTTTTGGAGAAAAATTCAAAATAGGGATGGGAGATAAAGTAGAAGAGTTAAGGTGCTTGCCTTAGATATAGCAGACCCGGGTTCAATTTATAGGATCGCCTATAGTCTCCTAAGCATGATCTAGAATGATACTAAGTACAGAGATATGAGTTAATTCTGAGAACTGCCAGGTGTGGTCAGCCCAAAAATGCAAAGTACATATCACACTAAAGATTTTTATCAAAAATATTCAAAGAAATCTTTTAAAAATCAATAATAAAAACAGAATCCAATTTTAAAAAATAGTTTCAGTGTGATTGTTTTTTTTACCTTTCTGCATTGATTGAGGCTTGCAATAGCACTGCACTGTTTTCCTGTTGTTCATTGATCTGCTCGAGCAGGCACCAGTAATATCTACATTGTGAGACTCCTTACTGTTTTTGGCATATCGAATACACCACGGAGAGATTGCCAGGCTCTGCTGTGGGGGCGGAATGTTCTCAATAGCTTGCCGGGCTCTCCGAGAGGGAAGGAGGAATTGAACCCAGGTCAGCCGTGTGCAAGGCAAATGCCCTACTGGCTGTGCTATCGCGTCAGCCCTGGCAAATACTATAAAAAATTAAAATATATTTTGCAGCATCAATAAAAACTATAAAACACAGAAATAAACCTGGTAAGAGATAAGAGCTGTGCAAGACCAACTGCAATCATAAAATTTTTCTGAAGGACACAGGAATTGGGATCAACCAAATTGATTATTTTTCTTTCTCCAAATCAATTTATGAACCTATTACATTTATTGAGGCTTGCAATGAAATGGTTAATGATGGCTTCTTGTGGTCATAACTCCAACACCATATCCATTACCCGTGTACCTACCTTCCTCCCTCAAAGACCACAGCATCCCTCCCTTTCAATCCCTGGCCCCTGCCACCAACTCAATTGTGTGGATCACATCTGATGGGTTGCCTTTGGTCCTTTTTTACTACCTCTTTGTGTGACTTTGACTTCCACATATTAGAGAGAAAGTGATTTCACTCAGCATGTTATCCTCTAGTTCCATCCATGTTGCAGTCAAATACAGTCAAAGGAGCTAAGAGACACTTCACAAAGAAGTGATAATTAAAATTAGATCTTTAAAATGAAAATAAAATAAATAAAAATGAAAATAAAATAATGAAATGAAATAAAGATCTTTGAAAATTAAAATGAGATCTTCTTGGCTCCTTAAATACAGTCAAAGAAGCTAAGAGACACTTCACCAAAGAGGTGAAAATGCCAAATAAGCATGTGTAAAGATTAATAATGGCACCATATACCAATACCAAACTGCAAACTTAACAGATTGAGGTACTGCTATATATTTACTAGAATGGTTAAAATCTAAAACACTGACAATGCCAAATATTAGCAAGAACATGCAGAAACAGGGACTCGTGAGCTTATTGGCCATTAATATATCTTCATTTTTGGTTTTTGCTTTTTAGATGTTTTGTTTGGTTGGAGGACCACACCAAGCAATACTCAAAACTTGCTCCTGGCTTTGTGTTCAGGGATCACTCGTGGAGCACTCCGGGGAGCATCTGAGCTGCAAGGGAGTGAGCCTGGGTCAGACACATACAATGCAAGCACCCTACCCACTGTCTTATGGCTCTAGCCTCTCTTTTGCCTTGCTTTATTTTGTTTTGGAATCACACCTTGTGGTGTTCAAGACTTACTCCTGGCTCTGAGCTCAGGGACCACTCCTGGCAGTGCTTTAGGAACCATATATGCTGTCAGAGATCAAGTTGAGGTCACCTGTGTGCAAGGCAAGTGTCCTACCCACTGTATTAACTCTCTGAACCCTAGTATCTCTTCTTCAGAAAAAGTGTGTATTCAAGTCACATTTCAAACTTTCAATAATTTTTTTGGTTCTTGCCATTGATATTAAGAGTTCTTGGCAAATTCTGTTCCACAGAAATTTTGAAATGATTGCATTTAGTTTGCTCTTCTTTTATAAAATACTTAATTCTATAGTATTTCTAATCCACATAATTTAGAATGCATTCCTTTTTTACTCTATTGACAGTGGCATTAAATGCACAAACTTTTAAATTTTCATTAAAGTTGCCTATTTCCTTTCTAAGCCATTCATTGTTAGTAGTGAGCTGTTTAATTTCCAGGTGTTTGATTTGATTTTCTGTTTGTGTGTGTGATTCACTTCTATTTTCAGGGCATCATGATCTGAGAAGATCGTTGAAATAGTTTCTAGCTTCTTAATTTTATGTAAAAGTTATGTTTTGTGGCCCAGCATGTGGTCTATCTTGGAGAATGTTCCATGAACACTTGAGAAGAATGTGTATTAAGCTTTTTGAGGATGAAGTGTCCCGTATATATATGTACTAAGCCTCTCTCTTCCATTTCTTCCCTCAGATAAAGTCCTTGTTGAGCTTGAGTCTGGTTGATCTATTGGAAGGTGATAAAGTGGTGTTAAAATCTCCAACTAGTATTGTGTTGCTATCGATGCCTTTCTTCAAGTCAATGAGTAGTTGTTTTAGGTATTTCGTCAGTCCCTCTTTAGGTGCATATGCATTTAGGAGTGTGAGTTACTCTTGATGTTCAGATCCCTTGATCAATAAGAAATGACCTTCACTGTCTCTTGTGACTGTCTTCAGCCTAAAATCAATGTGATCTGATACCACTATGGCTACCCAAGCTTTTTTGAGGGAGTAGTTTGCCTGTAGAATTGTTTTCCAGCCTTTAACTTTCAGTTTGTGTTTGCTCTGACTGTTGAGATGTGTTTCTTGTAGGCAGCACAATGTTGGGTTCAATTTTCTGATTCATCTGCCACTCTGTATCTTTAAATTGGTGTATTTAGCCCCTGATGTTGAGCGAGATCATTGTTATGGGGTTTTGAGCCATCTTTCTGCTGAAGTTTGATGTATTTGAGGGGCTTATCTTACCTTAAAACAGCTTGTTTCGTTGTTCTTGTAACCATGGTTTTGAGTCTATGAAGTTCCAGAGTTGTTGTTTGTCTGTAAAAATGTGTGTTGTTTCTTCTGATATGATATGAATGTGAGTCTGAGCCAAACTGGGTAAATTATACTTTGTGATGCGTTTATTTTATTGAGTTTTTTCACTATATCTCACCATTGTCTTTGGACCCTGAGTTTTCATCATATAAGTCATCTGTGAATCTTTTTTTTTTAATGTAGGAGTACTGCTACTTATTCAGCCACGGATTAGCTGATTTAATTGTGCATGAACTCCACCTTACTTTTTTTTTTCATTTTTTTTATAATTTTATTTATTGAATCACCGTGAGAGCAGTTACAAAGCTTTTGGGTCTAAGTCTTGGTCATACAATGAAACACCCATACCTTCACCAGTGCCCATTCTCCACACCCAATAACCCCAGTATACCCCTTGTCCCACACCCTCCCCCTACCTGTGGGGCATATAATTTCCACATTACTCTCTCTCTCTACTTTGATCACATTCAATATTTTGACACCAGACCCGCCAGTATTATTTGAGATTTGACCCAACACTCAGATCTGCCGAAAAGGCAACAGTAGACAATTTGTTTTCTATTGCTGGTTACATATGATGTCGCGTGGCTGCAGTAGTGGCTGCGCGATTTTAAAATTACGAAGTTTTAACACTTAAATCTGGAGGGATTTCTGCCAAAACCTGCTGGGTTCTGAGATTTGCTCCTGAGTCTCTGGGATCATGGCCAATAAGCAGCTTGATCAGGAGCCAGAAAGGCCATTCGTGGGTGATGACTTGTGGTCTCTTTGGGGTGGGAAGAACAGGATCGGCTCCACTCCCGTCCCGTGAGGCCCAACATGTCTCGTCACTGCAGGCACAAACCTGACTATCCAATGGCCTCTGGATGATGATGGTCACCGAGCCGCCAAGGGCAAGCAGGCGGAGGGACAACACCCTTCCCCGCCCCCCCCGGGGTGGCCTGGCAACAGTAACCTACTGTGTGATCCAGACGCACTTCTGCCAAAAATTGCTGGGTTTAGAGATTTGTTTTTGAGTCTTTGGGATCATGGCCATTAAGCAGCTTGATCAGGAGCCAGAAAGGCCGTTCATGGGCAGTTGGGGTCTTGTTGGGGTGGGGAGGAAAGGACCGGCTCCACCCCCATCCCATGAAGCCCAAAATGTTTCGTCACTGTGGGCCCAAACCTGACTGTCCAATGGCCTCTGGAGCATGATGGCCACTGAGCCACCAAGGGGGAGCAGGCGGAGTGACAACACCCTTTCCCCCCTGGGGTGGCCCAGTGACAGTAACCTACTATGGGTTCCGGGCACATTTCTGCCAAAGCCACTGGGTTTCGACCTTTGTTTCTGATTCTCTGGGATCATAGCAGCTTGATCAGGAATCAGAAAGGCCATTTGTGGGCCATGACTTGGGGTCTCGTTGGGGTGGGGAGGACAGGACTGGCTCCACCCCCATCCCTTGAGGCCCTGCGTGTCTTGTCACTGCGGGCCCAAACCTGACTGTCCAGTGGCCTCTGGAGAATGGCTGCCACCGGGCCGCCAGGGGGAGCAGGCCAAGGCACAAAACCTATTCCCACCTGGGTTGGCCCAGCACCGGTAACCTACTGCAGAGACCGGATGCATTTCTGCCAAAAGCCGCTGGGTTTCGAGATTTGTTTCTGAGTCTCTGGGATCATGGCCATTAAGCAGTTCAATCAGGAACCAGAGAGGCCATGCCTCCAATTATATAGCTGAGCTTGAAGTGGTTTGCCACTTACCTAACTTTTGGCCGTTTACTTTCTTGGTAAACTTTGCCCCGAGTTTTTAGGGTCTGGCCAAAGGCACAGCAGCAATTTTGGGGTATCTGGAAGTCTGAAGGTGCCATCAGTCTGCTGATGCACTCGCCTCACAGGTATAGGTTGACCTGCTGGCGGCACCATACTCCCCTCATCTGTGAATCTTAAGGATGCTCCTTTATAAGCAGTTTCTTTCTTTGATCTTGCAGCTTTCAGAATTTTACCTCTATCTTTGGTTTTCATCATCCTGATAGGGATGTGTCTTGGAGTATTTTTATCTGGATTTTTTTTACTAGTACCCAGCCTTCTGAATCTGCTCGCGTGTGCTCTTCAGCTCTGGGAATGTATCAGCAATGATGCCTTCGACAATTTCTTCATTAGGGTTTTCTTTCTGTCCCTCTGGGACTCCAATGTTTCTTATGTTATTCCTCTTGGCTACATCCCAAATTTCTCTTAACATCTGCTGGTTTATTTTGAGGCTCTTTTCCATTTTCTGCTGTTGTCTGGAGATTCTCTGAAACTCACCTTAGAGCTCACTGATTCTGTCCTTAGCAGCTGTTACTTTACTGCTGAGACCTTCCACTGAGTTTTTAAATTCACTACCAGGCTTTTTAGATTTTTCATTTCTGTTTGTAATTTTGTTTGTGTTTTCCTCATTTATGCTCTCAAATCCTCTTGTATTTTACTTGTGGTTCATTCCGTTGTTTCACTTAGCTCCCTAAGCATTCTCATTAGTTCCCTTCTAAATTCCAGGATATACAAGACATTTATAGAATTGTACAAGAAAAAATCCTCCAATCCCATCAAAAATTGGGGAGAAGAAATAAACAGAAGCTTCCTCAAAAAAGAAATACAAATGGCCTTTGGTACTTAGAAAAATGCTCTACATCACTAATCAGCATAAAGTCTCAAATCAATACAACAATGAGATATCATGTCACATCACAGAGACTGGCACACATCAAACAGAACAAGAACAACCAATGGTACTCTCTTTCATTGTTGGTGGGAATGCCGACGGGTATAGCCTTTTTGGAAAACAGTATGAGCATTTTTTAAAATATGACCCAGCAATGCCACTTCTGGAAATATATTCCTAGAGTGCAAAAAAGCACAGTAGAAATGACATCTATATCTGTACGTTCATTGCAGCACTGTTTACAATAGCCAGAATCTGGAAACAACCTGAGTGACTGAGAACAAATGACTGGTTAAAGAAACATTGGTACATCTACACAATGAAATAATATGCAGCTGTTAGGAAAGATGAAGTCATGAAATTGGCTTAGAAGTAGATGATCATAGAGAATGTGAAGTGAAATGAGTCAGAAAGAGGGACAGACATAGAATGACTGAACTCATTTATTGAATCACTTGTATCACTTGTCATCCCATTATTAATTGATTTGCTCAAGCAGGCAACAGTAACGTCTCCATTCATCCCTGTCGCGTGCTAGTGTAGCCCAATGACATCTGCTCGCTCCAGGAACACGAAGAGCCTCAAACCGTTTGTTCAGGGTTTTGACAAAGAAGTCTGACCATCTCGTAGGTGGTGGCGATGCATCCTGTTGACATCCTGAGGAATCCAGTCGGTAATATCTCTAGTCCAGTGGTCATCTCTAAATCGCATTACATGTCCAGCCCATCTGATTTTCGACACCTTGGCAACAAGACAGCGTCCCTGATTCTCTATCATCAACGGAGGTTGGAACTCTGGATTCCTTCTCTCACATGAGTGAACCGTGGTACTCCAAGCATAGCTATTTCGATTCCTCTTTGGGTGATCCAAATAGAATTCTCATTCTGTTTTCATAGGGCCCAGATCTCTGAGGCATATGTTAGTGCTGGAAGAATGGTGGAGTTGGAGTTGAGAAGATGTGCCCAGAGCTGGAGGTTCTTTGTCCTCTCTACAACTTCTTCAACGCTCTTGAAGGAGCTCCATGCCACTCTCATCCCCTGTGTAGTTCTGGTGCCAAGTTGTTCCTCATGTTGAGTTCTCCACCGAGGCACACATAGCTGCTGCATTCAAAGATGTTTGTTCTGTTGAGAACAAATGGAATGTCAGGGACTAGTTTGTTTTTTATGGACATTGTCTTGGTGATATTCAGTCTGACCTTTCCACACTCATGGTTGAAGTCGGCCAGTATTTGTACCGCCTGGCTAATGTTTGGTGTTATGAGAATGATGTCATCAGCAAAACGGAGGTGGTGTAGTTGCCGACCGTCTATCTTCACTCCCATTTCTTCCCATTCCAGTCGTCGCATGACGTTCTCGATGGTGGCATTAAAGAGTTTCGGTGAAATGGTATCACCCTGCCAAACCCCCTCTCATTATGTCTATGATCACTTCCTTGTAGAATGGTGAGATCCTGGTGGTGAATCCGTAATATAGCTCTTGGAGGATTCTTATGTACTAAGTTTGAATGCCCTATTTGTCTAGGGCTTTAATGACCGCTTCAGTCTCAACAGAATCAAAGGCCTTCTTTAAGTTAATGAATGTTAGACAGAGTGGCACTCTCATAAAACCTCAATGAGCTTGGTCACTGTGTGGATATGGTCAATCATGCTGAGTCCTTTTCGGAACCCGGCTTGCTTGCATGGTTGTCCTCCATCTAGTGTTCTGCCTATTCTATTCAGGATGACTCAACTGAACAGCTTGTAGATGATGGACAACAGGCAGATTGGGCGATAGTTGCCAATGTCGTGGATGTTTCCCTTCTTGTACAGTAGAATGATCCTGCTGATTTTCCATTGGGACAGAACCTTGCATTCAGATAGATAGCATGTGAAGAGCCAAGCCAGTGTATTGACGATAACTGGTAGCATATTCTTCAGGTGTTCAGATCTGTCCAGGTCTGGAATGGGTGCTGTACACTTCTTTACCAACCAAATGGCATGTCAGATTTCAGTGGGAGAGCGTTGGGGACAACATATACAAACTGCGGAATTTGGTATGTGGGCTTGTGGAGGTGGCTGTCTAAGACATCTGTGTAGAACTCGTGGATAATCTTCTCCATTGCCCTTCTGGAAGATGTGATCCATCAGGATGTTGGAGGGCAGTCATCTTGATCTTATTATAGTTGGCAAAGGACAGGTGAGCATTACGAATATTTTTCCCGGCTTCTGCCATATTGGCCAACACTGCTGCTCTTCTCTCTTTGAGGTCTTCCTTTATCGCTTCTCTGCACAGTTTTGTGAGCTCAGACATTAGCTTGTGGTTCCCTGAGGCTCATGCCAAACCACTTTGGCGAATGAGCTAAAGAGTTTCCGAATCCAGGCATCTTTTTGTGGCTTTCACACTCTCGGCATTCCTCATGCAGTCACGGAGGTGCTGAACCAGTTGATGGTATGCCTCGTCAATGTTGTCAATGATGGCATCTTCCCACGTTACCACAATAGTGCCAAAGAGCTCCCAGTTGGTAGTCATTCTGAAAGTTCTCTTCTTAAACTTTGTAGTCCTTTCTCCCCACTCTGTGAAGTAGAATTTTGCACAAAGGAGACGCTGGTCTGATCCCGTTTGGAATTTTATAACAATAGTGACATCGGTCAGGCAAAACCGATGATTGAATATGATGTGGTCAATTTCGCTGTGGAATTTTCCACCAGGAGACTCCTATGTCCAACATTTAGATTCGGCCTTCTGGAACTGTGAGTTACCATGGATGATCTTGGTCGACATGATGAACTCAGACAGTCTTTCACCCTGTTCATTCCATTCTAGGCCATGGGTCCTGATCTGGAGTTCTTCGGCTGATCTTGGTCCTATCTTGGCATTAAAATCACCAACAATGATCTTGTAGAAGGTGCGGTCTTCGTCATAGAACTTCTCCAGCTCAATGTAGAACTTCTTAATTTATTCTTCATCGTAGTTGGATCTTGGTGTGTAGACAACGAAGCTAGAAACTGCTGGCAGTGAGCCACATATATTCAAGTGTAATCATCCGATTCGGGTTGTTAGGCATTTGAATGAATCAGTGCTCATGGTCAAGTTTGTGTTGATAAGGACACCAACAGCACTGATGCCTCTATTGTCGCATATTCTGAGGAACAGTTCTTCTCCAGTGTCAAAAATGGCATGATGTGATTGATGCCTTCTCGTCTCGGTCAGACCAATGATGTCATACTTGATCTTCTGTGCTTGCACCATCAGGTCCTCAATGGACTCTTCCAATGACAGTGTATGTGCCTTGAAATTACAGACAGTCATTTTAGTCCTTATTCACTTTGGCAGCCTAGTTCATCCCTGAGAGTTCAACAGCTTCTCCTTGCTCATCCTTCTTAATGCTGCCATATTGGGGGCTCTTTCAGGATCAAGGGGGATGAGACCCATTGCTTTTACTGTTTTTGGCATATCGAATATGCCACGGGTAGCTTGCCAGGCTCTACTGTGTGGGCAGGATACTCTCGGTAGCTTGCCATACTCTCCGAGAAAGATGGAGGCTTTTAGGGCGGCCTCTAATCGCCCTTACAGGTGTTCCCATGGTTCACACCGTGTTTGAGCTTCATCAAATATGGTGCAGAGAATGGGTATTAAGTATCTTATTACGTGTCTGGAAAGCGGCCTGGAGTGTGGTGATGGCTGGGTAGTGGAGGTAGTGGAGGTTGGCCAATGAGGTATTTATCTGGCACCAGCAGGGTGGGTCTTCTGGTTGTGGTCCCTGAGTCACCGGAGATTGTTGGAAGCAGGCAGAGGATCTCTGTTTCCGGGTCCCATTGAGCCTGGAGTCCAAGGTCACAAAGGTCCACTTTTCCTGATTCTGTGGGGCTTCACTCATGTGTGAAGCTCGCCCTAAGCACCGGGAAAGTGGCCTGGAGCATGATGGCGACTGGGTAGTGGAATTTATTTATGGAATATGAATATAAAATATCATAATATCCTAACACCCAAGGACAGTAGAGACAAGGGCCAGAAAGATTTCCTATAGTTGGAAACCTTCCTTATGAGCTTGGGGAGAAGGCAGCTGGGATAAAGAAGGGATCTCTAAGTCAGCGATAGTTGGAGGTACCGCTTAGGATGGGAGATGTGTGCTGAATATAGATAAAGGACCAAACATGATGGCCTTTCATTATCTGTATTGCAAACCATAATACCCATTGTAGGATAGCATTGGTTTGTCCTTTCTGCCTTACCACAGGGAGCTTAACTTTATTGGGTTGCACCCATTCACAGTGCTCCTGAGGCACTCCCATTCCCTGTGTTTATCTGTAAACTCTTTGTTTGTGCTATGCTTCCCCAATAGGTCAATCACCTTTATCTCCTAATCAGACTCTGTTAACTTGTAAATATTGCTTTTCTCTCTCCTTATATCCTTTGCATAATTAATTCAAATCAATGTCCTTTTTGTATAGACACAGAAGACATTTAATGCTATGCTTTTGTAACTTGGGAGTTAATTGACTCCAAATAATATTCACTCCTGGGCATCTGTTTTCTCAACTTAAACCTCAGTTGCCCTTAGTTCCTAGCATCCCAAAAGCAGGGTCCTGACAAGGGACTGGATGGACCCAGGGCAAGCTGTGAGCTACCCTGGCATCGAAATGGGCCAGGTAAAAAAGCCATAATACTTAACTGTAAGTTAAGAGTATGATCATGGACAAATTCTGTGATGGTCCAAAAAGTAACAACTGGAGTAGGACCAGGGCTGGAACAATAGCACAGCGGTAGGGAGTTTGCCTTGCACACAGCCAACATTGCCGACCCAAGTTCGATTCCTACGCCCCTCTCGGAGAGTCCAGCAAGCTACCGAGAGTATCTCGCCCGCACAGCAGAGCCTGGCAAGCTACCCGTGACGTATTCGATATGCCAAGCACAGTAACAACAAAGTCTCCAATGGAGACGCTACTGGGCCCGCTCGAGCAAATCGATGAACAACGGGAGAACCGTGACTGTGACTGTGGATTAGGACCCTGCTAGGGTTAGGAAAGATTAATCTGGCCTGAGCACTGTAATCTGGGATCTATAGTGAGATGTCACCAGGAGAGCCACCCTACAAGCTTAATGTATCTTTTACTGTATCCATACAAAATAACTAATATTGAACTACACTGTCCTCCCATTGTTCATCGATTTGCTCAAGCTTGTCCAGTAACGTCTCCATCGTGAGACTTCTTGTTACTGTGTTTGGCATACTGAATACTCTCGGTAGCTTGCCATGCTTTCCGAGAGGGGCGGAGCAATCGAACCTGGGTCGGCCGGGCTGGCTGCGCACAAGGCAAATGCCCTACCACTGTGCTATCACTCCAGCCCCAACTAATTAATATTAAGAAGTAGAATTAACGGGACTGGAGAGATAGCACAGCGGGTAGGTTGTTTGCCTTGCACGCGGCCAACCCGGGTTCGATTCCCAGCATCCCATATGGTCCCCTGAGCACCGCCAGGAGTAACTCCTGAGTGCAGAGTCAGGAGTAACCCCTGTGCATCGCCAGGTGACCCCCCCTCCCCCCCCCCCGCCAAAAATGAAGAAGTACAATTAAGATGAATGTTTAAATGGTTACGGAAAGGAGAAAAAACCCTAGATGGTATTTTGCCCTTGAGCCATATTTCCTGGCTACAGGAGATCAAGAAGGGCTTTCATATGTTGATTGTGCACCAGACCTAGGTGTGGTTGCTACCCTCAATGCTGGGAGGTTGGGAGACTAGAGAGAGACCAAGGTGGGGCGTCAAAACGCAGAGAGCTAGCAATGCAGACAGGAGGAGACATGAATGAGGGACAGTGTGAGACCGGAATAGCGAGCTTAGTGAGATTGGAACAGGCATGTGGGGAGAATAGAATAAATGGCTACTGATCACCAACCAGCCTGGCCCTCGTTCCCTCCTTTGTCCACCCATGGTATCGGCCGTCCCTGGTGGGCAAGCTGCATTAGACCACTGAACGCAGGCAGCGAGAGACAGACAGCTGTGGGATACTAGTGGCTTAGTGATTTCACAACACATAAGTAGAGAGAAAGTAGGAAATTGTCTACCATAGAGGAGGGGGGAGGGCAGCTCGGGGCGGGGAGGGATACTGGGGACATTGGTGGTGGAAAATGTGCACTGGTGGAGGGATGGGTGTTTGATCATTGTGTGATTGTAACCCAAACATGAAAGCTTGTAACTGTCTCATGGTGATTCAATAAAATTTTAAAAATGCTAATGTTTTGAGATCATAATGTAACCTTTATATAAGTTCCAGACTTTTCCTTTGTAAAAACTGAAAGGTTATTTCTAATAGACCTAATTAAAAACATTCTCCATTGAAAAAAAAGTATCCAAGATCCTCAACTAGTATCTTTATGTATGTGCACTATGCATCATCCATAGGAAACTATCCTTCCTCTTAGCATTCTAATTTCTACAATCAAGGACCAATTCTCTTGTCTTGTTACTCTACCAAAGATTACTGAATACATCTGGTATTTATTCTCTCCCTCTGATTTACGTCACTTAACATAGTACTCTTCAATTCCATCCATGTTGCAGCAAACTGTATGATTCATCCTTTCTTGTGGATTCATAGTGTTATGCACAACCTCTATATCTATCTCTCTGTTGCACTGTAGCACTGTCCTCCTGCTGTTCATCGATTTGCTCGAGCAGGCCCAGTAACATCTCCATTTTTTTTTTTTTGCTTTTTGGGTCACAGCCGGCAATGCACAGAGGTTATTCCTGGCTCAGAAATTACTCCTGGTGGTGCTCGGGGGACCATATGGGATGCTGGGAATCGAACCCGAGTCGGCTGCGTGCAAGGCAAACACCCTACCAGCTGTGCTATCGCTCTAACCCCAACATCTCCATTTTGAGACTTGTTGTTACTGTGTTTGGCATATTGAATACGTCACGGGTAGCTTGCCAGGCTTTGCCATGCGGGCAAGATACTCTCAGTAGCTTGCCGGGCTCTCTGAGAGGGGCAGAGGAATTGAACCCGGCTCACCTGGGCCAGCCGCATACAAGACAAATGCTCTACTGCTGTGCTATCGCTCCAGCCCATCTCTCTGCTCCTGAACATTAAAGTTATTTCCATATCCTTGTTATTTTACTAAGCACTGCAATAAATATAGGTGTTCACGTATCTTTTTAAATATATATATTTTTTTATATTTTGGTAGTTGATGCCAAGAAGTGAAACTGCTGCATCATATGGGAGCCTTATTCTTTTTGGAGAAATCTGCATTGTTTTCCACAGCAGCTGGACCATACAAAATGCCACCAGGTAAAGAGACTTGTTTTCTTTTCTTTTCTTTTTTTATCACATCACCACCTGTGAGTTTAAAATGTGGGTGCATGACACTTGCATTTGGTAGCCAAGAACTGCCCCTCCCTGACACACACACCAGCCTCCTCAGCAGAGGAACAAAGAGTCCAGGGACCACAGACTGATGGTCAAAATGTCCTTTTAATGCGAGCTGTTAGCACACTTAGAGCACATCTGAGAGGGTTCTATGTATAGGACTGCATATAGGTGTGATTGATCGTTTACAGAAACAATTCTCTTGGGGGCGTTAACCTAGGAGACACTCTCTCTCCCAGGCACTATATGCAAGCAATTCATCCAGGGGTGGCAAGCATTATATTGCTTTTCTCTTTCCCTAGCTACAAGTAAATATTAAACAATTAAGTTTAATTCTTATTAATACTTGTGGTTATTTGGATAAACACAGTAAAAGATATAGATTCCAAAACTTGAGGACTTGCTCGGGATGCAAGATGCATGCTGAAAGTAGATTATAGACCGAACACGATGGCCACTCAATACCTCTGTTGCAAACTACAATACCCTGAAGGAAAGAGTGAGCAAAAGGGAATGCCCTGCCACAGAGGCAGGGTGGGGGGGGGATGGGGTGTGGAGGTGGGAGGGCTACTAGGATTATTGATGGTGGAGAATGGGCACTGGTGGAGGGATGGGTACTGAATCATTGTAAAACTGAAACCCAAGCACGAAAGTTTGTAAGTCTACAACTGTACCTCATGGCGTTTCACTAATAAAATTTAAAAAAACCTTAGTCCCAGACTAGGTCCTCAGGCCAGTTTAGTTCTTCCTTACACATGGGGGTCCTATCTTTAAAGTCATAAAGGCTTACATCAAGACATGCTTTTATGCTTCTAGATTGTCTCATTTCAATGCTTTGCCGCCCCACCCCCCCCAGGTCCATCCCAGTCCGGTGGCAGGACCTCCCTTTTGGGGTGTTAATAAGAGTACAGCCTCATATATTAAGGAACCATGTACTCCCTATGGCAACCACAGCTTGAGACGTGTAATTATGATGGATGCCCAGGAGTAGAAATATTTCAAAATCAATTGACTCCCAAATAGTAGAAGCGTGGCATTAATGGCCTTTCTATGCCAAGCAAAGAACATTACTCTATAGTAAAATATGAAAAGGCTATAGGGGAAATAGTAAGGCAAATAATTCACTACAAAGTCCAGAGTTACCAGAAAGTTTTGACTTATAAATAACCAAGGCTGAACTTAGGATATGTAACAATGAGAGGTAAAGCACAAAGGAAAAGTTAAGGATCAACTCAATGGATTAGAGGTGCTCATAAGGGCGCTGTATGTTCCTCTGGTGGGGTGAGAGGAAGGGGCAATTCACTGACAAAGCCTAAAGCCTTCCAACAAGCACCAACACTGTTTTTTCCCCATGTTCTTGGTATTCTCAATGGCATGAGATGATAGCTAGTTATCATTTTAATTTGGATTTCCCTGATAATAATTAACAGACACTTTTTATACACCCATAAACCATCTGTATGTCTTCTTTGGAAAGGGTCTATTCATCTCCTTGGCACATTTATTGATGAAGTTGGTGGATTTGTTTTGTGTTGAGCTTCTAGGTGCTTTATTAGCAGTTGGATACCTTGGATATTTAAGTCATTATCTAATGTATTGTTCTCAAGTGTTTTCTCACATCCAGTAGGGCGCCTTAATATATTAGCCTGTACTCCTATTGTCATGCAAAACTTTAAACTCTGATTTGGTCCTTTTTGCTTATTTTTGCTTTTTTTCTTCTTGTATTTTTCTCTGGAATCAAATTGTTGAGGACACTTTTGATAACCAGATCCTGAAATGTTTTCTCTTTTTCTTCTATGTATTTTATGGATTATGATCTAATCTCTAGGTCTTTAATACACTTTGAATTAACCTATGTGTATGATGTGAGATATGAATCCATTTTTTTCTGCATGTGGTTGTCCAGTTTTCCCACTACCATTTGTTGAAGAGGGTTTTCTTGCTCTACTTCATTCACCAAGCTTCTTATTGTAGATTGATATCCATAGGCTTTAAGATGTATTTCTGTGCTTTCAATTCTAGTCCAGAATCAAGAAAGGTCAGGCCTTATTTTAGTACCATGTTTTCTTTAATTGCCATAAATTTACAGTGTAATTTTGTCAGAAAATGCAATAGCTTCCACCTTCTTTCTCATAATGACTTCTGTCATTCAGAGAAATTTATATTCCATGCAAATTTTGTATTGTTTGTTCTGAGGTCTTAAAGAATGTCTTTGGAATTTTGATGCGAATTGCATTAAATATGTATAATTGTGTCAAATTATACAAATTGTATTGTATTAAGTATGTCTGGGTAGAATTGTCATTTTGAGAATGTTAATTCTTCCAATCCATGAACATGGAATATATTTCCATTTCCTTATGTTCTCATCTATTCCTTTCATAAATGGCATAGTTTTCAAGGTACAGGTGTCTCACATATTTTATGTTGATCCTTAGGTATTTGATGTTTTCAGACACTATTTTAAATGCATTGGTCACTTTTATCTCTTTTCTTGTAGATAATTATTTGCATAAATAATATGGGGGATTTAGGTGTATTGATTTTTTAACCCACTTTTTTGCTATACTAGTCTATTTTTTTTAAAAAAAAATAGTGGAATCTTTAGGGGTTTCTTATGTACATTTTCATGTATGTGAAAATAATGATAGTTTGGCTTGTATCCCTTTGAAATTATTTATTTGTTGAAACAGGTATTTGTAAAATCTTCAGAGTTTTCTACCTATAAGAGCATACCACTTGATATCTGAAAATAGAGGTGATTTCACTTCTTCAAAATTTAGATTTTTGAAGAAATATACATTTTTCTTACCCACTTGCTCTGCCTCTAACTTCTAGTACCCTTTTAAAGAGAAGTGGCAGGAGTGGACGTTGCTTGCCCTGCTCCTGACCTTAGCTCAGTGTTTCATAATCATGTACAATCTCACTGTGTGTTAATCATATAAAATTTTTATTCTGTTGAGTAGTTTTCTCTTGTGTGTAGTTTTATTTAGTATATTTATGTTGCAAAAGTGTTAAACTTCATCAAATGCTTTTTTATATATTTAACATGATCATGCTTTTTTTCTTCCATTTTTATTAATGAAAGAAAAAAGTATCACTGGTTTTTATATGTTAAGCCATGCTTGCTTTCCAGTAAAAAATTCCACGTGTTCTTATTTATAATCTTTTTTATGCTAAGTTTATTTTGCTAATATCTTATTGAATATTGATCACTTGACTTCCCGTTAATCGTTGATTTGCTCGAGCGGGTGCCAGTAACGTCTCCATTTGTCCCTGTCACGTGCTAGTGTAGCTCAATGGCGTCTATTTGTTCTAGGAACACGAAGAGCCTCAAAGTGATCATTCAGGATCTTGATGAAGTCTGACCATCTGGTAGGTGGGCGGCCACGCAGTCTTTTGATATCCTGTGGAATCCAGTCAGTAACAGCTCTCGTCCAGCGGTCATCTCCAAATCTCATTACGTGTCCAGCCCATCTGATTTTTGAAGACTATTAAGTATTTATAAAGAAGATTTTTCCGTTTTACTTTCTTGTAATATCTTTGTCTGACTTTGTTATAATGATCTTCGGATGAAAATTATGAAGTATTTCCTCCTCTTAAATTTTTTGGAAATTTTTAGAAGAATTGGAGTTAGTTCTCAAAATTAGTTCACTCGTAAAGCCTTCTGGTCAAGAGCTTTTCTTTGCCACAAGATATTTTAAATACAAATTCACTCTTCTTACTAATTATAATCGACCCAAACTTTCTAATTTTTCTTGGTTTTGTTTTACAAAGTTTTGCATTTCAAAGAATCTTTCAACCCTTCATAGTCATCTTTTATGGTCCTCTTTATTTACGTAGAATAAGCAAGAATGTTACAATTTTTTATTTTATTGAGAATTCTCATATTTATTCTTCATGCATCTAACTAAACTCTGTCATGTTGAACTTTGCAAATAATCAGTTTTTAGTTTCACTGAATTTTCCCTATGTTCTCCTATTTGCTATTTCATGTGCATCTACTCTAAACTTTACTTCCTTCCTTTCACTAGATTTCATTTTAGCTTAAGATCTTTATTTTGTCTCTCTGGGATATATTCCCAGGAGTGGTATTGCTGGGTCAAATGGGAGCTCAGTGACATCTGCACTTGTTTGTTCATTGCAGCACTCTTTACAATAGCCAGAAACTGGAAGAAACCTGAATGCCCAAGAACAGATGACTGGTTAAAGAAACTTTGGTACATCTACACAATGGAGTACTATGTAGCTGTTAGAAAAGATGAAGTTATGAAATTTACATACAAGTGGTACAATATGGAAAGTATCATGCTAAGCGAAATGAGTCAGAAAGAGAGGGATAGACATAGAAAGATTGCATTCATCTGGGGGATATAAAGTAACAAAATATGAGATTAATACCCAAGAATAGCTGAGATCAGCACCAGGAGCATTACTCCATAACTTAGAGGCCAGCCGGGTATCCTAGAGGAAAGGGCAGTTCAGATAGAGAAGGGAGCACCAAATAAAGGGTGTTTGAAGGATCCTCCCAGGAGGGGAGATGCATGTCGAAAGTAGACTATGGACTGAACATGTTTGCCACTCAATGTCTCTTTTGCAGACCACAACACCCACAAGGAGAGAGAGAACACAGGAGATTGCCCTGCCACAGAGGCGGGGGGGGGGGATGGGGGGATGGGGGTGGGAGGGATATTATCCATGGTGGTGGAAAATGGGGACTGGTGGAGGGATGGGTATCTGATCATTGTATAATCGAAACCCAAGCACAAAAAATTGTAAATCTACAACTGTACCTCATGGTGTTTCACTAATAAAAAAAAAGATCTTTATTTTGTAAAATATGTTTGTAAATTGAAGATCTTTCTTTTGGAAGATTGGGAAGCTATGGCCAATATTCAAAAAAACCCTGCAGTACCAGAGATTGAATCTGGGACTCCATCAAAATCTGGACTTCAGAACTTTGAGCTATCTCCCATGCCTCCCAAGAACTTTATTTTCATTTTGAGCCTATATTGCCATGAATATCTGCTGAAACTGCTTTTTACTGTGTCCCAGATTGTAGGCATGCTCGCATTTTCATTCCTCTGTGTTTTCTAATTTCTCTAGTAATTTCTTCCTTGATTCACTAGTTGTTTAAAAATGTGTGATTCATTCCCACAATTTTGTGAATTTCTTGAATTCCTTTCTAATTTCCTTTTTTTTTTGTATATTCTATAGTCATTTTCTTTCTTTTTATCAATGAGGGAGCTGGATTGATAGCACAGCAGTAGGGAGTTTGCCTTGCGCACAGCCAGCCCGGCTGAGCCGGGTTCGATTCCTCCACCCCTCTCAGAGACCTGGCAAGCTACCAAGAGTTTCAATATGCCAAACACAGTAACTAGAAGTCTCACAATGGAGACGTTACTGGGCCCTTTCAAGCAAATCGATGAACAACGGGAGGACAGTGTTTTGTTTTTATCAATGAGAACTGTGGAAAACGTCATAAAGTAAAACTTAACTCTGATAATATACAAAAAGTCTGTTTCTTTTTAGCTCTAGTCCTATCTCTTTCAAATATTTGGTTCACAAAGTACATTTCAATGAGTTAGGTGTAGCTCAATACAAAACAGTAACTATTTTTAATTTTATTTTTTATATTTTTAACTCATTTTTGTACCAATATAAAATATAGAAGTAATAAGTTTAAAATCACAAAGATAATACTGGGAAAGAAAATTGTGAGAAACTTCCTCTGGAAGTTGAAAAAAACCTACAGAATTTAGAGTTCCAAAATAGCTACACCAAACAGAATCTGTCAATGCAATTACTATCTATGCAGAGAGATTTCTGGTACTTTCTCCTCTGCCATGTCCCTAGATTCTTCCCCACAATTTGTTTTAAAACATTCTAAAGAGGAATTGTAACCTATAACAATATTGATCAAAAGATATAATTAAATCATACTTGTATCTAATTCCATTTTTGTATGTAAAAATTTTAGACATGTTTATTTCTAGAACATACTTTTGCCTTGAGTTAAACTTTAAAAAGCTCCTTGGAGACCAGCCACACATGCTAGGGGAAAAGGCAGCTCAGATAGAGAAGGGAGCACCAAATAAAGGCTGCTGGGAGGATCCTCCCAGGATGGGAGAAGCATGCTGAAAGTAGACTATAGCCAAACATGATTGCCACTCAATGCCTCTTTTGCAAACCACAGCACCCAAAAGGAGAGAGAGAACTAAAGGGAATGCCCTGCCGCAGAGGCAGGGTGGGATGGGGGTATGGGGGGTGGGAGGGATACTGACCTGTGGTGGTGGAAAATGGGTACTGGTGGAGGGATGGGTATTTGATCATTGTGTAATTGAAATCCAAGCAAAAAAAATTGTAAGTCTACAACTGCACCTCATGGTGTTTCACTAATAATTTTTTTAAAAAAATCATAAAATACAGCAGTAAAAAATCAGGGTCACTAATTAGAAATTCATTATGAATTCCTCAAACTGGTTTTGTCTGCCTTGCTTTTTCTTCTTCTGTTTAACTTAAATCTCATGTTTAGAATCAGCGACTGAACCAATATCTCCATGCAAATAACAATATCATTATTACTATAAACCCAAATGTGGCTGCTATTAGCTTGAAAGTCAAAACTTGAAAGGCAAAAGTTTGTGCCAAAAATATCCTTGATTTGCTTATGTATTAGCAATATTAGAGCATGGAGGAATTCTTCTTCACCCAAACCAGCTTACTCCCAGTTTGTAATTAGAGGTTTATAGGGATGGTAGAAAAAAATAAGTTGAAAATAAAAATCTGGTATGGATGAGGTGAAAGTGCGTTCAGTTTCCAGAGACTTTGGTTTCATTATCTTTTACTCTGTGGTTTAACACATCCCTAAGAAATGGCAGTCCATTCCTGTAAAACTTCAAGATAATATCATCAAACATCCACCTCTAGGGGACTGTATGACAAAGTTCAGGAGTCTCTCAGGAGGGTTTGGTGTTTGCTCTTTTCCTTCCATCCATAGCTAGACAAGGTTAAACATTAAACACACAAGTGAAATGAAAGCACCCTTGAGGTCTTAGACGCAGAGCAAAGACCAGTGAGAATGAGAGTATCTAAGAAATAAGCATATTGAGAACGAGACAGAGTCTCTATTGCTCGCTGGCTTGCTTGTTTGCAATATCACTCAGCCCAACATCTACTAGTAAAATAGAATATGTCACATGTTTCAATTATTTCTATGATTATTGCAAAAAGAATTTAAAAAGGGCTCCTGCATAAGATTGGTAACAAGAGCAGAATATTGGTTACAAAGTTAGAAAAATTTAAATGCCTCACATCACATAAATTCAGAACTGTTCTTTTATCTTCTTGCATAGAAACAGCCTAAGTGGACCACTGAAAGGAAAAACGGTATGTTATTGTATGCTACTCTTTAGAATATCATCATAATTCTATAATGATAAATACAGATGCCATTCCATATCATGAAAAAAAAACTGATTCAATTTATCAATTGACTGATATTACTGCAGCTATCACTGACTGTTCCACTTAGCTGTATTAGAAGGCTTGAATAAAATACTTGGGGAAATCTATTTGTTCTGCAAAGCACCATATCAGACTGCTAGCATCAAAGTGGCTTTTCCTGGGGCTGGAGAGATAGCACAGCGGGTAGGGCATTTGCCTTGCACGTGGCTGACCCTGGTTCGATTCCCAGCATCCCATATGATCCCCTGAGCACCGCCAGGAGTAACTCCTGAGTGTAGAGCCAGGAGTAACCCCTGTGTATCGCCAGGTGTGACCCAAAAAGCAAAAAAAAAGTGGCTTTTCCTATGCTGTTGGGCTCTTGGGAACTGTATGAATGATTTCTACACAAACTCAGAAAATTAAAATTGTACATTAAAGCATACAGGTCCAGGTCCCTCCCCAGATGTTCATACATATCCTTTATCCCTCCTTTCCCATGAATGATCTCATCTGTCCTATTTCTAACACTCTCCCACCCTATGAATGCATGAATGATCTCACCTATCTCGTCCCTGACACTCTCCCATACCTGTCTGGTCCCATGCAGTCTACTCACCTCCCATGAATGAAGGCTGGGTCTCATCCCTGCATCACTCTCTAACCCAGGTATGCTTCCCCGAGTTTCCAGCCATGGCCATGTATACATTGGTGAGATTCTTATGCTCTGTACGTGTCCTCAGGCCGGGCTTCCCAACAGTACCCCAGCTCTCTTTTGTCATCTTGTCCCAACTTTCCTAGTCTCCAGCCACAGTCAGGTTCACTTGGATAAGACTTCTGTGCTCAGCACCTTGTCACTACTTGGGTGTCTGAGCCCTGCCTGAATCTGAGCATTTTGGGGCATCTGTCTGGGCACTCAGTCTACCTGATATTGCACACTGAAGAGAGGGAGAATCTGAGAGGCAGCAAGGAGACAGAGATGGAACTGGGGTCTTCCTTTTATTGCTGCCATGTGCAGTCATCCCATTATCTATTCTGATTGGTTACCTGTTCCAAGGGTGAGATTTAAAGTAAGGGCTAAATTCATCTGGCATTCCACCCTTCTGCTCCTGCTATATCAAGATGACTGGTCATGAATCATTGAGGTAATAAATTAAGATTTTGTGATGAAACATGACAAAAACATTGCAAGTATTCGTGCACTCATGAGGCTCTACACAGCACAAATTTTATCTGAAATCTTGGTTTCATGCAGAGAGAAATTCTCATCTCATTTGTAAATGTTTACAGCTCTGAATTGAATTGTGAATAAGGAATACATAAAGAATCTAGCAAGATACAAACCCCTCAGTACATAATAATACAATCACACTGCTAAACCACTGAATGGTTCCAGCCTTCCAGGAAGCATAAGAACAAGTACCACACTATTTTTATATCAAAGTGTGTTGGCATTCAAAGTAAAAGAATGCTTGAATTAAAATGACTTTTATTCTGCAAATGATTCTCAGCCTGCAGATTTGTTAAAGGATGTTCCTAGCATAATTAAAATAGCTTCCTTAAAACAACATCATCAAAATGGCAATACTCTCAAAAGCATTATACAGATTCAATGCGATCCCTATAAGGATATTCATGAAATTCTTCAAAGAAATAGATCATGCACTCCTGAAATTCATATGGAACAACAAACGCCGACGAATAGCTAAAGCAATTCTTGGGAAAAATACCTGGGGAGGCATTACCCTTCCCAACCTCAAACTCAACTACAAAGCGTTAATAATTAAAACAGCATGGTACCAAAACAAAGCCAGGGCCGCAGACCAATGAAACAGGGTGGAATACTGGTACACACAATCCCAAAAGTATGAACATCTAATCTTTGATAAGGGAGCAAGAAATGTGAAGTGGAACAAGGAAAGCCTCTTCAACAAATGGTGCTGGAATAACTGGACAACCACATGCAAAAAAATGGGCTCAGACCTCGACCTAACACCATGCACAAAAGTCAGATCAAAATGGATTAAAGATCTCAACATCAAAGTGCCCAAGAACAGATGACTGGTTAAAGAAACTTTGGTACATTTACACAATGGAGTTCTATGTTGTTGGAGTACACGGAGCTTAGGTTTATCAGATTGTACCCATCACAGTGCTCCCGAGTCACTCCCATTACTTTGTCTGTCTGTAACCTCTTCTATGCTCTCTTCCCCAACCAATTTGTAAGGTCTCATCCTTCTTAGACACTGAAGCTGTACTGTAAGTCAATATTGCCTTTCTCCTCTCCTTATGTCTTTGAGCAGTTTACTTTAATGCAATGTCCTTTTGTATAGATACAGGAAGACAATTAATTAATATTATGCTTTATAACTTAGGAATTGATTGGCTTTGAATATTATTCACTCCTGGGCATCTGCCTTCTCAACTTAAGCCTCAGTTGCCCTCACTTCCTAGCATTCCAAGGGCAGGGTCCCGACGTGGGACTGGATGGAACCAGGGCAAGCCGGTAAGTTATGTGCTACCCTGGCATCGCGATGGGCCAGGCCAAGGTGCCACGATTCTTAACTATAAGTTAAGAGTTTGATCATAGGCATTATGTCATGATCCAATAGTAACGATGAGACTAGGGCCCTGCTGCTAGGAATAGGAAAGATATCTGGCCTGAGCACTGCAGTCTGAGATCGAGATGGCCCTAGGAGAGCAATTCTATAAGCCCAAAGTATTTCTTACTGTGTCCATACAAAATGATTAATATTATGTATGCTTATATGTTGGTTGGACAAGGAGAGGAGAAACACACGTCCTAGAAGCAGTTTTCTGTGTGTCCTGACTAGCTTGGATGAGACTGCTTTTTGGAGATGTAGATTCCAAGCTCTAGCAGACTGGTCTTTGTTGTGCTAATCTAAGTGCTTGTAGCTTGTGAAAAGGTGAGGCCAGGATTACTGGCCTGCGGATGTAAGGAAACAATGTATGTTTGCCGCCTCAGTGTTCTTTCTGTAACTCCTTTTGATGACATCATTATATTGCGCCCTTTAGAGGTACTATGATCTATATAAGGGAGATTTCAGGGCTCTCTGGGGGGACACGTGCATCAGAGAACCTGGGAAGATGGGGCTGAGGACAGAAGCTGAGAGAACAAAGGCGCACGTGCTCGAGGATTCCTGAGGCCTCCATGACATACATCTCTTCCATGTAATAAACGGCTACTAAGACCAACTAGCTTGGCCTCGTTTCCTTCCTTCACCTGACCATCGCCATCGACCTCCCTGGAGTGGGGAAACGGCAAGACTGCCGGCCGTTTTATTTTTGTGTGTTTACACACTATGTAGCTGTTAGAAAAGATGAAGTTATGAAATTTACATACAAGTGGTACTACATGGAAAGTATCATGTTAAGCGAAATGAGTCAGAAAGAGCGGGATAGACACAGAAAGATTGCATTCATCTGGGGAACATAAAGCAACAAAAAGGGAGAGTAACACACAGGAATGGCTGAGATTAGTACCAGGAATTTTGCTCCATGAATGGAAGGCCAGCCACAGGCTCTAGGTGAAAAGGAAGCTCAGATAGAGAAGAGAGTACCAAATGAAGGGTGTTGTGAGGGTCCTCCCAGGGTGGGAGAAGCATGCTAAAAGTAGTCGATAGACCAAACATGATTGTCACTCAAAGCCTCTCTTGCAAAACACAGTACCCAAAAGAAGAGAGAGAGAACAAGGGGGAATACCCTGCCACAGATGCAGGATGGGACGGGTGGGGGTATGAGGGTGGGGGGGGATGCTGGGACCCATGGAGATGGATGACGGGCACTGGTGGAGGAATGGGCACTTGATCATTGTATAACTGAAACCCAAGCACAAAATTTGTAAGCCTATAATTGTACCTCATGGTTTTTCACTAATAAAAAAAGAAAAAAAAAAGATCTCAACTTCAGGCCAAAATCCATAAGGTACATTGAAGACAAGGTCAGCAAAACTCTCCATGATATTGAGGGCGAATGGTATCTTCAAAGATGACACTCCACTGACCAACCAAGTGGAAACAGAGATAAACAAATGGGATTAACTTAAATTAAGAAGCTTCTGCACCTCAAAAGCTACAATAACCAGAATACAAAGACAATCTACAGAATGGGAAAGGATATTTACTCAATACCCATCTGATAAAGGGTTGATATCAAGTACATACAAAGCACTTGTTGAATTCCACAAGAGGAAAACATCTAACCCCATCAAAAAATGGGGTGATGCCCATTGCCTCTTTTGCAAACCACAGCACCCGTAAGAAAGAGAGAACAAAAGGGAATGCCCTGCCACAGAGACAGGGTGGGATGGGGGGGATGGGGGAGTTGGAGGGATACTGGGATCTGTGGTGGTGGGAAATGGGCACTGGTGGAGGGATGGGTATTTGATCATTGTATAATTGAAACCCAAGCACAAAAATGTGTAAGTCCGTAACTGTACCTCATGATGTCTCACTATTAAAATTTTTTTTTTTAATGGTACTGGAGCGATAGCACAGGGGTAGGGCGTTTGCCTTGCACGCAGCCAACATGGCTGACCCGAGTTCGATTCCTCCACCCCTCTCGGAGAGCCCGGCAAGCTACCGAGAGTATCTCGCCCGCACGACAGAGCCTGGCAAGCTCCCCGTGACGTATTCGATATGCCAAACACAGTAACAACAAAGTCTCCAATGGAGATGTTACTGGGCCCGCTCAAGCAAATCGATGATCAACGGGAGGGCCTTTACTTTTACTAAAAAAAATGGGGTGATGAAATGAACAGAAACTTTCCCAAAGAAGAAATCTAAATGGCTAAAAGGCACATGAGAAAATGCTCTGCATCACTAATCATCAGGGATTTGCAGATCAAAACCACAATGAGATATCATTTCACACCACAGAGAGAGGCCCTCATCCAAAAGAACAAAAGCAACAGGAGTTGGCGCGGATGTGGCGAGAAAGGGACTCTCTTTCACTGCTGGTAGGAATGTCGACTGGTTCAGCCCTTTTGGAAAACAATGTGGACGATTCTCCAAAAATTAGAAATTGAGCTCCCATTTGATCCAGCAATACCACTCCTGGGAATATATCCCAGAGAGGTAAAAAAGTATAGTTGAAGTGACATCTGCACTTGTTTGTTCATTGCAACACTGTTTACAATAGCTAGAATCTGGAAAAAAACTGAGTTCCCGAGAATAGATGACTGGTTAAAGAAACTTTGGTACATCTACACAATGGAGTACTATGCAGCTGTTAGAAAAGATGAAGACATGAAATTTACATACAAGTGGTACTACATGGAAAGTATCATGTTAAGCGAAATGAGTCAGTAAGAGAGGGATAGACATAGAAAGATTGCATTCATCTGGGGGATATAAAGTAACAAAATATGAGATTAATACCCAAGAATAGCTGAGATTAGCACCAGGAGGATTACTTCACAGCTTAGAGGCCAGCTGGGCATTCTAGGGGAAAGGGCAGCACAGATAGAGAAGGGAGCACCAAATAAAGGGTGTTGGGAGGGTCCTCCCAGGAGGGGAGATGCATGTTGAAAGTAGACTATGGACTGAATATGTTTGCCACTCAATGCTTCTTTTGCAGACCACAAGACCCAAAAGGAGAGAGAGAACAAAAGGGAATGCCCTGCCACAGAGGCAGGGTGGGATGGGATGATGGGGGTGGGAGGGATATTATCCATGGTGGTGGAAAATGGGCACTGGTGGAGGGATGGGTACTCAATCATTGTATAATCGAAACCCAAGCACAAAAATTTGTAAATCTACAACTGTACCTCATGGTGTTTCGCTAATAAAAAAATTTTTTAAAAAAGTGGAGCTTTAGGTAAAAAGTCAAAGGTAATGAAGAAGTTTAATATAATTGTGTAAAGTTGTAATGGGGGAAAGTAATGCCACATTGTATTATAATTAAAAGAGTCAATAGCACTGCACTGTCCTCCCATTGTTCATCGATTTGCTCGAGCGGGCACCAGTAAGGTCTCCACTGTGAGACTTGTTACTGTTTTTGGCATACATTTGTTTTTGGAATACTCCTGGGGAGCTTGCTATGCCAGGCTATGCCATACAAAGAGTCAGTAAAACAGACAAAAATAAAATGGGGGTTGTGGGGGTAATAGGAAGTTGCAGGAGAATAGTCAATAAGTTCGTAAAATGGTAGAATCGCTGTGAGCAAAGAGCCAGCCTCAAGGAAGAGCGAGCTCAATTAGTTCAGTCATAGGAGAAAAAGAAGAATGTATAGAGACAAATAAAGGAAAATAAGAAGTAATGGGGGCGCTTGGAATTCTCTTTTGGTTGTTTGCTTTCTCAAGGAAAGAAAGTGCAAGGTCCTCTGCTGAGATGGACCTGATGGAGTTCATGTTAGAGATTTGAGGTAAAAGAATGCGATAACAACCCCTTAGAAGAATGGGAGCATGGCCAGATTCAGGAAATATAAAGTGAATGTTGCAGCCTCTAGAGCGCTCTTGGGGATTCAAAGCGAGGCAGGTCAGGACGGTTGTGGGCTTTTACTCCAGCTGCATTCAGAGTGTGAGGGCAGGTGCGCTATAGGAGAAGGACTGGATCTGAGCAGGACGTGGTGTCATGGGGAAAGACAATGCAGCAAGGGTGGAGCACGTTTGCCTGCTGATTGTGATGAATGTAGATTTCATTTGCGTGGAGGATAAAGAAATATTCAGTATAAGTATCTCATAATTTTATCATTCCACGTACTGAAATAGTACTAATAATGATTTTAAAAGCGGTGCATATCATGTATGTGTATTTATGATTTATTATTAGAAAAACTGGACAAGAAGGTGTCATGTCTTCAGATTACACTAAAATAAAAGTTTTTGAAAATATGTGGACAAATCTGTATCCCAAGAGAAGTGAAAATGGTTTGTTTACTCGGAGAGTCTGGCAAGCTACCAAGCGTATCTCGCCCACACGGCAAAGCCTGGCAAGCTACCCGTAATGTATTTTATATGCCAAACACAGTAACATCAAAGTCTCACAATGGAGACGTTACTGGGCCCGCTCGAGCAAATCAATGAACAACAGGAGGACAGTGACAGTGACTTTAATGGTAGAATTTCTTTTCTTTGTATTGATGCTCAATTCATGTCATTAAGTATTAATTGAGTGATGATTTGGGGTGTTTTAATCTCCTACTACCATTATGTTACTGTCAATATCTTCCTTCAAGTTCCATTAGCAATTGTTTTAAATATTTTGATAGTTTATCTTTAGGTGCATATGTAATTAGGAGTGTCAGGGTTTTTTTTTAAATCACTGTCACTGTCACTGTCCTTCCGTTGTTCATCGATTTGCTTGAGTGGGCCCAGTAACATTGTGAGACTTGTTATTGTGTTGGCATATCGAATACGTCATGGGTAGCTTGCCAAACTTTGCCGTGTGGGCAAGATACTCCCAGTAACTTGCTGGGCTCTCTGAGAGGGGCAGAGGAATCAAACTTTGGTCAACCTTGTGGGCCACGTGCAAGGCAAACGCCCTACCCTCTGTGCTATCATTCCAGCCTGTTTATTAAAAAGCCATGATTTACAAAGTTACTGATAGTTGCGTTTTAGGCATACAATAACTAAACACCAATGTCTCTATCAGTGTCAATTTCCCTCCGCCAGTACTCCTAGAATCCCTTCACCTACCCCCCATAATACCCCCACCTCTCAACCTGACAGGCCATTACAAATTTGCTGCTTAGATCTCATACTTTCAGTTCTGTTGAATCTGTGTTTTGGGTATATGGATATACCTCTCACTCATATCACTGGTATAAATGAAGCCCAGTGCCTGTTAACTCCTTACTTCTTGTCCTCTTCTTCCTCCTTGATTTCTTTCCTTCTCTGTGTGTCTCCTCTCTAAATTCTGGGCTCAAGGGTGATATAAGCATCTTCCCTTTAATAAAGTACATTTCCTCATCCAATATTCTATAATTGCATACAGAAGTAAGATCATCCTGTGTTTTTCTTTCTTCTTTTGGCTTACTTCACTCAGTCTGATAGCTTCCAGTTCCAACTAAGTTGCAAGAAATTGCATGAATTCATAATTCCTTGAAACTGCATGGTCTTCCATTGTGTATTAGTCACATCTTAATAATCCATTCATCTGTCTTTGAACACCTAGGCTGATTCCATATTTTAGCTATAGTACTAAGTGCAAGAATGAATATGTCCTTTTTTCTTATGCATGTACATATGTCCTTTTGAGAGACTATTCTTAAGCCCTGGAAATAGAATGTATCAACACATAACTACTATTTTTTTCAACTATATAGAGTAAAATTTATTTAAAATGTTACATTGTACTTTTACTATTAATTTTCTAGGTAACTATTACAAAGAGCAAAAAGACACACATTGTCTTTCTATAAGACGCATTTTTGTAAAGAATTGCTTAATTTTATGCTCTGTATTTATTAGACACAGGCACTGTATTGTAACACTACAAGAGAGAACTAATTTATTATTAATAGAGTTTTATGCAGACATGTATTCATGACATCAGTTTGTCCTCTTTAACTGTATGTACCTCTGGGCACCATGTGAATCATTTATGAGCTGACTAGCTACCTCTGAAATGAAAAGATTGCCAATTCACAAAGCAGACTATGGCATATGGAGACACACAAAAACACTATATAAACACATTTATTTTCACGAGAATCAATTTATCATTTAGTAGAATAATAAATAGTGAAAACACCAGCTCTATTAGTTAGGAGAGGTCTTCTAAGATCAACAGATTTTAACCTTAAATCCTGGAGATAGTTGTCTTGGATCATTATGCTTGGTTATAGAGTGTATCTTGATAAAATACTAGAGAGATAATAAGTAAAACTCTTGGTGACAGTTATAAAATCGAAGTTAAAAGACCCAACTATGATAGGTCATTACTAGAATGTAAATAATCTAAATATATGTAAGCAGGTAAGCAAACCATTCTCACAAAGTGAGAATGTAATGTTGACCAAATTAACACAAAATACCTCATTCAGTGCTATTTTCACAACTCACAAAATATAGGAGACATTTAAATACACCCTGTGAAGTGAGAGTTACAGTTTAATTGCCATAAATTTAATTAAGTATAACTACTGTTTTTGATACATGCCATTCTCTCTGGTGTCAAATGGTATATCATTGTGGTCTTTATTTGGATTTTTCCAATGATAAATGATGCTGAGCATTTTTTTTCATGTGCCTACTAGCCATCCTACTGTCTTCCTCTGAGAATGGCCTATTCATTTCTTCTCCCCATTTGCTGATAGAATTTTCGCATTTTTTTGTTGCTGTTGGTCTTTGTGAATATTTAATATATTACAAATATGGAGTAACTCCCAGAAGAGAAAAACACCTGTACAAACGATTAGAGGCCGCCCCAAAATCTTCCATCCCTCTCAGAGAGTCTGGCAATCTACTGAGAGTATCTTGCCCACACAGCAGAGCCTGGCAAGCTACCCATGGTGTATTAGATATGCCAAAAACAGTATCAATAATGGGTCTCATTCCCCTGACCCTGAAAGAGCCCCCAATATGCCATTGGGCTTTGCTAGCACGCAACAGGGATGAATGGAGTCATTACTGGTACCCACTCGAGCAAATCGATGGATCAACGGGCTGACAAGTGACAAGTGATTACAGATATGAAATCTTTATCTGTTTGAGGCGAATGCAAATATTTTCCCATTGAGTTAGCTGTCTTTAAGTTTTAGTCCATGATTTTCTTTGTTTTGTTTTGCCATGAAACACAAAACAAAACTTCATGTAGTTCCATTTATTTTGAAATTCATTTAGTTCCATTTATTTTTTAAATTTTTTTGCATTTGCTCAGTTATCAGATTATTGAAGGCACCTTTGAGGCCCAAATATTGAAATATTCTGCCTATATTTTCCTCAATGTACTTAATAGTTTCTAGGTGGATCTCAAGGTCTTTGATCCACTTTGAATTGACTTTTATGTGAGATGTAGATATGGATCCAGCTTTATTTTCTTACATGTAGTTGTCCAATTTTGCCAGCACCATTTGATGAGGAGGCTGTCTTTAGGTTTGTGAGTTTTTGATGTATTGATGAACACAATGAACCCTGTCCCTTATAGCCTTTTTTATTTGAAATTTTTGTTGTCTGGCATAGATATGGCCACCCCAGTCTTTGTTTATTTGTTAGTTTGTTTGTTTGAGGGTCACCCTTAGCAATGCTCAGTGGTTACTCTCATGACTCTGTGTTCAGGGATCACTCCTAGCGATTTTCAGGAGAACATATGGTGTAATGGTGATGGACCAGGTTGGGTACATGCAAAGCAAATACCCTACCCACTGTTAAGGTAAAAGGTAAAGGCCCTCCCGTTGATCGTCGATTTGCTCGAGCGGGCCCAGTAACGTCTCCATTGGAGACTTTGTTGTTACTGTGTCTGGCATATCCAATACTCTCGGTAGCTTGCCGGGCTCTCCGAGAGGGGCGGAGGAATCGAACTCGGGTCGGCCATGTTGGCCGCTTGTAAGGCGAACGCCCTACCCGCTGTGCTATCGCTCCAGCCCTACCCACTGTTATTATCATTATACTCTTCAACCAGATTTTCAAAGTCAATATTGGCCTGTAGGACTATTTTTCAGCCTTTTACTTTGAATCTGTGTTTACCTTGACTATTTAGAGGTATCTATTGTAGGCAGCAGAAAGTTAGGTTGAGTTTTCTGATCCATCCTGCCAGTCTGTGACTTTTTGTTGGTGAGTTCAGGGCATTTGCATTGAGTGAAATAATTGAGATGAGCAAATGTATTTGCCACCATTTGTTAAAAAGTTATGAGTGTTTTTTGAAGTTTGTCTCATCTTTTAAAGAAACTCTAATGCTCTTGCAAACCTGCCTTCAACGTTATGAATACCCTAAGCTATTGCTTGTCCATAAAGATTTTAATTATTTCTTAAAATATGAATGATCTAACTGGATAGGGTGTTCTCAGTGGAATGTTCATTTCATTGAGTTTTATCCCATCATTCTTTTTTATTTTAATTTTTATTAGTGAAACGTCATGAGGTACAGTTGTAGACTTATAAATTTTTGTGCTTGGGTTTCAATTATACAACGATCAAATACCCATCCCTCCACCAGTGCCCATTTCCCACCACCACGGATCCCAGTATCTCTCCCACCCCCCATCCCCGCATCCCACCCTGCCTCTGTGGCAGGGCATTTCTCTCTGTCTCTCTCTCCATTTGGGTGTTGTGGTTTTCAAAAGAGGCATTGAATGGAAATCATGTTTGGTCTATAGTCTACTTTCAGCATGCTTCTCCCATCCTGGGAGGATCCTCCCAACACCCTTTACTTGGTGCTCCCTTCTCTATCTGAGCTGCCTTTCCGCCTAGCATGTGCGGCTGCCTGCAAGCCATGGAGTGAACCTCCTGGTACTTATCTCGGCTATTCTTGGGTGTTAGTCTCCTATTTTGTTACTTTATGTTCCCCAGATGAATGCAATCTTTCTATGTCTGTGCCTCTCTTTCTGACTCATTTTGCTTAGCATGATACTTTCCTTGTAGTACCACTTATATGTAAATTTCATGACTTCATCTTTTCTAACAGCTACATAGTACTCCATTGTGTAGATGTACCAAAGTTTCTTTAACCAGTCATCTGTTCTTGGGCACTCGGGTTTTTTACAGATTTTGGCTATTGTGAATAGTGCAGCAATAAACACAGAAGTGCAGATGTCATTTCAACTGTACTTTTTTGCTTCTCCAGAATATATTCCGAGGAGTTATCCCATCATTCTTTTCTGGCCCCTTGAGTCTCATTTGATAGATTTGCTATAAATTCTATGGGAGTTCCTTTGTATATATTTCCTTGTTTGATCTTGCTGCTGGGACTGGAGCGATAGCACAGTGATAGGGTGTTTGCCTTGCACGCAGCCAGCCTGGCCAAGCCGGGTTCGATTCCTCCACCCCTCTGAGAGCCCAGCAAGCGACTGAGAGTATCGTGCCCACACGGCAAAGCCTGGCAAGCTACCTGTGACTTATTCAATATGCCAAGCACAGTAACAAGTCTCAAAATGGAGACGTTACTGGACCCGCTCAAGCAAATCGCTGAACAACGGGCGGACAGTGGGACAGTGTATGACAGTGTGATCTTGCTGCTATCAGGGTTCTGTTTCTGTCTGGTTTTGGTCATTCTGATTACAATATATCAGAATTTTTCTATTTGGACTTATTTTCTCTGGTGCCCTTTGAGTCCCTTGAATAGAAGTGCTTGCACTCCTTAACCACTCGAGGATATTCTCATCTGAGATTAATTTAACTATTCAGGGACTCCACTGAATCTTATATTGGTCATCTGAACTAATTCCATAGTTCACTTCTTTTCAAACATTCTTCCATATTTTTTGTTTTGTAGTGGTTTCCTGAATCTAATGTTGTAGCTCACTGAGCTTTTCCTTAGCTACTGTTTGTTGCTGATGCCCTTAAGTCTTAAATTTTACCTACTATACTCCATTTCTCTCATCTAATTGCAGTTATCTCAATTTTTGCTCTCATACTTTCCTGGTGGCTGGAGCTTGCACACAGCTGACCCAGGCTGACCTTGGTTCGATTTTTCCTCCCCTCTTGGAGAGCCCGGCAAGCTACCGAGTTCGCGCCCCCTCGGCAAAGCCTGGCAAGCTAACCGTGACATATTCAATATGCCAAGAACAGTAACAAGTCTCACAATGGAGATGTTACTGGTGCCCACTCGAGCAAATCGATGAACAACAGGAGGACAGTGCTACTTCCCTGTACCATAATTTCTTTGAGCTCATTGAACATCCTGATTGGGGCCAGAGAGATAGTCCAGGAATTGAGACACTTGCTTGCATGTGTCTTACTCTGATTTGATTTTCAGCACCATCTATGATCCTGCAAACTCTTCCAGGATGGATCCCTAAGCAGATTCAGAAGTAAGCCCTGAGCACAGTCAGATCTGTCCCCAAAACAAACCAAAAACCAAAATACAGTCCATAAACATCCTCATCGTGTTGGCTCTGAAAGGCTATAGAGCTGGTTGGTACTGGCAGAGATTCCTCTGCTATTCCCTTCACTTAGTGGGCCTGGTGGGTTTCTACACAGCTTTTTCACTGTGTCTGCCGTGCTATGAGAGTGAATCTCTGTATTCCACCCTCATGGTAATCTGTGAGGGTTAGGCTGGGTGTCGTCTTTTCCTTTCCTGCTCATCCTCTCCTGGCAATAGGAGGATAAGTGTGCACAATGTAAGGTGTGATGAGTGAATCTGCTATGCACAGTCATGAGGCTCAGAAGCAGAGAGTTGAGTTACGTGTATGGAACGTGGATGTGGGGCTGCAGACGGCAGGCATAGGGGCTACTAGGATGTGAGGTGGAAGGGAATGGAAACCACTTCCAGCTCTGAAAAAGACCAGGAGGTCAGCCTCACCGGGAAAATTAAGGAGCAAGCAGTTTCTGGGGTGCAGATATGGGCCTGCAGAGACTGCAGGGACATTTTACTTTATATTTTAATCTCAGTATCATCGAGAGAGCTCTTTCTAAATTTTTGACTCACAGAAAAGTGATAAATGTAACAAACTCTGCCTTATATATAATAGTAGAGAAAAATCAATATAACTGCCCCCAAATTTGTGGTTGTTCATAGAACCAAAATATTTGTCCTCTAGTTTTATTAGACACAATAAAGTCTCTAAAATCTCCAGGTTACTTCACAGAGCATTAATAAATTACTTTGGTGTGGGTAGGATTTATTTACTTTGGGGGTGTTTAGGGCACACCTGGCAGTGCTCAGGGCACACTCCTGGCTCTGCTCAGGGGTCACTGCTGGCAGGGGCAGGGCACCATATGGGGTGCTGAGGATTGAACCCAAGTCAGCCATGTGCAAGGCAAAAGTCCTATGCACTTTACCATTACTCCAGTCCCAATATTCTATTTTCTGTATCCCATGGCACAACTCTTCTAAGTGCCTTTAAAGTCCTCTGTCTGCTAGTTGGTTCTATGAGAATATTCTCATGCTGGTTCACTGAAACGTTGAAGAATGTACCCATTTATTGTGAGTCCATTTTAGTATTTAATATTGAGCCATACATGAAGAATTGGAATGAGAGATAACGAAGGCCCTTTAAAGGAAAGGTGTCCTTCCTCTAAAAATTAAAGAGCCAAGAGAAATCCCTGTGCATTGCCAGAAGTGACCTAAAAGGAAAATTAATTAATTAATTAATTTTAAAAAATTAAAGAAAGCCAGGGAGATGGCCCAAAAGGCTGGAGTTTTGTGTGCGGTAGCCCCAGCACACATGGTTCCCTATCCCATCCTTGCAACCACCAGCACAATGAGTTGGGATGCCTGAGCACAAACACCAGTAAACAAGGAAATAAAAAAACCATTGTATTATTGTACTTGCATCTCAGGGTCTATCCTGGTATTGTAAGCTCTGAAAGATGGAACTTCCAAGACAGAAGACCTAAAGGATACTGAGGGGGGACCTAGGTCTTTAAAGTTCTCTACTAATCAACAATTTCTTCACCTTCCTAGCCAGAACTTTAGTCTTACTCTGAGATGGGGTAAGTAATGCAATTAGAAAGCATTCCTATAGCATCCATCCAGACACACGCTTTTCTTGAGTTCACCAGCTTCTAATAGCATGTTCCTGACTGATGACAGCCTTGTTCTGTCATTCTCCTCTCTCTTTAGCAAGGTGCCTGGGGCTTCAGTCCCCCCCACACACGTGGTAGTGGCAATAGGCTGAGAACAAAGACTTCAGAGTCAATGAATCAGTTCTCAGTTCGTTTTTTGTGCCCTATAATTGAGATTAGGTATGATTAGTGAAACTGCTGAGGAAATGTCTCAGATCCAGGAACCATTCTCACATTTAAGAGATTAGTACCAGGAATTTTGCTCCATGACTTGGAGGCCAGCCACAAGTGCTAGAGGAAAAGGAAGCTCAGATAGAGAAGGGAGCACCAAACAAAGGGTGTTGGGAGGATCCTACCAGGATGAGAGATGCATGCTGAAAGTAGACTATAGACCAAACATGATTGCCACTCAATGCCTCTCTTGCAAACCACAGAACCCAAAAGGAAAGAGAGAGAACAAAAGGGAATGCCCTGCCACAGAGGCAGAGTGGAATGGGGGGGAATAGAGGGTGGGAGGGATGCTAGGACCCGTGGTGGTGGAGGATGGGCGCTGGTGGAGGGATGGGTACTTGATCATTGTATAACTGAAACCCAAGCACAAAAATTTGTAAGTCTATAACTGTACCTCATGGTGTTTCACAAAAAAATAAAATAAAAAATAAAAAAATAAAAGATTACAGTACAGGAAGATAAGATGTGATTTCTTTGCTACCAAAAGTTTTTAACATGAAGCATCTTTCTAGTAATAAAGGAATCTGCTGTAAAAACTGAAGTTAAACTACTAAACACTAAATTCTTTTCACTGGACCAATTTAGAGTCAAGGGTAATTACTTTCCATCTCCCCAAATCCTATGAATTTCAAATATTCTTTATTGCTCATCGTATGGTACATACTTGACATGTATGAGGCCCTGGGATTTATCCCCAAGTACCAAAACATCTCCTCTATCTCTGTGTGAGATTTCATTTTAAAGAAAGAAGTCCTTACTATTTTTACTTCCCTTTCTGTAAATAAACCTGTCCTTGTAATGTTTTAGTTTTCTCAGATTCTTCTCTACAAAAGAACATCCTGGTTAAACTCTATTTTGGAGAACTGTGTTAATAATAACCTTATCCCTGCTCTCACCTGTTTCCTTCCGCTAAACACACATAAATAGTTATGTCCTATTTCTGCCACCAGAGGGAAGCATACTTTCACGCATTATTGTATCAGCGATTTTATTTTATCTGCATAGGATCCGACACCAGTGTAGTTCAGGGAACCCAAGTCCACTTCTGGCGATACTTGCCCGGTGATTGAGCCTGACGGTCTGATGTCTTATCCCTAGGGCCAGTGCTGGGGTTCATATATATGTTTATATGCCGGTCTGATGTCTTATCCCTAGGGTTAGGAAAACTACATTAGGGCTGCTCAGTGGACCAAGTGTTGCCAGTGATAGAATACAGGACTTTTCACTCTAACACTTACACTCTCTCCCCTACACTACTATCAATTTTCAAGTGCCAGCAGTGCTTCTTCTTTATTCCAATTTCTCTAAAGTACTTCTTATATTTCTATTACAATTTATGCAAATGAATGTGTATTTTTATCTTTTTTTTATTTTTGGGTCACACCCAGCAATGGTCAGGGTTACTCCTGGTTCTGCGTTCAGGAATTATCCCTGACGGTGCTTGGGGGACCATATGGGAAGCCGGAGATTGAACCCAGGTCAGCTGTGTGCAAGGCAAACGCCCTACCTGCTGTGCTATCACTCCAGCCCTTTATCATTATTTTTTGAAGAAAAAATTCGTTTCCAAATCCACTAAGACATGCTGTTAGCTCCCAGTCACCCTTTCAGATTCCCTTCGACTTGAGTTCACCAAAAACTCCCGCTTACTCTTGTGATCCCTAGACAACAGGGCCCATGGACCAGAGTCCAGGTAGAAGCTATTTGCCAATGCTCAGCTATTTCAACCTTTCAGTGACTGGTAGAGTTACTGCCTCTGCACTCAGGGATAGCCCCTGGCAAGCTAGAAGGACCATATAGGGTACCTGGCATCAAACTCAGATTGGGAACATGCAAAGCCAATACCTTAGCTACTGTATTATCTCACCAGACCATGTATTTATTACTTTCCTGTTGGAGTTCCCACTGGCAAAGCTCCAAAACATACTGGACTGCTTGCACTGTGAAAATGCTCCCAGGACCAGGACAGGGGGTGATGGAGTGGTTCCGGGGAGGGATGAAATTTCCAGGAGATTACCAAGGAAGTTAGTATTCTAGAAGGAGATAAAGATGACCACTATTGGCTGAACTCATCCAGAATCCTTTCTCGCTGTGAGAAAGGATTTCATTTCATTTCATTCACTGATAATGAACTGGAAGTTCCCACCTCCAGACTACTACAGCAACATGAAGAAATGGCGCAAATCCACACCACGAGAAATGGATGAAGAAAGGAGCCCAGAACCCTTAATAGGGAATAACAACAAATACAATCTCTCCGAAAAAGAATTCAGAGATGAATTAAATGTTGAGTATTTTTAATTAACTCAAAGAAACAGTGGAACAGGCACCCAGTAAATTAAAGGAGAACATGAAAGAAACAGTGGGACGGACAGCCAATAAAATACAGGAAGAAATGAGAGCAGAAATAAGAAAGCTACAAACAGAAGTGTCACTAATAAAGGACTCAGTAGGTGAAATTAAAAACTCAGTGGGTGCCCTCAACAGTAGAACAATAAGAGCCAAATACAGAATCAGTGAGCTTGAAGATGAGCTGCAGAAAGCATACAGGTAACAACATACAATGGGAAAGACCTCAAAACAGCACTAGAGCGAATCACAGATCTAGGGGATGAACTCAAGAGGAACAACATAACAATCATCGGAGTACCAGAAGGACAGGGAGGCAAGCCCAGTGAAGTAGAAACAGTTAAAGATATCATTGCTGAGAAGTACTCAAAGCTGGAGAATGCATGCCTCAAGATACAAGGAACCCAAAGGGGACCAGCTAAAAGAGACCCTAATAAAAAGACTCCAAGACATATTATAATAAGACTAATGAATACCACAGATAGAGATACAATACTGCAAGCAGCAAGGTCAAAGAAGGAAATCACATACAAAGGAGCACCCCTTAGATTTATAGCAGAATTATCATAGGAAACCATCTGAGCCAGAAGACAATGGTCGTATATAGTGAAAAAACTCAATAAAATGAATGCCTCAACAAGAATACTCTATCCAGCTAACCTCAAACTCAAAGGAATGATACATCATGTCACAGATAAACAGCAGCAAAGGAACTTCATAGACTAAAAAACCAACCTTAAAAGAAGGACTAAAGGGGCTACTGAAAGACAAGACAAACCCCACAAGCACAACAAACCTCTACAGGAAGATAGCATAAAACCCCATGACAATAATCTCTCTCAATGTCAATAGTCTAAAATGCACCAATTAAGAGACACGGAGTGTGCAAAATAGATTAAAAACTGAACCCAACATTCTGCTGCCTACAAAAAACAGTCAGAGCAAACAGAGACTCAAAGTTAGAGGATGGAAAACAATCCTTCAAGCAAACAACTCTCTCAAAAAGGCTGGGGTGGCTATATTAATATCGAACAACATAGATTTCAGGCTGAAAAAGATTAGAAGCAAAGGCCATTTTTTAATAATCAAGAGATATGTACAGCAGGAAGAAGTTACACTCCTAAACATATATATGAACCAAATGAGGGACCAGCAAAATATCTTTAAAAAGCTGCTAGTAGACTTCAATGACGACATTGGCTGCAACACAATAGTAGTTGGAGACTTCAACACCACCCTATCACCTCTTGACAGATCAACAAAACTAAAACTCAGCAAGGAAGTACTGGCTTTGAAGGAAGAAATGGAAGAGAGAGGTATAATAGTTGATTGGGTATCAGGCACAAGATGCTTCATACCCATCCCTTCTCTAGTGTATATTTCCCACCACCAATGTCCCCAGTTTTTCTCTACCACCACCCATTCCCACCTCCTCTGTCTCTATGGCAGGCACCTCTCTCTCTCTCTCTCTCTCTCTCTCTCTCTCTCTCTCTCTCTCTCTCTCTCTCCCTCTCCCTCTTCCTCTCTTCCTCTCCTTCTGGGCATTGTTGTTTGCAATACACCTATTGAAAGGTTATCATATATATATATATATATATATATATATATATATATAATTACCGCACCATAATTGATAGGATTCAAATATGGTTTGAACCTTGGGAACACCTACAAGGGTGATTAGAGGCCGCTGTAAAAGCTTCTATCCCTCTCGGAGAGCCTGCAAGCTACCAAGAGTATCCCGCCCACACAGCAGAGCCTGGAAAGCTGTCTGTGGTGTATTCGATATGCCAAAAACAGTAAATACAATGGGTCTCATTCCCCTGACCCTGAAGGACTCAGCATTATGGTAGCGATAAGAAGTATGTGGAAGGAGAGGCTGATAAAATCTTAAGGCCGAACTAGGCTGCCCAAATGAAGAAAGACAAAATGGATTGTCTGTACTTTCAATGCACATACGCTGGCATCAGATGCACCCATTGAGGACCTGATGGTAAAAGCGTGAAAGATCAAGTACAACATCATTGGTCTGACCAAGACGAGAAGGCATTAATCACATCATGCCATTTTTGAAAATGGAGAACTGTTCCTCAGAACATGCGACAAAAGAGGCGTCAGAGGTGTTGGTGCCCTTGTCAACACGAACTTGGCCATGAGCATTGATTCATTCGAATGCCTAACAACCCAAATAGGATGATTACACTTGAATAGATGTGGCTTACTGCCGGCAGTTTCTATCTTCATCGTCTATGCACCAACATCCAACTACGATGAAGAAGAAATTGAGAAGTTCTACACTGAGCTGGAATATCGTAGGGGGAATGCTTTTAGTTTATCCCCATGGGCCGTGAGCCTGTGAAAGATGGCTTTGACTATATTGAGGAACTTTCCTTCAGTGCCCATTTTGCTGAGAGTTTTCATCATAAATGAGTGCTGGATTTTGTCAAATGCTTTCTCTGCATCTATTGAATGATCATATGGTTTTTATTTTTTATTGATATTATGGATTATGTTGATTTACTTGCAAATGTTAAACCCTCCTTGCATCCACAGAATGAATCCCACTTGGTTATGGTCTTTTTGATCTTTTTGATCAGTTGTTGGATTATATTTGCTAATATTTTGTTGAGGATATTCACATCCATGTTCATCAAGGATATTGGCCTGTAATTTTCTTTTTTGTGGTGTCTCTGTTTGCTTTTGGTATTAGGGTGATATGTGCTTCATAGAAACTGGGAGTGTTTCTGTTTCTTCAATTTACTGTAAAAGTTTGAAATTATCTGTCAATAGGTTCTCTTTAAATGTTTGGATGAATTTGCTACTGAATCCATCTAGACCTGGGCTTTTGTTTGAGGGAAAACTTATGATTACAGTTTCAATTTCCTTGATAGTAATAGGTCTATTAAGTTATTCCAAATCTTCTTGACTCAGCCTTGGGAGGATATAGGAATTCAGGAATTTATACATTTCTTCTAGTTTCTCTTGTTTCGTGGCATACAGACTAACAAAGTAATCTCTGAGGATCTTCTGAATTTCTTTGATTTCTGTTGTGATGTCCTTCTTTTCATTTCTGATTCGTTTTATTAGGGTTCTCTCTCTCTCTTTCGTTGTGAGTCTTGCTAGTACTTTATCAATCTTATTTATTTTCTTAAAGAACAAGCTCTTTGTTTCATTGATCTTTCAGATTGCTTTTTGGACTTCAAAGTCTTAATTTCCACTCTACGGTTTATTATTTCTTTCCTCCTACCTGTTTGGGTTCCTTTTGTTGGTCTTTTTGTAAGATCTGGAGCTGTGAAGTCAACTTTTTTATGTGGGCCCTTTCTTCCTTCCTGAGAAATTCTTGCAGAGCTATAAATTTTCCCCTTAACTCTGCTTTAGCTGTGTCCTGCAAGTTCTGGTAGTTCATGTCTTCATTTTCATTTGTTTCCAGAAATCTTTTGATTTATTCCTTGAGTTCCTCTCAAACCCACCCAATCAACATTGAGCTGTTTGATTTCAAGATGTTTGATTTGATTCTCCCTTTCTGTGTGTAATTAACTTCTATCTCCTGTGCATTGTGGTCTGAAAAGATAGTTAATAGAATTTCTATCTTCCCAATTCTACTGAGGTATGTTTTGTGACTCAGTATATGGTCTATTTTGGAAAATGTTGCACTGGAAAATAATGTGCATTCAGTTTCTTTGGGGGGAGGATAAAAAGTCCTGTATACATCTATTAGACCTCTCTCTTCCATTTCTTCCTTCAAAGTCAGTACTTCCTTGCTGAGTTTTAGTTTCGTTGATCTGTCAAGAGGTGATAGGGTGGTGTTGAAGTCAACAACTACTATTGTGTTGCAGCCAATGTCATCATTGAAGTCTACTAGCAGTTTTTTAAAGATATTTTGCTGGTCCCTCATTTGATTCATATATATGTTAAGGAGTGTGACTTCTTCCTGCTGTACATATCTCTTGATTATTAAAAAATGACCTTTGCTTCTAATCTTTTTCAGCCTGAAATCTATGTTGTCGGATATTAGTATAGCCACCCCAGTCTTTTTAAGGGAGTTGTTTGCTTGAAGGATTGTTTTCCATCCTCTAACTTTGAGTCTCTGTTTGCTCTGACTGTTTTTTGTAGGCAGCAGGATGTTGGGTATAGTTTTTAATCTATTTTGGCACTCTGTGTCTTTTAATTGGTGCATTTTAGACTACTGACACTGAGAGAGATTATTGTCATGGGGTTTTGTGCTATCTTCCTGTAGAGGTTTGTTGTGTTGTGGGGTTTGTCTTGTCTTACAGTAGTCCCTTCTTTTAAGGTTGGTTTTTTAGTCAATGATATGAATGCCTCACCCGAATACTCTATCCTGCTAACCTCAAACTCAAAGGAATGATACATCATTTCACAGATAAACAGCAGCGAAATAACATCATAGACTTCCTTAACTGTGTATCCACGGTGATTCAGTGAAAAAATAATATAAAAAACAGAAAAGTTCCTGCCATAGAGGCAGGCAGGTGTGGTGATGGGAAGGAAAACTGGGGACACTGGTGATGGAAAATGCACAACTCGTAAAGTGACAGTGTTGGAACATTGTGTGACTAAAATCCAGTCATAAATGACTTTATAACTGTGTATCTTATGGTGATTAAATTTAAAAATATAACTAAAAATAAATAAAGCATATGCTAAGCTCCAACATGAGTCTCTAATTGGTCAGGTCTGGTATAGGAGACAAGTTTACAATGTACACCTTCAAAGTTGTCAAAGCACAGCTGTTTTAGTTATAAATGATCATTGTAATGCCAAATCCAGTAATTTGTCGTGCTTATTTCTCTTAATTTTCTTTTGGGGAGATTTTTTTTTAGATTTTTATTAGTGAAACACCATAAGGTACAGTTGTAGATTTACAAGTTTTTGTGCTTGGGTTTCAGATATACAATTATCGAATACTCATCCCTCCACCAGTGCCCATTCTCCACCACCACTGATCCCAGTATTCCTCCCACCCACCCCCGCCCCTCATACCACCCTGCCTTTGTAGCAGGGCTTTTTTGGGGGGGATTTTTAAATTGAGATGATATGGTGTGCAAAGCTAATAATAGTGGTTTATCATATACATAATTCCAAGGCCATAACTGCTCCCTCTCCTAAGGATACTCAAAGCTTTCTCTCTTATCCCCTGCCACTCAATTATATGGATGAGTTCTCAAGTTATGTTGCCTTTCCACCTTATTGCTACCTCACATGTATCTTTAAGTTCCACACATAAGAGTGATCATTCTGTATCTCTCCCTTTCATTTGACTTTTTTCAGCATGATATCCACTAGTTCCCATCCATGTTGCAGCAAATTACATGATTTTGATTTTTCTAAGAGTTGCATAGAATTCCATTGTGGATATATCCCTACAAATTCTTGATCCCTTTGTGTATAATTGGGGAGTTTGGTTGATTTCATAACTTGACTATTGTATTAAGTAAACTGATGAACATTGGTGTAGTGCATATTGTTTTGAATTGATGTTTTTATGTTTTGGAGAACCATTATTTTCCAAACTAACAGCATTTGACAGTTTATCGCACTCAACATTATTAACTTTTTGTTTGGATTTATGTTGCTTGTAGTCAAAACTAGTTTTGAAATAAAATTATATACAAAGGTCCATATAAAATAAGAGCACGTAATGAAATGCAACAAAGCAGTTAAACTGATTATAGGAAATATATATGGCAAAAGGAGAGAGAGAGTGGGGGACTTGCTTTAGAGGAGGCTGGGGTGTGGAGGGGCAAGGGGCTGGTGGGAGGGAAACTGGGGACATTGGTGGTGGGGAATGTACACTAGTGTAGGGACATTGCATGACTGAAACATTGTATGGATGAATATATTTTGAAACCAAATCATGAACAACTTTGTAATTGTGTGATTCAATAAACAAAAAAACTTTTTTTTAATCAGGAAAGATTTTGAACCAAAAAAAAAATCATATTCCACTTAAAGTACGCCTCTCTAGAGAGACTTTGCTAGTACTTTGTTGAACATACCCTAACACACCCACATCAGCATTCAAGTTAAAATTCACTTAAAGAGCTGATAAATATCTGGAAAAAAATGTACAACTCACCAAGAATACTTCGTATTCTAGATTATCAGTCATATTTGAAGGAATAATGCAAAGCTTCAGGGACAGTAAACAACTTGAAGAATTCATAGCCTTGAAATCAGTTTTATAAGAAGCATGAAAGAAGCTTCTTTTAAGGACAGAACAAACTTCCCAGCACATGACATTGGATATGATCTCATGGTGCTTAGATTTACCCTCTATTAGATTCAGAAACGTCTGTTTACTCTAAGCTTGCTAAGGGATTTTATGCAGCTTCCAGAATAAACTCATTTATGTTGAATGTTCTTTGTCTTACTGGGTTTTGTTTTCACATCCAGAGATTTTTATTACAATTGCTAATGTAGACAACCAGTATTTGTAATGTAATTTTTAAATGGAAAATCAATATTTTATTTCTTAAATTTAAATATTAAATATTTAAAGATCTGTTCATATTTTCACCTTTATATTTCTTAGTTCTCTTCACTCATTAAATTTTACATATGTTAGACTTTAACAAGTACATGTAAAACCTAAAATACATTAGCAAGGAATTTCGTTTAAGTTTTACTAAAGCCTGGGAAGACATAATTATCACCACAATGACCCAAGTACAAAATAACATTTAACGCAATGCATTTGGGGGACAGAATTGAAAACATGTCTATGTAAATGAGAATAGGCACCATATTAAATGACTTTAATTTCCTTACATAAGTTAATTTAGTAGTCACCACAAACTGACTTTTCTTGCTTTATATTTTGATAATTCCATTTGCCATTCCTTCGTTTTGATGGAGAAAGCAACAGGAGGTAAATGTGTTATGTGCTCAAGAGCAGACTAGGGAATGTGAGGAAAACGGTTATAGAAATCTGACCAAAAATACAGTCTACATTTAAAAGATGAGAGAGAAGCATGTTTCCATTTACATGTGTAGACTCAACATGGCTTATATTTTAGAGCCAGGTCTAAAGCCTCATGCATACAGGGCTTAATTCACAGCTTCAAAGCACATGGAGGGATTAGGTACATTCAAAACACATGGAGGGATTAGGTACATCCTGGTACAAGGATATCCTCAATTTCCTCTTTCAGGTGGGATGTGTGTCCATCCCAGCAGACCCCAGCACAGCTGTGCAACCCTCAGATTCCCTTCGTGCTCTGGTGCTCCACAGAGCTGCAATTATTTTTTGTGGAAAGCTGCTTGGTACATGTTCGGGCCCCTACAAGAGCTGGAGATAGTGTATCCTGTTCCTAGCATGCCCCCTGTTGTCCAGTCCTTGTCATGCCCTTGTTTGTGACAAGCTGCTTGTCCACTCACACAGTCAAAATCCACTAGAAAAACTCGAGAGGACAATCAAAGAATAAAAGCGTCCCAACGGGTGAGGATGATCATGATCACATATACTCGTCTTCATCACCAGTCACACTTTCCATGATTTCTCATCACTGTCCCTGTGGTAACTCCAAAGTCTTGGACACACTCTGACACTGCAATCTATACCAAGTACAGTTACTGAGATACCGAAGGACGGGTAAAGTGACACCACTGAATACATGGAAGAACGTGTCCCCTTCAGCATCCAGTACGTGTTCCAGTACTGCACTTGCCTAAGTACCCAGAGGTTCATGAGCTGTATCCTGTGCCCATGTCTGCCCACAGGAACTGAGTGGGGAGGGAGGTGCAGACACATTGCACAGTGATGCAGGCCCAGGGGGCAGGAGCACCTGCTGCAGAGCTGGGGGTGTGGTGGGGTGGGGAAGAGGCTGCGTGGTTGCTGCCTGAGGCATGACTTAGAAAAGAAAGTAGAGTTGGCAGGAGTTGGCAAGTGTTTCAGCCCTGAGAGAGGGTATGGGTGTGCTGGGGCAAAACCAGTGATGCCAAGAAATCTTTTCTTTGTGCAGTAAGTGGAGGGTGTTAATTATGCCTCTAGCACTGACCATCGTCGTAGCCTTATTGTTGGCCGTATCCTTCTGTGTGTGGCAGCTGGAGAAGCTGGAACTCCACATGCACGGCAAGGCATGGCTCATCTAGGGAAAGCTTGTACTGCTCACCATAGTCTGTGACCAGACCTGTCAGATTTCCTGTGACACAATGGTCAGGCAAGTCACTGCCATCACCTTTGCTTCTGTGAACCTTGCTCCATGTTTACCACGAAGGGACATTTGGCTTGTCCAATTAGTGGACACACTTGTCAAAGTGTTTTTGTGAATTATTTAAGGGTGAGCTAAGTCTCGTCCTTCAAGTAATAAATATAATTTATTTACAAATATTTCTTTCTATGAAAGAAATATATTAATCACAGAAAGAAAAATATAACCATAGAAAGAAATATATAAATATATGCCTCTTGGAGAGCCCAGCAATTTACCAAGAGTATCCTGCCCACATGGGCAGAGCCTGGCAAGCTCCCTGTGGCATATTCAATGTGCCAAATACAGTAACGACAACAGGTTTCATTCCTCTGACTCTAAAAGAGCCTCCAATCGTTGGGAAAAGATGTGTAAGAAGAGGCTGCTAAAATCTCAGTCCTGGGAGGAATAGAGACGTTACTGGTGCCTCCTCGAGTAATTCGACGATCAATGGGATGACATTGATGACAGTTATGATTTACAAATAATGAATCAAATTCTCCGAGTTGCTTCTTAACTGCTTCTCAGAATTTTGACTAAGAATAAGTGAGATAAAAATAAAACAAGAGGCAACATACACCAGACCCTGCCTTTTATTATTTCTTTTGTTGTTGTTGTTGTTGTTGTTGTTGATAGAACCCAATGACCCAAGATTTTTTACTGCAGTTTGGGTCTGGATTTCCATGGGGAAGTAGGTGAGGGGACCTCAACTCTTGCTTGCAAGAATAGCTAAGGATATTTGCAACATCTGACCTTCTCATTTTCAAGGGGCCCAGCTTCACAGTTCCTAAACTCTGCACACTGACACCCCCTTCAGGTATAATCTCCCAGCTGACATCAAGGCCAGTTTTGTGTAGCAGCTACTGAAGCTGGAAATACACACCAAAGAGGGATGTACTTTTCACTATCCTGGGTTCCTCTGGATGCATTGCGTGGTGACTGAGCTCCAGAAGCCCATCAACAGGGACCTCTGGGAAGTGCTGTTTACAAATTAGATAACTGGAATATCCTACTATAACCGTACAGTTGACAACTTCCTAGACTGTTATGAAGCCTTAGTCACCTACAACTTTATGAACTTCCTGGCCAACATCCTGAAAAGCCAATACCCTGACCGGGAAGCCATCCTGGAAGGACAGAGAAGCACAGGCCCCCACTGCCCTGCGGCTCACCATAACCCAACGCGGTGTGTGAGCACATCCCAGAAGATGAGAGAGTGGGCAGTGCCTCTATCTCTGACCACTCCAGAGATCCCGCTGCTCTGGTGCAAGCTGGCCATGCTGCAGGACAGAGATGTAGGACCCACGACTGCCACCATCAGCGCATCTGTGAGCGGTGCTCCATGTCTATCATGAAGGAACTTTTCAGCTTGTCCAATTCTTGGACACACTTGGTAATCATCAACAATGTTCAAAACTCTTTGTGAATAAGTTTACCCATTACTGAAAGAGTAGCTGAGTCCCATACATCAATAAATAAATGCAATTTATTTATAAAAATCAGTCATCTTTTATAAATGAAAGAAAGGCATCAAAATCTTCATTAGCTATTTCTTAATTGCTTCTCAGCATGGTTAGCTAATATCAATTTAGTTTCTGGTACATCATTAGTTTTGTATATGTCCTCTCTCTGAAGTGCATCGTTAAGAAGAAAATATTCAGCAGATAACTTGAAATAATTCAAAATTCTTATATTAATAACCTGTCAGAAAAAAAACGATTTTTATATACAAAGTCAGTCACATCAATGTCTCTTTCTTGTACAAATATCTGACATTCAAGCAATAATTATCATACCCAAGAAAATAGGAACAAAAAACAATCAACAAAATGAGATTTGACTATAACACACGTGCCAGAAAAGCAAATGCTTCAATTTGAAAACATAGGGGCACAGAGATAGCACAGAGGTTAAGAAGTTGGACTCCATGAGCACCACCCTAGTTCCATCCCCAGCACCACATATGCCCCCCAGAAATGCAAGAAACAGCACCCCTATACAAAGCCTGGAGTAGTCCCTATGTACCATGAGGGACTGGAGGACTGTCTTCACCCAAAGAACAAGTTTTCTAATAAATTACCCAAATTTTTAACTTCTAATACTAGGAAAAGAGCTAGGAGCAAGTTCCATGCGGTGGGGGGCACTCCCCATATGGGAAGGGTCCCAGTTCAAGCCCTAAAACCCAGCACAAGCCCAATAGCCCTAAGCTCTGCCAGGAATTGTCCTTGAGCATTGCTGGGGAGAAACTCACCAAAAGTAAGAAAGTAAGTCAGTAAGAACTACTAAATCCAAAGTGAGATGAAAGAAGAAAATAAATATGAGAACACATGAAAATAAAATTCAACTGACAGAAATTTATTTTCTGAAAGATTAACTAACTGGAGAAATCTTAAGCAAAGCTTCCCAAGAAAAAGTAAGTGAAACATTTACATATCCTATGCAGAGCATCAGACTCGGTTACAAAGTGAAATCTTATCCAAATACTAGGTCAAATTAGCTGTAACAGTCCAGTTCTATGGAAGTCAGTGAATGTTGCAAGCATACACTGAGTAACAAAATATCCAGGAACAAAGGATTCTTCTGTTACTAGTCACTTAATTAAAAACTTATAATAGTTATACAAGTATTCCACATGAACACATGCCTTAAAATATCTCATCTATGCAATCTGATTTCAGATCTTGCCAGCCAAACTGAAAAAATGCAGTGCAAGGTTCACAGTATCTCAAAATATCAAGTCAAAAACATATATAATTACCAAACAAGGTAATTATTATATATAATCATAATATAATAAAATATATTTATATAAGCAATTGTATAACAATTATAGTTCATATGTGAGACTTGTTACTGTGTTTGGCATATCAAATACATCACGAGGAGCTTGCCAGGCTTTGCTGTGTGGGTGAGATACTCTCGATAGCTTGCCGGGCTCTCCCAGAGGGGCGGAGGAATCGAACTCGGGTCGGCCTGGTCAGCCGTTTGCAAGGCAAATGCCCTATCTGATGTGCTATCGCTCCAGCCCAAGTCTCACAATGGAGACGTTACTGGACCCCCTTGAGCAAATCGATGAACAATGGGAGGACAGTGCTACAGTGCTATAGTAAACACAAATATTATATATAATTTACCAAGCAATTATCAAGCAAAGTGAAGAGGGATGTAAGGATGGACTAAAGTATCCCAAGGACCCTGGAGGAGAGTACTGGGCACCTGGTATCAGTGGAGCTGTTCAAACTGTACAGCAAAACTATAAATAGTAGTAACACTAATGTAAGCATGACACCTAAACTACCCTTCATCCTAATTTTTTTGCATTATCTTTTGTGTGTGTGTGTTAATTTTATTTATTTATTTATTTTATAGTGAGACATCATGAGGTACAGTTGCAGACTTACATATTTTTGTGCTTGCATTTCAATTATACAGTGATCAAATACCCATCCCTCCTCCAGTACCCATTTCCCACCACCACGGATCCCAGTATCCCTCCCACCCCCATCCCCTCATCCCACCCTGCCTCTGTGGCAGGGCATTCCCTTTTGTTCTCTCTCTCTTATTGGGTGTTGTAGTTTGCAAAAGAGGCAATGGGTGACAATCATGTTTAGTCTATAGTCTACTTTCAGCATGCTTCTCCCATCCTGGGAGGATCCTCCCAATACCTTTATTTGGCATTCCCTTCTCTATCTGAGCTCCCTTTTCCCCTAGCATGTGTGGTTGGCCTCCAAGCCATGGAGTAAACTTCCTGGTACTAATCTCGGCCATTCTTGGGTGTTAGTCTCCTATTTTGTTACTTTATGTTCCCCAGATATTTCATCCTAATTTTTAAAACAAAACCCAAGACAAGTTCATTTGCTAATGGTAACCAACAGAGCAGTTTACCTTAAACCCAGTTATCTATGGTCAGAGAGCTAAGATAAGGGTAAGGTTGTAAAGCTGAATCCAGTTTGATCCACAATTCCACATCCCCTCCCGATCCTTATCCCCTGCAGTAGTAATTCCTGAGCACAGAGCCAGGAGTAAGCCAAAAGCATCAGCAGGTGTGGCCCAAGACCCATGCCCACTCCCAGCACCATGAGATAATTAGGTTTAACTCAAATCTAAGGACAATCTAAGCTAAATACTTATTCCCAACAACTGTCCATTTTCAAATTCATTCAAATTTATATGTGCGTGTATGTGTGTGTGAGCATGTGTGTGTGTGTGTGTGTGTGTGTGTGTGTGTGTGTGTGTGTGATGTGTTACAGGAGGAGAGAACCAGAAACGCACCACACTCCCAAGGCCTGCAGCTCTCTGTGTCTACAGACCAGGTACCCAGGGCCACTGCACCTGACTGGCAGGGTGACCTGGAATGAGTTTCCAGGAAACTTGAAGCAAGGGTTATGGCCAGGATCACCGGTCAACAGAGAAGCTATTCCTCAAATGTGCCATTCATGAAAAAAGGTTCATACCTTTATGTACGTGGCTCTTCTATCAGAATCCAAAACAAGAATATTTACAGCTTTGCAGTAATTTCCATTACTAACAGCCTCATGACTACTCAGAGTGCAGTCCTAGGAGAATGAAAGGGTGATTGAATGCCTTGTCTCTCCCTGAACAGTGCTCAGCTTGCTTGTCTGAGACTTTATTACCTTCAATCTTAATTTCAGAAATGTTGTTTCTTATCCTCAGTAATGATCTGTAAACTTGATAATTCTGCTAAAATATGCAAGATTACGACTTATTTTTGTAATCTAAAATATTATTAAATTCATGGCTTTTAACACAAAGCAAGTACTTGTATGTTACAGTCTTCAACTGGAAGAACTGATATGCCAGGCGGAGATGACTCAAAGGTCTAGAACACAAGTCTTGCATGCAATTAGCCCAGGTTCAATCCATTCCCAGTTCCACAATCCCCAAGTGCCTGGGAACGTGCCTGAGTCATGAGCCAGATGCAGGCCTTAGGCAATGCCAGGGATGTGTCCCAAAGTCAAATTAAATTGAATAATTAAAGAAATAAATTATATGATAAAAGTTTTATTTTCTTTATGAGTATTGACCATCTTTTACTATTAGTTTCAAGTTTAACCTGGTAATATGACGCATTTCTAAATATTAATCTAGGTTACAAAATTCTGAATTCAATTGTATACAAGACCAGAGACAAAATGTATTAATTTACTGGTAAATATCCTGATGCTGTGATTTAAGGAAACATACAAAATTTTTAATGATGTCTTTGTCTTAGTATCCACAAAATACAGTGAAGCTGCTCTTTCTTCCAACTGTATAAAAAAAATTATTAAAGCTAATTCTTGTGCTCGTGAATGCTTTGGCATGCAAATGAATTCCAAGGAATAAAAATTCACCTAATTTTAGTAATGGGTCAACAAGTATGTGTTTTTCTGCTCCCTACAAATTACTGTACATTGTGGTATAAATCTATAATTTATATTATTTTATTTTGAAGGATATTACATTTATAATTAGAATTTATATTTACACTTCATTTTAAAGATATTTATTCATACCTTAATCAGTTGAATGACATTTTTAGAGGTACTTTTCAGCTAGGGTATAATTTGTACAGTCTATCTGAAAAGGAAAAAATCAATTAGACTATTTATGAAGAAATGTGTATACAGAGCTTTATTCTACTTGCTATACATGTATAATTTCTCAAGCTATTCATATAGACACAATGACCTACACAAATATTTCACAAAAAGAAAGTATAGAACTATTTTTCCATTGAAGTTTTCAATAAATGATACATACTGTTGCTCTTATAAAAATTTAGCTGTTATCGAGTGTGGATAATATTCAATCAACATCTAGAGATTCAGAAAGATACGCTGAATACTTGCTGCCTATGAAAACAAAATGTTCACACATTTATTACATGCATCAAATACCCAAATGCATTCTGTATTATCTTTAGGTCTAGAAAAAATTATAACCTTAAATTTATTTTATGCATAGACAATATAAAACTAAAATATCAGAACAAGCAGTTGGCTCGGTGCTCAAGCCCATGTCTTACATGGCTGGGGTCCATATAATGATTCAACACCACAAATAAGTAATAAATAAATTTAAAAATTTAAAAATATTTAAAATTACTATATCAATAACAGTAAAAATAGTCTTTGATAAAATGCTTTCTTAAGTGGGAGGAAGGAGGGAGGGTGGAAGGGAAGGGACAAAGGAAGGATAGAAGGAGGGAAGGAATGGAAGGAGGAAGGGGGAGGGAGAGAGGGAGGAAGGAAGGAAGGAAGGAAGGAGGGAAGGAGGGAGGGAGGGAGGGAGGGGGAGGGAGAGAGGGAGGAAGGAAGGAGGGAAGGAACAAAGGAAGGATAAGAGGGAGGGGAGGGAGGGAGCAAGGGGGGAGGGAGAGAGGAAGGAAGGAAGGAAAAAAGGAAGGAAGGAAGGAAGGAAGAGAGGGAGGGAGGGAGGGAGGGAGGGAGGAGGGAGGGTGGGAGGGAGAGAGGGGGAGGGAGAGAGGGAGGAAGGAAGGAGGGAAGGAAGGAACAAAGGAAGGATAAGAGGGAGGGGAGGGAGGGAGCCAGGTGGGAGGGAGAGAGGGAGGAAGGAAGGAATAAAGGAAGGAAGGAAGGAAGGAAGGAAGGAAGGAAGGGAGGGAGGGAGGGAGGGAGGGAGGGAGGAAGGAGGGAGGGAAGGAAGGAACAAAGGAAGGATCGAAGGAGTGGAGGGAGGGAGGGAGGGAGGGAGGGAGGAAGGAAGGAAGGAACAAAGGAAGGATAGAAGGAGGGGAGGGCGGGAGGGAGGGAGGGAGGGAGGGAGGGAGGAAGGGAGGGAAGGAGGGAGGGAAGGAGGGAAGGAGGGGAGGGAGGGAGGGAGGGAGGGAAGGAGGGAGGGAAGGAGGGAAGGAGGGAGGAAAGGAAGAAACAAAGGAAGGATAGGAGGAGGGGATGTAGGGAGGGAGGGAGGGAGGGAGGGAGGGAAGGGGGAAGGAGGGAGGGAGGGAGGGAAGAAGGAAGGAACAAAGGAAGGATAGGAGGAGGGGAGGGAGGGAGGGAGGGAGGAAGGGAGGGAAGGAGGGAAGGAAGGAGGGAGGGAGGGAGGGAAGGAGGGAGGGAAGGAGGCAAGGAGGTGAGGGAAGGAGGGAGGGAGGGAGGGAGAAGGAAGGAAGGAGGAAAAGAAAGAAAGAAAACACCCTCCCCTCAGTTCCTGTGGGCAGACACTGGGACACTCCCTCTCTGCCTGTGGGATTGTGGGAGCCTCACTGGAGGCAGGTCAAGGTGAGCCTAATGAGTCTGTGCAGAACTGGAACTTGTACCTGGACCGAACGTCCTTATGTCTGATGTCTTCTCCATAGATTGGCTGTCCAAGCGATGGTCCTCTGCATTGCTCTAGGATGGTACGGAGGAAAAAGAATAAAAGAAAAAGGAGAAAGGGAGAGGGGAGTACGGTAGGAGGAAATGAAGAAGGGAAGAAAGAGGAACACAGAGAAATAAAAAGGATTAAGTACAGCACTGGATTATGGATTATGGATTATGGATTCTGAAGTCTCAGCTTCTTCCATGTGTTCTTCTGTGTCATTTTACATGACTTACGTATATGTAACTGTACTAGGCACATTCTATTCTACCAGGACTTCTTCAAGCTCTTGGTGACTACCAATGTGTGGCAGTGATGTGGAAGAAGTGACTGAAGTGTCTGGTGATGAAGACAACAGGTTGAATTGCTCATCTTCATCCATTGGAACACTTTTACTTTTTGGATTCCCCCTTAACGTTTTGCTAATGTTCTTCGCCTGCTTAGAAATGTCACTTTTGATGTCAGAGACATCCCATATTTCTAGGAACAAAGAGCAACATGTTCCTCGTTCTTCTTCTCCCATATAAGGGGTATAAGAGAAGGTGTAGTGGTGCACTATGGCGGCAATGAACATTTCTATGCAGATGATGAAGTCCTGCAGCCCCGTGGCCACTGTCTCTTCTGTCTGCCACTCCCAGGTGGAGTTCTTGGAAATTACACCAAATTGCACCAGCAAAGCAATCAACACTGCTTGCCAGAATGTGACAAAAACGACAAGCTTCACACAAAGGAACTTTCCCATTGCCTGGATGGGCCTCAGCTCCTCTTTCAGGGCTTTACAAAATAGCAGGAGGCTATACACGGCAAAGGACTGGGACACGTTGTTGATGATGACCAAGTACACCCAGGCTCTGTGCAAGTTGAAGATTCCTTCACTGTACACCTCGAATATCTCACAGATCACGGCGGCGTAGGTGGTGATCAGTCTGATCACGATGTACTGCAGCACTCCCAGCTTGCACCGGTACAGCAACACCTCTCCCACGGGGCAGGGCGGGCAGCAGCAGAAGGGTATGGGGGGCTGCGTCTTCTCCTTGCCTTCCATCATAGCTTCCAGGTTGGGGTACTGGCTCTTCAAGTAGTTGAATAGGAAGTTCATAAAGTTATAGAGGACATACGCTTCGTAACACTCCCGCATGGTGTCCACGTAGATGGCGATGGACGGACACTTCAGAGCCACCCAGCTGTCTATGCTGTACACGGGCACCATGCAGAGGATCTTAATGATGGGCTTCTGGAGTTCGGGCCTCGTGTAGTGCACCAAGTGCTGCAGAATCTCCCAGAAGGTCACGGGGATGGTGAACAGCACAAAGATCCCGGGGATAAACCACACCTTGGTGTGGATACTGACTTCCAGCTTCTGCAGGTGCCACACACCCAGGGGGATGGTCACGACCACGGCCAGCAGATAGAGGATCAGCACTAAGGGCCGGATCCAACGCCTCCAGTTCTTAAGTTTAGGCACGCAAGCGTCGAACATTTCTCAAAGGTTGAAGGCAAAGAGCGCAGAAAGTCTCTGAGGCCCCTGCGCTGAGGTCCAAGGTTATATAGGTGGATGCACTTTCCATGTAACAAAGCAGCAGTGTGATGTCAGGGGTACCGCTGGGCGCCGCCCCCGCTGTACCACTGATGGCCGCCGGGGGCGCTGCGGGCAGCATCCTCGCTGCTTGCCTGCATCTGGCCCCTTACAAAGTCCTGGGACCCCTGGCGCGACCCCTTGCCCCTGAACCCCTGCACTCTGTCTGGCCTCTAAAGGAGAGCAGTGGCCTACATTGAGATGGTCCCGGCCCCTTCTCTCGGGGCCAAGCTTCCACCCTGGCTCTCCTGGTCCAATCTTGCTGATGATGTACAGGGGTGAGGCCCAAGAGGGTCCCTCACTCCCTGGGAACTCCCCGGACTGTTTGTAGGCTCTGGAGCTGCTTCTGCAGGGCTCTCAGGAAATCTGCCTGGAGCCGCAACCCCGAGTCCAGTTCATCAGAGCAGAGCGCCCTGGTTGCCTCATTCCCGGGCAGATCTGCTTTCCCGGCCTCAGGTTTTTGTGGAATCATCTACTACATACAGTGTTCCTGTCTCATTAAGCACATTAAGCAATTAAATAAGTGGAGGGAGTTAATCCTTCCCCTAAAGCTGATCATCCTGGCATTCTTAATGATTGTGGTATGTCCTGAATGTGTGATCGCTGCAGAAGCCTAGTTTGGAACATAAAACCCAGCAACAATCCAATAGAAATACTGATTTCAAGGGCTGGATTGATAGAACAGCAAAAGTGTTCTTGCCTTGTAGATAGCTGACCTGGCTTAGATCCCCGATACACAGTATGGCTGCTCTGACCTCCACCAGGAATGATGCCTGATCATATGGATTGCAGTACACCCAGAGCACTTTCAGATGGGAAAAAAAAAAAAAACACTGATTTTGTTCTCCAAAGCTCATAATGAATGCTGATAAAATGTAACAAGATTGAAAAGATTTCAAAAATTTATCCTCTGAAAAACCTGGCTTAAAGTAGAAATTAGGAAAAGACAGATGTTGGAAAAGCATCAATATACTTGTAAGTTAAACAGTAAACTTCCAAAGAAGCATAGGCATGTGGAATACAAAATTCAAATCAGCATTTTTAGTTGCATAAACATGTGAAACAAATTAGTGTGATTAATGCAGTCTCTCCAGGAAAAAAAAAACTTATTAATGCACTTCTAGTGAGGTGTAGAGATATACCACAGGGGTTAAGAGACTGGCCTTGCACATGTCCAACCCTAGTTTGACCCCCAGCACCACATATGCCCCCCAGAAATGCCAGCAGCAACACACACAGACTAAGGCAGGAGTAGTCAATAAGTACCACCAGGGAGTTGTGGACTCTCTGAGCCCAAAGGGCAAGTCTTCAAATACATCCCCAAAGTTTCTACCCTTAAAAGCTAGAGAAAGGGCTGGGCGTGAGCTACACAAGATGGAAGGCATGACTTGTATGGGCACGGCCTGGGCTTAATCCTTAACAACCACATGGTGCCCAGCACCATCCAGAGGCCCTGAGTACTACAGGAGTGACTCTGGAGAATTTCTGAGGAGAACCCAGCAAAAGTAAGAAAGTAGGCCATGAAGAACTACCATATCAAAAGTAGATGAAGGAAATAAGAAATAAAGACATGATTCAGCTGACACAGAAGGCAGTTCTTTGAAATATTAACACAATTGAGAAATCTCAAGACAAACTCACCGAGAACAACAGAAACTTATCTCCTACCCTGTCAGATGAGAACTAGAAACTCATCTCATACACTGTCAGACTACAGTTACAACTGAAAATCTTACCTAAGGGCTCTGGTTTAACTGTAACTCTCCAATTCCATAACAGTTAAAGAATGTTACAAACCTAAACCCAGTAACAAAATCTCCTTCAGTCCCTACCTACTCTATGTAATAGACATAAAGGCTATACAAGTAAGCATCATATGAATAAATTACTTTCAAAAAATAGCTTCCATATTCAACCTGATTTCAAACTCTTTGTGAAAACAAGAAACAGGCACAAGTTTACAGCATTTCAAGATACAAAAAGTTATTAAAATATGTATGCTTCTATGCACAATACTGCAATTACCTAGCAAGGGTTGTGGTGGCATAGTGAAGGGATGGACTAAAAGTATAACATGGTTCTGGAGGTGGGGACATGGCAATTGTTGGCCAGGGAACTGTTCTAACTGTATGTCAAAACCATAGCTGGTATTAAAACTATTATAAGCATATCACCTAAAATGTCATATTTTTTTAAATTTCACTAGTGTTCCCCACTTTTAATTTTCTCAAAACTATGCTCCAGCAATAACCAATTTACTTACCTCTTGATAAATACTTAGTTTTCATTTTTACGGAAACAGACACAGGGAAAGTTCATTTGCTATTACAATTACAAAGGAGCAGTTTATCTTAAACCCAATTTTGTAAGTTCAGAGAGATATAACAAGAGTAAAGCTGTGTAGCTGAACACAGTTTGATCTCCAGCTCCATATATGGTCCCCCTGAGCACTGCCTGGAGTGATCCCTGAGCACAGAGCCAGCAATTCGCCCTAAGCACCACCAGGTGTGACCCAACCCCCGCTCCCCACTCCTACCACCAACTCCTCATTATGTAAAAAGCCAAATCCATACACATGACTAGTCTCAGTGCTCATAAACAAAGAGAGAGGGGAAAATATTAGTCCCAAGGGCTCCTGGGTGGAGAAGTCAATAAAGCACAAGCAAGTCAAATGGGAACAAAAAGCCTGGAGACAGAGCTGGACCTTGAGAAAGCAGGAAGGACAGCAGCCCGGAGCAGGTGACACAGTAACCCCAGGTCATGGCATGGCCAGAGACTTGCAGACACCTCCCTCCTCTGGGCACATCATTAAGCACTGACCCCTTTAACTCTTCCACAAGAAGAAAACATCCAACCCCATCAAAAATGGGGCGACGAAATGAACAGAAACTTTCTCAAAGAAGAAATTCGAATGGCTAAAAGGCACATGAGAAAATGCTCTACACCATTAATCATCAGGGAGATGCAGAGCAAAATAACAATGAGATATCATTTCACACCACAGAGACTGGCCCACATCCAAAAGAACAAAAGCAACCGGTGTTGGCGCAGATGTGGAGAGAAAGGGACCCTCCTTCACTTCTGGTGGGAATGCCAATTGGTTCAACTCTTTTCGAAAACAGTACGGAAAATTCTCCAAAAATTAGAAATTGAGATCCCATTTGACCAAGCAATACCACTCCTGGGAATATATCCCAGAGAGGCAAAAACGTATAGTCAAAGTGACATCTGCACTTGTTTGTTCATTGCAGCGCTGATTACAATAGCTAGAACCTGGAAAAAACCTGAGTGCCCGAAAGATGACTGGTTAAATAAACTTTGGTACATCTACACAATGGAGTACTGTGTAGCTATTAGAAAAGATGAAGTCAAGAAATTTACATACAATTGGTACTACATGGAAAGTATCATGTTAAGCGAAATGAGTCAGAAAGAGAGGGACAGACATAGAAAGACTGCATTCATCTGGGGAACATAAAGTAACAAAATAAGAGACTAACACCCAGGAATAGCTGAGATAAGTATCAGGAGGTTTACTCCATGGCTTGGAGGCCAGTCACACGTGTTGGGGGAAAAGGCAGCTCAGATAGAGAAGGGAGCACCAAATCAAGGGTGTTGGGAGGATCCTCCCAGGATGGAAGATGCATGCTGAGAGTAGACTATAGACTGAACATGATTGCCACTCAATGCCTCTTTTGCAAACCACAGCACCCAAAAGGAGAGAGAGAACAAAAGGGAATGCCCCGCCACAGAGGCAGGGTGGGATGGGGGGTAAGGGGAGTGGGAGGGATACTGGAATCAGTTGTGGTGGAGAATGGGCACTGGTGGAAGGATGGGTATTCGATCATTGTATAACTGAAATCCAAGCACAAAAATGTGTAAGTCTACAACTGTACCTCATGGTGTTTCACTAATAAAAATTAAAAAGACCAAAAAAAACCCTGTGTTTTTCAGGAACTTCTGACACATGGTCAATCCTAAACATATGCTACCAAGTGAATAAACCAGCAAGAAACAGAAATGCTATGTTGATTCAGCCTAGACAGGTACTCTAATGAGTTGGAATCTTGAAGACAGAATGAAGAGTTGCAGGTTCCTGGTGAGAAGAGGGAGGAGCGTGTGCTTATTTACAGAGCAGTCTCCACCTGCAGAGGGAAGGGGAGAGGAAGATGGAAGGCAGAAGGTTGCACAGTATCATCACTGTAGTTAACATCGCTGCACACTAAGAACAAAGATGCCAACTTTCTCTTTCATATATGTCACAATACAAACCTTTTTAAAACTTGGGAAGTAGATCAGTCATCAAGTGGAAAGGAATGAAATTCTGCAGGGATCTCTTCTGGAGACAAAATAAGAGGCAGAGTGGAGGACTAATTGGCTTATTCTGTGTAGGAAAACATGTAAACCAGAGAAGCCAGGAATAAATAAAAATTATTAAAGACAAAATTAAAATGCCTACACACATATTTATGGCGCATGTAATAGATACAACGATAACAAGTATCTCCAAATGGTTAGAAGAACAAGAAAGAAATTAGAAAAGACTTGAAAGGTAAGAAGACTTTCCTGATGAAGTCTGTTATTACAAACTACCACCAGGAATGGTCCAGAAACAGCGTAAAAAAAAGTATCTGTCTACTCAGAAGTCTGTATTCCAGGGGCTGCTTCTGTACCACTATCCCACCCCCACCCGCTGCATTCAAAAAAAGCCGCATTTGACAAAACGGCTGCATTTTCTCAAATGAAAGCTGCTGTTTGTCTGATGATGGAGTCTGGGTGTGCACATGACCGATTTCGCCAGCAGGGTGAGCTCAGTCCTTGGTGATAAACATTTCTGTCTGATATAAGCTAAAAGAAGTCTTTTCTGTATTCGCAAACAGACATGGGTGAATACATTTTTCTAAGTAAACTGTTAAATTGGAGGCTAAAATACATATGACGCTCTGAATACAAATTTAAATGTAGCAACACTAATAGGATAATTTAAAAAGTAATTTCTATTTTGATTTCTTTGGTCCCATATCTTGTTGAATCCCTTACTTTACTAGATTATTTTGTACATTATTCTAGCTTCTGAGTACAGAATTATTCTTACAGTATAGCATTTTTACGATACTATCTCACTGCTTTTTCATAGTTGCTTTTTATCAGATTAAAGATTATTTCTTCTTAAACTCTGAAATTTGTATACTGAATGAGGATTATTATGTCGAATTATCTTTCTGTATACAATCATGTGAACATAAAACTCTTTTATCATAATGAATTATGTGGACAGAAACTCCACATTGCTAGAAGATTCATTCTGTCTTGATTGATAGAGAGATGGTTTGAAATGTAGATTCAAAGGAACAAGATGTAATTAGTTACATAACTACTTAAGGGAAAATTTTATTAACATTAAAAAACATAATCCATGTATTAAGCACCTACAGTGTTTGTTTTGTAATCTCAATGCTTCCAGAGAAAAATAATATTTGACTGTCATATTTAGATTTTTTTTAAATTTTATTGAATCATTGTGAGATAGTTACAAGCTTTTATGTTTGGGTTACAATCACTCAATGATTAAACACCCATCCCTCCACCAGTGCACATTCCCCACCACCAATATCCCCAGTATACCCCTTCTTTCCTACCCTCCCTCTGCCTCCGTGGCAGACAATATTAACCATACTCTCTCTCTACTTTGAGGCACTATGGCTTGCAATGCAGCTGTTAGGAACGATGAAGTCATGAAATTTGTAATAAGTGGATAGACAAGGAGAGTATCATGCTAAGTGAAATGAGTCAGAAAGAGAGGGACAGACATAGAAGAACTGCACTCATTTGTGGAGTATAAAGCCACATAACATGAAGTTGACACCTAAGAATAGTAGATACACGGGACGGGAAGATTGCTCCATAACTGGAAGCCAGCCTCATGACCAAAGGGGAGAAGACAGCTGGAATAGAGAAGGGATCACTAAGAAAATGATGGCTTGACTTTTGGAAAACAGTATGGACGATTCTCCAAAAATTAGAAATTGAGCTCCCATTTGACCCAGCAATACCAATCCTGGGAATATATCCCAGAAAGGCAAAAAAGTATCGCCAAAGTGACATCTGCACTTGTTTGCTCATTGCAGCACTCTTTACAATAGCCAGAATCTGGAAAAAACCTGAGTGCCCGAGAACAGATGACTGGTTAAAGAAGCTTTGGTACATCTACACAATGGAGTACTATGTAGCTGTTAGGAAAGATGAAGTCATAAAATTTACATACAAGTGGTACTACATGGAAAGTACCATGTTAAGTGAAATGAGTCAGAAAGAGAGGGATAGACATAGAAAGATTGCATTCATCTGAGGAACAGAAAGTAACAAAATAGGAGACTGACACCCAAGAGTGGCCAAGATTAGTACCAGGAGTTTTGCTCCATGGCTTGGAGGCCAGCTACACATGCTAGGGGCAAAGGGAGCTCAGAGAGAGAAAGGAGCACCAAATAAAGGGTGTTGGGAGTACCCTCCCAGGATGGGAGAAGAATGCTGAAAGTAGACTGTAGACCAAACATGATTGCCACTCAATGCCTCTTTTCCAAACCACAGCACCGAAAAGGAGAGAGAGAACAAAGGGGAATGCCCTGCCACAAAGGCAGGGTGGGATGGGAGGGATGGGTGGTGGGAGGGATACTGGGATCTGTGGTGGTGGAAAATGGGCACTGGTGGAGGGATGGGTACTTGATCATTGTATAATTGAAACCCAAGCACAAAAATTTGTAAGTCTACAACTGTACCTCATGGTGTTTCACTAATAAAATATTTTAATTAATAAATAAAAGAAAAAAGAAAAAAATGATGGCTTGAGGAACCGGTAGGAATAGGAGATGTGTGCTGAAAGTAGATAATGGACCAAACATGATATTTGGGTATCTTGCACTTCTCTTATTGTTTCCATAACTTTTTCAGCTTAATTTTTAATTTCATTATCAATACTTTTTATTTCTCTATATTTTGCAAGTTATTTTTATTCTTCTATAGAATGATATTTTAGGACCATTGTAAGCATTCTATCACTATCACTATCACCGCATTGTTCATCGATTTGCTCGAGCGGGCACCAGAAACATCTCCATTCATCTCTGTCACGTGCTAGTGTAGCCTGATGACATATTGGGGGCTCTTTCAAGGTCAGGGGAATGAGGACCATCATTGTTACTGTTTTTTTTTTAAATTTATTTATTTATTTATTTATTTATTTATTGAATCACTGTGGGAAAGGTTACAAAGCTTTCAGGTTTAGGTCTCAGTCATGCAAATATCAAACACATTTCCCTTTACCAATACTTATTTTTTACCATGAGGAACCCCAATAAAACCCCACCCCCCACCCCTCCCAGCCCCTGTGAGGCAGATGAATTCTAAATTGTTACTGTTTTTGGCATATCTAGTATGCCACAGGTAGCTTCCCAGGTTCCGCCCTTGGGGCGGGATACTCTCGGTAGCTTGCCAGGCTCTCCAAGAGCGATGGAGGCTTTTAGGGCAGACTCTAACCACCTTTACAGGTGTTCCCAGTCAGGCATACATGCAAGAAAGAGACTCTCAGTAGCCTGTTGGGTTCTCTGAGAGTGAGAACTAGAAAATAAGAGGTTGCACAGTTGCAAATGCAGCCGTGCACTTCCAGGAGCTTGGTTTTATAGTCTCTGGATCTTGGCTGTTGATGGGTTTGCACGACAGTTGGTGGGTATAACTATCTAGCTACTAGAAGATGGGGGATCTAGATGGAGGAGGCCCAGTCCCAAACCAGCAGGCTTGGAGATCTCAGCCCCGGGTCCCGCACACCTGGGTTCCTCTGCCGGTTCCTTCATGCTTGAGGCCAGTCCTAGTGTGTAGATAGTGGTCTCAGCATGGCTGTGGCTGTGTCCCGGAGGTCTTCAGCTGCCGGGGCTCTGCTCAGGGCAGAGAGGGAAACTCAACCTTCCTCCCCCCTCCAAGGGGCCCCGGTGAGGACTGCCAGACATGGAGGCAGGGGGTTCTGTGTTGTTCTCTTCTGGGAGCTTGGTTTTATAGTCTCTGGATCCTGGCTGTTGATGGGGTTACATGGCAGTTGGTGGGTGTAACTGTCTAGCTACTTGAAGATGGGAGATCTGGGTGGAGGAGGCCCAGTCCCAAACCGAGCAGCCTTGCAAATCTCAGCCCCAGGTTCTGCACACCTGGGTTTCTCTGCCGATTCCTTCATGAGTGACACCTGTCCTAGTGTGTGGAGAGTGATCTCAGCATGGCTGTGGCTGGGTCCCGGAGGTCTTCAGCTGCTGGGGCTCAGCTCAGAGCATAGAGGGAAACTCAACCCTCCCCCCTCCAAGGGGCCCCAGTGAGGACAACCAGGCATGGGGGGCAGGAGACTCTGCCTTGTAAGCATTAAAGGAATGAAAATTACATCCACTGTAAATATTCTCAGGTCAAAAAAATGGTTGATAATAATAAAACATTCAAAGTCTACAAAAAGTTTAAGTGAACATCATCTTCACCAAATAACATAAGGTAAAAAAAGGTAAAGGCCCTCCCGTTGTTCGTCGATTTGCTCGAGCGGGCCCAGTAACGTCTCCATTGGAGACTTTGTTGTTACTGTGTTTGGCATATCGAATACGTCATGGGGAGCTTTCCAGGCTCTGCCGTGCGGGTGAGATACTCTCGGTAGCTTGCCGGGCTCTCTGAGAGGGGCGGAGGAATCGAACTCGGGTCGGCCATGTTGGATGCGTGCAAGGCAAACGCCCTACCGCTGTGCTATCGCTCCATACCATATTAAAATACAAAAGTATCTCAGAAAATTTATCCAGAATCTGAAGATACAATCAAAAATAAAAATGCTATCAGAAACGAAAGAGAAAATATTTATTGATGAAATTTCAAACCATGATGACCTAGTTTTTCAAAAAAGAATATTTAATTGGCAAATTTCAACTTAATCTTAGAAACCAAATACACAATAGTTGTGAATATAAAAGTTTTAGTATTTCCAATATGATAATAAAATAAATAAACCTGCAATTTAACCACAAAGTTTCAAACTCATTACATTTACAATATGCTAAAATTCTTCACAGAAAAGTTAAAAAATTAAATAATAACATATTTTCAAAATCTCTAAGAACTAGAAAGAGCCCAATGTTTTCTGAAAGTTTCAGGAATGCAGGTTTCATGTTGGTCCCTAGCCTCCACCTGGACTGTCCAAATCTACTCCTTTATGTGACATAAATATAAGGTAAAAGTTATCTTAAACCCTTAAAGCAGTCTTGTTGAAAAGAAGTAGCCAGCTATTTTGCTGTACATTTCAATCTAACATTTAATATCGTCATCAAATATTAAATTGCACTGTAGCACTGTCCTCCCATTGTTCATCGATTTACTCAAGTGGGCACCAATAACTTCTCCATTGTGAGACTTGTTGTTACTGTTTTTGGCATTTCAGATACGCCATGGGGATATTGCCAGGCTCTGCCATGAGGGCGGGATACTCTGAGTAGCTTGCTGGGCTCTCCGAGATGGATGGAGGAATCGAACCCAGGTCAGCCGCGTGCAAGTCAAACACCCTATCAACTGTGCTATCACTGTATCACTGTCATCCCATTGATCATCGAATTACTCAAGCGAGTGCCAGTAACATCTCTGTTCCTCCCAGCCCTGAGATTTTAGCAGCCTCTTCTTACTTGTCTTTTCTCAATGATTACAGGGTCAGGGAAATGCGACCTATTGTCGTTACTGTTTTTGACATATCAAATACGTCACAGGGAGCTTGCAGGGCTCTGCCTCTGTGGGCTGGATACTCTTGGTAGCTTGCCGGGCTCTCTGAGAGGCATATATTTATGTTTTTCTCTATGATTTGTTGCCTACCCATCAGACATGGTGTAGTAATAGTGGAAAATGGGTAGGAAGTGTCTTATAATGTGTCACACAGCCGCACAGTCCAGTTCCACATTATCTGGGTTTATTAGCTTGAGGAATGCAGAATGGACCAGAAGTTGCAGTTTGGTACCTCATCAACTCTGCAGTGACTTTGGCTGCTGCAATTAGCCCTGCTGCTACCACATAGAAATGGTGGCCAGTGCCCTTGAAGATTGGAACTGAATAAAAAAGATCTCATTAGTGGCCTCACTTCTTTGGTATGCTAAATTCAATTGGTGATGACTGGATTAGCAGGACACTTATTTCCTTTGCTTGGGTTTTTGATTCAACCTATATTTTTCATTGCTTATTAAGTTTGTTAACCAACTAATTTCATCGGTAACATTGGTGTGTATATGAATTCATTATAATTCTATCATGTTAATGGAAAATGGTAACAATGATTTGATATGCACAAGAAATAAAAGAGGAAATATGGTATGTAAGGATTAAATTGCAGCTTCGCTTTGATCTTCGTGTACTCATTGAATTAAGAAATTCCTTATCTTGATGTATTGTAGTCATAGTGGGAAAGGTAAAAGTCTAGGCAGGGAGCTGGAGGTAGGAACTCAGAGTAACCCATTCTAGAAACCGGACAGTGATGTCACAAAGAAGGACCTGATTAGCTAGATAAAGTTGGGAGAGACGCAGAAACAATCTATGACAAAATGAAACATAAAGAGAATGCATCCAACACAAAGATGCCCAGCACTGGGGCTCATTGGTAGCCCTATGTGTGCCCTCCCACCCTGATTTTATAGTAACAATGCAACCAACCAAGAAACTCCATAATTCTGATCCTCTTTGTCCAACAATTGTAATATGGGCCAAGAAATGCCTACATAAGGTTCTCTGTATCCTAATTCTGGGTCACAGCTTCAAGTCAGTTGGCTTAAATGTGGTCCATTTAGATGCTAATAACATCTTGATTTTTTGCCTAACCATGGTTTCAGTGTGATTAACTAAGCAAATTTCATTACAACGCCTTCCCATTCCTTGCCTTTGCAGGGAGTTTCTCTGGCCTAACCATTTTGACTTAGGCTTCTCCACACCTGCTCTTAGGGCTGAAACACTTCAGTAATTATACTTTCTTCTTAAGGACAGTGAGATCAGCTTCCAGCAGCCTTTCATCCCTCCCTCACCCAGCCCCCAAGAAGCAGGTGCACCTACCCTTCAGCCTGCATCGGCCTGTGCAGTGTGCCTGCGACTTTTTTCCCCACTCAGCTCCTGTGGGCAGACACTGGGACACTCCCTCTCTGAGCAAGACTGTGAGAGTCTCACTGGAGACAGGTCAGGGTGAGCCTAATGAGTCTGGGCAGAACTGGTACATAAAAAAGGATTGCACTGTTCCTCTGACTGAAGTGTTCACAGATGATTGCCTGTAAAAACACATGGTCCTCAGCAACAGGATAGAGCTAATGAAGGCACTGAGTAATTATACACAAGCATTGAAAATGGATTCATTCAGAAGGTTCAGGTTCTTCTGTATCTTCAGCTGAGTCATTTCCCATGGCATCAGGTATCTCAATAACTGTACTAGGCTCGGTCTGTGGTAGCAATGTGTCTCCAAGGGTTTGGTAACTACCAGTGTGTGATGATGATACAGAAGAAGTGATAGTGTGTCTTGTGAACAAGACAACAGGTTTCTTTTTTCACGACTGTCCTCATGTTTCAGTAAGAGCTTATTTTTGGAGATTCTCTTATAGTATTTCCAATGTTGCTGGACTGATTAGAAATGTCTTCTATGCTATCAGAGATGTCACATATTTTTAGTAACAAGAAGCATCATTTCCATCATCCTTGATCTCCCACATAAGATCTGAAGAAGGTGTAGTGGTGCGTTATGGTGACAATGGACATTTCTATGCAGACAATGAAGTCCTGCAGCCCCATGGCCAATGTCTCTGCCATCTTCCATTCCCAGATGGAGCTCTGGGATATCACACCAAATTTCACCAACAAAGCAATCACCACTGCATGCCAGAACTTAACGACAACCACAAGCTTCACACAAACGAGCTTCCCTGTGGGCTGGGTGGGACTCAGCTCTTCTTCAGTGCTTTGTGAAATAATAGGAGGAAATACATGAAAAAGATCTGGGACACGTTGCTGAAGATAATTAAATCCAAGCTCTGGACAAGATGAAAACTCCTTCACTGTAAACGTGCAATAGCTCACAGATGACTGCCACAGTGATGGTGATCAGAGTGATCATGACATAATGCAGCATGCTCACCTTGCACGAGGACAGCAATGTCTCTCCTAGGGTGCAAGGTGGGAAACAGAGGAAGAGAGGTGAAGATATTGCACTGCTATTTGCCTTTCAGATTGGCCTTGAGGGTGGGAACTAGCTCTTCAGGTAGTTGAGTAGGAAGGTCATGAAGTTGTGGAGTGCATAAGCTCTAAAGCACTCCAGGAAAGTGTGTGCGTGTGTGTGTGTGTGTGTGTGTGTGTGTGTGTGTGTGTGTGTGTATGGTGATGGTGGATTATTTCAGAGCCATGCAGAAACCTTGAGTCCAATTGGTTCATCAGGGGAGTTGCCATGGTTTCCTCATTTTCTGCTGCAGATTTGTTTTCTCAGGCTTCACATTTCAATGGCACCACTTCACAAACATAGGTTCTGCCTCTCCAGCATGATGCTCTGATCCCCTGAACACACGGCTAGTCACTCCCCAAATACTCAGGTTTTCTCAGGATGTGCATAGGAGAGCATTGGGCATGTCTATGCCACCACCACCACTCAAGCATCTGGGGGCATTGAGACGTTCACAAGCACTTCAGAAAGGGTGTAGAGACCTGGCCAACCTCTCTATACCTGATGTGCCAGTATGGGGCCTCCACGGGAGGCTTGGGGAACTGGAAGTACCTTCCCAGAGCATTGAAACAGCTGGGTTAGACCAGACCAGTGACTGACGGCCTGCTGAGCAGATACTCCAACTCTCTCCTGCACACCCATCCATGCTATGGGGTCTCTATCCCCTTCACTGAGTGATGCTGCTGGTCTCTTCTCAGAGCACTCAAGGCCCTGCACGCTAAGTCACTCTTGTCCTTTCCCATTCCCGCCCTTTCTTCAATCAGATTAACCATGGTTTTTCTTCCTCATGACCCCAGAGAATGTAGATGTGGGTTTGGGGCATCATCCAGGCATGAGTAGGTTTGCTTCTATGACTATTCCTTCTTTTCTGAGGAAATAACCTTTTGACTTTGTGGGTAAATAATAGAGTCCCTCTCCTCATGTCCACATCTATCATCGGTCCTCCTCACTATACTTTAGAAATTATTACCACAGCATTGGAACAGCCGGGCTAGACAAAACCAGTGCTTGTCCTCCTAAATACATGCTAGAAAATGCATTTCTCTTTGGCCACCACATTTGGACATGTTTTGCTTACATATCTAGCCTGTAAGAGTCAAGAGAGTTTGGGAGTTTCTTGTTCGCTGCACAGAGGTGGGAGCACAGTGAGAACTTGCAGTCCCAACAAAGTGGGACTTGGTGAAATGCAAGGACTTCAGACACTCACTGGTGATAGATGTGACTAACCTGGGCATCTTCTGTGCACTGGTTTCAGCTAAGGAATTTAAGCTAAGTACAAATACCCCAAAGTGAATGCTGGGTTTGGGGCATAGACACCCACACGCCCCCCAAAAATGGCAATTTCAATACCATACCGTGGCTTACCACATTGATTTTGCTTCTGTCTATGGAGCCAGTTACTAAGGAGCTGAACCCAATTCAGTAGGATGATACAATGTTGCCTCACAAAGAAAGATGAGGGGAGGAAGAGACTATATGCGATTTGGGCGTAAGGATTATTTAAACTCTAAATTTAAAAAAACCAAAAGAAGACTTGGGGTAATCTTTGAACACCAAAAAAGTTCCTATTTCATAAATGAAATTTAGAGTTCTCAGGGAAATCCTGAATTGTATGTGAAAGAAAATAACATTGCTGATGGGAGAAAATTCTGGAAACTGAGACTTAAACCTTTCATAAGACATGTGCATTGATAAAGGATCATTTGCAACTACCCTATCTCCCTGGATGACGGTAAGTCCCAAGAAACTTGTCACTAGAATGGACACCCAAGTTAGATATGCATAAACAACCTTATTCTGTGTACTATTATTTTCTTGATAGCCTCCTACAAGTGGTATCTCATCTCATGCCTCATTCATACCTTTTTGGTTTGGCTTAAGATGATATATAAGGTGGCTGAGTAGGCCATGCTGTAAATATCTCCCATCTATAGGAGAAACACATGACATGACAGTTGTTTATTGCTCCTGTTTATCTCTTTTGTTATGAGGACATCTTAGCCAAGAACCTAAAAGGTCCACGTGAAAATGTTTTTTCTCTTTCTCCTCCTTTTGTTGCTGCTGTGATGTATGGGCATCACATATCACCTCCACCCACACACCCCGCACACACACACACATGCCAGCAAATGCCGGCAAGGGGCTACTACCTGTGTGCTCTCCAGGGCTCACTAGTCTGTGAGCTGTGGGCCTCAGAACACACTGGCTGGAGTTCCTGCATTCACAACTCCCATGTCTTTGGATAATGAATAATGAATACACAGCAAGTTTGTTTGTTCATAATCATCTTCACCCTGTGATATGTTTCTGACCTTTAGTGGTCCCCTTACATTTTTCCAGTATTCTTTACCTGCCTAGAAAAGACATATCTGACATCAGAGACAAACCAACATTGCTATGCACGGAGAAGCCCACATTCCTAGTTCTTGACCTCCTACAAAGAATGTAAAGGGCAAAGTATAATGATGGGTTATAATGGCAAAGACTATTTCAAGGCAGATTATGAAGTTCTGCAGTCCCATAGCCACTGCCTACACTGCCTGCACTCCCAGGTTCGCTTTTGGGAAACAATACCAAGTTTCCTTCAACAATGCAATCGCCATTGCTTCGCAGAGGAAATGAAAACCTTGGGTTTTGCAACAAGGAAATTTTCCATCAACTGGCTGGGACTCAGCTCCTCCATTAGTACTTCGTAAACCAGTAGGAGGAAACACATGGGAAAGAACTGGGACACGGTGTTAATGACGACCAAATAGCTCCAAGCTTTGGAGAGGCTGATGTTTCCTTTGCTGTAGATGTGGACCTGCTCTCAGATGTCACTGATGATGGTGGCAAGAAGTCTGATCATGATGTATGGCAAGCATACTCTTCTTGCAATGGAACAGCATTTTCTCTCCTCTGGGGTACAGCAGACAGGAGGAAGGAGTGCTTGTACCGCTCCTTAATGAAGTTGTCAATGACAAACACTTCGTGTGTGAAACTAAAACAAACTTCAATTAAGTATAAGTACAAGTCGAGTAAACGTTATTTAGCTTATGATATTAAATAATTAATATATATTCTGCCCCTCTCAGAGAGCCCGGCAAGCTACTGAGAGTATCTCGCCCTCATGGCAAAGCCTGGCAAGCTCCCCATGATGTTTTCGATATGCCATACACTAACAAGTCTCACAATGTTACTGGGCCTGCTCGAGCAAATCGATGAACAATGGGAGGACAGTGACAGTGAAGTGACAGTGATATATAGTATATATATATATATATATATATATATATATACTTAGTATTCGAATATATAAAATATATTCTCTAAATAACTAGTAAACTTACATGTGAAAATGATGTTCCATAGTACTATACAATGCTAAACACTTCAGTCATGATAAATTGCAGAAAACACTAAAAAATTATGAAAAACAAAATCGTCATTATTATCTTCCAAATATATTTAATATTTAGAAATTTTAAAACCGGTATGAAAGAACAAAAAATTACTTACCAATAGAGAATATAGAAATTTTTTAAAAGCAAAAACTTCAATTTTAAAATTAGTTGAAGGTCAACCACATTCTTTTCTTGTGTGTGTATGAAGCACCAACTATTGCATTCACATTAAAAAGAATTTTGAAGTTGAAAATAATTTTAGTGATATAAATGACTTATAAGAGAAATTTCAATTCTCAAAATCCATTTATAAAAGTATGTCAAGGGCAAAATAAAGCAATCCCTTCCCCCAACCACTCAGATGCAAAGGATCTTTCTACAACTTAATCCTACAAAATAAGGAAACAATTTGAACACCTTTACCTACAAAATAAGGAAACAATTTGAACACCTTTACTAGAATCTCCAAGGTAATTTTATAAAGGGCGGTGGCATATCCCTCTTTAGTCATAAACTTAACTAAATAGGTCTTGTAATTTATCAGATTCTTTAAAGGAGTGTCCTATTTGTGTACTCGTTTGTCAAACACCATGTGTGATGCAAGTTTAAAATGGTAGAAGCCAAAAAGGTAGAACATCAAGCACTTACCTAGGACACTACCAACCTAGGTTCTATCTCTCTGGGATCCCAAAGAAGCAGACTTTTGAGTTCAAAGTCAGGAGTAAGTCTAAGTACCTCTTGGTTTATATATGAATATATACTAAAGAAAGCTTCTTCTTAAAAGGTGTAAACAGCTCTTCATTTTCATCCCCCAAGCTAAATTGGTCTTCTCCCCCACCCAGCTGAGCTGGTCTTCTCCCCCACCCAGGTCAGTTTATCTGCTGCTTCTCAAACCTGGGACTTGGATTTCTCCCTGCAAGCCCCCCAGGCGTCCTCTCAGACCTTGGGAGACAAAGCAACCCTGAGCCTCTGACTCTTCCTTTTCGTCCCCTAAGCTAAGCTGGTCTCCCCCACCCAGGTCAGTTTATCTGCCGCTTGATCACTGTATAATTGAAACCCAAGCACAAAAATTTGTAAGTCTACAACTGTACCTCATGGTGTCTCACTAATAAAAATTAATTTTAAAAAAAGGTATAAACAAAATCAAAAGTAAAAGGTTAAAAATACTTCAGATAAGCAGAGCAGAATATGCACAAACTTAATTCACGTTTTTACTTTTGACTTTTATAGATGCGAGATGAAAAACAGAGGCCTGAAGAATCACTGTCCTCCCATTCTTCATCAATTTGCTAGAGCAGGCCCAGTAAAGTCTCCATTGTGAAACTTGTTGTTACTGTGTTTGGCATATTGAATATGTCATGGGTAGCTTGCCAGGCTTTGCCATGCAGGTGAGATACCCTCTGTAGCTTGCCGGGCTCTCCGAGAGGGGCAGAGGAATCGAACCGGACTCGGCCGTGCTGGCCACATGCAAGACAGATGCCCTACCACTGCATTGGTGGTATAGTGGCGAGCCCGAAGAATCATTAATTAATAAAGCTAGTAACTTCTTCTACAAATCAGCAAACCTCAGGGAACATGGACATTGAAGTTTGAAGTATAATAAAAGATTCAAATTGAGACTATAGGAGTTCTACTTACCTCTACTGTGAAAAAAATGCTGGAGACAGAGAGTCATTCGAAACCTTAACAAAACAAAAAATATCTATATGATCTACAAAGTCTTAAAGTTTATTCAAGCAATGGGAAATCTGGAGTAACCAGCAGCTCCCCATCTCTCCCAAAAGCTACTTTCAGAAGGAAAGAGCATAAAACTACTCGCCTGTGTAATGAGGGATCAGAGAGATATAAGGTAGGTAGAATAGGACACTAAAATTGCAAGGATTATATTAGTAATGCAAGATAGAAATAGTGTTAGAGATACAAATGCAAGTTCAGTTCACCCTCAACTACAAACACTTCGTGGTGTCCTTTGCTGGGAAATCTTAAGAAATCTGGGCAGCCCCAATGAAATCTTTCTTTTTCAAAATTCTGGTAAGGGCAGCCACCTTCACTATAGAGTCCTACCAGGAATATTCTCTCTTCATGGCATCGAACTGGAGAAAGGCCCTAACCAGCGCCACAGGGATGTAGACTAAGACACAATACCAAAGGGTAAAAACAAGAGAACACTGCTAAACTGACTTGAGGGAAGAAACTCTAGGACTCACCGCTTACCCACTTACCGGGGCAGGGAAAGGTAGAATCTAAGGGCATGCAGAGGAAAGAAGGATCACAAGGACAACAAGTCCTGATACTCTGAGAAAACAGGTGTGGGGAGCTTGGATCCTACTTGGACATCTCACCTGTGCACAGACCGCTGCATACTCACAGCTAACAAGCAGCAGCAGAAACAAGCACACACCGGGAGCCCAGAGTGTAGGAAGAAAAATTTTTCAGGTACAGCAGTGAGTAGGAAAACAGTGAGAAGTAGAGCTCCGAGCAGAATTTCAGCAACAAAGCTCCATCTTAATATTCAGGTTGCACTGAAGGAATGTGCAGCAGCACTGTGCTAATGAAAACAATATCTGAGAACCCGTTCAACGCTCCTAATCTGACTCAAATTTCCACACGAGTTTCTTGTCAAAAATAGTTTTAAAAAACATGTCATGGCCCAAATGAGCAACTATGTGAGAGCAGACACCTGCGGTTTTACAAGTGTTCTAGAAGTGAGACTTGAATTGTAAACCAGGATCTGCACCAACACAGGGACCCTTCCCTCCAGGTATACCTGTGGCAGGGGGCATGACCTCTTGGGTTGCTGCAGATCATGCATCTGACAATTAATTTCCCTTTCATGCTGCACTGGACCCATATCTCAGCTTCCTTTACAGAACTCTTATGACTAAAGCCTGGCTACCTCAGCTGCATAAAGCCAGTAGTCTGCCATTCTATTCCAATCAAAATTCAACAAAATAACTGTGAACACAAGAATCTGTACAAACCTAATTTAAAAGAAAATATTGCCTGGATCAGTTTTAGAGGTCCCACATAATTCGCACAGGAGCACCAAAGTACTATACTTGAAAGAGGAAGATACTATACTTGAAGGGGGAAGAAGAGAACACTATTGACCAAACTGAAGCCTCAACAGGGAATACCCACATTAAGAATCTCTCTGATAAAGAATTCTGAGGTGAAGCTAAGAGGATGTTATTGAGCTCAAAGAAACAGTGGAATGGACATCCAATAAAATAGAGAGGTAAAGGCCCTCCCGTTGATCATCGATTTGCTCGAGCGGGCCCAGTAACGTCTCCATTGGAGACTTTGTTGTTACTGTGTCTGGCATATCGAATACTCTCGGAAGCTTGCCGGGCTCTCTGAGAGGGGCAGAGGAATCGAACTCGGGTCGGCCATGTTGGCTGCGTGCAAGGCAGACGCCCTACCCGCTGTGCTATCGCTCCAGCCCAATAAAATAGAGAGGATATGAAAGAAATGGTGGAAGGGGCAGTCAATATAATACAGAAAAAAATTAGAGCATAAATTTAAAAAAAGCTACAAAAAGAATAGTCACTAATAAAAATTTTGGTAGATGAAATAAAAAACTCAGGGGATGCCCTCAACAGTAGAATGGCAACTGTTGAAGACAGAATCAGTGAGCTTGAAGATGTGCTCCAGAAAACATAAAGGCAATAACAGAATATGGTAAAAAGACTTCAAAATAGCTCAATGGTGAGTAAGAGATATATGGAATGAGTTCAAGAGGCATAACATAAAAATCATCTGAGTACCAGAATAGGGAGGCAAGCCCAATTACTACCAATAGTGGTAGTAACTGTTAATGACATCACTACTGAGAAGTTCCCAGAGCTGGAGAATGCAGGCATCCAGATCCAAGAAGCCCGAAGGGTACCAGCTAAAAAAGACCCTAATAAAACGAATCAAAGAAACATAATGAGAACGACAATTAGCAAAGATAGAGACACAATACTGAAAGCAGCAAGATCAAAGAAGAAATCACATACAAAGGAGAACTTTTTAGATTTTCAGCAGACTTATCAGACGAAACCCTCCGGGTCCAAAGATATTGGGATATAGTTAAAAAAAAAAACTCAATGAAATGATTTCCTCAGAATACTGTATCCAGCTAGACTCTCATTCAGATTTGAATGATATACTACTTCATGAATTAATAACAGCTCAGGAATTTTGTAGATTTAAACCTTAAATGAAAAACTGAAGGTGCTAGTGTAACACAAAATAAAACCCCAAAATACAACAACCTTCTACAGAATGTTGACACAAAACCCAATGAAAATATTCTCTCTCATCGTCAATGGTTTAAGTGCACCAATAAAGAGTCACAGAGCTGAAAAATGGATTAAAAATCTAAATCTATCATTCTGCTGTCTATAAGCAAAACACAAACAGTCATAGTAAAAATAGACTCAAGGTCAAGGAAGGAAAACAAAATTTCAAGCAACCAATTTCTTCAAAAAAGCCAGGGTAGCCATACTAGCATCTGATAACATAAATTTTAGGATGAAAAAGATAAGAAGTGACAATAAAGGCCATTTCACAATCACTATCACCCCATTGTTCATCAATTTGCTCGAGCGGTCCCAGTATCGTCTCCATTCATCCCTGTCACATGCTAGTGTAGCCCGATGACATATGGGGGGCTCTTTCAGGGTCAGAGGAATGAGGACCATCATTGTTATTGTTTTTGGCATATTGAGTATGCCACAGGTGGCTTGCCAGGCTCTGCCATACGGGATACTCTCAGTAGCTTGCCAGGCTCTCCGAGAGCAATGGATGCTTTGGGGGCAGCCTCTAATCACCTTTACAGGTGTTCCGAGTCAGTAATATATGCGAGAATGATACTCTCAGTAGCCTGCTGGGTTCTCTGAGAGCAAGAACTTGGGAGTAAGAGGTCGCAAAGCCACAAATGCGGCCGCACGCTTCCGGGAGCTTGGTTTTATTTTATTTTATTTATTTATTTATTTAATTTCACAATAATCAAGAAATATGTACATCAGGAAGAAATTACACTCCTAAATTTACACGTGCCCAAGAGGGGTCAGCAAAATGCTTAAAACAACTGCTAATAGACTTCAAGGAGGACACTGTTAGCAACAAAATAGTAGTCAGAAACTTCAGCACTGCCTTATCACCTCTTGATAGATCAATGAGACTAAAACTAAAAAAGGAACTACTGGTGCTGAAGGAAGAAATGGAAGAGAAAGGGCTAGTAGATATTCACAGGGCTTTTCATCCCCTCAAAAGCAGAATACACATTCTTCTCCAATGCACAGGGAACATTTTCCAAGATTCCTTAGTGCAGAGACAGGAATAACCCCTGTGCATCGCCATGTGTGACCCCAAAAAAATGGAATCTAAATTAGCTAGAATGCTACTAGGATGAACTTCAGAATAAGAAGAATCACCAAGGAGAGAGAAAACCATTAATAATCACAAATCATTAATAAACAAAATGCAACATATGTATGCATATGTTTATATATATATAAACACAAATATAGTATCTCAATATGAGTAAAATTTGATGGAAGAGAAAAATACTTTAATATCCAGAGCTGACACTTGAACTACCTTAGTAATCTCCAGAACGAGTGAACAAAACCAGTGGCCCAAATCATTGTTTCTCACCCTTTCACTGACTACAACTCCCTTCGGACCTTGTTTCTTCTTGTGGCACCCCGTTCTATCAGTTGGTATTCTAACCTTGTCACAAGACTAGAGGCAAAAATCACCCATTTATTTGATTTTAACCTGTGTTCCCCTTGTAACATCCTGGAGGGGCCCCTAGGAGTTATTTGATCCCTTGTTGAGTAATGCTGGTCTACAAAGTTCTATCATCTACTCAATCTACTTAACAATTGTGGAATATACATATACATATACATATATGCACATACATATACATGTTTATAAGTATTATACTGCAATCACCAGGCAAGGGATGTAGGGGGGGAACCAAGCGACAGACTAGAAGTATCATATGAGGTGGGGACTGGGCAGTGGCTTCCAGGGAACTGTTCTAAGTATCCATTAAAACCATAAATGGTATTTACACTATTATAAGCATATCATCTGAATTATCATAATAATTTTAATTGGCTAACGTTCCCCACATTTAATTTTCTCAAAACTATGTTCCAGCGGAGCCGCCGCGGGCCCTCGCGGCCGCCGTCCTTGGGCACGCCCGCGCATGCACCCTGAGCCTCGTCTCGGCCGGGCTGGGCGAGTCGCCCCGACTCTGCTGCAGGCTCCTGGCCGGCCGCCGTCTGGGTTGTTCTGCTGGGGTCCGTCACCTCCTCCTAAGGATGCATCCCGACTTATCTCCACACTTGCACAACTGAAGAGTGCAACATCTTGATAAACTTGCTTGAGGAATGTCACAAAAATCACGGCTCTCTGAAATGTTTTGGTCATTGCAATGATCTTGATTGAGAGATGAGAAAAATGCTTGAAGAAAGAGTGCACGGAAAAGAGGATCAAGAGCAGGGAGCATGGTAATGCGATGCGAAAGATACTATTTAATTCCCCAGAGGATTCTGAAAAATAAATTCTATTTTCACTGGTTGCCTTGGCTGAGAGAAGACCTAAAGCCTCTTGGTTGACAGCTGAAAGAATCCTCTCATTTGGCCTCTAGAACCCTTTGCCGATCCATAGACACAAGGCATGGAAAGATCCAGAAAAGCCTGGATTCTGACAATGTTTGCAGAGCCTTCAGTTCTCACCAGCAAACTTGACTTCCCACTTTCCCCCTTTCTCTCCACCAGGGAACACTGGAGTAACTTCTCTCCCTCAATAAAAGAACTGATTTTAATCATAAAACACACACACACACACACACACACACACACAGCAGCATCCCTTTTACTTACCTCTTATGAAATAATTTGCATTTTTAAATAAATGGACCCAAGAAAAGTTCATTTGTTAACAGTCATACGATGACTAAAGAGCAGTTTATCTTAAACCCAAATTTGTACGATCAGAGAGATAGAACCAGGATAAGGCTGTGTAGCTGACCCCAGTTTGTTCTCCAGCATCGCATATGGTCCCCCAGAGTACTTCCTGGAGTGATCCTTGAGCACAGAGCCAGCAATAAGCCCTAAGCACCACCAGGTGTAGTCCAACCCCCGTTTCCACTCCTGCCACCACCACCTAATTATGTATAAAACCAAATCCATACACATTACTAGCCTCAGTGCTCATAAACAAAGAGAGAGGGGAAAATATTAGCCCCAAGGGCTCATAGGTGGAGAGGTCAATAAAGCACAAGTAAGTCAAAAGGGAACAAACAGAAAGCCTGGAGTCAGAGCTGGACCCTCACAAAGCCGATGGGAAAGACAGCAGTCTGGGAGCAGGTGACACAGTACTTCCAGGTCACGGCATGACCAAGAATTGCAGGCACCTCCATCCTGACACATTCCCACGACTTGATGTCCAGACACACCATTAAGCACTGATCCTGTTGACTCCCACGTAAGGAAGGTTTATTCACTAGAAAACATACCAGACCAGCTACATACTCTGACACCATATCTGTCAGTGTTTCTGCATCTCCTCTAAATACGGACCCTTCTGGTCTGACTTCCTTCCAGGACCCATATCTCCCAAATACAAAATAATGATAATAATAATAATAGTGGTAATTTAAAATGAAATTCTAAAAACAAAAATTAGAATAAGATTATCATATAGTACAGCTGTTTGACTTCAGGTTAGATGCCCAAAAGACTGAAAAGAGTCAAAAAGAGATATTACAACCAAGCACACAGCATTAATCACAATAGCACAAGCATAGAAGAAGCAACACAAGTGTCTAGTGGTAGAAGAGGAAGTAGCAGAATGCTGTATAAACATAAAACAGAGCACTACTGAGCTTCTCAGAAAATTCTGACACATGGTGAACACTAAAGACATGCTGCTAAGTGAACAAATCATGAGAAACAGAGAAACACATATTGAATCAGCTTAGACAGGAACTCTAATAAGTGGCTGGAATCTTAGAAACAGAACAGAGTTGTGGTTGCAGGTTCCTGGAGAGAAGGGGGAAAAGTGTGTGCATTATTTACAGAGCAGTCTCTACCCTGCAGAAGGAAGGGGAGAGGAAGATGGAAGGCAGTTGGTTGCACGACATCATCACTGTAGTTAACATCGCTGAACACATAAGAACAAAGATGCCAATTTTTTTTTTTTTTGCTTTTTGGATCACATCTGGTGATATTCAGGGGTTATTCCTGGCTTTACACTCAGGAATTACTCTGGTGGTGCTCCAGGGGACCATATGGGATGCTGGGAATCCAACCCGGGTCAGTCACGTGCAAGGCAAATGCTGTACCCACTGTGCTATCGCTCCAGCCCCTGAAGATGTCAATTTTATCTTTTATATATGTCACAATACAAACCTTTTTAAAGCTTGGGAAGTAGATCAGTTATCTAGTGAAAAGGAATTAAATTCTACAGGGATCTCTTCCGGAGACAAAATAAAGAGGTGGAGTGGAGGACTAATTTGCTTATTCTGTGGAGAAAAACATGTGAAGCCAGGGATGAGTAAAATTACTAAAGACAAAAGTAAAGTGCATAAATACGTATTTATGGCACATATAATAGATAATACAGGATTGAATATCTCCAAATAGAAAAGAAAGAAAATTAGAAAAGATTGAAAGGTAAGAAGACATTCCTGAAGAATTTATTACTGTTATCATAAACTACCACCAGGAATGGTCCAAAAACAGTAAAAAATAGTAACCATCTACTCAGAAGTCTGCTTTTGTGTCACCCCACTAAATTTGAATATTTGAGAAAACCTTCATTTTCTCAAATGACAGCTGCCATTCGGTTGTCTGGTGAAGGAGTCTGAATGTAGAAATGGCCGATTTCACCAGCAAGGTGAGTTCAGTCCTCTGAGATAAATATTTCTGTCTGATGCAAGCTAAAAGAAATCTTTTCTATATTCACAAACAGACATGGGTCAATACATTTGTCTAAGCAAACTGTTAAGTCAGAGGCTAGAATACATATAAAGTATATGATTACAAGTTTAAATATAGCAATAATATTAGAATAATTTAAAAAGTAATTACTATATTGAGTTCTTGGGCCCCATATCTAGTTGAATCACTTACTTGTACAAGATTATTTTGTACATTATATTAGCTTCTGAGTACAGATTTTTTCCTGAATGGTGGACATTTTAATTTTACATTGGTACCCTTTTCCTCAAATGATTTCATTGAATATTATTTTTATGATACTATCTCACTGCTTTTTATAGTTGCTTATCAGATTAAAGATTGTTTCTTTGTAAACTGCTAAGTTTGTTTAGTGAATGGATATTACTATGTTGAATGGGGCTGGAGCGATAGCACAGCGGTAGGGCTTTCGCCTTACAAGCTGCCAACATGGCCGACCCGAGTTCAATTCCTCAGTCCCTCTTGGAGAGCCCGGCAAGCTACCGAGAGTATTCGATATGCCAAACACAGTAACAACAAAGTCTCCAATGGAGACGTTCCTGGGCCCGCTCGAGCAAATCGACAATCAGCGGGAGGGCCTTTACCTTTACCTTTACTTAAAATTAATTACCTAAGAAAATTATTAGCATAAAAACGTAATCCACATATTGAGGTCCTACAGTATTTTTAATTTTATTTTTATAAAGTTGTTCACAATAATTGATTACATTTAATATTTGAACCGTGCACGGCAGAGCCTGGCAAGCTACCCGTGACGTACTCGATATGCCAAACACAGTAACAACAAGTCTCATGATGGAGGCGTTACTGGGCCCGCTCGAGCAAAATCGGTGAACAACAGGGGGACTGTGATATATATATACCGTGATATGTGGGAAGCTGGCCCTTTAACTGACCAAGGCCTAAGTGCCTGTATGGTCATCCTGACCTACGACCCCACGGCAGGCACAGCCTGTGCTATGTATGGTCATCTTGACCTACGTGACCCCGCAACAGGCAAAACCAGTGCTATGTATGGTTATCTTGATGTATGGTTATCCTGAGAGAACATCTGTCATGGCTGTCAGTAATAACAAGAAGTAACTATCTCGTGTCTGGTACGTGATGCATGTAAATTTTATAAATCATATGGACATGGCTCTTTGTGTATCTACCTCATGTCTGGTAAATCATATGGACATGGCCCTTTGTGTAATCACCTCGTGTCTGGTACCAGGTACACATAAACCTTGTAATGCATGATAGGTGAAAACAAACCTATTATATATCACCTATTATATATCACCGCAGTGATATATAATATTTGAACATCAATTTCACCACAATTACACCTTGCCATAGCCATATTTCAAGTGTTTACATCCCAAACCCCAAACCCTGCCCCCAAAGCAGAACCTAAGTAATTTATCCACGTCCCCAGATTTGAAAACACCGCCTTTCTCTTTCCCTCTCCCTCCACCCTCCTTTCTTAGGACCTTGGGAAATTCACTTAGCAAAAGGGAACTCTTTGTTGTGGGTCTTAAGGGCTCTCTCTGGGTTCCAGTCACTAGCACTACAGAGTAGCTTTGTCATGTTAAATGAGATTGTAAAAAAAAAAAACAAAAAACAAAAAAACAAAACAAAAACTTGGGAGTGCCTGAATGATTTCTATCTGACCCTCAGCCCAGGAGAGCTTCCCGGAGCCTTGTGGATTGTAGGGCATTTTTGAATCAGATGTAGAGGATGCTGTGAAAGATTCAGAGGCCTTCTTATGAGAGAAAAGCCTCTCGGGTCTCCTCTCCCATGAAGAAGCCCATGTCCCAGTGCCCCTCGGTTACTATCCTCACGCCTGTTTCTGAGGCTAATGTTCCTCATTTATACCCAGTTCTTAAGGACAATCCCACAGATCCACCCTTTGCTCCCCACCATGACTTCCCTTCTGTCCTATCCCCAGAGATGAGGCAGACCTCCAGCAGGAGACTGCCCGATATCTAGAGCCCAAATGGCCCCCACACCTCCCTACCTTTTCTTCCTGACCTCCCCCTTACAACCCTAAAATGTATTTGCAAGAGAAAATTGACCTCTCTTTGGCTGCAGAATTTGAGTTATGTACTGCTAATTAGTAACTTGATCTGGAAAACCTGGCGCCAGGAGAAGGCTTGGAAGAACTGAAACCTCAAAGGTGAAAATCACGTACACGCCCTTTGGGCAAATTCGGAAATCTCTGTGTGACTGGTGAGTGTGGTGCGCACCCGTGTAAGTGGAGGACCGGTCCGAGCGAGTGTAGGAGTGTGATCTGTGCGTGTGTTCCCAGTGTGTGTATTGTCTTAATATCTTTCTCCTAGTTCTGTTTATTAAGATTGTTTAATATGGGTCAGAATCGATCGACCCCCAAGGTTTTAATTCCTAATCACTTCTCTGAGATCCACAGGAAAGCTCAGGATCTGGGCTTGAGGGTAAAGAAAGGTAAGTTTGGCTTTTATTGTTCATCAGAATGACCTTCCTTTGGTGTGGATTGGCCCCCACAAGGTTCTTTCTCAACAAATCATGTGGTTCCAGTAAAAGAGGTAATCTGTAGAAAATCTGCTGTGAAGGTATACTCCCCTGGAAATCTCTAGGGGGCACAGGGAAGGAATGTGATAACCTTTATGTGAATGGTCTCTGCAAAGAGGCACCCCTCCTTTGTCTGCTTTGCATCACCCTCCACTAGGAGGAAGCCCACTAGTGAGAAAGACTCTGGGAAACTAAGGCAGGCCAATTTCCAGGCATAAGATCCTTTTCCCCACCCAGTTCTAACTAGAAGATAGAGGTCAATTGAAATGCTAATGAAGACAGTTCAAAAAAAAAAGGGTAAAAGGCCAAAGTAAAGGCCAATTTACAGGGGGTTAGAATCCCCTTGGAGAGGCCAAAGTGACAGACCTAGAAAAAAGTTTTGCCAAGGAACCATCCTTTTTTTATATAGATTATTAGTTGCAATTAGAAAAACATCCTAGGAGCCTCCAACTAGGTAGTTTAGATAAAGAGTATCTTGTTGATCTCTGTAACACCTTGTGGCCTGAGTATAGTGGGGGAAAGATAGCCAGTAAATGGCAGTTTGCATTACCAGATTATTTTAGAGTCAGATCTTTGCAGGTAAACTAAAGAAATAGGAGTATCAAAGCAGAGGAGGCAGGAAAATGCAAGATCTTATGATTAACTGTTTGACATCAGAAACAAAGAAGTGTGTCACTAAGGAGCCAGTCCCCATGTCTGATAAGAATCTCCCTGCCTCAGAATTAGCCTTGGCTAAAAAATGGTAACATCTTTGTCATAGTCTATTTTGCCGGCTTATATCAACAAAAGCGCTTTCCTGACCCATTTTTAACAAGCAGGAGACTGGCTGGTCAGGCTGGGAAATGGGGAGCAGTGTTTCTCCGCCCTGGGGACTGTCCCTTCCTTTCTCAGACCATCAGTTTCTCCCTGTCATTTTTTGAAGGGTCAGATTGATCGATCAATTGCAGATGTGTGCACATGTATGTTTGGTGTTTTAGTCAGTTCATTGTCTGTCTGTCTGTCTGTCTGTCTATCTATGTGGAACACTCGAGTGTTGGAACCAGGCTGAAATCAGAAGTAGAAATTTTAGAGAAGTTAGTGACATGCAACCCAGTGATTTAAGAAATGCAGTTGTTTTTGGAACCTGTCAGACAAGGGTGAATCCTTATCAGAAGGTTGAGCCTACAGAGAAAGCAGAATTCTCAATCTAAATTTCTTTGTAGAATAACATTAATGATTATGTGATTAACAGTTGAAATCCTTTTGAACTTAAGAATCTTGTACTATATAGAAGAGCTATGGAACTAGAGCCTGAAACTAAAGGGAAATAATAGTTCAGAGAAAGCAAGACTTTATCTTATAATCCTCAGCTAACTTTAATGAAAAATTAGGCCGCTTTTACAAACTACAGAGGTACAGAAGCCATTAAAATGAAGTTTCCTTATTTTCCTAAACAGTGGCAATTTATAGGATAACAATTGGATTTGTCCATTCTCCCTTGACACAAGGAGCTAAGGTTTATCAGGCTACACCCATCACAGTGCTCCTGAGTCACTTCCATTCCTTTGTTTTCCTGTAAGCACTTCTCTATGCTCTCCTCCCCAACCAGTTATTCAGCTTTCCCCCTAGTCAGAATCTGTTAATTTGTAAGATCAGATCCTTCTAGGACACTGAACTTGTACTGTAAATTGTGAGTGATCTGCTAAGTGAGAATCTGTCCTAGAAGAATGTCCTGACTAGTTTGGATGAGGTTAAACATTTTTCCCTTTCAAATGGTCTTAAGTAAATAATTTCAGTATACTGCGAGGCAGCTTCTCTTATCTCATGGAGCAGATCTCAGGTGCTAGCCAGGCCTGATCTTTGGGATGTAGATTGGTCTTTGATGTGCTAATCCAAGTGCTTGTAAAAGGTGAGGCCAAAATTACTGGCCTGCAGATGTAAAGAAGCAATGTATGTTTTGCTGCCTCAATGTTTTTTCTCCTTTTGATGACATCACTGTATTGCCCCTTTAGAGGTACCATGATCTATATGAGGAGATTTCAGGGCTCTCTACTAGGAGGTCTGAGAGAACAGGGGAAAACATGCTTGAGAGAACCTGAGTTTCTTTTATGGGATATAATGAGACTGTAAGAATGGGCTGGGAGAGACAGAAGAGATACAAGAGTGAATGGAGAGAGGATTGGAATAAACTGCAACTAAGGCCAAGCAGCCTGGCCATAAGGTTTCCTTCCTTTTCCTGCCCATCGCCATCCACCTCCCTGGAGTGGGGGAAACTACCTAACGCGGGCGGTGGGAGAGATAGATTGCTGCCATCCTTTTTGTGTTCACACAGGAATTCAAATATTTTCTTATGCTTATATCAAAGTTTGGTAAAAAATCCAAAGGGCTTTTTCTGTGTCTGAAAGCATGTTTGTGTTCTTGTGGAATTGTTAAAAATATCTGGTGTAGAAAGCTCATGATTTTAAATAATTAAGGTACAAGAACTATTGAAATTAATCCAAAGAAGTTTTTATCATGTTTTATAAAAATTGATCATAGGTCTTATGTTGTTATGTTAATGTACATGTTTGTATCTGCCTTGGATTAGAATATTTGGTCTAGAAGGAGTTAAAATAACTATGACACATGAAAACAGGTTAAAAAAGTAATGGTTTAGTTTAAACATGAGTTTCTAGAGTTATAAAATTGGTTGCAAAATTTGTCTTACCAGTGCTCTATCTGATCTCTGAGACTCTTCGTAACAAAAATTTCTAGAAGTTCTAAGAGTTATAAAGTGGAATAATCTCAGATGTCAGCCTTCTGTAATGGTCTCTGAGAATGGAGAATTTCATGGAAAATGTGGGAAATTTTACTAACTACATTGTTAATCAACCTGTCCAGTGTTTGAAAGTACATGCTATTATTTTGATAACTTTATTTCATGCAAAGCCTTGTCACCAGGTATCAACCTGGCCCTGCTCTTCAGAAAGCTTTGTACTCAAGTGTGAAATACTTAATGTTTCATAATAATCTGAGTGCTTTAATCTTTTGTAGTTGTATTTTCCTGGAAATCAGAATTTTAAGATGTCTTCTGGTTGATTTCTAATGTAAAGTGATCTTTTGCCCAGTGAATATACCTTGTAAGAGCTTTAATTGAGCATTTTTTAAGGCTATTTGAATACCTATGGAAGCATTGCAGAGTACAGTTTTTGTTAAGTGAGATTAAGATAACATTTCCCCCTTTCCTTCCCCTCCTCCCCCTGCCATTCCTACCCCTCTCCCGTCTGGCTCTGTAGACACCCTCGGGGTTCTAGTGGTCGCTGACTTTGCCTTCAGCCAGTCCCTCCATTTTTTGATGCCATTGGCCACAATGCTTCCTATGGTGTCTCTCCCTCATTTGGTGGTCCTCCGTATTTTGTACCACCCAACTTCCACCCTTTATGATTACGGATCCCCCTGTGATGCTGCCTCACCCCGCCAACTCCACCACGAGCCTGTCACCGCCCTCACCGTCGCCGCCCTGTTCACCCTCGGCCTTGCGGGCTCTGGTATGAGCATCAAAGCCCTGACCTCACAGCACTCCGGTCTAGCTACACTTCATGCCGCCGTGGATGCCGATTTAGAGCGCCTTGAACAATCCATCTCTCACCTCGAGGATTCGCTGATGTCTCTTTCGGAGGTTGCTCTTCAAACCACCGAGGACTGGACTTGTTCTTTATGAGAGAGGGGTGATTGTGTGCTGCATTGGGGGAAGAGTGCTGTTTCTATGTCAATCATAGTGGGGTCATCAGGGATTCTATACGGGACTTCAGGAGGGCCTGGACTGGACTTGCTCTTTATGAAAGAGGGAGGATTGTGTGCTGCCTTAGGGGAAGAGTGTTGCTTTTATGTTAACCACAGTGGAGTGATTAAAAACTCCATGGAGAACTAAGGGAAGGTTTGGAGCTGAGACAACAGGAACGTGAGTCTCCTAGCTCTGGGTGGACCCTGCACTCTCTACTCCTTTACTCGTTGCCACTCCCGGGTCCCCTGACTGCCCTTTTATTGATTGCTACTGTGGGCCCCTGCATTTTTAATCGAATTACCGCTTTTGTTAGACAACAGATAGTTTCTCTATCTGCCAACCCCATACAAGTACATTACCACCGCCTGGCAATGGAAGATGCTTCCCTGGACTGTGCGGCCGCAAAATCTGCTGCTGCAGAGGACAGCTCGCGGGTCGTAGTTGATTGGACCCATCCTTGAGTTGTTCTTGGCCAGCTCCCCCGCCCCTCTCTGATCTGACACTCTGGGTATGAAAGAGTCGGACTTTACCCTATTCCATTTTTTTCAGCCGCTAGGTGTCTGGCAAAGCACTGCAAGGGAGGCCTCATGGCTGCTTCCGACTCCCTGTGGAGTACACTGGGCCTGCATGGAGGTTTCCTCTGCCTAGCGCTGGCCCTTTTCTGCGGCTCCCCTCCACTAGTAGGGTGATCAGGGGAAAACGGGCTTTTTCCACTCTCCTCCCCTCCGCAAAACAGAGGTGTTCTGGATATTTTGGAGGGACCCAGTCAATGCTCCCCCTAGCTGGCATCTTTTATAATAAAGGAAGGGGGAGATGTGGGAAGCTGGCCCTTTAACTGACCAAGGCCTAAGTGCCTGTATGGTCATCCTGACCTACGACCCCAGGGCAGGCACAGCCTGTGCTATGTATGGTCTTCTTGACCTACGTGACCCCGCAACAGGCAAAACCAGTGCTATGTATGGTTATCTTGATGTATGGTTATCCTGAGAGAACATCTGTCATGGCTGTCAGTAATAAAAAGAAGTAACTATCTCGTGTCTGGTACGTGATGCATGTAAATTTTATAAATCATATGGACATGGCTCTTTGTGTATCTACCTCATGTCTGGTAAATCATATGGACATGGCCCTTTGTGTAATCACCTCGTGTCTGGTACCAGATACACATAAACCTTGTAATGCATGATAGGTGAAAACAAATCTTCCTAACCATATATGGGCACGACCTTTTGTGTAGCTGCCTCACTAATGGATATATACCCTGATTGCCCCCAATAAAGTCCTGTCCCTTTTTCTCTCTGTTTCTGAGCTGCATTCTGTCTCTTGTGTCTCGTGTTCATTCGGTCGGTCCTTCCCAGCACCTACGGATCCTAGGGCCACCTCCGCAGGCCGGAGAGTGGTCTGGCGGGGCCCCCCGCAGTGATATATAATATTTGAACATCAATTTCACCACAATTACACTTTGCCATAGCCATATTTCAAGTGTTTACATCCCAAACCCCAAACCCTGCCCCCAAAGCAGAACCTAAGTAATTTATTTTGTATTTCTTGTTATGAATAATCCACTAAAAATGATCCAAAAAAAGTTTTCTTAGAGAAAAATGTGTGAAGATTGTTGTATTTCACCCAGGAGCCATTAAGCCCTTCTGTTAGAGATTAGTAGCATGTTGTTAAAGGTTGAGACTTGTGTGCTGAGATATATATATATATATATATATATGTATATATATATAGCCTACAGTATTTTTGTGTAATCTTGATGCTTCCAAAGGAAAATAGTATTTGACTGTGATATTTAGATCTTCTATATTTCTCTTATTATTCTTAATTCTTTTTATACCTTTGTCAGCTTAATTTTTGTTTTGTTTCTATACTTCTAATTTCTCTGTATTTTTCTTTTAAGAGATATCTATTTCCTTTTATAGGTCCCTAGCCTGGACTGACCAAAGCCTACTTCTTTACATGACATGGTCTCCTAGACTACAGAAAGAACTGGTCAGGCAACAGGTCACCGGAGATCTTTCCGGACCTCTTACTGAGCCAATTCTACTGGGGCACTTCAGACAGAAGAGACGTGCCCTCTCTGCCCGCTCCAGATGAAACCCCTACGGCCACGAGTTTCCAGAATCAAAACCCAGGTATGCGGATTCCAGGACTAAGACTCCAGGCCACATGGCAGTAGCTGAGATGGGCTGTCCCTCCCAGTCTCCCTGCCTGCTTGGGATCCTGGCTGTCATGCCCACGATCTGCCTCCAGGCGCCATCTCAGTGCATGGACAGTCTTGATTCAGAGACTCCCAAATGAATCTCAAAATGTATTAGCTCCCTACAGAGATGTCTCTGGACCCAACCATTTACAATTTTAGAATTCCAGAAGTGTGTGGTTGCTTTTGTGGTCATGTGACCGCTCGTGTTATTCATAATAAGCAATAGAAAATAAAGTATCTAGCATCTGCCGCTGGCAGGCAGGCTTGAATGGTGGTGGAAAAACTCAAGAAAACCATAATGCCGAAAAGTAGAGAGTGTGGGAGAAATTGCCATAGAGGCACGTGGGGGATACTGGGGACATTGGTGGTGGAAAATGTGCACTGGTGGAGAGATGGGTATTTGATCATTGTATGACCAGAACTCAAACGTGAAAGCTTTGTAACTGTAGCTCACAGTGATTCAATTAAAAAAAAAACTGGTCAGAAACTTAAGAAACTGAGAGATAACATTTCTGCTCTCAAGTACCTTTCAACCCCTAATAAGCTGTATAATTTCACAGACTTTTTAACAGAGAATATTTGGACCACACAGCATTTCTAAGTTATACAACTCAGCTTTGTTTAAAGAAAATCACACAAGTGTGTCCAATTAATTCTCAGTAACATTAAAATTTGTAACAGATTCCACGCATATTATTCTGGGTGCATATTTTGAAAGCAATAAATTCAAACAATAATCATAGCTTACCTATGTGACAAATTTAAATGTAAATGGTAAAACTAAAATAAGTAGGTAAAACAATTAGCTAAAACAAGAGGTAAGCTCGTGTAAGACCATGCTCCAGAGATTCATAAGTAAATCTCAAGAGAACAACAAGACACAAAAGATATTTTTTCCAGACACTCACACATGATTGAGATGTCCATGGTACCCTGGAAGGAGGGGTGGGTCCTGGGCTGACCCACCCAAACAGAACCCTAGCCCGCGCTTGCTCCCACACTTCAAAATAGCCACCATGCTCCCTACGGGACTTCATTGTCTTGGGACTCAACCTCATAGAGAAATTAGTCTGCCGAAAAACTCAGGCATGCGGGTTTTGTGACTGAGATCTTCCAGGCTTTCTCAGAGTCAGGATGGGCTACTTCTGCCCCGCTTCCTGTACTTCCATAAGCCCCAGAAGTCACTTACACACCCTAAAGCCACCACCCAGTTAAAAATTTAACTCCAGTCGCACCACCCTATTAAAAATTCCCAACTTCCTGGAGTGAACAGCCTTGAATGCAAATGACATCTCAAACTCCACAACACAGATTAACCAGTAGTAGCCCACCAGATTGGATGGGATGTAACATAGAAGGCAATCAATCTCAATTAATAAAACATAAACATAAAAGACTTAAGCTGAAATAACATCTTAATAATCTCTCATACAAGGACTTAATGTCTCCATGGTGAGATACAACAATTTATACTAATTTTCTGCTAAAGAAATATTTGTTATCATTGTTAGCAAATTATTGATAAAAGGCAATATAAAATAAATCGTTGAGGGCCTGCTATGGGGACAGGCTTAAGGGGTGGTTGGGAAAATTGGAGACAGTGGTGGAGGAAAAGTATAATGGTGATGGTATTGTGTTGGAATGTTCAATGCCTGTAACGAACCAACATGAACAACTTTGTAAACTACAGTGTTTACATAAAGTGTAGGGGAAAATTTACATATGTAGGCTTTACATATTCCACGCGAACTCCAAAATATATTAACACAGAATTACATGAAAGGTTTTATTAATGACAGGTGAAAGATGATTATTACCATAGTGAGATCCATGTAAAAAGTAAAATTTAATGTAATATACTTTAGATTCCAGTAGCTAGACAGTTGCGCTCACCAACTGTCCTGTAATCCCACCAACGGTTAAGATCCAGAGACTATAAAACCAAGCTTCTGGAAGAGAACAATGCAGACTCTCCTGCCCCCGCACCTGGCTATCATCACCGGGGCCCTTTGGAGTGGGGCGGGTTGAGTTTCCCTACCGGCCCGAGCAGAGCCCTTGCAACTGAAGACCTCCAGGGCCCAGCCATAGCCATGCTGAGACCACTCTCCACATGCTCGGCTGAGCCTCATGCATGAAGGAACTGGCAGAGGAACCCAGGTGTATAGGACCTGGGTATGCAATCTCCAAGCCTGCTCAGATCAGAACTGGGCCTCGTCCACCCAGATCCCCCATCTTCCAGTAGCTAGACAGTTGTGCCCACCAACTGCCGTGTAATCCCACCAATGGCCAAGATCTGGAGACTATAAAACCAAGCTCCCAGAAGCGTGCAGCCACGGATGCTAGACCTTTTATTGTTTAGTTTTCGCTCTCAGAGAACCCAGTGAGCTACTGAAAGTATGTATCCTTCCCGCATACATGCCTGACTGGGAACACTTGTAAAGGTGATTAGAGGCTAACCCAAAAGTCTCCATCCCTCTCAGAGAGCCCGGCAAGCTACTGAGAGAATCCTACCCCCATGGCAGAGACTGGCAAGCTACCTGTGGCATACTCCATATGTCAAAAATAGTAGCAATGATGGTCCTCATACCCCTGACCCTGAAAGAGCCCCAGTATGCCATCGGGCTACACTAGCACATGTCAGAGACGAATGGAGACATTACTGGCACCTGCTTGAGCAAATCAATAAACAACGGGAGGACAGTAATATAGTGATACAGTGATACTGTAGATTCCATAGTTGGAAACAGACACATGGAAATGAGAATAGGCATTTTATTACATTGTATTAAATGGTTTTAATTCTTGTATTTACATAGGTCAAATTCATACAGTAATCACAAATTAGCTCTTACTGTTTTATTTTCTGATCATTCTATTTGCCATCTGTTAAGTTTTTTTATTTGGAATAAGAAACATAATGTAAATTTGTTATGTGCCTAAGGGGAAAAATTGGGAGAGAAACTAGGGATATTTGTGGAGGAAGAACACACTGGTGGTGATGAAACACTAAATATTTGAAACAACTGTATAATGAACAACTTTGTAGATCACGGTGCATTTAATAATTTATTTTTAAAAAATTTTGGAGCTAGAGCAATAATACACTGAGTAGGGTGCTTATCTTGCAGGCGGCCAACCTCAGTGCTGTCACAGAAAAGCCTTGCACTGTTAATCATCTGGAAATTGCGGCCTTTGAACTGCTGATGGTGTCTTTTTAATCTCACAGATTCCTATGCAGCTGCCCCTTTTCTGAGGGCTCCACCCTTCTCTGGATGGAACCTTGGATTTCTCCATCTGGATAGTGTCTCAGTTTCTCCTCTTCAAAAAGCTCAGGGTTTGTATTTCAAAGAGGTTTTCCTATCCTTGGGTTCCTTCAGGGCTAGATAATCTCTTCATTTTAAAATGTATTATTTGCCCAAAGCACATTCCCAAATTCTCTTACCAGTCTGCCTACAACAAAAAGGAAAATAGTTTCTGCTGCCATGATCGTTTCTATGGCTACTTCTAACCTGAGGTTGGTGAAGAGAGAAGGAAAGATCAGTTTAATTCATGGCTCTCACTTGGCTTTTTTTTGCAAATGCACTAGAGTTAGGTTTTGGCTTTTTTTGATCAGCATATCTTTATCAACACTGGGTGAAGCTCAAGTTGCAGTGTGTGTCACATCAGGTGACACGGGCACTTTCATACTCCACTTCACTTTTACCCCACATCACATCCTTATGCTGCACCTGAAAACAGTTGAGTGAAGGCTCTTCTGAGGCACAGTGCATTGCCTGTCCTCTGTACCCACCTCCTCCAGCTCGCCTTCTAAGCCAGGCACAGCAGAAATGCCACGCCTGCCCTGGGGATGCCCCCCACCAGCTACTAGAAGAGGAACACCACGGGCAGTGGTTTTCCTCCTCAGTTCTCTTTGTTTCTTTATCAAGTGCTCAAGGTCCAAGAAATTCCCTGCCATCAGCAAGCAGAGTGACAAAGGAACAGGACTTGGTATAATGGATAACCTTGCAAATCACAGTGTTTTTATTAAAATTGACTTTACAAAAATTGTGGAGCTAGAGAGACTGTAGAGTGGGCAGGGTGCTTATCTTGCAGGCAGCCAACCCGAGTTTGATCGCCAGCACGACATATGGTCCCCTGATCTCACCAAGAGTGATCCCTCATCACAAGTCTGGTGTGGTTCAAAAACAAACAAACAAAATTTAATGTGCTTGACATGTAAGACTGTGTACATTTAGGTTTATAGCACCCTGGCTTAATACATTGAAATATTATTAATGTGACTGCCAACATAGCTCTATCCCTCTACAAAAGTATCATTTTTGTGTTGAGAACTATTAACTCTTCATAACTTTGAGATTTATAAAACAATATTGTCTTTAATCACTAAACTATGCACTAGATCTCTAGAATAAACTTAGCTATGAGTTGCAAGTGAGTGTGTACCCCTAAAAAAGTATCCCCAATTTTCAACCCCTTAGAAACCACCATTGTAGGTTCCATTTCTATGAGATTGGCTGTTTCTGATTCCATTTGTAAGTGGCATCAAACAGTATTTGTCTCTTTCTATCTGGCTTATTTTACCTCACATGAGACCCTAGATCTTCATCTATATTGTTCAAAAGTCATTCCTCTGTTATAGACACAGTTGTTTTCTTATCTTGTCTACTGTAAATAATGTGCAAACAATAAGGGAGTGCTTAGGAGATGGGAGAGCACTAATGGTGGCTTTTAAGGGAACAAACTTACAAGTTCAAAAGTCAACGGGAGCTTATACTTCAAGCCCTAGAGCACATACCTGACTAAGTTGTCTCTTTGTTTATTTCCACTCTGGAGAAGCCCATTTTCTTTAGAGCGTGTACTTCTCTCTATCTTTACCCTCACATCTTTCTAGATAAGTTTCAATAAAAACTATCATGCTTCACATTTAACCTCCTCATGAAATTCTTTTCTGTGAGAGAAAAGTGATGGACCCAGAACTTCCATGCTGATAATAGAACTGACCTGACCTAGACCAGGCATTTCCATGAGCACTGGTGACCAAGGTGAGTCGAGCAGAGGTGGAAGCACTTTCACATGGAGTTAACCTTTTATACTTCTCTCTCGCTCTCACAGTCTCTCCCCCATCCTCTTTCTTTTCTTTCCCTCTTCCTCTCTGCTCTCTCTCCCTCCCTATTCCTCTTCACTCACACCCTTCTCTTCTCTCCTCTCTATTCTTGAGTTAGCATCATCTCTCCTTTTGCTCTCTCTACTTTCTCTTTCTCACCACACTTGGAAGTGCTCAGGGTTTACTCCTGACTCTAAAGTTCATCTCATGCTCCTCAGTTGTTTCAGTCAGTTAACTGTGGGTAAGAGTATATTGGAGACAGGAGGAACGACCATGAAATCTAGAAATAAAAATTATCCTTTCCCTGGGGACCAGGCAGCTTCAGGAAATGACCATATATATACATATGTGTGTCTATAATATGAACATTGAAAGAAAGGTCAGCTAGCCAGAGAAGATAATAAGACTTTTACCTCACAAGGGCTGATCCCAGTTTGATCCTCAGAACCACCAGGAGCAACCCCTGAGCTTACTTCCAGGAGTAACCCAGGAAGAGATCCAAAACCAAAGAAACACAAAAGAAATGACAACTTGTGTTTGGCTTTGTTCAGTGCTAGTGAAGGGATTTCCTTTGCTTGTATAGATATCCCCCTACCTTTCCATAGTATCTGGGAGGTGTGACGAGTAATATAACTGGAATAATTTTAAAACAGGGCTGTAGAAGCCAAAGATTTAGTATAGGGTTTAGATAGTTGATCCGAGCTTGATCCCAGGCACCAAGTGGCCCCGAGACTCTACAGGTGGAGCTCTGGAGGGTCCAAGTACAAGTGCAGGGGCCTAGGTCATCCCACACCCTAGCCAGCAGCAAGCACCACATCCACGGTCCCTTACATTGGATGTCCTGCATGGTTGGTGGAGAATTGCCAAGAGGACCACGAGGGCCTCTTGAGTACCACTTGATAGAACACCCGCTTCCCCATAAAAGAGGGCTACAGGAGAATGGAGTTGGCTCACAGGGCTGGTGCTCATACTTCCGTTTTGCATCCGTGAGGATCTGATTGATCGTGGCACCATATGGATCCCTGGGAGTAGTTCCTGAGCCCTACCGTGTGACCCCAAACTCAAAATAAATGAAATGAAATAAGACAGAGCTGCAAGAAGCCACTGCAGATATACCTACTCTACAATCTGTCTTTCCTAAACTGGGTAAGGCCTCTGGGTTTAAGCATCCCCGGTACTATCCTGCCTCCCTGGGTCCCTCCTTTCGGCTGGCTCCTTGGGTCTCCCGTTCTGCTCCAACGTTCTCATCTAAGGCCAGATCCACTCCCCGAGCTCCAGCTGCGCCTTCGGCCCTTACTTAACTCTGATGTAGACCTCTCCAGCCCAATATCTTCCAAAAGCCAAGTGGAGTTCCTAGGTCCCTCACTTGAGTGAGTAGAAGCACTCAGCTGCTCTGTGGACCCTGCTCCAACTCTCCAAGGCCTGACCAGGTCAGAGTGTGGCCAACGTGGTGTATGAGAGCGGGGGGGGGGGGGGGGGTCAGAGGGGGTCAGGGCGGGGTCAGGGCAGGGTCAGGGCAGGCACAGCACAGGGGCAGGCCCTAAGTCAAGGAGGGCTCAGGAGAGAGCTGTGTCCAATGGGGAGGATGGGATTAGAGAGGTCATGTATTAGGGTCAGGGGGCAGTGACAGGGTGGGGTCAGAGGTCAGAGAGGCGGGGCCAGAGCTGATAACACTCTGGCCCTGGCCAATGAGCCTGAGAGCCCCTGGCAGGAAATCCCGCCCCCGGAGCCCTCGTGCCCAGCAGGTGCCTCGGGCATCCTAGGCACAGAGGAGCAGATGGGGTGTGGGCGGGGAACAGCCTGGGGTGGACTGGCCCAGCCATCTTCTCTGTTTTCCTCTCTGTGTTCCCCTGTATTCATGCTGGCAGCCGGTCACAGGGTCACAGCGTCCACACAGTTGGGGCACCTGGCCCACCCTGTCCAGGCCACATGGCCCACCGCCCCTCCTGGAGACAGAGGGGAGGTGGAGGCAGGATATTAGTACAGCCCTACACACAAAGCTGGTTTCTGGGCCAGGGGTGGTAGTGGCGCGCGCTGCGGTCATGGGGTTGCCGGGATGCAGCTGTGACCAACTGTGGCAATCATATCACTTCCACGTCACCCCACGGGTCTTGCTCACATGCTCTCTGCTGTCCAGGTTCTTGCTCCCTCGGCAGCAGACAGGGACATCAGACACCAAGCTGCCCTGTCGCTCTGGGACTGGTTGACCCCTGCTTCTGCTTTTCCACTGAGAAGTGCTCAAGGGTCTACTGGAGAGGAAACGGGGATCTCCTGTTTGCCACATGGCATCGGGCTGGTCATCACAGTGTGTGGGAAGCCCAGGGGCATAGGGATGATCTCTGGGGGCCAGGAGGCCGTGGAAGGCCAGTGGCCATGGCAGGCCAGCCTGCAGTACCAGAGCATTCATCCCTGTGGAGCTGTGCTCATTCATTCCCACTGCGTGTTCTCTACCGCCCACTGCTTTACAAAGTGAGTTGTTTCTCAGGTCCTAGCAGCTGGGCTGGCAGGGGGAGAGGGTTAAAAGCTTAGAGCCCCTGCATCCTCACGCTGTGTGCTGGGACAATCTGTGTCCTTCTAGTCCAAGTCTTTCTGCCTGTGACCTGTCCTCTCCTGTATTGTCCTCTCTCCTCACCTGATTTTGCTCATCTTCCATCCTCATCCCTATGTATTTCCCAGACACAGGTATGCACCCGAGATGGCAGTGTTCATCCTGCCTCCCAGGTGCAATGTCAGCTGGTTCTGTGTCACCTCACACCAGGGATTCTCTCAATGTCCCTGAAATCCTGGTTGTCAGAGAGAGGCTGGAACCTGGGATGCAGTGGCAGATGCTGGTGTTCTGCACATCTCTGGCCTGGGGTCTCTGCTCACCACATGTCTATTGGTCAGCTGCATGGACACTAGATATGGAGTCCCTGACCTTGAAGAAGAACAGAGTTGCACTCTGTCCTGGGTCTGGTTGGGTGTTCTGAGAGGTTTTGGGGGGCAATAACCAGGAGCAGGATCTTTGGTACACACAGAGGACCACAAGCACCTGCTCTGTGCTGTGTCCCACTGGAGACCCACTGTGGATTAGGTTGGCTTGACCAACCTCACTGTGTCTCCAATAAGTCAGAGCAGAAGTTTCCCCTGTGGGTGAGCAGGGCTGACACCATTGGATTGGGGAAGTCAGATGGGCAGGCTCCCATGGGCATGGGTCAGCTTGTGAAAGCAAGATTTTGGTCACCAGCTGTGTGGGGAGGAATTTCCAGGTGAGTGAGTGGGAAAGTGGGATGTTTCATCCCTCATGGTCAGAACACAGGACATTTTGCACGCATGGTCTCTTTTGACCAATGATTTTGTGCCGTTTCAGAACAGGTGAGTACCAAGAAGGAGTGAGAAAAAGGAGTGGTGCGAGAGCAGTTTGGTCATAAGGCTTGTCAAGAGCCAAGATGGAGCCAGAGCTCTCTGCATGTGCCGAAGTAAGGTCAGGATTGTCCAGCCCCAAGGGGCCTCCAGCCCTCCGTGATCCTTTCCTTTAATAGTGGGTGTGTGCTGAGCTGTGACTAAAACCGCCCCTGGTCTCCAGAGAGAAGGGATGACAGAAAGGGAGAGTTCTGTGTGGTGGTGCAGACAAGGCAGTGCTGGGGGTCAGATGATGGTGGAGAGGCGCAAGCTGGCATATGCAGAAGATGGATGATGACTGTCACCTTCCCTCCTGCAGGAAGTCTCATGCCCCTGAGGATTACTGGGTGTTTGGGGGAAGTACCCAGCTCTACCAGGACACCCAATAGGCCAGGAGGGTGGCTGTGAGCTGCATTATCATCCATCCAGACTTTAAGAAGCTCCACCGTTTTGCAGCGGTGTTACAACTGCAACAACCTGTGAACTTCAGCTCCTATATCATCCCTGTCTACTTTCCAACCCCTGGCATGGAGCTTCCCCTTGGCACATCTGGTTGGATAACTGGCTGGCGAAAGCTCACTGAGGACAGTGAGTGGCTATGGTGTGGGTGTGGGTGGGAGACGGGGAATGGGATTCTAGCTCATCAAAATCTCTAGTTAGCGTGGAGTCCTATGGACCTTGTGCCTCTGTGCCTTATTTCCAGAGAACTGGACTCTTCTAGTTTCTCTTGTGAAAAAATGTGTCCTTCTGAAAGCTTCAAAGTAACTCAAGTCAAAGACACTGAAATTCTGGTGTCGTTTGCTTTTTGGAGTCAGGAATCTGGATCTCAAAGTTTCTCTGTCTTGGGTGTAAAAATTTAACTACTAAGTGAATTGATGTAGGGTTTCTCAAAAATGCTGTTTAGGTGGCCTGAGAACTCCTCTCAGTGAAGTATGGCTCACCTGCTCAGTTTGAGGATACAGTGTTGTTAGGTCTTGCAGTGACAGGGTTAACCATGCCACCCCAGTGCTGCTGGGGAAACCTCTCGGCCACATCTGGTTGTGCTCAAGGGCCTGTAGGTCTTTATCTTGATGCTTAGGGAACATGTCATGCCAGAGATATAACTGGCAACGATTTTGTGAGAAGCATGTATTTCACACTTCTGTTCTCTTCTAACCCCTTGGTTCTAATATGTCAATTTGATGTAGATCAGACATGACTTTGTCAACTCAATTTGTCTGAGTGTTTCTCTTTCTACTTTGAAATATCTTGATTTTTCCATGGCCATAGAAGGAACATGTAAAAGAAAGAAAAACGCTCTTGGAGAACCCTGGGGAAGAACAATCATGGCCTGAATTGATCTCAGCTCCATCACCTAAGTTTTGTTTTTCTCCTAACCTGTATCTCCTATCTACCTCTTGGATTTGTTAAGTGAATGGAGTAATAGGGTGAATACAGGGCAAAACTTTGTGGATGTTTTCAGTAAAATGAGGAGAAGTATAAACATGAACATTGAGTATAAACATGAACTTGTTCAGAGAAGTGTGTTTATACTTTAGTGAAATGTTGATGGCATAATGATTAGGGAAAAGAAAATATTTATTTTCCTTTAATTTTTTATATTTATAAAGTTGTTCACAATAATTTATTACATTTAGTATTCCAACACTTGAGTCTCCTGCTCCCGTGTCTGACCGTCCTCACCGGGGCCCCTTGGAGGGTGGCGGATTGAGTTTTTCTCTCCACCCTGAGCAGAGTCCCGACAGCTGAAGACCTCCGGGACCCAGCCAAAGCCATGCTGAGACCACTCTCCACACGCTTGCATGAGGAACTGGCAGAGAAACCCAGGTATGCGGGACCCGGGGCTGAGATCTCCAAGCCTGCTCAGTTCGGGACTGGGCTTCCTACACCCAGCTCCGCCACCTTCCAGTAGCTAGACAGTTGACAGCCACCAACTGCCATGTAACCCCATCAATGGCCAGGATCCAGAGACTCTAAAACCAAGCTCCCAGCTGCACGACCTCTTATTCTCTAGTTCTCACTCTCAGAGAACCCGGCAGGCTACTGAGAATATCATACCTGCCTATATGCCTGACTAGGAACACCTGTAAAAGTGATTAGAGGCTGCCCCCAAAGCTTCCACCCTCTTGGAGAGCCCGGCAAGCTACTGAGAGTATCCCGCCCGCACGGCAGAGCCTGACAAGCTAACTGTGGTGTACTCAATATGTCAAAAACAGTAACAATGAATTGTCCTCATTCCCCTGATCTGGAAAGAGTCCCCAATATGTCATCGGGCTACACTAGCACGTGACAGGGACAAATGGAGATGTTACTGGGCCCACTCGAGCGAATCGATGAACAACAGGGTGATAGTGATAGTGATTCCAACACCAATCCCACCACCATACACCTTCCCACTACCATTATTTTGAATTTTCCCAACTTCCTTCCTTCCTTCCTTCCTTCCTTCCTTCCTTCCTTCCTTCCTTCCTCCCTTCCTTCCTGTCTTTCTGTCTTTTTCTCTTACTTTCTTACTTTTTTTGGTTTTTGCTTTTTGGGTCGCACCCAGCAATTCTCAGGGGGCTGCTCCTGGCTCTGCACTCAGGAATTATTCCTGGCGATGCCCAGGGGACCATATGGGATGCTGGGAATCCTACGTGGGTTGGCCACATGGAAGATAAACGCCTTACCTGCTGTGCTATTGCTCCAGCCCCCCAACTGCCTTTATTTCTAAGGTCATTATTTGGTACACTGTTTCTCTTCAAAGGTGCTACAGACATTTCAGAGAGACCATATCTTCTGGAAATGGGGTACAGCAGCATTCCATATTCTTGCCTGACTCAGTGGCAGGAACACTTCCTTCCTCATAACCAGCCCCCAACTATACATGCACATGCACACATACACACACACAAACACACACGCACAGACACACTCATACAAGCTTATACTGTGTTTGTCTTGAGGTCCAGGAGCAGACTTATCATTAGTCACCCTATAGAATTTCAGACAATCATCTTCTGACTTTTATGGGCTTAGATGTGACCAGTGCTCCCATGCCAGCTCGCCTCTACAAACATTCTTCTGCCCATTACTTCCTCTCCCCTTCTCCTTTCTCTCTAGAAGCTTCCTTGTTTTCACTGGGTCTACAAGTTAGTGTTGTCATTCCTTGGTGATTGCTTGCCTTAATAAATCATCTCGTACATCTGAGCAAAATTTGTTAATTGTCTTTGGATAACTAATTAGTAGTGGTACTTTTGAATCATATAGAATTTCCGTAAATTTTTTTAAGGACTGCATATCATTATCCCTAGCAACTACACTAATTTCATTCCCACTAACAGAGCCCTTTTCTCCACATCCTTGCCAACACTCATTTCTTCTTGAACCATTTTCCCAACTATGAGCCATTTCCCTAATTATAAGTAATTTTGACTTTTTTAATGTGTCTGTGCGCCATCTTTGAGGAAGTGTCTGTTTATGTATTTTGAATAATTTTTATTGTGTTGTTTTTTCCTTTTTTTGTTTTATGAGTTAATATATTCTGGATATTAATCCTTCCTTTTGAATGATGATCAAATAGCTTTTGCCTGTTACTCAGTTGCGTTTGTTTGTTTGCTTCCATGGTTGTTTCCTTTTCTTTGTAAATGCATTTTAATTTTATGTTGTCCCAATCCGTTGGATAACAATGGGTTGTCCTTGCTCCTCCCCCAGAGGCTTAGGTTTATTGAGTTGCTCCCACAACAGTGCCCCTGAAGCACACCCAATTCCATCAAGCACTAATAATCCTATATTATTTTCCTCTTTCCTTTATGTTATTTGCATAGCTTATTTAGCATTGTCCTTTTTGTATAGACAAAGAAAGACAGTTGATGCTATGCTTTGTAACATGGAAGTTAATTCGCTCCAAAATAATATTTACTCCTGGGCATCCATATTTACTTGACTTAAGCCTCAGTTTCCCTTAGTTCCTAGCTCTCCAAAAGCAGGGTCCTGACGAAGGGACTGAATAGGCCCAGGGTAAGCGGAAAACTATCCTGGCATCGGAAAGGGACAAGCTAAGTGTATGAAGTATAATAAGTTAAGAGCATCATCATGGAACAGACTCTATCATGACCCAAGAAGAAGTTACTGAATAAGGACCCTGCTGAGGTTAGGATCAACTAGCCTGGCCTGAGGACTGTGGTTTGGAATATATAGCAAGATGTCCCAGGAAGAGCCAACCTTTAAGCTTAATATAGTTCTTACTGTGTTCATACAAAAATGACTAGAAATTGTATAAGAAGTTACTATGACTGTTCAAATGGATTACTTACTAGCTAAGGAAAGGAGAAAGCAATACACCCTAGATGCAATCCCGCCCTTGTATGGATCTCCTAGTAATCTGGAGTGCTCCTAGTTATCTGGAGTGCTGAACCCTCAGATGAGATTTTGTCCTTGAGTTAATCTCCTAGAACTTCCCCTGAATGACTAGCTTTATCTCTGTTTGTTGTTCTGATATTGTTCAACCCCACCTATGTGTACCCCCGCCCTTCATGATTTCTATATTACTATACTGTAAGGGGAAAGTGGGGACTAGGAGGATGACAAGGAATATAAGAACAATGCCTGGAAGTAGAGGACTTTGAGATCTATGACGAGACTAGGATGACGGAACTATGATGACTGGGACTACGAGCAAAAGTACAACTATGGTTGTGCAGTAAGGAGAGAGATCAGACTACATTGGGGAGGAGAGAGAAACTGGCTACTGACAAGTTTGGGGTCCAGTTCTCCTGTTCCCTCAATCCTTTGTCCATCTCTTGCTGTTATCTAGCCTGAAAGGTGGCTCTCGGCCACCAAACACTTGAGTCCCATATGTGTGCCCACTCCTTTATTTGGAAACTCACACTATCCATGTATTCTTGATTGCTTTTCCCTCCCCATTGGACATGTGTCTGAATGTATCCCTAATGTTGAAATCCCAGAACATACCCCCTAAATTTTCTTCTGTGTGTTTTATGATGTTATAGACAACATCTCTCTGTATGTGTTTCTCTGTGTGTTTGGGCCACACCAAGAGGTGTTTAGGGAAATTTCTGACTCTGGGGGTGAGGTTGTCACTCCTTCAGCATTAAGGGTACCTGCAGTGTCGGATAGTGACATTTACTCCTGCATGCAGAACATATGCTCAGCTCTTTGACCCAACAATCTCTCTGACCCAAGAACCTTATGTACAGGCAATATCTCCAGACAGTTCTCCCAGCCCCATGCTGTATATGATTTAGTGTCCACACAACTTTATGAAGGTTTGCTGTAAGACTTCAATGCATCATTGTCTGAAAAGTTAGTGGATACAATTTTATCTTCCTGATTCTATTGAGGTATGTTTTGGGACCCAGCACATAGTCTATCTTGAAAAATGTTCCATGTGCACATTTGCAGAAAAGTATGTGTATTCATATTTTGGGGAATGGAAAGGCCTGTATACATCTATCTATCTTCCTGATTCTATTGAGGTATGTTTTGGGACCCAGCACATAGTCTATCTTGAAAAATGTTCCATGTGCACATTTGCAGAAAAGTATGTGTATTCACATTTTGGGGGGATGGAAAGGCCTGTATACATCTATTAGATCTCTCTTTTCCATTTCTTCCTTCAAAGCCATTCTTCAAAGCCATTCTTCTTCCAAAGGCATTCTTCCATGACTTCCTTCTAAGTTTTAATTTTGTTGATCTATCCAGAGGTGATAAGATGGTGTTGAATTCTCTAACTTCTATTGTTTTGCTACCAATATCCTCCTCAAAGTTTCTTAGAATTTGTTTTAAGTGTTTTGGTGGTCCCTCATTGGGTGCGTATATGTTTAGGAGTGTGATTTTCTTCCTGCTGTACATATCCCTTGATTATTTAAAAAAATGTCCTTTGTTGGCCCCTATAATCTTTTTCAGCCTAAAATCTTTGTTGTTGGATATTAGTATGGCCACCGTGGCTTCTTTGAGGGATTTGTTTGCTTGAAGGATTCTTTTCTATCTTTTGACTTTGAGTCTGTGTTTGCTCTGGCTGTTCAGATATGTTTCCTGTAGGTAGCAGAATGATTGGTTCAGGTTTTTAATTCATTTTGCCACTCTGTGTCTCTTAATTGACATTGAGAGATTATCGTATGAGGTTTTGTGCCATCTTTCTGTAGAGGTGTGTTTTGCTTGTAGGGATTTGTCTTGTCTTACAGTAGCCCCTTTAGTCCTTTTAAGATTGGTTTTGAGTCTACGAAGTTCCTGAGTTGTTGTTTATTCAAGAAATAGTGCATCATTCCTTTGAGTTTGTCATTTTCCTCCTTTCCTAAGAAGCTTGAATTTTCATATCAGCTAAATATATTCCCCCCTATAATTTCATATCCCTACTGAGTTTTCTTCACATTACTTATTAGGTCTAGCTCTAAAATAATTCTCTTTATTTCACTTACCGTTTTATCTCTGAACTAAAAATATTCTCCTGAATTTTTGTTATCTAAAGGTATTAATGCGATGGCAGATGGGTACTGGAAGCCAGGTGGGAGGGTAACAGGAAAGATGGTGGGTCTGTCATTGGATGGTGGAACAGGAAGATATATTGGCTGATCGGGGATTTCTATGAGAATAATGGGAGAATGGATGAATAGATGGACAAACGTGAATGGATAATCAAGGGATAGGAGGGTGTGTGAGTGAATGTACACGAGGATAGAGAGGCCAACGGAAGGGTGACTGCTGATCTGGAAGAATGGGAGAAAACTGACTCTTGGAGAATGAATGGATCCTGAAAGGGGATATCTGCTGGTGAGTGGTTCTGCCCTGTGAGTTGAATGCGTTGGTGGGGGAATTTGCCTTTTTGTGTGTGTAATAAGAGGGTTGAATATTTATTTATGGGAGAGAGATAGACAAAGTAAGATAATTTAGGAGGCATAGGGAAATAGGAGGAGGCTTTTCTTGCTGGTGGGTAGGGGACTGAGGCAGTGCTTGAGGCTCAGCTGGGCTGAAAAACCTTGTTCTTTTGGAGTGCTAGAGAGTGGCAGAGTGAGGTGGGGAGTAACTGAAATGCCGAAAACCTCCTCTGTCCTTTGAGAGCCGGAGACTGGTAGTGAGTTGGAGGTTACAAGGACTCCTGGTGGGATTTTTAGGGAAAAGTATGATTGGCACATTCCCACTCTCCAAGATTAGCCCAGCTCTCAGGCACCAGGGAAGGTGTGACAGCTCACTTCAAATTAGGTGACTAACATAGTGGAAATTCATTATGTTTTTTGGGTCACACCCAGCGATGCACTGGGGATACTCTCGGCTAATGCACTCAGGAATTACTCCTGGAGGTGTTCAGGGGACCATATGGTATGTGGGAATCGAACCCGGATTGGCCACATGCAAGGCAAAAGCCCTACCTGCTGTACTATCGCTCCAGCCCCTGGAAGTGCATTATGATGTGGCTGGAAGTGAAAGTCTGAAATCGAGGTGCAGCCTCTGGTTCCTTTGGATGGTGTATGGCACATGGTCACTTTGGCTATTCCAGTTTCCAGATGCTGCCCCCATTGCTGGCCCAGTACCCCTTCTGGCACACTCAGGGAACATATCTGAGTCTTCCTCTCACCACATCTGTTCTCTCACCTAAGTCCCCTGTCTCCTTCCAGTCGAAGGACCCTTTGATGATACAGGACCCACTGACATGATCCAGGAACATCTCAAATTTCCCGGTCCTCACTTCCATGATGGAGTCCCTTTGCCATGATAAGTATGTGTCCCTTGTTGCAGGGATGGGGATGCTTACATTGTCACATTGTTTGCACCATGTTATTCAGGTTCTGTGCTCCGTCAAGACTGACACCCAAGGAGAGTAGACACAAGGGCCAGGAAGGATTCCTCCACAGTTGGAAACCTGCCATGTGAGTTGGGGGAGAAGGCAGTTGGAATAGAGGAGGGATCAGTAGGTCAATGATGGTTGGAGAGGTCGACCGGGATGCTGAATGTAGATAAAGGACCGAATGCGATAGCCTCTCAGTATTTATATTTTAAACCATAATGCCCAGAACTAGAGAGAGAGACTGGGGGAAATATTTTGCCAAAGAGGCAGGGGGAGGCTGGGCTCGGGGAATAATGGGTAAATTGGTGGTGGAAAATGTGCACTGCTGGAGGGATGGGTGTTCAATTATTGTATGACTGAAACTCAAATATAAAAGTTTTGTAACTGTATCTCATGGTGATTCCATTTAGAAAAGAGGCACATCCACTTCCTCCTCTCCCTTTCATCTGTAGAGCTTGCTGCCTCTTCTTGAGAACACAGAGCAGTGGGATGGCAGTCACTGATGTTCATGTCCTCATCTCCGCTCCCCTCACCCCTGCATCTTCATCTCTCCAAGCCCCTACAGTGCCACATTGTTGTGGTCTGATTTGGGTGCACAAAGGCTCTCCACCTCAGTCTTCACAACACTCTTTCCTTGCCAAGAGCAGATCCGCAGGTACAGTGTCTGGTCTGCTGCCGCCTTCCCTCTGTCTAACTTTTTTGGGTCTCCTCCTCCTCACCCGTTGTTTCTTCGATCCCCACACCCAGTTGTGTCTCCATTGTGCCCCCATCCCCCTGTGGTCGGTTCCTCGACAGCTGTAATCTTGCCACTGATGAACTTTACATAGGTGTGCATAGATCTATCCCTCATATGTGACATATAAAGAGACATAATAAGGAAATAATAAATGCCAGGCACTATAAAAACTAAGAACTAACCTACAGAGTGGAGTTTCCTTGGTGGCAGGGGAAGAGAATATGGGGGAGAGGAACTGGCTGGGGGGAGGGGACTGGAGTCAAGGCTGGGGTGGGCAGTGGACCCTCTGGTGCTGGTGTGGTGGAGGGACACTGTGTCCATGGACCGCTACCACTGTAACAGTGGGCAGTGCTGAAAGGAGGTAAAGGGATACGCGTGATACCCTTTCAGTAACAGTATTGCAAACCACACTGCCTACAAGGGAAATGAGAGGGGGTGGGGTAGACAGACAGACAGACAGACAGACAGACAGACAGACAGGTGCTCTGGTCTGGTGTGTAGGACACTGTGTCCATTTTCCCTTATCACTGTAGCAGTGGACAGTGAGCAGTGGGCAGTTGGTGCTCTGGTACTGGTGTGTAGGACTCTGTGTCTATGGGCCCCTATCACTATAGCAGAGGGCAGTGGATACTCTGGTGCTGGTGTGCTAGAGGGACATTCTGTCCATGGAAACCTATCGCAATAGCATTAGAAATCATGGTACCAAATGTTTTAGAAATATAAAGAATCACTCATGGTGCCCCCAGATCTCCTGAGCATCCCATGCGGGAGTCTCCCCAACCTCAAGAGAGACCCTGGAACCAGCCCAGTGGTCGCACATGCGTACTGAGGGGCGCAAAGGCCATGTGCTGCCAGACACACGCCCAGCCCAGCACCACTGCCAGGGGGTGTCCTGTCCTCTTGCAGGCCCAGCAGCCAACATAGCCTTCCTGGGGAACATAGCCGAGGTGCCCCGGGCCTCTGCCCAGGTGCAGCACCCCAGAGGGGCAGTCCTGTATGGGGCAGCAGACAGGCACCTTCTGAGGCAATAAGGCCCCAGGAGGCTCCAGATGTCTCCCAGGGTTTAGCAGCACTGTAGGGTAAACTCACAGGCTTGGTCCCCGGCACAGTGTACGTTCACTGGAGCAGTCAAGAGTAACTCCTCAGTACAGAGCCATGAGGAGCCCAAGCACTTCTGGGTGTGACTCAACTGCCCCCAAATTGTTTTAATATTTCTGCTATGGGGGTATATGTTATTCACTTGCATCTCCACTAATGTGTCCAAACACCTCCGCCACTGATTTTTGTCCTGTCTCGTCTGTCCCTTCCCTCTTTGCAATGTAATTTTATATAAATTTAAATTCACTAAATATTTTAAGAAACACATTTTATGCTTAACTTTTCATAAATAGTAGCACTATAGCACTGTCCTCCCGTTGTTCATTGATTTGCTCGAGTGGGCACCAGTAATGTCTCATAACAAATTGTGAGGCTTGTTGTTACTGTTTTTGGCATATTGAACACATCACGGGTAGCTTTCCAGGCTTTGCCGTGAGGGCGAGATACTCTCGGTAGCTTGTTGGGCTCTCCTAGAGGGGCAGAGGAATCAAACCTGGGTCGGCCACATGCAAGGCAAACACTCTACCCGCTGTGCTATCGCTCCAGCCCTCAATAATAGTAATAAGTGCAAATAATTAAAATGTTTAACACTGAAGAGTTGTTTTCCTACTGTTTCTCAATTATTAGAGTTGTAAGTAGTTTTGAAAAACTATGTAGTAGTCTAGTCTGGAGCGATAGCACAGCGGTAGGGCGTTTGCCTTGCACGCAGTCAACATGGCTGACCCGAGTTCGATTCCTCTGCCCCTCTCCGAGAGCCCGGCAAGCTACCGAGAGCATCTCGCCCGCGCCCAGAGCCTGGCAAGCTACCCGTGACGTACTGTACTCATATGCCAAACACAGTAACAACAAAGTCTCCAATGGAGACGTTACTGGGCCCGCTTGAGCAAATCGATGAACAACGGGAGGACAGTGATACAGTGATGTAGTAGTCTAATTCCCTGAGAATCTATAAGATCCTGAGTTTCAAATATCTTGTCACTGAAAATAAAGAATGGCTTTCAGACACCCGTTCTACAGGTACCAGGACCATCACGATCAGGATCACGATCAGCCTGTTGCTCGTCGATTGCCTCGAGCAGGCACCAGTAATGTCTCCTTCTTTCTAGCCCTGAGATTTTAAAAGAGCCATATTCAATGCTCTTTCAGGGTTAGGAGAATGAGACCTATCATTGTTACTGGGATTTGGCATATTGAGTATGACACTGGATTTGCCAGACTCTGCCATGCGAGCAGGACACCCTCAGTAGCCTGCCGGGTTCTCCAAAGTAAGAACGAGGTAATAAGATTGTGGCCACGTGCTTCCGGGAGCTGGGTTTTTATAGTCTCCGGGTCTTAGCCGTTGATGTTTTTTCATACATGATTATATTAGGATTCTTTATTTCCTCAGAAGGTCTTTGCTGTCGCCTTGCAGAGAGCCCTTCCTCACAAAGCACACACCTTTAAACACTGATTATTCTGTCTGCTGGAGCATGCCTACTCAGAGCTGTTAGGGAACTTCCCTCTGGAAGCAGCCCCATCACCTGCCTGATTTAGAACACAGTTTCTCAAGAGACTCCAGAAGCAGTGGCTCAAGCCAGGCCCCACCAAGAATGAAAGCCTTGCCCTGAGTGCAGATTCAGCCTCTCACATAAATGGCGATTTCTTACTGTTTGTTTTGTTTTGGAGTCACACTCAGTTGTTCTCAGAGTTTACTCCTGGCTCAGAGGTCACTCCTGACAGTGCTCAGGGAGCCACATAGGATACCTGGAGTGGAGCCTGGGTTGACCATGTGCACGGTAAGTGTCCTAAGTGCTGTACTATTTCTTCAGGCCCCCACTTAGGTATTTAAAATAAACAGTTCTTTCTGCTGTTTTATACTCCAGACAGCATCCTAATGCCTGTTGACTCTCGAAGAGAAATGTGTGTGCACACAGGACAGGAGATGCCGCAGGGCTAGAGACTCAGGAAGAGGGCCTCCATCAAAATCCTAGTTTGAAGGTATCTTATCCACACCAATAATTCTGCATTCATTGCAGTCAGGTGATCTATGCTTATTTAACAGTCTGCATCCATAGGAGTTTTGCTGGGGTAGGGGTTTTTAATATTTCTTTTTTTATGCATGTTTTTGTCCTCCATTGTCAGATATGAATTAAGGGGTTGACTTAGATCTGGCTTATTTCATGCTGAAGATTACCATGAAAGAAGTGTGAACAGAATTATTTGATCTGGTGAGGAAAATATCCCTTCAGCTGTAAACTACATTGTATCTTCATATCCCTGCCATGAAGTTCACCTTCAGTCCAAGACATATTTTGCTTTTGCTTTTTCATTTTGGAGGGGCTACACTGGTTTATGTTCAGGGCTTACTCCTGGTGAGACCAGATGGGGTTCTGGCGACTGAACCCAGATCAGTTTTTCTGCTCTACCAACCCTCCAGACACTCCAAGACATAATTTGGGGTGGCAAGTTTTTGAATCTCTACAGTCATATCTTTGAATATTCTTGAGAGGATCCATAACTCAAAAGTTGTTTTGTTCAATTATTTTAGAAAATCCTTTTAATAATCCATACCAAAGGTTTAGTCTAATCTTACTTGATAATCTCAACTGAACAATCACCACATACTTCACTTTAATTTTCAACATTAAACATAGCGAGAGCACAGCAGTAGGGCATTTGCCTTGCACGCAGCCAACATGGCTGACCCGAGTTCGATTCCTCCGACCGTCTCGGAGAGCCCGGCAAGCTACCGAGAGTATCTCACCCGCATGGCAGAGCCTGGCAAGCCACACGTGATGTGTTCGATATGCCAAACACAGTAACAACAAAATCTCCAATGGAGACGTTACTGGGCCCGCTCGAGCAAATCGATGAACAACGGGAGCGCCTTTACCTTTACCTTTACCTTTAAACATAGCCCAAACTATACCTTTACTATAACAGAACACCAGTCCTAAGCCAAAATTATCCTTGAGTAACCCTAACCGAAGGCTTGACCTAACCTTATCTATTAGCCTTTAGCGAACAATCAATCTCCCTATACTTTACTTGCATCTTGTACTTGTGGGTGGAGTGATAGCACAGTGGGTAGGGCGTTTGCCTTGCACCCAGGCTGACCTGGGTTCGATACCTCCATCCCTCTCGGAGAGCTCAGCAAGTACCGAGAGTATCCTGCCTGCATGGAAGAGCTTGGCAAGCTACCCGTGGCATATTCGATTTTCCCAAAACAGTAACAAGTCTCACAATGGAGACGTTACTGGTGTCCTCTCGAGCGATGAACAACTGGAGGATAGTGCTACAGTGCTTGTACTTGTACAAGTAGCCCAGTCTATATCCTTACTCTAACAGAACCCAAACCCTAATAACAGTAAACCAAAAACAGCAAAGCCACATTCTTATAATCCCCAACCTAAAGGCTGGGCATAAACTTACCTATTAGCCTCAACCAAACAATCTCCCTAGACTTTCCTTCATTTTCAGTTTTAAAAGCAGTCAAACCCTTATCAAACAAAACTTTAATCCAAACCCAAACCTGAATGCAATCCACATTCTTTTAGTAACCCACACTAAAGGCTCTGCCTAATTAGCCTCAAATGAACCAACACTCTTTCTCTAATAACACCAACCCCGTCCTAATTCACGTTGTTATAATATCCCATACCAAATACTTGGCCTAAACTTACCTGTTGTCCTCAGATGAAAAATTGCCCTATTTTTTATTTTCTCTTTTCAACTTTAAACATAGTCAAACCAATACTTACTTTACAGAACCCTACTCCTACGTCAATTCACATTGTTTTATTCTTTTTTTTTAATTGGATCACCATTAGATATAGGTACAAAGCTGTTCATGATCTGGTTTTAGTCAAACAATGTTCCACACCCATCCCTTCATCAGTGCACATTTCCGACAACCATTGCCCCCAATTTCTCTCCTGTAGGAGAACATTGGTTTGCCTTTCCTTCCCAGCCCCAAGGAGCTTGGGGTTGTTGATTGCTCCCTTAACCTGTCGATTACCTTTGCCTCCTGATCAGACTCTGCTGACTTGTAGATATTGTTTTTCTCTCTTAATGTCTTTTGCATAGTTAGCTACCTCAGAGCAATTGCTTTTTGTATGAACACAGGAAGACAGTTAAAAAGACATGCTTTTGTAACTTGGGAGTTGATTGACTCCAGATAATATTACCTCCTAGACATCTTCTCTCTCAACTTAAGCCTCAGTTGCCCTTACTGTCTACATCCCCCAAATCAGGGCCCCGATGATGGACTGGATGGACCCTGGGCAAGCGGTGATCTACCCTGGCATCAAAATGGGCCTGGCCAAAGTCCCCTAATACTGAACTATAAGTTAAGAGCAAGGTCATGGATAAATTCTGTCATGACCCAAAAGTAATAACTAGATTTGGGCCCTACTGCGGTTAGGAATGATCGATCCGGCCTGAGCAATGTAGTCTGAGTCTGTGGTGAGATGTCCCCAGGAGAGTTGTCCTACAAGTCTAATTGTGTCTATTCCTGTGTCCATACAGAATGGCAATTATTAGGAATTTGAATTAAGATGTTAATTAACTTTCTGGTTTAAGGAGGGGAGAAACACACCTTAAGTGCTGTTTTGCCCTGGTGGGCTGCAGGTGGTCAGAAAGGCGTGAAGAACATGTTGATTGTACCTGGGGTGGGGGAAGGCACGGTTTGGGAGGCTTGGTTAGAGAAGAGGCAGTAAAAAAGATGGCCGCAGAGAGTTGGTGAAAAAAGAGAGGTAGAGTCGGAGAGAGGCAGAGTTGGAGATGTGGGCAGAGCAAGAGACAGAGTTAGCGAGTGAGGGTTGGAGTGAGAATTGTGGAGTGTGTTAAAGAGAGGTTGGAGAGAGTTGGAGAGAGTTGGGGGCACATTGGGGAGACATGACTAGAGGGGGAGAAAATGGTGGAGAGAGTTTGGGAGAGACAAGAGATGGAATAAGGCAACTGATTATCAACCAGCTTGGCCCTCGTTTCTTCTCTGTTGGCCTCAGGCAATGGTCATCCCAGGTGGGGATGCGGTTCAAGAGCACTGAACAGTGAGAGAGAGTCACGAGGAGTGCCCATGAACATCCGTTAATCTGTGATCATTCCTAGCGACACCTGGGTAAAAGGAGTTTTTACAGTCAGGGAAAGGAGCTTAGGGAGTAGCCTGGGAGAGGAGAGCACAGAGAGGAGCCCAGGAGAGCCCAGGAAGGAGTCCAGGGCAGGAGAGCATATTGGAGCCCTGAGTGACAGCAGGGCAGGCCGCCCACCAGGCGCGCACTCCCTGCCGGAGGATGGACAGCGGGGTCTGCACCAGTGACCGGGGTCACTGCACCGTGACTGGCGTCTACACTGGGTGACCGCGGTCTGCACAGGGAGACCCGCGGCTGGAGCCGGACAGGAGGGAGCCGCGCTCGGACCCCCGAGTTCGCTCCAGGCCCAGCCTCCTCACTCTGGGGCACACCCTCGGCTCCCCTCCTGCGACCGCCCGCGTGCCTGGGGTCTCGCGGAGATCCCCGCAGGATGTGCGGACACCGGAGGCCGGTCACACTCAGTCCGGAGCGAGTGTAGCCAGAGCGACAGAGCCTGGCTCGCCCTGCACCAGCTGCAGGACAGAACGATGCGTTGAGGGGGCGGTACCTGCACTGCGCCTGCGCACTCGGAAAATCGCCCTCAGCGTGTCAAGCACAACACACGATCCCCCCAAATACCACCAGGTGGCGGTGTTGAGCCAGGAGTAACCGAGACATCCACCAGGGATGATCCCGAAAGTCACTTATTTCAACTCATATTAAAGTTGCCTGTATTGGGTGGCGGCGGTTGGGGGCCAGAATTTCCCTTCCAGCACTACATTCTAAAGTCAGAGAATGTATTTTAATTACTTTTGCCACTATCCTCTAAAGCAACAGGATTTAGTACTGGACAGATAGTTCAATGGGTAGGGCGCTTCCCTTGCACATAGGGATCCGAGATCCATGCCTGGAATCCCATATGGTCGCTTGAGTCCACCAAGAGTAATCCTTGAGCAAAGCCAGGTGTGAACCAAAATCCAAAATATAAAGAGCAGGAGGTAGGATGCTTGCCTTCATTCTGCAGATCCAGTTCAGATCCACAGCACCACATGTGTTCCATGAGAGGCAGAAAAATCAGAGCACCGCTGGACGTGGTCAAATTGAACCCCGCCCCCCGAATACTATTGATGCAGGTGCAGGAGAAGTGGGGGCAGAGGGTTTCTATGTTCAATCGCGAATCCCAGGTTCTTCAATATTTTCAAGAATGAAAATATTAAATAATAAAGATTCTCAGAGTTAGAAAGTAGAAAAGTTTACTGATAAGTAGAAGAGAAAAAATAGGAGATTCCCAAAATGGGAAGGAACTTAGTGTGGGCCTATGGCTCTTTTTGCGAGACTTTGACAGGAAAACCAGGTCTCTGTGTGACAGAGAATGCAGGGAATCTACAGGGTGGTCATGCTGGTTTATCTTTCAGGTCGTCTGCCTCAGGTATTGTTCATTATCTTAGCCTTGTGACTCCCAATTCTAGGACAGGAGAATATGGTCCTGGGGAACTTCGGGAATGTTTAAGATTTGGCCTTGAACATGAGTTGTAGTAGATCAATAGGGAAAATGGAACTGCTTGTGAGGGGGAAGAGTGGACACCACTCTTGTTGGCGAGGGGAAACTGAGGCTTCCTCTTTCACTATCAAATGATGATATATTCCTGAAGGAGTTACTTGGTTACATAAAACACTTTATTAAGTTTTTCAATTTTGTTTATACCTGTGTTTTAATAAGGGCTGGAGCAATAGCACAGCGGGTAGGGTGTTAGCCTTACAAGCGGCCAACATGGCCGACCCAAGTTCGATTCCTCCGCCCCTCTCAGAGAGCCCGGCAAGCTACCGAGAGTATTCGATATGCCAAACACAGTAACAACAAAGTCTCCAATGGAGACGTTACTGGGCCCGCTCGAGGAAATCGACAATCAACGGGAGGGCCTTTACCTTTTTACCTTTACCTAAATTACAGGACATATCAGTTTGGACTCATAAGTGAGTGAGTGAGAAGCAGATTCTCACTATGTATTTGGTGAATGAAAGCTCAATTGAGTCACTTAACACTCTTCTATTCTACTAGATTTTATCAGTTTTTCCTTTAACATTTTCTCGTTTATTGGTTATTATTTATCTATACAACCTCTGTAATGTAATTAATCAAAGAAACATTATGGTAGGGCTGGAGTAATAGTACAATGGGTTGAGCACTTGTCTTATATGCAACCGAACCAGGTTCGATCCCTGGCACTACATATGGTCCCTTCAACCTGGCCAAGACTGATTTGTGAGCACAGATCTGAGATTAATTCCTGAGTACTCCCAGGTGTGGCCCCCAAAACAAACCAAGCAAAAATTACTTTTATGGATCAGTAATATAATGGACTGAGTGCATGCAAGAGTCTCAAGTTTAGTCCATGAACAGATCCCAGGCCCCACAAGCACTACCAGGAATAATGTTGAAAAACAAAGCAAAAAAACCCCATAAACTCAAAATTATTTATTATGATGTGGATTCTGTCTTATCTGGAATGAGAGGCTATGTGTTAGATGACATCCTAGGGATCTTCCACTGGGAGCAGTTATCACTGCACCATAGTAGAGATCTAGCCAGAAACAGTAGAAATTTGCTTAAACAAAGGATTATTTTGTAGACATGTGAAACGGTGATATTTCTGAACAATTTCTCAGAGTGGAGCTTAATTTATCTGAGTTAGATGACCAGATACGTAAAATTTAACACAGAGCAAGGTGAAACTTACCATCTCCTTTTCAAGTTCACTGTCTTAGCAGTGGTAGGTTGGTGTGTGGGTTTGAAGTAGAGCATTAATCACCTTTTGGGTTACTAATTGTTTTTTTCCATCTTCAGTGTTTTGCCATTCTGACCCCGGCTAATTTGAGTTGTATTTACTAATGTGATTGTGTAGTTTCCCCATCTTAGTGGGAACATTTGCTTTTGTTTCAATATCTCAGCTGTGCTCCTGTTCTTTCCTCCACCTAAACATTTTCTAAGAAGTGTAACTTCACCATTGGAATGAAGCGTTAGTTAACTCTCTCAGCCTTCTAGAGGCTTTTCAATTTCTCTGACTCCTTGTAATCCATAAGTACCCCTTTGCAGTGCATCCACATAAGATATAGTTCTGAACTCTGGAGTACTGTTTGTGGCTGGCTTTACAGCCATATAGCTCTGTGTCAGGTGAACTTGATCTGGCACCATTTAATAATTTCTAAGCTGTTTTTTGGGTTTGATTGTGGTGGAAGGAAGTACAGTAACTTTATACATGCAAAACATGAGCATTAACAATTATAAAAAGCAATACTCAAATAATAATACCCATATTTGGTGTGTGTGTGTGTGTGTATGTGTGTATGCTGATACCCAGGCATTGTTTTAGCAGAAGAGTAGTGTTTCATTTCTGGCTGCATTTTCTCCCAGTAGCCAGAGTGAAAGTGAACAAAAAGTGGGAGTACAACTTAGCTTTCAGGATGATATGTTCTTGTTTTTTTCCTCTTTTAACTGCTCTAAAATGAGTCTCACTCAGTATTGTGAAAAATCAAGTGTCTCTGATGAACTCATTCTAAGGATATTTCTTAGATATATTTCTTAGATATATTTCTTAGATATGGGGGGATGTATGTTGGTACTACCTCCTAAATGGTGCTCTGAAGGTCTGTGACCCTTCTTGGCAGTTCCTAGACAACTGTGCATGAAGTTCATTTCAGGATGCTGCTTGGGCCCTGAGAGTTTGGCCAGGCATCACTGTTGGTTGTCAAGTGCCTCCGAGACCAGAATTAACAGGTCCCAGTGCCCAGGGCTGCAGCTGGAGATATTTGGGGGGCTATGTGATGTCAGGGATCAAACCAAGGTTGGCTTCATGCAAGGCTTGCACCTTAATCCATGTACTGTACCCTAAACCCTATTCTAAGAATTCTTAGATTTATTAATATGATTTAAATCATAGTTTTAATTATTCAAAGTACCCTTTCCCCCCTCACTTCTGAAAGTCTTATATACTCATTGGAAAAGCTAGAAAATACTAAAAATTATATGAAACACAAAAAAGATATATAATTCACCTAGAGAATTGCTGTTAATTGAACTTTTATCTATAAACTAGTCTTCCATATTTTTGCACTTTGTATCCTTGTATCTTTAAAGTGTTTAAAGAGAGAGGCCTGCAGAAAAGTAGCTCTGAGACTCTGTCTTTCCCTCTTCACCACTCACACTGCACTGATCACAAATCAAGGAGCCCAAAGAGTACCAGATAAAAGAGACCCTAACAAAAACACTGCAAGACATATCATAGTTAGAATGATTGATGCTGCCAATAGAGATTACTGCAAGCAGTAAGATCAAAGAAGGAAATCACATACAAAGGAGCTCCCCTTAGATTCACAGCAGATCTATCAGAGGAAACCCTCCAAGCCCTAAGGCAGTGGCAAGATATAGTGAGAAAAATTCACTGAAATGAATGCTTCACCAAGAATACTCTATCCGGCTAAACTCTCACTCAAACTCGAAGGAACGGTACACTATTTTCTAGACAAACAGCAGCTCAGGAACTTCATAGCCTCAAAACCAAACCTAAAATAAGGGCTAAAGGGGCTACTGTAAGACAGGACAAACCCTACAACCACAACACACCCTTACAGAAAGATGACACAAAACTTCATAACAATAATCTCTCTGAATGTCAACGGTCTAAATTCAGCAATTAAGAGACACAGAGTGGCAAAATGGATTCGGAGACAGAACCCAACATTCTGCTGCCTACAAGAAACTCATCTCAACAGCCAAAGCAAACACAGACTCAAAGTCAAAGGATGGAAAACAATCATGCAAGCTAAGAGCTCCCTCAAAAAAGTTGGGGTGGCCATACTAGTATCCGACAGCATTAATTTCCCGTCAAAAAAGATTAGAAGGGACAGCAAAGGCTATTTTCTCTTCATCAAGGGACACATACAACAGGAAGAAATCACACTCTTAAATGTAGACACACCTAATGAGCGAACAGCTAAATATTTAAAACAAATGCTAACAGATTTTAAGGAGAACATTGCTAGCAACACAATAGTAGCTGGAGATTTCAACATCACCTTATGATCTCTGGATAGATCAACAAGAACAAAACTCAGCAAGGAAACCTTGACTTTGAAAGAAGAAATAGAAGACAGAGGGCTTATAAACCTATATAGGGCTTTCACAAGATCACAAACATCCTGTTGTTCGTCAATCTCCTCTAGCAGGCACCAGTAATGTCTCCTTCTTCCTAGCCCTGAGATTTTAAAAGAGCTATTTCAATGTTCTTTCAGGGTTAGGAGAATGAGTCCCATCATTATTACTGGTATTTGGCATATTGAGTATGACACGGGAAGTTTGCCAGACTCTGCCGTGCAGGCAGGATACTTTTGGTGCCTGCCAGGTTCTCCAAAAGCATTTGCGGCCGCGTGCTTCCAGGAGCTGGGTTTTATAGTCTCTGCATCTTGGCCGTTGATGGGACCAACCTGGTGCTGGCAGCAGCTGATAGGTATGACGCATACCTACTGGAAGATGGGGGGTCTGGTTGGAGAGGGCCCAGTCCCAATCCAAGTAGGCTTGGAGACCTCAGCCCCAGGACCTGCATGCCTGGGTTCCTCTGCCAGTTCCTTCATGCATGAGGCTTGTCTGGACATCTGGAGAGTGGTCTCAGCATGGCTTTGGCTGGCTTCAGAGGTCCTCAGCTGCTGGGGCTCTGCTCGGGGAAGGGGGGCAGAGAGAAACTCAACCATCACCCCTCCAAGGGGCCCGGTGAGGACAGCCAGGCATGGGGGCTGGAGACTCTGTAAGAAATACTACTGTTAAAAATATTGTAAAATTATCAAACAGTGGCTAAAATGAAATTTAACACTAAATATTTAAAATTTTTTTAATATTCAAATTGCTGTCTCCAGTAATTGGTTATTTTACAACATGCCAACTTAACTATACCTAGTATTATTCCTTGTACTGAAATCCACTGTATCTATTTCAGTTTTCTTAGGTGGGTGGTGTTGGGTCCACTCCCACCTTGCTTAGGTGGTACTCCTGGCTTTGTGCTCGGGAGCACTCTCCAGGGAGCATATGTGGTGCCTGGGAATAAATTGCAGCTGGTGACAAGCCAGACAAATGTCTAAACAATTGTGTGCCTTCCCTGCCTCTCTTCAGGAATTTGAAACACAGTGTTTGCTTTTTCCACCCCCAAGTGCAGAGCTGTTCAGTCTTTATGGTGCTGGGGACAACCAGGCCACACAGAGAGTGCTCTAGTGCTCTTGGGGTCTCCAGTATCTAACCTTGAGGTGGTCAGGGGACTCTTAAGTCTATTTAGCTCCCAGTGTTGAGGGAGGGGCGATGTAGTGCCCATATCAAAATCAGGTTCAGCACCTGCGAAATATGCACCACTGACTAATGAGCTATCATTGATTAAGAACCTAAAAATAAGGGTCATGCTAATCCAGTCAAGACCTATTGAAAATTAGGGTACCAAATAAATAAGCCCTCTAATAAAGTGTTTTCTGTCCAGTCCCAATCCTCAGAAGCAGTGGCCACCAGTTCTGTGCTAGCAGCAGGGCTAATGCAACAGCCAAAGTCAGTGTCAGCTCACTGCACAGAGGTAACAGACTTCGACCTCTGGTCAACGCGGCATTCCTCAGCTTCTGCACTGCTGGCCAGATAGTTCCCAGGATGTTACTGGGTAGCACTAGAACTTCTCGGTCACCTGGAAATCCTCAGGAGTAGCTTTCTCAACCTGACTGGTGAGTCTGCTGAGTTTCCTTGAAGTAAACATACTAAAACACACTCACACACTTGGTGAATGCAAGCTCTAAATAAGACAAAAGAGAATGTCTGACACATTGCTTTCTCTTCTCCTCTGCTAGTAATTCACGAAATAATCCACAAAGTAATGGGTTACGTTTACTTCTGATAAGTAGTGCCACTTATTTTGCATCAACACATTAAGAAATACACAAATTCCTTTCATCTAAAATGTAAAGAGTTTCTTTGGACTCAGCGTAAAAGTTTAGAGCAGGGTGATTTTTTCTGGGGACATCCGGTCATATTCCCATACGAGAGACCTTCAGGTCGGTTTTGTTTAAGCTTTTCCTGTCCTATAATGTCTTGTCAGTTGTTTCCTCTGGGTCAGAATCTGTCCCATGATTGTGTTCTTCACAAATTATATTACTTCGGCATTCAAGTGTTCAGAAACAAGAGTTCTCATGACAGACAACAAAGCAGTAGTAGACAGAGAATCAATTCAATAATAGAGAGAGAATCAACTAATAGTTACCTGGGAATAAAAATAACTGAGTCACTTGGGAAGAAAAATCAGCCACTGCCAGATCGAAAGTTTGCTTCTCCCGAAAAGGAGCATAACTTGAGACCCCCATAACCATGCCACTGGACTCCGCACCAGGCTGTTTCACACGGAGCACTTCAGAGGGGGGCAGGTGAGAGCCCTCCCTGCCCCAAGAGACCCAGCTCTGACAGCCAAAATCTCCACAACCCTACCACCCTACTGCCATGACGCTCTGGGGTCATTCCCCACGTGCTCAAGTGGAGTCTCACACGTGAGTGAACATATTCCTGGAAACAGCATAAAACACCCCCTGCCCAAACTCCATAATTACCACACCACATTTGATGTGGTTCAGATAGTAGGAACAAATCATAGAGGGAAATATATATGCATATATATATATTTCTTCACAGTTTCCTATATGAATAATGTTTGTAAGCATTTTCAGCAGTACTACGTTACAGACAATATGAAATATATTATTTCTGTTGTGTTTGGGACAGGGATTGGGGCTTGGGATGGAAACATCCTGAATTTGGTGGTGGTAATATGTAATGGTGGTGGGATGGGTGTTTGAATATTCACGATCACAATCATCCTGTTGATCATAGATTGCCTTGAGCAGGCACCAGTAACTTTTCCTTCGTCCTAGCCCCGAGATTCGAAAAAGTGCCACATTCAAGGCTCTTTCAGGTTTAGGGGAATGAGACCCAACATTTTTACTGGCATTTGGCATATTGGGTATGCAACAGGGAGTTTGTGAGTTTGAATATTAAATGTAATCAAATATTGTGAACTAACTTATAAAATAAAAAAAAATCTTGACTTTCTTACTGAATACATTTAGCAAGGGCTAAATTATGTACCATTGCATTTCTAACATAAAAGCTCTGCTTTAATTTTTTAATTTTTTATCTCTGTAAAATGTTTTATCAAGTATAAAACTACAAGTGCCATAAGAATTATCTTTGCAGATATTTGTAAGAATCTATTTTGGCTCTGTAAAAATACTTGATGTTGCTGAGGTTTCTTGTGCTCTACACTACATAGATGTTCTACACTAGAACTTTGTAGAAAAAAATTTATTTCTTGTGGGTGAGGAGGCCATCTCATGTGGAAGACAGGGTAGCAGAATGCTTGCTACATGACAATGTTATGTCCCCTTCTACTCATGCAGTGCAACTCCTTCCACATGAGCGCATGCAATGGTGTTATGAAATAACATGAAAACCTGGTCACAAGGTCTCTCATGCCATTTACCAGATATTTGCAACATAGTTCTAATAATAAAATAGTAAAGGTATTTAGAAACCTGTTTTAAAAACCACCTTTTCTCAAATTCTAACACATGAACAGACAAGACAACATTGTGGTAAAGCAAAAGAGACAAAACCAAGTTTCCAGTTTGACAAAGTTTAAATCTGAAACACAGGTACAATAAATTTTGCAAAGGATCAACGATTTTACATACAATTAAATATCCTATGATACAGAGTAAACTAGGCAGAAAGTCTGCTCTGTATTGCAAATTAACCGGGATACACTCTCCAGCCTTCAAAATTTAATTTCTAGGAAGACAAATGTTAAAGGGTTTAATAAAGCATTCACTTAGATGATTATGAACAAGCAAGACTTTTGGGCCGGAGCTATAGTACAGCAGCAGGACATTTGCCTTGCATGTGGCTGGCCGGGTTGGATCTTTGGCATCCCATATGGTCCCCTGAGTAATGCCAGGAGTAATTCCTGAGTGCAGAGTCAGGAGTAACCCTGAGCAATGCCAGGTGATCCAAAAAGCTAGGAAAAACAAAACCAAAAACACATAAAAAAAAAAACCACAAAAGAAAACAAAATAAAAAACCAAGACTAGTTTTGGACATAGTAACAAAGCTGACACATAGTAAAATCATCTTCATATATTGCACTTTCAGGTACTTTGCAAAATAATTAGCAATATCATTTAACACTGATTACAATAGTTTCCCACAGTTCTTGCTCAATTATTTAAAAAAAATTTTATATTTATAAAGTTGTTCACAATACTTTATTACATACATTCACTATTTCAACACCAATCCTACCACCATTACACCTTCCCACCATCATTATTTCGAATTTTCCCACCCCCACCCAAGCCTGCCCCAAAGGCAATGGCTAAATAATTGATTTTATATTGCTTATTATAAATAATAGACTTAAAATTATCCAAAGAGACTTCCTTAGAGGAAAGTGTGTGAAATTTGTTGTATCTCAACATTAAGCCCCTCTATAGGAAATGACTAACATGTTGTTATAGGTTGAGCCTTGTATACATATATATATATATATATATATATATATATACAGATCAGTTGCCTTCTACCTTACATCTCATCAAATGTAAATCTCTGACTTCTTTATTTATTATGATGATAACTGATGCTACTTGGCTCAGTGTTTGGGTAACTCCCAGCATTATTTGGGGAACCATGTGTTGCTAAGGACAGAACCGAGGGCTCACATATGTAAAACATGCACAACAGTCCTCTTAGCCATCTCCCTGATGATCCTTCCTTATATTTATGGGAGGTGACTTGCACTAAATTTTGAGAATGGGGCGAGGTTTAGGTAGGCTTCCCAGTTTAGTGGGGTTTTTTGAGTATTAGAAATGATGCTTTCTGAAATGCTCTCATTCTTTTTCTTCTTATAGTTTGTTGTGGGACTTCTCTTTGTCTTTATTCCCCCCATCCTATTCAATTTTGTTTTTATCCTTAGGACTTTTACTTTGCATGTGGGCCCTGGTCTGGGAAGGGATCTTTGGTAGGTCACTTTCGACTGTTCATGAGGCTAGACTAGACCAACTCTTTCGAGTCTTTCTAATCCAGCCTATTTCTTATGTCATCATGACATGGGTACACCTTTTCTAGTGCCAATAACTATTCTCAAATTGGCTGGTTGTATTTTTCATTAAAGTTCCTTTTTTGAAGGGGTGGCAGACCCTATCAGATGCAGCCTTTTATTCTCCCTGGCTTCTCCTTTATTGAGACCTCTATTTACATGCAGGTTTTGTGGCCATTGGTGATTTGCTAGTATTCATTTGTAGTTTGTGGTTCCTTTTGTTATGAACTTTGCCCGAGTTTTCTTATTTCTCTAGTTCCTTTAGATAGAATAAATGCTTTTCTTTGAATGCACAAGGATATTAAACTACAAAGGGCAAAATATTGTTGTGAAAGATATAGATAGGGCTGGTGATAACCAATTTCTATATGGGGACAGTCCCTGGCATTGCCCAGGTACCTAGTGGTACTCAAGCCCTGTGCTGGAGGCCCCTGTTGGCCCTGCAGTGTGTGGTGTCAGGAAGTGTTGGGAATGAGCCCAGGCCTCCCATGTGCAAGGCATGTTCTCTACTACTGGATCCATTTCTCCAACGCAAGAACCCATTTTTTTATTTTACCTGTTAGTCAACATTTTTTTGACAGGGGTTGGGGTGGTATTTAGGTTTGGGGATCATATCCAGTATTGATTAAGGTTTATTACTACGATTTTTAAATTAAATCACCATGAGATACACCGTTAGAAAGCTGTTCATGGTCCAGTTTCAGTCATACAATGTTCTGACCCCCATCCCTCCTCCAGTGTAGATTTCCCACCACCAGTGTCCTCCAGTTTCTTACTGCCATCCTCAACTCCCAGCCTACCTCTATTGTAGACAGTTTTCCTCTATCTCTCTCTCACACACACACACTATAGTTTGCAATATAAATATTGAAAGGTTATCGTATTTGTTCCTTTACCTACTTTCAGCACTCAGTTATTATCCGAGTAATCATTTACAACTATCCTTGTCATAGTGGATTCTTCTCTATCCCAACTCTAAGTACTTTCCTAAAGGGATCACTCCTAGCAGTGCTCACGATGTTGTGCTTCCATATATGGTGCTAGAGATCAAACTGGGGTTGGTTGTGTTCAAGGCCACTTTTTTTTAATATTTCTTGACCCTCAACTTTTTAATTAATTATTTTTTGAGAGAAGGTGGGATTGCCAAGAATATAAATCATTACCTCATACATTACAAGCATGTATATCATGCATATATACACATGTATATCACTGAGTAACAACTAGGCTGGTAGTACAATATGAGGACCTGAGATAATTCAGACCTGTTTTGTGGACCATGTGGTATCAGGGATTGAACTGGGGTTGGGCACATATAAGGCATGCACCTTAACGTCTACTGTCCATCTGGCCCCCATCTAATCTTTTAAATTGCAATAAAATACAGCTTTAAAAAATTCCAGAATATACCTATTTCTTATATAGTAATTAAAAAATACAAATTAGTCAAATTCATATCACCCATAGTTTCAGGAATCACATATATACCACTGATATCTATTTATATCTCTATCTATCTATCTATCTATCTATCTATTACTCTTCTTACACATTTCATCCCATCTAACTTATTTCCAGACATCTTGGAAAATTTTAATTATCAATAATAAAGTATATTTTGAAAAAGTTGGAAGACTGACCAAAAGTTTAAACGCTTCTATTCATGCCAGTAGTCAAAGGTAAGACTTCCGGGTCTTCTCTTAGTTGAGGGATGTTTTTGGTTTCAGGGAACCAGGGGAAGAAACGTAAGTGAATTTTGGGTAAGTGGATATCAGGTTGACTATACGGATTCTCCTGGTAAGAGAAGCAGAGAACTCCTGGAACTGGAGGAACCATTCAGGGAACTAGGACTAGACCCAGACTCTGCACCTTTTTGTGAACTCAGTCCACAGTAATGTGTTTATTTTCTTCTTAAACTGACTTACTCTTTCATTCCTAGTGACTCAAATCTTTTCTTCCTGATATTTCTGCTTACCTTTTTAGGTTCCCTATTAGAGAGCCTGGCAAGCTACGGAGAGTATCCTGACCACATGGAAGAGCCTAGGAAAATCCCCGAAGTGTATTTGATAAGCGAAAAACAGTAACAATAAGCCTCACAATGGAGACATTACTGGCGCCCGCTTGAGAAAATTCTCTGCTTGGGAGGACAGTGCTACAATGCTGTAGTAGATCAGTAACATGTTGTTACAGGTTGAGCATTGTGTGCTAATATATATATATATATATATATATATATACATATAATTATTTTTTTATCAAGATCGGTTGCCTTCTACCTTACATCCATCAAATGTGGTGTGCTACTCTTGGTATATCAGTGGCACATAGTATGAAATGCCCAGGAATTCTAAAATTTTAAATATGGCGCTAGAGCTGAAGTTAAATTTTTAACTGGATGGTGGTTTGCAGTTCGGAAGCATCTCTGTATCATGTTGGCTCTCTTCCAAAATTTATTTGTGAGTCTCTGGATCATGGTCATTAATGAGCTTAAAAAGGTCACTACTTTTTTTCTATTTTAAGGAGCAAACAATGAATTCCTAAACTGGAGACTTCCTCCAGTCAGGAAGTGAGAGAAGTACAGAACAGAGCTACTTCTAAATTTACTCAATAACACTAAAATTTAAACCACAAGAAAATCTCAAAAATAAACTATTCCTAAGTGTAGTCTATTTTGGTGTATAACTTTGCCTTTCAACTAAGTGAAACTGACTGAAATTAGTTAACACATAACTTTATTTTACAGCTATATAAGTCTAAACTCTCCTTCCCGCCCCCCCCCCCCCCACCATTTTTTAAATGACAATGCCGCCCATGAAACTCCAAACAGGCTTGAATTTATAAATAGCAAATTTCATGGATTGTGCTAGAAGCTCTTCTCAGACTGTCATCCCCTTTTATTTTCTTCGAATTCAAGTTTTTCTGTAGAGTTTAGTTCTGGGAATCCCTGTTTTCCAAAAGTTACCACAAAATAATATTTACTTATGTATTTCAACAGAGAATTCCTCAGAGTATATATTTTTCTCCATTAGAACACTAAACATCAAAATTGAGTCTTAACCCAGTAAAGCTGGAATCATTAAAGTTTCGTCGATTCGTCGATTGCCTCGAGCAGGCCCCAGTAACGTCTCCTTCATCCTGGCCCTGAGGTTATATTCAAGGCTCTTTAGGAGAATGAGACCCATCATTGTTACTGGTATTTGGCATATTGGGTGCGCCACGGGGAGTTTGCCAGACTCTGCCGTGTGGGCAGGCTACATTCGGTAGCCTGCCAGTTTGTCAAAGTAGGAATGAGATGTCATAATAAGATGTCGAGCGGCCGCGAATGAGGCCACGCGGTTCCGGGAGCTGGTTTTTATAGTCTCAGAGTCTTGGCTGCTGATGGGATTACACGGCGCCAGGGGGCCAGTTGGTGGGTGTGACCCCCGCCTACTGGAATTTGGAGGATCTGGGTGGAGGATGCTCGACTCCAATCCGAGTAGGCTTGGAGATCTCGGCCCCGGAACCCACGTGGCTTTGTCCCTCTGCCGGTACCTTCAGGTGTGCGGAGAGTGGTCTCAGCATGGTGGTGGCTGGTCCTGGAGGTCTTCGGCTGCCGGGGCCCTGGCCAGGGCGGGGAGGAAAGCTCAACCCGCTCCCCTCCAAGTGGCTCCAGCGAGGAATAGCCAGGCGCGGGGTCAGGAGACTGCGCTCTTCTCCTCCGGGAGCTGGTTTTTATAGTCTCAGAGTCTTGGCCACTGATGGGATTACACGGTGCCAGGGGGCTAGTTGGTGGGTGTTGGTTTAAGTTGCCAAAAAAGTTTAAGTTGCCAAAAACCTGACGTGATTCTAAATATTTTAAACATTTTGGTCTACTTTCCTTTCTTCAATCTAAATTAGAAGCTACTGATATTCATGACTTCACAGTCTGAGCTTTATTAATGATGCAGCTTTCCTTGAGGGCTTCTACTTCTGCTTTCAATCTCGCTCTAACTTTCTAGCCTTTACACACAGAAAATTGGACAAACTGACTGCACACATGTGCAAACTCACATACACACACATGCATACTCACAGTCTGTTGACTGAGTTTGCTGCTTCTCTGATCCCTCCCCGCTCCAAATGGCCAGAAGACTTGAAGGTAGACCAAGAAAGATAGGGTGTTCCCCAGGGCAAGTGGAGCCCTATTGGCCTACTGAGACCATCCAGTGTCCCTTCAGACTCCCCCCCACAACTTCAAATGCCCCTCTGCCCTGTCTGTCTCTTAGGGAAACAGGTCATGAAAGAGCTCTCTTGGCATCAAGTTGGCAAAGATAAATCATGAACAAGTAATTACTAAACCAAGACAGTGGTACATAAGCATTCTCAGCTTTTCTAGTTCTGAGCGAGGCATTTTCTCAGCAAACCAGGAGTCTCAAGGTGGCGGTCTTTCTGCAGTTTAAGTTGCAAAGGTGGAGGGGCTGCAGCCTGCTGAAGAAGAAGGAGGGCGGTGGGCACCACCAACAATAGGGAGGCAGGGAGAAGGTGGGAAGGGGGAGTATACCAGGGATATTGGTGCTTGGAAATGTGCACTGGTGGAGGGATGGGTGTTTGATCATTGTGTGATTCTAACCCAAACATGAAAGCTTGTACCTATCTCATGGTGATTCAATAAAATTTAAAAAAGGACACCTCTCTCTTTAGAGAGAGAAAACCAAAAAGTATTTCTCTTATCTCATGTCTCAGATTAGCTCATTTTTACCCTATTTCTTGGGTCTAAATCAGTGTTTCAAAAAAAACAAACTCAAAATCTCAAAAGCCCAAGTGTTGGAATTTTCTGTATTAGCCCTTTAAGTCCATATATTTTGAGAATAAGAAGTGTAAAGTAAGAATTTCTCAATGTTCCTTGGGCAGGGAGGGCTTTCATCCGCCCCCCCTTGGGGTGCCTGGAGTGAAACAGCTTGGCTCAGAGTCTGGTGGCATGGCTATGTCAGGTGTCATGTTACTCCCTTCCAGGAGAAAAAGCTGGGACAAAGCCCTGGTAATTGAAAGCCTCCAACCCAACTGCCACCATACTCAAGGCTGCTCCCCACATGCTCAGGCTGACTAGTGAACATATTCCTGGACCACGCGACACATCATAAGACACTCCATACCCATTCTCCATAAGTACCACACCACATTTGATGGGTGCCTACAAATAGTAGGCAAAAAATCATTTTGGGAAATATATATATGCGTATATACATATTTTCTGATATATAAACGAAAGCTCATATCACTGAACCTTTAATAACATGTTAGTGATATCCTAATGTATGTTTTAATGGCCCCTGCCAAAATAAAACAATCTTCACACTGTTTCCTCTTTGGAGACATTCTTGTAGCATTTTCAGTGGTTTTTCAAAACAGACAATACAAAACATATTATTTCAGTTGTGTTTTGGGCTGGAGCAATAGCAAAGCAGGTAGGGCATTTGCCTTGCATACAACTGGCCCGGCCAAGAAGGGTTCGATTCCTTCGCCCCTCTCGGAGAGGCTGGCAAGTTACCGAGAGTATCTCATCCACAAGGGTGAGATTGAATATAATATATATTCAATATGCCAGACACAGTCACAACAAGTCTCATGATGGAGACGTTACTGGGCCTGCCGCTTGAGCAAATCCATGAACAACTGGAGGACTGTGACCCTGTTTTGGGACAGGAACTGGGGCTTGGGATGGAAACATCCCAAATTGGGTGGTGGGAAGGTGTAATGGTGCTAGAATTGGTGTTTGAATATTATATATAATCATTTATTGTGAACTACCTTATAAAATTTTAAAAAGTGATTGTTTTTTGCTTTTATTTTTTTTTCTTTTTGGGTCACACCTGGCGATGCTCAGGGATTACTCCTGGCTCATGCACTCTGGAATTACTCCTGGCGGTGTTCGGGGGACTATATGGGATGCTGGGAATCGAACCCGGGTAGGCTATGTTGGCTGCATACAAGACAAACACACTACCCGCTGTGCTATCGCTCCAGGCCCAAACATTTAAAAAAAAAAAGAATTTCTCAGCGTTCCGTGTAGGAACCTGTCAGCTAACAAGTTTCAGAGAAATGATCAAAGCAACTTGGATGATGCCAACAGAGAGGAGGAGTTCTGGTTCTCTTGCCACTAAAAAACAAACTGTCAGGGACCCCTTATGCTCTCTTCCACGGAAGCTATTAACCCCTTGCTTCCTGGGGAATGGAAATCTTGGTAAAATAACGGTGAGTTTCTGAGGATAGGAAAGAAAGACGAGTAACTCCAAAATATTTCCTCCCAGCCATCTAAGAGAGAAAAGTTGCTCACTCCTCCACACGCAGAGTAATACGAAAAGAAAGTCCCAGGTCACCAGATGAAGTGGGGTAACAGGAAAGAGAAAAAGATGGTGAGCAGGGAAATGAATACCAGATCCTTGGGAATTCCCCAAAAGAAAAAGACAAACACTACACATGGGTGACTCATTAACCCTTCCCCACACTGAGTAGGTAGGTGATCAGTCTCTCCCAGGCCCCTGAGTGAGAACCATTGTGAAAGCACTGTTCAGAACAGGCAGCACTCTGTGGGCCGCTTGGGGCCAGTCCTGGCACCTGAGAATCAAACTCCATCCAGAAGGGAAACTCACTCCCCACATACTGAAAAGGACTCAGAATCCAAACCCTCCCTGGGAGAGGAGCTAGGGGCTTTCCTGGAAGTCTGTCCAGGTAAGAAGCTGTTAGGGAAGGTACCTGTTGTCAGTGAATCCCATTGATCCCTCGCCCACCTGGCCAACTTCTCCTGGAGTCTGTGGGCTGCTAAGGAAAGCTGGTACCCTCAGGCACCTTCTATAAGGACCCAGGTCTCCTTTCACCGACCAAGCCAGGAATTCCAAGTTGTCTTAGCATCATACCAGGGCCTCCAAATGTAACAGTTCGATTAGTCCATCACAGCAAAACAAACTTTAGGACATTAAGCAATGAGAGTGAATTATTTCATGTCAAGTCTGACCGCAACCAGGCAATCTGCTGGAACTGTAGCCAGACAGGGGCACTGAGCACTTGACATAGGAACATTCCTGAAACCACTCACTGGGGGCAAAGAGAAGAGAAGCAAATAAATGGGGCTTCTCAACTGGTTTTGTTGTGACAATACACTAAGTTACACTGAAGCAGGAGGGGTCTTAGTTGTGGTTCCTGTTGCTGGAAATCTTTGTTATGGACACATTCTTTTAGGTACCATATATGAATTGACTAATTGTATCTGTGACCCTTCCCTACTTCTCCATCTGGGTAACAGGTGGGTGTGGGTCCTTCTGCTCCATTCTGAACCAAGACTTATTACTGATGACCTATTCTTCTCTGCTAAGTTCCTAGAATGAGCCACTCAGAGTTCCTGCCTCTGGCTGTCTCCTGGTTGCCTTTGCTTAGATCCCCTTCACATTTCTAACTTTTCTGTCACCATAGCAATACACCATGAGAAGGTATTTCTTAATTCAAGAGGTACAGCAGAAGTAGAGCAAAAGTACAATTTAACCCTTACAATATCAAAGTAGCCTGATACACCAATGGGAACAGTACATCACTGCTCAGACCACCTTGTACCCAGGGTTAAACCCAAAACTCACATGAAGCACTAGTAATAATGAAAAAAATTAAGAAATTTCACCATTCTTTGGACAGAGACAGAAGCCCAGAACACTTCTCAAGTGCTTCATAAATTCTGACACAGACTGACATGACCTAAAGCAACAAAATGCTCTTCATAACCACTGAACTACTAAAGCATCACAAGTGTCAATGAACCTACAAAAAGACTGAGGGGAGAAACAATAAGTAATTGAACAGAAGAGGTAAAGAATACAATAGTAGGACTCAGCATTAGAATGGAAGAAGCCAAAATTGAATCAGTGACACACGTGGCGGGGGGTGGGGGGAGTATGATACAGCCAGAAGTTCAACCTGGACCTTCAGGGCGAGTGCATCAGCAGCCTGCTGTTGTCTTCATTGCTGCGGTGCCTTTGGTCGGACCCCAACAACTTTGGACCAAGTTTGCCAGGAAAGTAAACCGCCAAAATTTACGTATGTGGGAGCCATACAGACAAACCACCGCTGGCTCAGCTATACAGGCTCATTTATTGGCCTTATTTTCAGAGACCCATAAATTTCGAAAGAGAACAAAAACCATAGTTAAGGGCGGTGGTGCACTGTTGGGTTGCAGGCGTGCCCTGCATGGCATATGCCAATTTCTCTGGAAAAGATGGAACCAAGGGCCATGATCCAGAGACACAAAAGAGTCTCGAACAGAGCAGCTCACTGCAGAGATGCCTCCAGAATTCAAGCCAGACCAACTTCACTGACATGCCCTGATTTGGTGGGGGCGGAAGGCAATGTCCCTCCACCTGCCCCCTAAGCCCCACCTCCCTGGAGGTTGCGAACTTTCAGAACCCAGAGAGAAGTGCAGGTAAGCGGGTTCAGAGACAACAAACTCCTTGCGTCAAGGGATAGGGGATGGGAGGGTCCCTCTCTTCCCCCATCCCCATAGGTCCCTGGATGTCATGCCCACAAACTGCCTCTGGCTGCTACTTAAGCTTCTTAATGGCCATGATCCAGAGACACACAAAAGAATCTCGAATTGAGCAGCTTGCTGCAAAGATTTCTACACACCCTACTTATCTAGAATGTTAGAATTCCAAGAGCACGCTAAGGCCCTTGTGACCACGAGACATCTTATGTGAATCATAACAAGAAATTCAAAAGGGAGCATAGGGGAGATTGTCTGCCATAGAGGCAGGGGGAGGGGTGGGAAGGTGGGGATACTGGGGACATTGGTGGTGGAAGATGTGCATTGGTGGAGGGATGGGTGTTTGATCCTTGTATGACTGAAACACAAATAGGGTAGTTTTTTAATTATCTCACAGTGATTCAATAATTTTTTTTTAAAAGACAGTACACATGTCCTCATCAATAAGCAAGAGATGGAGGCGAGAAAGATAGCAAACCAGGTAGGGCACTTACTTGCACATGACTGATCTGTTTGATCCCTTGTTCCCCATGTGGTCTGCTTAGCCAGCCAGGATTGTTCTCTGCATGCAGAGCCAGGGTAAGCCCAGAGCACCAGTGGATGTGGCCCACAAACAAATAAAAAAGAGGTCTAGAAAAGAAAAATTTTAAATAAATGATGTAAGCTATTTAACTGACAACAGAAGAGAAAAATCACTGAATTATAGAATTTCTGGAAGGACAGTAAAGAAACAAATGCAATAGTGTAGTGGGTAAGGTACTTTCTTGCATGAGGCTGACTTGGATCCAATATTCAATATCACCAAGGATCCTCCAAGTCCCACCAGGAGTGACCTCTGTGTACAGAGCCAGAGCACTTAATAGCCATGAGCACTGCTAGTGTAGACCCCAAACAAAAATTAAAATGAAAAAAATCAATAAAAAACCTCCCCAAGCAAAAGTACAGATCCAAAATGGATTTATTAACACAGAAGCAAGCCAAATTAGATCTTCAGCACCCACATGTTTTCCCAAGGCCCCTGGGTGTCACTCACAATCACTGAACCAGCAGTAAGATCTGAGCTCCTCTGGGACTGATGCAAAAAAACAATAACCTAGAAATCAAACTAATATTCACAACAAATGCAAAAAACTACATGAGTCTTATCAGTAATTTTACAAAGGAAAAGGAAAGGAATCCCGGAAATGGGAAAATACTACATGTTTATGGGCATGAAAAATTAACATTGCCCAAATGATAATGCACAAATTATACATATTTAATGCAGTTGTTCAAGATTCTGATGACATTCATCAACAATTTAGAAAAACTTTCAGTGAAATTAATACAGAATCATAAAACTCCCTGAGAACTAAAAGCAATTCTAAGAAAAAAGGAGGGAAGTATTGCTTTTCCTGACTTAATATTGTACTATAGTAAATTTTCTCGTTATAGGATGTATGGTTGTTAGTGAGACCCCAGAAATACCCAAAGGGGCCATGGGTGAATATTAGTTAACTGGAGGTGGTGGTGGTGGTGGGGATAGGCTAAGACTATAGGGTTAACCAATAAGATAGGAAGATATAGGAAGAATCAAGATTGAAAGGGGGCACATTAAAGATAAGGTCAGAAGCAACGTTGCAAAATATAGTAATCAAAACTGTGATCTATTGAAAAAAAAAGCGAACTCTCCGGCCATGGGGTAGAATTGACAGCACACAGATATAACTCGCATATTTATTGAAAAATCTACGACAAAGTTGCTTGGTACATAAAGTCGGGCAGGCAAGTCCTCTTCAACTAACATGTGGGGAAAACTGGAAAATAAAATGTAAAAAAAGAAAAAGAAATACATATCTCGTATCCACCCAAACTTAACTCAAAGTGGATTATAGACTTTGAAATTGGACCATAATCCATACAATACATTTTTGAAAGCATATACAGACCTGTCTAGGAAAGGAACCTCATAGGTGTGTGCAATGGTTTGATTTTACTGGTAAAAGAAATAAAAATACAAAGGGGATTAAAACAAATGTACAAGTGATTACAGAACAAATGAAACTTGAGATAAAATTTTAAAACTGCCCTACTGAGTGGGAGAAAATATTTTCAAACATATAAAAAATAAAGCACCAATATCAAGATGTATAAAGCATGCAAAAGCTCAACAAAACGCAAATCATCACATCAAATAGGAGAGAAGTGAGAACCATCCACAAAGAAGACATACAAATGATCAATAAGTATATGAAAACATGTTCAGTATCAACTATTACCAGGATATTGCAAATCAAAACAATGAGATATTATCACCCACCAGTGAAAATGTCATATGTCACAAAGAGTAGAAACAACCACTGTAGGCAGGAATGTAAAAAAGGTTCCCTCACCTCACTGGGAAACTGAACTCGTTCAACTTCTAGTTAAAACACGCCAGAGATTTCACCAAAACAATAAAAATATAATTTCCATATGTTTCAGAGATTTCACTTTTTGGCATTGACCCACTAAAAACAAAAAATATTAATTTGAAAAAATATATGTATACCTGCGTTCATCGAAGCACTAATTAGAATAGCCAGGATATGGAGACAACCCAAACATCAATGAAGGATGAATAAAGAAGTTCGGACACATGTGCACACATGCAGATGTCCACAATAGAATTTTACTAAGCTATTACAAAATAATGAAATCTCTGACTGGAGCTGGAATAAGTCAGAGGGATTAAGACAAAAGCCTTAATTTCAATAAGTAAGTTAGTTGAAATAAGTAAGAGAGATTAAGACAAAACTCATACAATCTCTCTCATGTGTGATATTGGGAGTCAAAAAACAAGGAAATAGAGAGTGCCAAATATGGCAACCCCTTAACCTTGAATTCCCAGCCTGAGATTACCATGCACTTGGGGGAGGAGTGGGATAAAACAAGAGGTGAAGCTGGAAGTAGCACATGGATAGTGGTGGAATGTCTTGGGCATTTTGGTGAGATGAAATGCAATGACTGTAATAATAAATACCGTTCCCCCAACAAAGCAGTGGTTAGAACAGTTGGTTATTAATTATTTGTTAACAGGGAAGGCACACATGACCTGCAAAGATTAACCTTAGACCTGTCACTCATCATCCTCATTTAGGAGGACTTGAAATGCTACCGACTGAAGTAGTGATGGTTTGCAATGAGAAAAATTCTCTCTAGCTTTCACATGACTCAAACTATGCACACAGGCTTATTATTTTAACCATCTTAGACATCCATCCTAGCCAATCAGGGCGTACAAACTCAATACATCAGGATCCTTCATGAGCTGTATTGCGCATTCACTACCAAGATCTCACCACTCTACAAAGAAGTAATCATCCATAGCAAGAGAGGGGTACGGCCGGGTGATACCATTTCACCAAAACTTCTCAGTACCACCCTCGAGAACATCATGCGACGACTGGAATGGGACAGCATGGGAGTGAAGATAGATGGTCGGCAACTACACCACCTCCGCTTTGCTGATGACATCGTTCTAATAACACCAAACATCAGCCAAGCAGCACAAATGCTGAACGACTTTGACCGTGAATGTGGAAAGATCGGACTACAGCTGAATCTTACGAAGACAATGTTTATGAGAAACAGCCTTGTTCCTGACGCTCCATTCGCTCTCAACGGAACCACCATCTCCGAATGCAACAGTTATATATACCTAGGTCGAGAAATCAACATGATGAATGACCTGGCACCTGAGTTACGCAGGAGGAAGAGAGCGGCTTGGAATGCCTTCAAGAGCATTGAAGAAATAACTAAAAGGACAAAGAACCTCCAGCTACGAGCACATCTCTTTGATTCCACTGTTCTTCTTGAATTAACACATGCCTCAGAGACCTGAACCCTACAAAAACAGGATGAGAATGCTATTCGGGTCTCTCAAAGAGGAATCGAAGGAGCTATGCTTGGAATATCACGATTCACTCAAATGAGAGATAGAATCCGGAATTCTGATCTTCGTCAACGCTCAAGAATCAGGGACGCTGTCTCATTTGCCAAGACATCAAAAATCAGATGGGCTGGACACGTAATGAGGTTTACAGACAACCGCTGGACTAGAGCCATTACTGATTGGATTCCACGGGACATCAAAAGATCACGTGGACGCCCACCTACAAGTTGGTCAGACTTCTTCGTCAAGACCCTGAATGATCGGTTTGAGGCTCTGCATATTCCTAGAACGAACAGATACCATTGGGCTACGCTAGCACGCAACCGGGATGAATGGAGACGTTACTGGCACCCGCTCGAGTAAAGCGATGAATTACGGGGATTAAGTGATTAAGTGATTAAGTGATTAAGACATCCATAAACTCCTTTGATGTTCAACCCACTTGGGAGCTAGATAGCAGTGGGTGCTGGTCTCCTGGTGTATTTAGGGCTCATTCAAGCCCGGAATGGGTGGAAGGGAACACAACAATCTATCTGGGGTCTCCACCTATAGAGTCGGAGTGCAAATAACCCAGAGCACAACCAACACAGCAGAGCCAGAGAATCAGAAATGAAATTCAAAGCAATGAAGGAAAAATATACAGGCATACTTATTTACTATACATATATAAAGCAATCAATGCATCACAATCTTCCTAAGTGCACATGGGATATTTGCTAGGACTGATCATTTGTTAGACCACAAAAAATTTCTTAGCAATTTCAAGAAGATCTAAAACATGCCAAGTAACGAATGTGAACACAATTGCAAGAAAGTAAAAATGAATCATAAAGAAAAATTAGAACTACATATATGCATGAAAATAAAAAAAAACTCTGAACAGCCAATGGTACGAGAATGAAAGTTAAGTGGAAATTAGAGGGGGAAAAATGAGACAAATAAAAAAGGAAACACATCTTTCTAAAACACGTGACATGCTGCAGCGTTAAGAGAAATTTCACAGCACTTAAGGCCTACGTCAAGCCCTGGCAGCCAAAAACCTCCAGATTTCAACCGCTGCCATGGTCACAGCTGCTCTTCACATGTTCAGGCAGAGCCTCACCCATGTCTGAACCTATTCCTCGACTGTGCGGCTGCATTTCATACCGGACACAACCCATCTTCCAAGAGTGGCACACCACATTTGATGAAGGCAACCAATTCTCGAGGGATATATATCTTTACATATATATATATGTATATCACTGTTACTGTCCTCCCATTGTTCATGGATTTGCTCCAGCAGCCCAGTAACGTCTCCATTTTGTGACTTGTTGTTACTTTCTTTGGCATATCGAAGAAATCGCGGGTAGCTTGCCAGGCTTTGCCTTGTGGGCGAGATACTCTTAGTAGCTTGCAGGGCCTTTGAGAGGGACGAAGGAATTGAACCCGGGTTGGCCACATGCAAGCAAACGCCCTACCGCTTTGCTATCGCACCAGCCCAATATCTATTCAGAAAGGACTGAACCTTTAACAACATGCTCATAATCTCTTATAGAAGGGTTTAGTGGTTCCTGCGTGAAATACAACAATCTTCACACATTTTTCTCTAAAGAAACATTTTGGAGCATTTTAGCATTTTATTCATAACAAATTCGTAATGCCCGCCTGTCCTTCACCAACTACAAAACCAAGATGACTGCCCTCCGACATCATGATGGATCTATCACATCTTCCAGAAGGGCAATGGAGAAGATTATTCATGACTTCTACTCAGATCTCTTTAATAGCCACATCCACTTGCCCACATACCACATACCACATGATGGATATGTCGTTCCCAATGTTCTCCCTTCCGAAATCCAACATACCATCTCGTCGATAAAGAAATAAAGAGCACCTGGCCCAGACAAGATCAGACCTGAACACCTGAAGAACTTACCATCAGTACTCATCAATACATTGGCTCGACTCTTCACATGCTACCTGTCTGAATGCAAGGTTCCATCCCAGTGGAAAACCAGCAGGACTGTACAGCTATACAAGAAAGGAGACATCCATGACATTGGCAACTATCGCCCAATCTGCCTATTATCTGTCATCTACAAACTATTCACTCGAGTCATCCTGAATAGGATTAGCAGAACACTAGATGAAGAACAACAATGTGAAAAAGCTGGATTCCGAAAAGGATTCAGTACCATCGACCATATCCACACAATAAACAAGCTCATTGAGGTATCTCAGGAGTTCAAGATGCCGCTCTGTCTAACGTTCATTGATTTAAAAAAGGCCTTTGATTCTGTTGAGACGAAAGCGGTCATGGAAGCCCTAGCCAATCAGGGCGTACAAACTCAATACATCAGGATCCTTCGTGAGCTCTATTGCGGATTCACTACCAAGATCTCACCATTCTACAAAGAAGTAATCATCCATATCAAGAGAGGGGTTCGGCAGGGTGATACCATTTCACCAAAACTCTTCAGTGCCACCCTCGAGAACATCATGCGATGACTGGAATGGGACAGCATGGGAGTGAAGATAGATGGTCGGCAACTACACCACCTCCGCTTTGCTGATGACATCGTTCTAATAACACCAAACATCAGCCAAGCAGCACAAATGCTGAACGACTTTGACCGTGAATGTGGAAAGATCGGACTACAGCTGAATCTTACGAAGACAATGTTTATGAGAAACAGCCTTGTTCCTGACGCTCCATTCGCTCTCAATGGAACCACCATCTCCGAATGCAATAGTTATATATACCTAGGTCGAGAAATCAACATGATGAATGACCTGGCACCTGAGTTGTGCAGGAGGAAGAGAGCGGCTTGGAATGCCTTCAAGAGCATTGAAGAAATAACTAAAAGGACAAAGAACCTCCAGCTACGAGCACATCTCTTTGATTCCACTATTCTTCCTGCATTAACATATGCCTCAGAGACCTGGACCCTACGAAAACAGGATGAGAACGCTATTCGGGTCTCTCAAAGAGGAATTGAAAGAACTATGCTTGGAATATCACGATTCACTCAAATGAGAGATAGAATCCGGAGTTCTGATCTTCGTCAACGCTCAAGAATCAGGGACGCTGTCTCATTTGCCAAGACATCAAAAATCAGATGGGCTGGACACGTAATGAGGTTTACAGACAACCGCTGGACTAGAGCCATTACTGATTGGATTCCATGGGACATCAAAAGATCACGTGAACGCCCACCTATAAGATGGTCAGACTTCTTCGTCAAGATCCTAAATGATCGGTTTGAGGCTCTGCATGTTCCTAGAACGAACAGATACCATTGGGCTACGCTAGAACGCAACCGGGATGAATGGAGATGTTACTGGCACCCGCTCAAATAAAGCGATGAATAACGGGGATTAAGTGATTAAGTGATTCATAACAAATAATGCAAAATAAATTATTTTGGTTCTGCTATGGGGCAGGGGTTGGGGTTTGGGGTGAAAACATCCGAAATATGGTAGTGGGAATGTGTAATGGTGTTGGAATTGGCGATCAAATATAAAATCTAATCAAATATTGTGAACTAATTTTTAAAAATAAAATTAAAAATAAGAAATAAGAAAATTCTCAAATGAAAGGAAAAATTAGCCAATTCACCAGGTGGTTCTGGAAGAATAAACAAAATTGACAAGAAAAAAATATCCAAAGATGAATAGCCTATGATGCCGTGTGGGCAGGATACTCTCAGTAGATTATCGGACTCTCTGAAATATATAAATATATGTAATATTTATATATTTATTTATGGGCTGGAGCGATAGCACAGCAGTAGGGTATTTGCCTTGCACGCAGCCAACATGGCCGACCCGAGTCCGATTCCTCCAACCCTCTCAGAGAGCCCGGCAAGCTACCGAGAGTATCTCGCCTGAATGGCAGAGCCTGGGAAGCTACCTTGTATTTGATGTGCCAAACACAGTAACAACAAAGTGTCCAATGGAGACGTTACTGGGCCCGCTCAAGCAAATCGATGAACAATGGGAGGACAGTGATAAAATATTTATATATTTATATACAAATATATATTTCCTCTATCATTTGTTGCCTACTGTCTGAAACCCATCAAATATGGTGTGGTAATAATGGAAAATGAGTAGGGATGTGACCAGGAATATCTTCACTCGTATGTGAGGCTCGGCCCAAGCATGTGGAAAGCGGCCTGGAGTGTGGTGGCAGTTGGGTAGTGGAGCAAGAATATAGGTTCCAAAAGACCTAGTGATTTCACATTTGCATATTCCTACCAAAACCCCTTAATAGAAAAGTCAAAATGATATATGCACTCCTATATTCACTGCCGTGCTAAGTACAATACTCAGAAAAACCCCAAATGGACACATAAACGGATAAAGTTGTAGTATAAACACAAACAACAGAACCCTACTCAGCTACAAGAAAAGGTAAAATCTTGCAGACTCCTGCAATTTGGATGGATGGAGGGCATCCTGACAAGCAAAAGAATTCAGAGAAAGGACAAATCTTGTAGGATCTCAGCGTGCTATATAAACAAAAGAAAGTAATTAAAAACTCCTGAATGAAAAGATGTCTTTACTTTTGATTACAAAAGAAAACCTCAGTCAAGGAAGAAGCAGACTGAAAGTGATCTGAGGACAATGGTGGGGAAAGGCACCCAGGTCGAGAGTTACTGATGACAACATGTATGACCTTAGTTGTGTGATGCACATATAACATGCAGAAAACCACATCCCATGACCGCTACACAGGTGCCCAAGTTTTCAAACACACCAACACTGGACCTTCACAACTCAGGTTGAAGAACACCCCTCATTCTGTGCCCTGGGAAAGAATCCATAAGAGTTTCCATGACTCGCTACTCCCAGGAGAGATTGGACACACTCAATAAGCTTCTGCCTTGTCTGCCCAGTTCACCATCATCCTTCCCTCTGGAATTTCTCAAGATTCTTTCCAATTGCTCTTTGCTCTCCCCTTTCTACAGCATATATTTCTCATCCTAACAAATTCTTCGTGGGATGAAGGAAACTGAATTAGTGTAGCCATGATACCAGAACCACCACCACCACCACAGGTTCCTCATATTTGATGGATCATCAAGCTCAGCTTGATCTGCTGGGCCCAAAATTTCACTAGCTGCTTCCTGAAGTAAACAATCTGAAATCCCTGTCTCTGTCATCTGGCCATACTACTGCTTTCTTGGAACTGGTAATCACCATACTTAAACTCAAACAGATCTGGGATTGCAGCATTACACCCATGTACTTGTGAGCTGACAATGGCTGGACACCTCTCCCTGGTCTCTATAAATGAAGTGTCTGTGTCCAAAAATACTACAGATGATGAACACACATTTAAGAGGTTTTTAAGGCATTACAATATACAAAAACATAGTTTCACTGTCAGTTTTGTAAGCTCAACTGAACCTTACACACCTCTGTCGATATTTGCTTAATTCTTGCATCTCCTGCCAACCAGGCTACCAATTGCACAACAATTGGATGTCAGATTATGATTGTTTCAATATTTTAAGTCACGAAAACTGTTTCATTTATTGATGAGGGAATAGTGATGGAACCTAATTATTGGTTTCTAAAACGCTTTGGGAAACAAAGGTGAAGCTTTTCTATGTATGTATTTTCTATGTATGTCAGAGCTTCCCATTTTCCCCATTTAGGAGTGACCTGACTTTTTTCATGTTCAAGGGCTAAAGTTTTCAATAAGGAAAAACTTTGTGTTTGCTTTTGCATCCTACACAAAAGTTCCACATGTAGGGCTTTGTTTGCTCTTGCTGTTTTATTACTGTTGTATTTTGGGATTCTTTTGTTTTGGTTTGAAGCCACACTGGCTGTGCTGAGGAATTCCTTTGCACTCAGGAATTACTCTGGCGGTACTCAGGGTACCATCTGGGATGAAGAGGATGGAAGCCAGGTTGGCCATATGCAAGGTAATGGCCCTCCCCCGCTGCACATTCGCTCCGACCCCAAGTAGCAGTCTGAATGGTCCCAGTCCTTTACCACCCTAGCTCTCAGCGTCCAGATCCGGAACCGATCTGGCGCAGGTGTGCGGCGCTGCCACAGCCTGGGGGATACGCGCCCCCGAGACAGCTGGACAGTGCCACATACCCCTCTGTTGAGCCTGACATAGGCGTGGGTGCGACTATCCCAAAGAGGAATCATTACTCCCATAGCTTGTAGGACGTTGGCAGTTGCAGACCCCGCGAGAGATGCAGGTGCGCGTGCGTGTCCGTTATCTCTAACTGCTTAGAACTGAGCCACGACAGCCCCAGTGCGCGCGCACCTACAGGCTGCAGTGGTGCAAATGTCGGCCAGTCATGCACGAGATTGGTGGCTTTTCAGGCATAACAAGGATTCAGTTAGGGACTGCAGAAGTTCATGCTGTGTGGATGGAGTCTCCTGAACAAGAGAGAAGCCGTTTGACCAATATAAAGAAATCACTACACATGCCAGCTGGTAGAACGTACATGTACTTTTAACCAGAGTGGAAATCAGTTATGAGTTCATAAAAAGGAGATCCTTAGGGTTTTCAGTTCATAGTACATGTCTAGAAATATGTTAACAACAGAAAACCAGTTTGGTGTGGGAGAGAACATTGTACTTACAAGGCGAAGTTGAAGGGAACACCCAGCCATGCATTAAAAACACATCATTGAGCCTCTGGCAAAACTTAGCTTTGAACCACTAAAGATATTCCTCGACTCAACATTATATTTAGGAGGCAAATCATCCATAAAATGTATTGCAAATGCAAAGAAGTAAGTTTGAGCTTCGTAGCTGTTTTAACATGAAACTTCATGGCTATTCCAGGAGGGATAAGAGATTCCAGTAGAAAGAAACATTGAAAAAGCTAGTCAAACATGTTAGACAATTCTACATTACTTTCATTCCTAGGGATTGGACCCTAATGAAGGATTAGCAAAACAAACAAACAAAAAAGCAAAACCCACTGTGTTTGCTTGGGAAAACTCCTTTTAGTTTTTGACCTCCATGGGTTCACAAGTCACAAATGACTGAATATTGCAAACACAGAGTAGACCCTGTTGAAGGAGGTCAACAGGAAGAGAGGAAGGAGAGAGATTTGAGGGGCACACAACTAGACTGGTGGATAAAGTATTGAGATACAGCGAAGACCAAGCCAACCTGTGTGCTGAGAATCGGGAAACTTTGTCTTAGTGGCTGGAAGAGGCCATGTGAGCTGCTCTGCCATTGAGCAGTTTGAAGGAAAGTTATGTTTCTGGCCGTCCAATCAGAGCCCTTCATGGAATGTTTCCCCAGCCAGGCCCTCCTGGCCCTCTCCTCCCCCACTGCAGAATGTCTTGGGCCCAAGATTCTGAGGTTTGAATTCAAACTTCACCCTCAACCACTCGGATCCTGAGCGTCTGCGTGAGCAGTTCACTCTCTGATCCTGGTCCTGATTTTTGCCGTTGTGAAGGCTGATAAACTGCAGTGGCCTCTGGCCACGTCTATGGCGATGGCGTCAGGAGGAGGTAAGCCTGTGAGGGTGTCTGTGTATGTGAGAAAGTCTCTGTCACCCTGAAATCCATTGGGTTCATAGTCACCCTGACTGGGAACACCATATTTTGAGTGGGTGAAAGAGGAGAAAGACCTGGGCTCCATAGATATCTCACCTGTACAGCAAAGGGAGCCCAGGAGAACCTGAGGGGTCTGGGAGGGCATCGTTGGAGGTGTGTCAAATTACCTGGGGGTAGGTCATTGGTATGGACAGAGGGAGGCAGCAGGCATATGGCTGCTTTATATTTGAGTGTCCTGCTGGTGGATGGGGGAACAGGGCCATTTGTCATGTGTCTGGAGGGACTGTTTTGTGGTGGCACAGGAAAGACCCAGGCATGCTGAGTCCATGTCTCCTCCTGTGCTCTAGAATAAGTTTAGAAGTAATTAGACTTGGGCTGAGTTCAACCTGATTTGGACAGCTCAGCACAGATGGTCCAGCCTGAGCCTTGTTGAGTGAGGCTGTCTGTGTGTACTTCTGCCATGATGCGTCCTCCCCAGAGCTGGGCTGCAAGTGACTAACTGCCACAGTCAGAGCCTGACACTTCTGCAGACTTAAACTCTCTGCTGGCTGAGCCCAGCAGCTGCCTTGGGTCAGCAGGTTGGGAGACAGCGTAGTTATGACTCAGATTCCTGAGTTATTCTGGATTGTTCTCATTTTGGTGAAGTTTGTTCTTCCATGATCTGGCATCTCATGGTGCAGCCCCAGCAAGCATTTCAGCTCTGAGGTGAAGATTGATTGAGAATTGCATACATCCCTCACAGACAAGGGATAAATGGATGTGTGAGTCTATGTGTGAGTTTGTGAGAATGAGTGTGTGTTTCTGTGTGTGTGTGTGTGTGTGTGTGTGTGTGTGTGTGTGATATGTGGGGTTTTCCTGAGAAAAGTCTGTGAAGGTCTGTTCCTTGAGGAGAGGTGGAGTGTACTGAGGCAGAAAGAGCATCGTCAGAGCAGTTGGAGACATCAGGGACTCTGTCCTGAGCATGATGCGCACAGGCTCTGGGTCGTCTCTAGTGCGAGTCTCTGTGTGAATTCCACCTGAGTAACGATGGTGGCAGACAATTTTCTTTCCTGGCACCTGGTTTATGCCTGATGTTAATTATCCTGTATCTGTCTCTGGGATAAAGTCTTAGATTATTTAGAAGATGTTACCAATTTTCAATCTAACATGATCAGCAGCTCCAGAACTCTGGAAACATCCCCAAGTGTCTGACTGGTGAAATCTCTGGCCATTTCCACACCTGCTGCCAACCCTGATGGAACTCTCCCAGAACACAAGAACCCTAGCCTTAGGATCTCCACGAAATATAACCCAGCTGGAGGGGAGGTATGGCCTGTGCCAGGGACACAGGGCTGAGACAGGGCACACCACCTCATTCCTTTCAAAGGGCCTGATCTAGAGATGGTTGGGCCAGTGAGGCCTTGCTTCCCCCCACACCGTCTCCCTCTCACTCCCCTCCCTCCTCTCCACAGTGTCTCCTGTGCTGCTCCCAGAGATGACCATGAACCTTGGGGTCTCCGGCTCTGCTTTCCGGGTCTTGCCCTTTCTCAATCCAGGGCTCCCCCAGCCACCACCCTGGGAGCCCATCCAGATGCCCCCTCTGGTGACCTCGGCCATTGCTCCTGGCAACCCTCTGGTACTGTCACCTTTCCCCATGATGCCTGTGGTGGCAGGAGCTGCCAGCCATGGTCCCCGCGTTCCTGAACCTTGCAAGGTCATCATCCAGGTCAGCCCTGAGGTGGGGCTTGTGGAATCAGCCCAGAACCAGCCTGTCATCCTGACACAGGCTTCACTCAACTGGGGGGGCCCAGAAGTTCCATCTGCCGTGAATGGGCATCCTGCCCCCGTCTACTTGGTGTCATCTGTGCCGGAGACCGTTATGCCTACCCCAGCTACTACTGTCACCCAGGCTGGGACAGGAGACCATCCTCCTCAGGCTCCACTGCCAGTGGCCCAGGTGGTTCCCATCATCCTCCCATCCAGTGGTGGACCACTGCCCCAGTGGGTTTGTGGTGAGAGTGGTCCCGCCAACACCCGGAACCAGGCATCACCTGAAACCTCCAGCAGGCCCAGTAGCGTCTACGAGAATTTTCGGCGCTGGCAGAACTTCAAGGCCCTGACCCGGAGGTACCTTCCTCAGACTCCGGACACTGAGGCTGTTTCCTGCTTCCTCATGTAAGCCCCTCAGGTGTCCTAGACCTAATGGGAGCTTCACAGGAAGGGACTGGGGTGACCCCCAGGGTAGGGTCCATGACAGCATGACCTCAGGAATGCCACCCCGGGGTTTCGGCTCAAATCCCATAGTGACCAGTCATGCCCTAAAGCTTCAACTCAGTCTGCTCATCAGGGTTGGACCTGACCTGTGGTCTGTAGGACAGACATTCTGTTCCTAATACCAGACACAGCACAGATGCACCAGGGTTCAGACAGGCCATGACTGCTCGGCCTTGGTATCTCATGACGTATCCCCAGAGCTGAGGGATCACACCAGCATGGCCACTGAGTGGGAGGCAGAGTCAACTCTGCGCGGGGAGACCAGGCCACCATCGGGGGTCTAGGCATGGGTGTAGGGCAGCGGGGGCTCCCGGCAGATACAGACCCTGACCGAGCCTCTCCTTGCAGCCCGGTTCTGCGCACCCTGGCCCGCCTGAAGCCCACCATGAGCCTGGAGGAAGGCCTGCGCCGGGCCCTGCGGGAATGGGAGGGCACGAGCTATTTTGACCGCATGATCTACTACGACATGGCTGCCAAGTAAGTCAGTCCTGGGCAGAGAGTGGGGGTTGGGGCTGGCTGCGGGACTGGCCTTCAGGGGCTGCTCCCAGATGGCCAAGGCGTCCTTGGCATCCCCGGGAGGCCCTTTCCCTGTGGAACCTTGTCCCTCCTGGGGCCGGGACACTTCTCCCCACCCCACTCTGGGGCTCCTGACCACAGTCTGAGGGTCACAGTCCCTTATTTTCTGTGACCCTCAAAACGCTCCTTTGGGGAATAAATGGGGGCGCTGGGGTCTGTGCCCACCCATTCTCCACCCTCCTGAGCTCTTGGCCGTGAGTGTTCCCTGTCCCTGCCTCATCCAGTGTGGTCCAGACCAGCCCAACTCAATGGGGTCTGTGCTCCCCATACCAGGTTCATGGAGTTTGAGGCTGAGGAAGAGATGGAAGCGCAGAAGCTGCAGTGGATGAATGGAGTACAGGGCCTGCCAACCCCTGCCCCACCCAGGCCTGAGCCTCAGGGGGCTCCAGGCCCACCGCTAGGCCAGCAGCCAGGTACCGACCCTGTTCCCCAGCTAATTTTCATAGGTCCAGGAAGGTGCTAGGGTTCCTGCCCTGCCAGGGAGCCTTCACTCTCCCGGGGACACCCAGGCCTATGCTCAGCGGCCCTCTGTTCCTGGGTTTCTCCCTCTCCCTGAACACAGCACACTGCCTGAGGGCTTCAGACTCACCTTTGAAGTGGGTTTGGAGACCCTGGCGACACGGTTGACCCCTCCTCCCTTTGAGGGTCCCCTCATCCCTCACGCCGTTATGGGATTCTATTACACACAGATGTGGACACACACTTGACCTAACACTTCCCACAGGTATCCGTCCCCATTTCTGTGCTCAGTGCTGTGTGTCTAAGGGCAATGGACGCGGGGTCCCCTCACGTCCCACTCCCCTTCTTCCTCCTCAGCCTGTGTCCCTAAGAAATCCAGACCCCGGGCTCGGGCAGCCTGCCCCAAGATGCACAAATCACAGCGGGCCCCCAAAACCAAGGCCCCCAAGGAGATCCCCCCTGAGACCATGCAGGAGAACATGGATATCATGGACGAGCAGCTAAAGGCCCCCGATACAGTCTGCGGGGCGCCCCTTGGCCGAAGGGCAGCGGGCATGAAGGAGCAGCAGGAGGAGGCCGGGACCTGCCCTGACCCGGGGCTCCTGAGCTATGTGTACGAGCTGTGCTCCCAGGAGGCCTTTGTCACCAAGGTGGGTTTTGGGCGGTGCTGTAGGGTTTGGAGGGCGCAGGGTTGCTTCTGTCCAGGGCTTGGTAGTGACATATTTCTACTTGTGTTTGTGTGTATGTGTGCACATGTGTTTCCCTGTGTACAAACAACATTGGGCCTAGTTTGTGAATTTCTGGGTTTGGTGGATGTGTGAACATCTGTGTGTTTCCATCTGTGTACTGTGTGGGCTCTGCGCAGAAACGTGTGGATACATGTACATGTGCCTAGAGGTTGAAGAGTGTGTGTCTTTGTGTCATGTGTGTACATGACAGAGACTATGTGCAACCGTCCAAGACCCTGCACTGTGCTGAGAACGGGTGTGTTTGTATCTTAATTCCTTCCTAGTCCGTATGAGAACCCTCACGCCCGCTTCCCCCTCCCAGGTCGAGGCAGTCATTCATCCCAGCTTCCTGGCGCACCTGCTCTCCCCAGAATCCCAGCTGGATCTCCTGGACCTGGCTGAGGAGCTCGAGGAGGAGGAAGGACTCACCCCCAAACAGGTGAGGCACATAGGTCTCTGGGATCCATGCAGGACCCAGGGGAATAATGTGAGGGTTTCCTGTAAGGCAATGGGTAGCTGCCCACGGCAAACAGGGGGCATTTTGCATGTGATTGCTGGAAAAGAGTCCCTGCAGGGGACTCAGGGGACAGGTCCCAGGGCACTCAGAGCAGCAGGTGGGTCATGAGTCAGGGAGGGGCGCCTAGCACTGGGGCCTAGTCACTTGGTGCCCTCCCTGCCCAGGCCATGGCCAGAGGCCACCCTTTGAGTCCTCAGGGAAGATGAGGACGTGAATATGGGGTGAGGGAAAGGTTGGTGGGGGTGAGGGCCCTTAGTGGGACAGAGATCTGGGTTTTCTACTCTGGGAGGAGTCGCGGTCACTCTCTGTCCCTCCCTGCACCCCCACATGCCCACACTCTCATTCCTCCCTTCAGATTGTGGAAAAGCGTCTACAGACTGCGCTGGACAAGGAGGTCCAGAAGGCTTGTCCCCAACACCAGCTGACTCCAAAGGACTCAAGTCCATCTGAGAGTGCCGCAGGTCACTGCAACCCAACTCCTACCTGGGGCCATAAGCCAGGGGCCAGCGCTGAATCCTGCCCCCCTGAGACTGACTTTGGACACGCCTCAAGGCCTGTGCAGGCTGAGGCCACTGGGATGGCACCTCGAGCCTCTGTCCTCTCTTTGGGGAGCCTGGAATCCCCATCCCTTCAGGCAGAACAGGCCCCCTGTCCCGGCCTCGCTGCCCCTACTCTGGACAGCAGTGTCTCCCTCATGCTGGGAGAGGCCCCTCCTGGCCAGGGGCCACATGGGGCAGCAGAGGGCTCCAGTGAGGAGGAGCAGGAGCTGCCCTGCCTGGCCTTCCTCCAGGCCTCTCAACACAGCCTCCTGCCCTGGGGCTTCCCCATGAGCCCTGGCTCAGACACTGGACCCCGCTGCCCGAGGGCCTGGGGGGTTTCTCAGACCCAACCCACTCAAAGAAGAGCCTGCAATCCTGCTGCCCCTGCTACTGCCCCTTCCAGGAAGCGTCCTCTGTGTGGGAGCGCAGGACTGGGCACTAGTGAGAAGAACCCCTTCCCTGGGGAGCACCCCAGGCTGTCTGGGGACTCAGCCTTGACTGTAGAGCTGGTGGGCCCTTCCCTGCCCCCAAAGAGAAGGTTCCAGCCTGCTGTAGCCCAGAGGAGTACAGTACAGGATGGGTACAGCATCCAGTAGGTCACCGGGGGGCTCCCTCCGGAGCCTGGCTGCCCCTAATTTGGCGGGCCCAGTGGTGGGGTTGTGCTGGAGCAACCCCTTTGTGTCATTGTGTAAATAGTTAATAAATTTCATTTCATTGAAAACACTCTTGGTATCTCCTGTCGCTCATGCTCCTTGGACAATCCTGAGATGAAAACAGGTAAGGGCGTTACAGGGTTTGGGTCCTGTGAGACACTGTGCTCCCTGGAGCAGGGAGGAGTCCTCCCTACCCATTGGGAGATGTGCTCAGTTTCACCAGACCCACCCAATTCTGTGGACATAGCCGTGGCTCACGTTTGCTGCCTTTTCCTTGGAGTGCATCAAAAAGCACATCAAAGATTGAGGGCAACACGCTGGGAAAAATCACAGCATGGGAGAGAGCAACACAAAGGAGCTCTCACAGATGTGGGAGACAGACTCTTTCTATTTCTTCTCTGAGTTTGTGGGTCACACCCAACAGTGACTGCACTACAGAGCTCCTTGCTCTAGGACTCACTCCTGGTATAGCTCAGGGGACAACGTGGTGCTAGACATCAGTAGAACGAGGGCTGTGCACATGCAACACAAGCACCTTAATGTGTATACAATTTTCCCAATTCTCAACATTCAATTTGATTTGTTTTAGTGTCACACAAAATGGTTCCTGGAGCTTACTCTGGCTCTGCCCAGGAAGTACTCCTTTCTGGGCTCAGGGGACCATATGGAGTGCCAGGAATCAAATCCAGGTTGGCCATGTTCAAAGCAACTGCCCCATCATCTGTACTCCTTCTTCAGCTCCAAAATACCTTTTAAAACAATTTCACCACACTTTAAAATAGAGCTTGTGTCCTCAGAAGGTGTCCATAACCTCCTCCACTCAGCCATCACCCTTTCTCTCCCCATTGATCCTTGAGTCTTGAACCCCATATTCCTTTCTTCCTCTAGATTCCCAGAACCTGGCCATCTAGCGTTCTGTGGCCTCTTTCACTGAGAACAGCTTTTCCTGGACCACCTACATCAGCTCATGTCCACAGTTCAAACGTTAACTACAGAATCATATTCCATGTGCAGAAGGGCTACATCTGGCAATTCCTTCAATGGTTGATGAACAATGAGCTTCTTTCTACTCCCTTGTACTAGCTAACAGCAGATACGCAGATTTTAAGTGAGGTTCTCAAAGAATTTTATTGAGAACGCAAGCCTGGAAAAAACCCTCTCACTGCTGGCAGAGAACCCCAAATTTGGGATTGTGGAGTAGAGATTTGATGCACTGTGTAATGCAACCCAAGCACGAAGGTTCTGATAACTGTATTAGGGATGCAACGATTTATGTTATCCAGAGAACATGTGTCCTCTCTTGGTGTTTTCTTTACACTAAGACAAACAGCAAGGTCCTTAACCTTTCCTTGTCTGTCCTGTCTCGACTTCTGGAACTGAGCATGGTGTCCTGAACCTGCAGTTTTCTTTATCCCTGATAGTTCAGGATCTATATAGCCTTTGGTGCTCTGTTACTTTCTGCCTATTTGGAGAGAGTTCAAAATCACAGGTAGTTCCTGTCAGGAATGGGGTGGTTTTTTTTGGTACGCAAAATAATTTTTTAAATTTTATTTGGTACGCAAAATAATTTTTTAAATTTTATTTTCATAAAGCGTTGGGAGTTTAAGCAACAATGACCTGTCTGGAGAAAGCTCTGCTCTCCACTGCGGAGCACTGAGGAAGCCCTCCAGTCACAGTCAGGGAGCTGAGGGGTCCCTAGGCTCTTCCTCCTCCATGGAGCAGACCCTAGAGGGGCAGCTGGGCTGTGGAGCTGGGTTGGATGGAGGAGACTCTGAGGTGGGGGTGCTGATAAAGTACCTGAAAAGTTGGATCAAGCATCTGGAAAGCCCTGGGGACCTGGCTTTTACCTGTTAGAGCAGGAATGGCAGCTTGCTGAGACCAGCTCTTCATTCCTCTGAAGTGGGAGGGGAGTGAGGGTGGAAAAGGGTCTATCTGGGGCTTGGGAGGTATTAACACAGTTTGCTCCCAAGAAAATGCATATCTCAAAATCCCTGGAGAGGGGACCATGTTTTATGTGACCAGGATAAAGATTGAGGGGTGCATTTTCATGGGATAGGTGGAAAACAAAGGTCTCATTATCAGGCCTTGAGGATCCTGAAGCCCCGGAAGAGTCTTGCTGTTTGTGTCAAGTTCTTGGGATTGGGTTGTGTCAGACTAAAGCCATCCCAGAGCACATGCAGGTACACCTGTGGCCGTGCCTGGAAAACACTTGCAGGTGTTCCTTGAATTGTTGTTGCTTCGACAGGCTTTGGTGCCCAGTTTTCCCAGGGCCTGTGCTCTCTGTATGTGTTGTATCCAAAAGGGGCCACCTCGGATAGGCTCTGGAAATGGCAGCAGCCTCTGCAGTGGCCAAAGGGCCATGTTCCAAACCCCACAGTTGGAACAGCTCTGGTGAGGGTCCAAACTGCACATCCAGTTGTGGGCTAGGTAAGGGCTCATGCACTGGATCATGGAAGGGAAAACAAAACCCGCACCAGAGCTAGGTGAGAAGAGTTTCTGCAAACCTGTGTAGGCAGGTTCAAGCTGTGCAGGAGCTAGGGACTTACATGAGTAGATGGTCCACAACTCTGGGCCAGAGGGGTCAGGACAGGGATAGCACAGGGGCAGGTCCAAAGTCAAGGAGGGCTCATGAGAGAGCTGTGTCCAATGGGGAGGATGGGATTAGAGAGGTCATATTTTAGGGGTCAGAGGTCACAGGGATGCAGCCAGGGCTGAAGCCACTCTGGCCATGGGCATGGAGACTCGAAGCCCCTTCAGGAAGTCCCAGCCCGGCAGCCCTCGGCTCAGCAGGTGCTTGGGGCACCCGGGGCTCAGGTGAGCAGATGGGCTGTGGGCGGGGAACAGCTGGTTTGGACTGGCCCATCAGTCTCCTCTTTTTTCCTCTCTGTGTTCCCCAGTCTTCGAGCGGGCAGCCGGCCACGGCGTCCACACAGTTGAGGCACCCGGCCCACCCTGTCCAGGTCACATGGCCCACTGCCCCTTGCGGAGACAGCGGGGAGGTGGAGGCAGGACACTAGTACAGCCCCGCACACAAAGCTAGTGTCTGGGCCGGGGGTGGGGGTGGGGGGTGCTGAGGGCATGGGGTCTCCAGGATGCAGCTGTGACCACCTGTGGCCACCACATCCCTTCCGCGGCTTCCCACGGGGCTTGCTCACTGTGCGCTCTGCTGTCCACATTCCTGTTGCCCAGGCAGCAGACAGGGATATCAGACACCAAGCTGCCCTGTCACTCTGGGACTGGTAGACCCCTGCTTCTGCTTTCCCACTGAGAAGTGGTCAAGGGTCTACCTGAGAAGAAACGGGGACCTCCTGTTTACCACATGGCATTGGGATGGTCATCACAGTGTGCGGGAAGCCCAGGGGGTATGGATGATCTCTGGTGGCCACGAGGCCATGGAAGGCCAGTGGCCATGGCAGGCCAGCCTGCAGTACCAGAGCATTCATCCCTGTGGAGCTGTGCTCATTCATTCCCACTGGGTGTTCTCTACTGCCCACTGCTTAACAAAGTGAGTTGTTTCTCAGGTCCTAGCAGCCGGGCTGGTAGGGGGAGAGGGTTAAAAGATTAGAACCCCTGCATCCTCAAGACTGTGTGCTGGGACAATCTGTGTCCTTCTAGTCCAAGTTTTTTTGCCTGTGACCTGTCCTCTCCTGTATTGTCCTCTCTCGTCACCTGATTTTGCTCATCTTCTATCCTCATCCCTGTGCCTTTCCCCTACACAGGTCTGCCCCCTAGATGGCAGTGTTCATCCTGCCTCCCAGGAGCAATGTCAGATGGCTCTGTGTCACCTCACACCACGGCTTCTCTCAATGTCCCTGCAATCCTGGTTGTCAGAGGGAGGCTGGAACCTGGGATGCAGTGGCAGATGCTGTTGTTCTGAACGTCTCTGGCCTGGGGTCTCTGCTCACCACATGTCTATTGGTCAGCTGCATGGACACTAGATATGGAGTCCTTGACCTTGAAGAAGAACAGAGCTGCTCTCTGTCCTGGGTCTGGTTGGGTGTTCCCAGTGCTTTGGGGGGGCAGTAACCAGGATCTGGATCTTTGGTGGTACGTACAGAGGCCCACAAGCACCTGCTCTGTGCTGTTTACCACTGGAGACCCACTGTGGATAAGGTTGGCTTGACCCACCTCACTGTGTCTCCATTTAGTCAGAGAAGAAGTTCCCCCTGTGGGTGAGCAGGGCTGACACCATTGGAGTGGAGAACTCAGATGGGCAGGCTCCAGTGGGCATGGGTCAGTTTGTGGATGCGAGTATTTGGTCACCAGCTGCGTGGGAAGGAATTTCCAGGTGAGTGAGTGGGAAGGTGGAATGTTTCGTCCCTCATGGTCAGAACACAGGACATCCTGCACGCATGGTCTCCTTTGACCAATGATTTTGTGCAGTTTCAGAACAGGTTAGTACCAAGAAGGAGTGAGAGAAAGGAGTGGTGCGAGAGCAGTTTGGTCATAAGGCGGGTCAAGAGCCAAGATGGAGCCAGGGCGCTCTGCATGTGCCCAAGGAAGGTCAGGATTGTCCAGCCCCATGGAAACTGCAGCCCTCCGTGATCCTTTCCAATAGTGGGTGTGTGCTGACTTGTGATTAAAACCGCCCTGATTGCTAGAGAGAAGGTCTGACAGAAAGGGAGAGTTCTGTGCGGTGGTGCAAACAAGGCAGTGCTGGGGGTCAGATGATGGTGGAGAGGCACAAGCTGCCATATGCAGAAGATGATGACTGTCACCTTCCCTCCTTCAGGAAGTCTCATGCCCCTGAGGATTACTGGGTGTGTTGGGGAAGTACCCAGCTCTACCAGGACACCCAATAGGCCAGGAGGGTGGCTGTGAGCTGCATTATCATCCATCCAGACTTTTAGAAACTCCACCGTTTTGCAGCGGTTTTACAACTGCACCAACCTGTGAACTTCAGCTCCTATATCATCCCTGTCTGCCTTCCAACCCCTGGCATGGAGCTGCTTCTTGGCACATCTTGTTGGATAAATGCCTGGGGAAAGCTTACTGAGGACAGTGAGTGGTTATGGTGTGGGTGTGAATGGGACTAGGATTCTAGCTCATCAAAATCTCTAGTTAGCGTGGAGGCCTATGGACCTTGTGCCTCTGTGCCTTATTTCCTGAGAACTGGACTCTTCTCATTCCTCTTGTGAAAAATGTATCCTTTTGAAAGGAGGACAAGTTACTTCAAGTTACTCAGGTCGAAGACACTGAAATTCTGGGTCCTTTGCTTTTGGGAGTCAGGAATCTGGAAATCAAAGTTTCTCTGTCTTGGGTGTAAAAACTTAACTAATAAGTAAATTGATGTAGGGTTTCTCAAAAATGCTGTTTAGGTGGCCTGAGAACTCCTCTTAGTGATGTAAGACCCACCTTCTCAGTTTGAGGATACAGTGTTGTTAGGTTCTGCAGTGACAGGGTTAACCAGGCCACATCAGTGATGCTGGGGAAACCTCTAGGCCACATCTGGTTGTGCTCAAGGGCCTGTAGGGCTTTACCTTGATGCTGAAGGAACATGTCATGCAAGAGATATAACTAGCAACGATTTTGGGAGAAGCATGTATTTCACACTTCCGTTCTCTTCTAGCCCCTTGGTTCTAGTATTTCAATTTGATGTAGATCAGACATGACTTTGTCAACTCAATTTGTCTGAGTGTTCCTCTTTCTACTGTGAAATACCTTAATTTTTCCATGGCCATAGAAGGAACATGTAAAAGTAAGAAAAAAGCTCTTGGAGAACCTCGGGGAAGAACGATGAAGACCTAAAATCATTTCAGTTCCATCACCTAAGTTTTGTTCTTCTCCTTACCTGTGTCTCCTATCTGCATCTTGGATTTGTCAGGTGAATGGAGTAATAGGGTGAATACAGGGCAAAACTTTGTGGAGGTTTTCAGTAAAATGAGAAGAAGTATAAAAATTTGCATAAACATGAACTTGTTCAGAGAAGTGTGTTTATACTTTAGTGAAATATTGATGCATAATGATTAGGGAAAAGGAAATATTTATTTATCTTTTCAATTTTTTATATTTATAAAGTTGTTCAAAATAATTTATTACATTAAATATTTCAACACCAATCCCACCACCATGTACCTTCCCGCCACCATTATTTTGAATTATATCTTTAACTTTATATTTTTATATCTTTATATCTTTATGGGCTGGAGCGATAGCACAGTGGGTAGGGCGTTTGCCTTGCACACAGCCAATATGGCCGACCCGAGTTCGATTCCTCTACCCCTCTCAGAGAGCCCGTTAAGCTACCGAAAGTATCTTGCCCATATGGCAAAGCCTGGCAAGGTTCCTGTGATGTATTCGATATGCCAAACACAGTAACAAGTTTCACAATGAAGGCGTTACTGGGCCCGCTCGAGCAAATCGATGAACAACCGGAGGACCGTGGACCATGATATCTTTATATTTATCTTTCTTTTTTTCTGTCTGTCTGTCTTTTTCTTTCTCGGTCTCACCCAGCAATGCTCAGGGGGTTGCTACTGGCTCAGCACTCAGGAATTATTTCTGGGGATGCTCAGGGGACCATATGGGATGCTGTGAATCAAACGTGGGTCGGATGCATGCAAGACAAACGCTTTACCTGCTGAGCTATTGCTCCAGCTCCCCAACTGCCTTTATTTCTAAAGTCATTATTTGGTACACTGCTTCTCTTCAAAGGTGCTACAGGCATTTCAGACAGACCATATCATCCGGAAATGGCGTACAAAAGCATTCCAGATTCTTGCCTGAATCAGTGGCAGGAACACTTCCTTCCTCGTAAACAGCCCCCAACTATACATGCACATGCACGCACACACACACACACAAACACACACACACACACAAACACACACACATGCTCGCAGACACACTCATACTCTCACTCAGTCATAGAAGCTTATGCTGCGCTTGTCTTGAGGTCCAGGACCATGCCACAGACTTATCATTAGTCAGCCTATAGAATTTCAGACAATCAGCTTCTGACTTTTATGGGCTTAGCTGTGACCAGGTGGCCTCACCTCCAGTGCTCCCATGCCAGCCCGCCATCATAAACATCCTTCTGCCCATTACTTCCTCTCCCCGTCTCCTTTCTCTCTAGAAACTTCTTTGTTTTCACTGGGTCTGAAAGTTAGAGTTGTCATTTCTTCGTGATTGCTTGCCTTAGGAAATCACTTTTACATTTGAGCAAAATCTGTTAATTGTCTTTGGATAACTAATTAGTAGTGGTACTTTGGAATCATATGGAGTTTCTGTATTAATTTTTTAAGGACTGCATATCATTATCCCTAGCAACTACACTAATTTCATTCCCAGTACCAGAGCCCTTTTCTCCACATCCCTGCCAACAATCATTTCTTCTTGAACCATTTTCCCAACCATGAGCCATTTCCCTAGTTATAAGTAATTTTGAATTTTTTAATGTGTCTGTTCGCCATCTTTGAGGAAGTGTCTGTTTATGTCTTTTGAATAATTTTTACTGTATTTTTTCTGCTTTTTGGTTATATGAGTTAATATATTCTGGGTATTAATCCTTCCTTAGGCATGATGTTCAAAGAGCTTTTGCCTATTGCTCAGTTGCTTTTATTTGTTTGTTTGTTTATTTGTGTCCATTGTAGTTTCCTTTTCTTTATAAATGCGTTTAGTTTTATGTTGTCCCATTCTATTAGATAACATTGGGTGTCCTTGCTCCTCCTGCAGAGAGATTAGGTTTTTTGAACTGCTCCCACAACAGTGCCCCTGAGGCATACCCAATTCCATCAAGCACCAATAATCCTATATTACTTTTCTCTTTCCTTCATGCCATTTGCAAGGATTATTTAGCAATGTCCATTTTGTATAGACACAGAAAGACAGTTGATGGCTATGCTTTGTAACATGGAAGTTAATTGGCTCCAAAATAATATTTACTCCTGGTCATCCATATTTACTTGACTTAAGCCTCAGTTTCACTTGGTTCCTAGCTCTCCAAAAGCAGGATCCTGACGAAGGGATTGGATGGGCCCAGGGTAAGCTGAAAACTACCCTGGCATTGGAAAGAGACAGGCTAAGTGTATGAAGTATAATAAGTTAAGAGCATCATCAGGGAAAAGACTCTGTCATGACCCAAGAAGAAGTTACTGAATAAGGACCCTGCTGAGGTTAGGATCAACTAGCCTGGCCTGAGGACTGTGGTTTGGAATATATAGCAAGATGTCCCAGGAAGATCCAACCTTTAAGCTTAACATAGTTCTTACTGTGTTCATACAAAACTGACTAGAAATTTTATAAGAAGTTACTATGGTTGTTTAAATGGATTACTTACTAGCTGAGAAAAGGAGAAAGCAATACACCCTAAATGCAATCCCGTCCTTGTACAGCTCTCCTAGTAATCTGGAGTGCTCCTAGTTATCTGGAGTGCTGAACCCTCAGATGAGATTTTGTCCTTGAGTTAATCTCCTAGAACATCACCTGAATGACTAGCTTTATCTCTGTTTGATGTTCTGATATTCTTCAACCCCTCCTATGTGTACCCCCATCCTTCATGATTTCTATATTACTATACTGTAAGGTGAAAGAAGGGTCTAGGAGGATGAGATTTTGTCCTTGAGTTAATCTCCTGGAACATCCCCTGAATGACTAGCTTTATCTCTGTTTGATGTTCTGATATTGTTCAACCCCTCCTATGTGTACCCCCATCCTTCATGATTTCCATATTACTATACTGTAAGGTGAAGAAGGGTCTAGGAGGATGACAAGGAATCCAAGGACGATGACTGGATGTAGAGGACTTTGAGATCTATGAGGAGACTAGGATGACAGAACTATGATGACTGGGACTACGAGCAAATGTACAACGATGGTTTTGCAGTAAGGAAAGAGATCAGACTACACTGGGGAGGAGAGAGAAATAAACTGGCTACTGACAAGTCTGGGGCCCAGTTCCCCTGTTCCCGCAATTCTTTGTCCATCTCTTGCTGTCATCTAGCTTGAAAGGTGGCTCTCGGCCACCAAACACTTGAGTCCCACATATGTGCCCACTCCTTTATTTGGAAACTCACACCATTCATGTATTCTTGATTGCTTTTCCCTCCCCACTGGAGATGTGTCTGAATGTATCCCTAATGTTGAAATCCCAGAATATACCCCCTAACTTTTCTTCTGTGTGTTTTATGATTTTATAGACAACATTTCTCTGTATGTGTTTCTCTGTGTGCTTGGGCCATTTCTCAGAAATTTCAGGGAAATTTCTGACTCTGGGGGTGAGAGTGTCATTCCTTTAGCTTTAAGGGGACCTGCAGTGTCGGATAGTGACCTTTACTCCTGCATGCAGAACATATGCTCAGCACTTTGACCCAACAGTCTCTCTGACCCAAGATCCTTATGTCCAGGCAATATCTCCAGACAGTTCTCCCTGCCCCATGCTCTATATGATTTAGTGTCCACACAACTTTATGAGGGTTTGCTGGAAGACTTCAATGCATCATGGTCTGAAAAGTTAGTGGATACAATTTCTATCTTCCTGATTCTATTGAGGTGTGTTTTGGGACCCAGCACATAGTCTATCTTGGAAAATGTTCCATGTGCACATTTGCAGAAAAGAATGTGTATTTACATTTTGGGGGATGGAAAGGCCTGTATACATCTATTAGCCCTCTCTCTTCCATTTCTTCCTTCAAAGCCTTTCTTCAAAGCCATTCTTCCTCCAAAGGCATTCTTTCATGCCTTCCTTCTGAGTTTTAATCTTGTTGATCTACCCAGAGGTGATAAGATGGTGTTGAATTCTCTAGCTACTATTGTTTTGCTACCAATATCCTCCTTAAAGTTCCCAAGAAGTTGTTTTAAGTGTTTTGGTGGTCCCTCATTGGATGTGTATATGTTTAGGAGCATGATTTTCTTCCTGCCGTACATATTCCTTGATTATTTAAAAAAATGGCCTTTCTTGTCCCCTAAAATCTTTTTCAGCCTAAAATCTTTGTTGTTGGATATTAGTATGGCCACCCTGGATTCTTTGAGGGAGTTGTTTGCTTGAAGGATTGTTTTCTATCTTTTGACTTTGAGTCTGTGTTTGCACTGGCTGTTCAGATACGTTTCCTGTAGGTAGCAGAATGTTTGGTTCAGTTTCTTAATTCATTTTGCCACTCTGTGTCTCTTAGTTGACATTGAGAAAGATTATTTTATGGGGTTTTGTGCCATCTTTCTATAGAGGTCTTTTGTGCTTGTAGGGATTTGTCTTGTCTTACAGTAGCCCCTTTAGTCCTTCTTTTAAGATTGGTTTTGAGTCTACGAAGTTCCTGAGTTGTTGTTTATTCATGAAATAGTGCATTATTCCTTTGAGTATCATTTTCCTCCTTTCCAGAGGGGCTTGAATTTTGGTGTCAGCTAAATAAATTCTCCCTATAATTTCATCTCCCTACTGAATTTTCTTCACATTATTTTCTAGGTTTAGCTCTAAAATAATCCTTTTTATTTTACTTACATTTTTATCTCTGAACTAAATATATTCTCCTGTATTTTTGTTGTCTAAAGGTATTAATGCGATGGCAGAGGAGTACTGGAAGCCAGGTGGGAGGGTAACAGGGAAGATGGTGGGTCTGTCATTGGATGGTGGAAAAGGAAGATATATTGGCTGATCGGGAATTTCTATGAGAATGATGGGAGAATGGATGGATAGATGGACAAAGGTGAATTGATAACCAAGGGATAGGAGGGTGTGTGAGTGAATGTACACGAGGAGAGAGAGGCCAAAGGAAGGGTGACTGCTGATCTGGAAGGACGGGAGAAAACTGACTCATGGAGAATGAATGGATCTTGAAAGGGGAGTTGTGCTGGTGATTGGTTCTGCTCTGTGTGTTGCATGCATTGGTGGGGGAATTTGACACTTTTTGTGTTTAATAACAGGGCTGGGTATTTATTTATGGGAGAGAGATGAACAAAGTAAGATAAGTTAGGAGGCATAGGGAAACAGGAGGAGGCTTTTCTTGCTGGTGGGTAGGGGGCTGAGGCAGTGCTGAGGCTCAGCTGGGCTGAGAAATCTTGTTCTTTGGGAGTACTAGAGAGTGGCAGAGTGAGGTGGGGGTAACTGAAATGCCAAAAGCCTCCTCTGTCCTTTGAGAGCCGGAGACTGGTAGTGAGTTGGAGGCTACAAGGACTCCTGGTGGGATTTTTAGGGAAAAGGATGATTGTCACATTCCCACTCTCCAAGATTAGCCCAGCTCTCAGGCACCAGGGAAACTGTGACAGCTCACCTCAAAGTAGGTGACTAACATAGTGGAACTGTGTTATGATTTTTGGGTCACACCCAGCGATGAACAGGGGTTACTCCTGGCTCATGCACTCAGGAATTACTCCTGGCAGTGTTCAGGGGACCATATGGGATGTGGGAATCAAACCCGGATTGGCCACATGCAAGGCAAATGCCCTACCCGCTATACTATCGCTCCGGCCCCTGGAAATGCATTATGATTTTGCTGGAAGTGAAAGTCTGAAATCGAGGTGCAGCCTCTGGTTCCTTTGGATGGTGTATGGCACATGGTCGCCTTGGCTATTCCAGCTTCCAGATGCTGGACCCATTCCTGGCCAAGTACCCCTTCTGGCATACTCAGGGAACAAATCTGAGTCTTCCTCTGTCACCACATCTGTTCTCTCACCTAAATCTCCTGCCTCCTTCAGCTGAAAGACGCTTACAGAGTGGAGTATCCTGAGTGGCAAGGGAAGAGAAACTGGGGGAGAGGAACTGGCTGGGGAGAGGGGACTGGAGTCATGGCTGGGGTGGGCAATGGACCCTCTGTTGCTGGTGTGGTGGAGGGACACTGTGTCCATGGACCGCTACCACTGTAGCAGTGGGCAGTGCTGAAAGGAGGTAAAGGGATACGCATGATACCCTTTCAGTAACAGTATTGCAAACCATACTGCCTAAAAGGGAAATGAGACGGGGTGGGGGGAGACAGACAGACAGACAGACAGGTGCTCTGGTCTGGTGTGTAGGACACTGTGTCTATGGTCCCCTATCACTGTAGCAGTGGACAGTGAGCAGTGGGCAGTGTGTGGTCTGGTGCTGGTGTGTAGGACTCTGTGTCTATGGGCCCCTATCACTATAGCAGAGGGCAGTGGGCACTCTGGTGCTGGTGTGCTAGAGGGACATTTTGTCCATGGAACCCTATCGCAATAGCATTAGAAATCATGGAACCAAATGTTTTAGAAATATAAAGAATTGCTCATGGCGCCCCCAGATCTCCTGAGCATCATATGGGTAGTCTCCCCAATCCCAAGAGAGGAATCAGTCCAGTGGTTTCACATGCATACTGAGGGGCGCAAAGGCCATGTGATGCACATGCACAGTCCAGCACCACTGCCAGGGTGTGTCCTGTCCTCTTGCAGGCCCAGCAGCCAACATAGCCTTCCTTGGGAACATAGCCAAGGTGCCCTGGGCCTCTGCCCAGGCGCAGCACCCACAGAGGGGGCAGTCCTGTATGGGGCAGCAGACAGGCACCTTCTGAGGCAATAAGGCCCCAGGAGGCCCCAGATGTCTCCCAGGGTTTAGCAGCAATGTAGGGTAAACTCACAGGGTTGGTCCCTGGCACAGTGAACGTTCACTGGAGCATTCAAGAGTAACTCCTCAGTACAGAGCCAAGAGGAGCCCAAGCACTTCTGGGTGTGACTCAACTGCCCCCAAATTGTTTTAATATTTCTTTGTTTTAATATTGCTTTGGGGGAATATGTTATTCACTTCCATCTCCACTAATGTGTCCAAACACCAACCGCCACTGATTTTTGTCATGTCTAGTCTGTCCCTTTCCTCTCTACAATGTAATTTTATATAAAAATTTATATAAATTATAAATTAGCTGTTGATATTTTTTCATACATGATTATATTAGGATTCTTTATTTCCTCAGAAGGTCTTTGCTGTCTCCTTGCCGAGAGCCCTTCCTCACCAAGCACACACCTTTAAACACTGATGATTCAGCCTGCTGGAGCATGCCTAAAGGGAACTTCCCCCTGGAAGCAGCCCCATTACCTGCCTGATTTGGAACACAGTTTCTCAAGAGACCCCAGAAGCAGTGGCTCGAGCCAGGCCCCACCAAGAATGAAAGCCTTGCCTTGAGTGCAGATCCAGCTTCTCACATAAATGGAGATTTGTTATTGTTTGTTTTGTTTTGGAGTCACACTCAGTTGTGCTCAGAGCTTAGTCCTGGCTCAGAGATAACTCCTGACAGTGCTCAGGGAGCCACATAGGATACCTGAAGTGGAGCCTGGGTTCAACATGTGCACAGTAAGTGTCCTACATGCTATACTATTTCTTCAGGCCCCCACTTAGGTATTTAAAATAAACAGTTCCTTCTGTTTTTACTCCAGACAGCATCCTAATGCCTGTTGGCTCTCGAAGAGAGATGTGTGTGTACACAGGACAGGAGACGTCGCAGGGCAAGAGACTCAGGAAGAGGGTGTCCATCAAAATCCTAGCTTCAAGGTATCTTATCCACACCAATAATTCGGCATTGATTACAGTCAGGTGATCTATGCTTATTTAACAGTCTGTATCCAAAGGGGTTTTGCTGAGGGGATTTAATGTTCCTTTTTTATACATGTTTTTATCCTCCATTGTCAGATATAAATCAAGGGGCTAACTCAGATCTGGCTATTTCATGCTGAAGAAGATCACAATGAAAGAAGTGTGAACAGAATTAATTGATCTGGTGAGGAAAATATCCCTTCAACTGTAAACTACATTCTATCTTCAGAATCCCTGCCATGAAATTCACCTTCAGTCCAAGACATATTTTGCTTTTGCTCTTTCATTTTTGAGGGGCCACACTGGTTGATGTTCAGGGCTTACTCCTGGTGAGACCAGATGGGGTTATGGTGACTGAACCCAGATCAGTCTTTCTGCTCTAACATCTCTCCAGAAACTCCAAGACACAGTGGCAAGTTTTTATTTCTCTACTGTCATATCTTTCAAAATTCTTCAGAAGCTCCATAACTCAAAGCTGTTTCGTCCAATTATTTTAGAAAATCCTTTTAACAACCCATGCCAAAGGTTTAATCTAATCTTACCTAATAGTCTCAACTGAATAATCGCCACCTACTTAACTTCAATTTTCAACATTAAACATAGCCAAACCTATACCTTCACTATAACAGAACACTAGTCATAAGCCTAACCAAAGGCTTGACCTAACCTTATCTATTAGCCTTAAGTGAACAATCTCCCTATACTTAACTCTCATCAAGTAATTGTGGGTGGAGTGATAGCACAGTAGATAGGGCGTTTACCTTACATGTGGCTGACCCAGGTTCGATTCCTCCGTCCCTCTCAAAGAGCCCAGCAAGCTACTGAGAGTATCCTACCTGCATGGCAGAGCTTGGCAAGCTACCCATGGCATATACTATTTTCCCAAAACAGTAACAAGTCTCACAATGGAAATGTTACATATGCCCTCTCGGGCGATGAACAACTGGAGGATAGTGCTACAGTGCTTGTACTTGTACAAGTAGCCCAGTCTATATCCTTACTCTAACAGAACCCAAACCCTAATAACAGTAAACCAAAAACAGCAAAGCCTCATTCTTATAATCCCCAACCTAGAGCCTGGGCATAAACTTACCTATTAGCCCCAACTGAACAATCTCCCTAGACTTTCCTTCATTTTCAGTTTTAAAAGCAGTCAAACCCTTATCAAACAAAACTTTAATCCAAACCCAAACCTGAATGCAATCCACATTCTTTTAGTAACCCACACCAAAGGCTCTGCCTAATTAGCCTCAAATGAACCAACACTCTTTCTCTAATAACCCCAACCACGTCCTAATTCACATTGCTATAATATCCCATACCAAATACTTGGCCTAAATTTACCTGTTGTCCTCAGATGAACAATTGCCCTATGTATTATTTTCTCTTTTCAACTTTAAACATAGTCAAACCAATACTTACTTTACAGCACCCTACCCTACGCTAATTCACATTGTTTTATTCTTTTTTTTTATTGGATCACCATTAGATATAGGTACAAAGCTGTTTATGATTTGGTTTTAGTCATACAATGTTCCACACCCATCCCTTCACCAGTGCACATTTCCGACAACCAATGTCCCCAATTTCTCTCCTGTAGGAGAACATTGGTTTGCCTTTCCTTCCCAGCCACAGGGAGATTGGGGTTGTTGATTGCTCCCTTAACCTGTCGATTACCTTTGCCTCCTGATCAGACTCTGCTGACTTGTAAATATTGTTTTTCTCTCTTAATGTCCTTTGCGTAGTTAGCTACCTCAGAGCAATGGCTTTTTGTATGGACACAGGAAGACAGTTAAAAAGACATGCTTTTGTAACTTGGGAGTTGATTGACTCCAGATAATATTACCTCGTAGACATCTGCTCTCTCAACTTAAGCCTCAGTTGCCCTTACAGACTAGATCCCCCAAATCATGGCCCCAATGAGGGACTGGATGGACCCAGGGCAAGCGGTGAGTTACCCTGGCATCAAAGTGGGCCTGGCCAAAGTTGCCTAACACTAAACTATAAGTTAAGAATATGGTCTTGGACAAATTCTGTCATGATCCAAAAGTAATAACTAGATTTCGGTCCTGCTGGGGTTAGGAATGATTGATCCAGCCTGAGCACTGTAGTATGAGTCTGTGGTGAGATGTCCCCAGGAGAGTTGTCCTACAAGCCTAATTGTGTCTATTACTGTGTCCTTACAGAATGGCAATGATTAGGAAGTTTGATTAAGATGTTAATTAACTTTCTGGTCTAAGGAGAGGAGAAACACACCTTAAATGCTGTTTTGCCCTGGTGGGCTTCATGTGGTCAGAAAGGCGTGAAAAACATGTTGATTGTACCTGGGATGGGGGGACACACGGTTTGGGAGGTTTGGTTGGAGAAGAGGTGGTAATAAATGTGGTTGCAGAGAGTTGATGAAAAAAGAAAGAGAGGTAGAGTCGGAGAGAGGCAGAGTTGGAGATGTGGGCAGAGCAAGAGACAGAGTTAGGAGCAAGGGTTGGAGAGAGAATTGTGGAGTGTGTTAAAGAGAGGTTGGAGAGAGTTGTGGGCAAATTCGGGAGAGATTCATGGACACAGTGGTGGATAGAGTTTGGGAGAGACAAGAGATGGAATAAGGCAACTGATTATCAACCAGCTTGGCCCTCGTTTCTCCTATGTCGGCCTCAGTCAAAGGTCATCCCAGGTGGGGAAGCGGTTCAAGAGCACTGAACAGCCAGAGAGAGCCACCAGGAGAGCCCATGAACATCCGCTAATCTGTGATCATTTCTAGAGACACCAGGGTAAAAGGAGTTTCAACAGTCAGGGAAAGGAGCTTAGGGAGGAGCCCTGGAGAGGAGAGCACAGGGAGGAGTCAAGGGCAGAAGAGCACATTGGAGCCCTGAGTGACAGCAGGGCAGGCTGCCTACCAGGTGTGGGGTAGCCTGGGAAGGAACCCACTGCTCACTGCCTGTCTGAGGACAGGCAGCGGGGTCTGCCCCAGTAACCTGCGTCTGCACGGTGACCGGGATCTGCACTGTGACTGGATTCTACACTGGGTGACCGTGGGCTGCACCGGGTGACCCTGGTCTACACAGTGACCAGGGTCTACACTGGGAGACCCGCGACTGGAGCTGGACTAGAGGAAGCCGCGCTGGGACCCCTGAGTTCGACCCGCACCGCCTCCTCACTCAGGGCCGCACCCTCAGCTCCCCTCCTGCAACCGCCCGCGTGCCTGGGGTCTTGCAGAGACCCCCGCAGGATGTGCAGACACCGGAGGCAGGTCTTACTCAGTCGGGAGCGAGTGGAGTCGGAGCGACACAGCCTGGCTCACCCTGCACCAGCAGCAGGACTGGAGGAGGCGGTGAGGGGCGGTACCAGCACTGCGCCTGCGCACTCGGAACAACGCGCCTAGCGTTTCAAGCCCAACACATGATCCCCCAATTACCACCAGAGGGCGTTGCGGAGCCAGGAGTAATCCAGACCTCCACCAGGGATTTCCCAAAATGTCACATATTTCCATTCATATTAAATTGCTTGTATTGGGAAGCTGCGGTTGGGGGGGCCGAATTTCCCTTCTAGCACTACATTCTAATGTCAGAATGTATTTTAATGACTTTTGCCACTATCGTCTAAAGCAACAGGGTTCAGGACTGGACAGATAATTCAATGGGTAGGGATCTTCCCTTGTACATGCAGACCCGAGGTCCATGTGGACCCGAGATCCATGTCTGGAATCCCATATGGTCGCTGAGTCCACCAAGAGTAATCCCTGAGCAAAGCCATGTGTGAACCAAAATCCAAACTATAAAGAGCAGGAGGTAGGATGCTTGCCTTCACGCTGCAGATCCAGTTCAGATCCACAGCACCACCTGTGTTCCATGAGAGCCAGAAAAATAGGAGCACTGTTGGACGTGGTCAAATTGACCCCCCACCCAAATACTATTGATTCAGGTGCAGCAGAAGAGGCGGCGGTGGGTTTCTATGTTCATTCGCAAATCCGGGTTCTTCAATATTTTCAAGAATGAAAATGTTAAATACTAAAGATTCTCAGGCTAGAGTGATAGCACAGTGGTAGGGCGTTTGCCTTGCACCCAACATGGCCGACCCGAGTTCGATTCCTCCGACCCTCTCCAGAGCCCGGCAAGCTACCGAGAGTATCTCCCCGCATGTCAGATCCTGGCATGCTAACGGTGGCGTATTCTATATGCCAAACACAGTAACAACAAGTCTCATGATGGAGACGTTACTGGGCCCGCTAGAGCAAATCAATGAACAACGGGAGGACAATGACCATGAAAGATTGTCAGAGTCAGAAAGTAGAAATTTTATTGATAAGTAGAAGAGAAAGGAATAGGAGAGTCCCAAAGTGGGAGGGAACTTAGTGTGGGCCTATGTCTCTTTTTGTGAGACTTTTACAGAAAAACCAGGTCTTTGTGTGACAGAGAATGCAGGGAATCTACAGGGTGGTCATGCTGGTTTATCTTTCGGGTCATCTGCCTCAGGTATTGTTCATTATCTTAGCCTTGTGACTCCTAATTCTAGGACAGGAGAATATGGTCCTGGGGATCTCCAGGAATGTTTAAGATTTGAACTTGCAGATGAGGTGGAGTAGATCAATGGGGGAAATGGAACTGCTGGTGAGGGGAACAGTGGACACGCCTCTTGTTGGCAAGGGGAAACTGAGGCTTCCTCTTTTACTATCAAATGATGACATATTCAAGAAGGTGTTTCTTGGTTACATGAAACACGTTATTAAGTTTTTCAACTTTGTTTATATCTATCTAAGTTACAGGATATATCAGTTTGGACTCATTAGTGAGTGAGAAGCAGACTGTCACTATGTATTTGGTGAATGAAAGCTCAATTGAGTCACTTAACACTCTTCTATTCTACTAGATTTTATCAGTTTTTCCTTTAACGTTTTCTCATTTATTGGTTATTATTTATCTATACAACCTCTGAAATGTAATTAATGAAAGAAACATTATGGTAGGGCTGGAGCAATAGTACAATGGGTTGAGCACTTTTCTTATATGCAACCGAACCAGGTTCGATCCCTGGCACTCCATATGTTCCCTTCAACCTGGCCAAGACTGATATGTGAGTACAGATCTGAGAGTAATTTCTGAGTTACTTCGAGGTGTGGCCCCTGAAACAAACCAAAAAAAAAAGAATTTTTATGGATCAGTAATATAATGGACTGAGTGCATGCAAGAGTCTCAAGTTTAATCCCCGAACAGATCCCAGGCCCCCCAAGCACTACCAGGAATAATGTTGAAAAACAAAACAAAATAATTCCATCAAACTCAAAATTATTTATTATGATGTGGATTCTGTCTTATCTGGAATGAGAGGCTATGTGTTAGATTACATCCAGGGGATCTTCCACTGGGTGCAGTTATCACTGCACCATAGTAGAGCTCTAGCCAGAGGCAGTAGAGATTTGCTTAAACAATGGATTATTTTGTAGACATGTGAAACGGTGATATTTCTGAACAATTTCTCAGAGTGGAGCTTAATTTATCTGAGTTAGATGACCAGATACGTAAAATTTAACACAGATCAAGGTGAAACTTACCATCTCCTTTCCAAGTTCACTGCCTTAGCAGTGGTAGGTTGGTGTGTGGGTTTGAAGTAGAGCATTAATCACCTTTTGGGTTACTAATTGTTTTTTTCCATCTTTAGTGTTTTGCCTTTCTGACCCTGGCTAATTTGAATTGTATTTACTAATGTGATTGTGTAGTTTCCCCATCTTAGTGGGAACATTTGCTTTTGTTTCAATATCTCAGCTGTGCTCCTGTTCTTTCCTCCACCTAAACATTTTCTAAGAAGTATAACTTCACCATAGGAATGAAGCGTTAGTTAACTCTCTCATCCTTCTAAAGGCTGTTCAATTTCTCTGACTCCTTGTAATCCATAAGTAACCCTTTGCAGTGCATCCACATAAGATATAGTTCTGAACTCTGGAGTACTGTTTGTGGCTGACTTTACAGCCATATATTTCTGCGTCAGGTGAACTTGATCTGACACCATTTAATAATATCTAAGCCATTTTGGGGGTTTGATGGTGGTGGAAGGAAGTACAGTAACGTTCTACATGCTAAACGTGAACATTAACAATTATAAAAAGCAATAATCAAATAATAACACGCATATTCGGGGTGTGTGTGTGTGTGTGTGTGTGTGTGTGTGTGTGTGTGTGTGTATGTATGCTGATGCCCAGGCATTGTTTTAGCAGAAGAGAAGTGTTTCATTTCTGGCTGCATTTTCTCCCAGTAGCCAGAGTGAAAGTGAACAAAAAGCGGGAGTACAACTTAGCTTTCAGAATGATATGTTCATGGTTTTATCCTGTTTTAACTGTTTTAAAATGAGTCTCACTCAGTATTGTGAAAAAATCAAGTTTCTCTGATGAACTCATTCTAAGGATATTTCTTGGGGATACGGGGGCATGTATGTTGCTACTACCTCCCAAATGGGGCTCTGAAGATCTGGGACCCTTCTTGGCATTTCCTGGACAGCTGGGCATGAAGTTCATTTCAGGATGCTGTTTGGGCCCGAGAGTTTGGCGAGGCAACTCTGTTGGTAGTCAAGGGCCTCCGAGACCAGAATTTATAGGTCCCAGGGATGAAGCTGGAGATGGTTGGGGAACTTTGTGATGTCAGGGATCAAACCAAGTTTGCTTTCATGCAAGGCTTGCACCTTAATCCATGTACTGTACCCTAAACCCTATTCTAAGAATCCTTAGATTTATTAATACGATTTAAATCGTATTTTTAATTATTAAAAATACCCTTCCCCCCCTAACTTCTGAAAGTCTTATATACTGATTGGAAAAGGTAGAACATATTGAAAATTATATGAAAGTCAAAAAAGATCTATAAATCACCTAGATAATTGCTGTTAATTGAACTTTTATTTCTAACTAGTCTTCCATATTTTTGCACTTTGTAACTTTAAAGTGTTTGAAGAGAGACGCCTGCAGAAAAGTAGCTCTGAGACTCAGTCTTTTCCTCTTCACTGCTCACACTGCACTGATCTCGTCCCAAATCCAGCAACATGAAGAAACAACGCAAATCCCCACCACATGGGGAGAACAAGAAAAATAATGCAGAAGAGTCTGTCAATACTGTTCACCTAAGGGACCTCTCAGACAAAGAATTCAGATATGAAGTCTTGAAAATGTTCAATCAACTCAACCAGATAGTTGGACCGATATCCATTAACATGACAGAAAAAAATGACAAATTACGCTAGGAAATGAGAGCAGAAATGTCATGAATAAAAGATTCCGTAGATGAAGTGAAAAACTCAGTCTCGTCTCTCAACAATAGAATGACCGCAGCTGAAGAGAGAATCAGTGAGCTGGAAGATCAGCTGCACCAAGCCAACAGGCAACAACACAAAGTGGCAAGGCACCTCAAATTAGCTCTACAGAGAATCAGAGTCCTAGGAGATGATTACAAGAGGAACAACATTAGAATCATTGGACTACCAGAAGCTCAGGGAAACAATCCAAATGAAAAAAAAAACACGGTGAAACAAATCATTCCTGATGTATTCCCAGAGCTCCACAATGCAGCCATTCAGGTTCAAGGAGCCCAAAGGGTACCAGCTAAAAGAGACCCTAACAAAAACACTACAAGACATATCATAGTTAGAATGATTGATGCTCCTGATAGAGATACAATACTGCAAACAGCAAGGTCAAAGAAGAAAATCACATAAAAAGGAGAACCCCATAGATTCACAGCAGATCCATCAGAGGAGACCCTCCAAGCCCTAAGGCAGTGGCAAGATATAGTGAAAAAAAAAACTCACTGAAATGAATGCTTCACCAAGAATACTCTATCCAGCTAAACTCTCACTCAAAATTCAAGGAGTGGTACAGTATTTTCTTGACAAACAACAGCTCAGGAACTTCAGAGACTCAAAACCAAACGTAAAATAAGGGCTAAAGGGGCTACTATAAGACAAGACAAACTCTACATCCACAATATACCCTTACAGAAAGATGACACAAAACTCCATAACAATAATCTCTCTCAATGTCAACGGTCTAAATTCACCACTTAAGAGACACAGAGTGGCAAAATGGGTTCAGAGACAGAACCCAACATTCTGCTGCCTACAAGAAACTCATCTCAACAGCCAGAGCAAACACAGACTCAATGTCAAAGGATGGAAAACAATCCTGCAAGCAAACAGTTCCCTCAGAAAAGCTGGGGTGGCCATACTAGTATCTGATAGCATTAATTTTGCATTGAAAAAGATTAGAAGAGACAATGAAGGCTATTTTCTCTTCATCAAGGGACGCAGATAACAGGAAGAAATCACACTCTTAAATGCATATGCACCTAATGAGGGAGCAGCTAAATATTTAAAACAACTGCTAACAGATTTTAAGGAGGACATTTCTAGCAACACAATAGTAGCTGGAGATTTCAACATCATCTTATCACCTCTGATAGATCAACAAGAACAAAACTCAGCAAGGAAACGTTGGCTTTGAAAGAAGAAATAGAAGAGAGAGGGCGTATAGACCTGCACAGGGCTTTCTACACAAAAAAGAAAGAATACACATTCTTCTCCAGTGCGCATGGAACATTTTCAAAATAGAACATGTCCTAGGCCACAAAACATACCTAAATAGAATCAGGAAGATAGAAATAGTATCAACAATCTTTTCAGACCACGATGCACTGAGAATAGGAGTGAATCACACACAGATACGGAGAACCAAATCAAGCACCGGAAACTAAAAAACTCAGTGCTTCAAAACGAGTGGATCAGGAGGGAAGTCAAGGATGAAATCAAAAGATACTTGGAAACAAATGAGAATGAAGACACGAGCTACGAAAACTTATGGGATGCAGCAAAAACCGTTTGAAGGGGAAAATATATAGCTGTGCAAGCATATCTCAGGACAGAAGAAAAGATGCACATAAACAACCAGACTTCACAGCTCAAGATGTTAGAAAAGGATCAACAGGAGGAGCGGAAATTGTGCAGAAGGAAAGAGACTATAAAACTTGGAGCAGAAATCAAAGACGTGGAAACAAACAAACAAACAAAAAAACCAAATCGAAAGATCATTGAAACCAAGAGATGGTTATTCGAGAAAATAAATAAGATAGAAAAACCACTAGCAACACTCACAAAGAAACAGAGAGAGAACCCTAATAAATCAAATCAGAAATAAGAATGGGGATATCACAACAGAAACCAAAGAAATTTAAAAGATCATCAGAGACTACTTTAAAAGTCTGTATGGCACGAAACAAGAGAACCTAGAAGAAATGGATAAATTCCTGGATTCCTATTATCCCCCAAGGCTGAATCAAGAAGATACAGTGTACCAGAATAGACCTACTCACATCAAGGAAATTGAAACTATAATCAAAATTCTTCCCAAAATCAAAAGCCCAGGTCCAGATGGATTCAATAGCCAATTTTTCCAAACATTTAAAGAGGACCTATTGTAGGTTCTTCTCAAGATTTTCCAGGAAATTGAAAAAACAGAAACTCTCCCAAACAGTTTCTATGAAGCCCATATCTCTCTAATACCAAAAGGAAACAAAGACACCACAAGAAAAAGAAAACTCAGGCCGATATTCCTGATGAACACGGATACGAAGATACTCAACAAATTAGAAGCAAATAGAATTCAACAACTCATTAAAAAGATCATACATGACCAAGTGGGATTCATCCCAGGGATGCAAGGACGGTTCAACATTCGGAAATCCGTCAACATAATCCATCATATCAATAAAAGAAAATATGAAAATCATATGATCATATCGATAGATGCAGAGAAAGCATTTGACAAGATCCAGCAACCGTTTATGACGAAAACCCTCACCAAAATGGGGATAGCGGGGACTTTCCTCAAGATAGTTAAAGCCATCTACCACAAACCTACAGGAAACATCATCCTCAATGGGGAAAAACTGAGAACCTTCCCGCTAAGATCAGGGACGAGACAAAGATGCCCAATCTATCCACTACTGATCAAGATAGTACTGGAAGTACTTGCAATAGCGATTAAAAATATTAAGGGCATCCAGGTAGGGAAGGAAGAAATCAAGCTCTCACTATTTACAGCTGATATGATACTGTACTTAGAGAATCCTAAAACTGCTACCAAGAAACTCCTTGAAACAATAGACTTGTATAGTAAAGTTGGAGGCTATAAAATCAATACACAAAATTTCATGCTTTCCTATACGCATATAGTGAAAGAGAAGAAAGTGACATAAAGAAGACAATCCCATTCACAATTGTACCCCAGAAAATCAAGTACCTAGGAATCAGGTTAACTAGCGAAGTAAAGGACCTGTACAAAGAAAACTACAAAATGCTTCTTCAGGAAATAAAAGAGGGCATGAGGAAATGGAAAAATATCCCCTGCTCCTCTTTACAATAGCCAGAAACTGGAAGAAACCTGAGTGCTCAAGAACAGATGACTGGTTAAAGAAACTTTGGTACATCTACACAGTGGAATACTATGTAGCTGTTAGAAAAGATGAAGTCATGAAATTTACATACGTGGTACAACATGGAAAGTATCATGCTAAGCGAAATGAGTCAGAAAGAGAGGGACAGACATAGAAAGATTGTATTCATCTGGGGGATATAAAGTAACAAAATATGAGATTAATACCCATGAATAGCTGAGATCAGCACCAGGAAGATTACTCCATAGCTTAGAGGCCAGCCAGGTATTCTAGGGGAAAGGGCAGTTCAGATAGAGAAGGGAGCACCAAATAAAGGGTGTTTGGAGGATCCTCCCAGGAGGGGAGATGCATGTTCAAAGTAGAGTAAGGACTGAACATGTTTGACACTCAATGCCTCTTCTGCAGACCACAACACCCAAAAGGAGAGAGAGAAAAAAAGGGAATGCCCTGCCACAGATTCAGGGTGGGATGGGGGGAATGGAGGTGGGAGGGATACTGGGATTCATAGTGGTGGAAAATGGGCACTGGTGGAGGGATGGGTATTTGATCATTGTATAATCTAAACACAAGCACAAAAATTTGTAAATCTACAACTGTACCTCATGGCGTTTCACTAATAAAAATTTTTTTAAAAATCCCTTGCTCATGGATGGGGAGAATTAACATTGTCAAAATGGCAATACTTACCAAAGCACTGTAAAAATTCAATGCGATCCCTATAAGGATAGCCATGACATTCTTCAAAAAAAATGGAGCAAACAATCCTGATATTTATATGGAACAATAAGGCCCCAGGAATAGCTAAAGCAATTCTAGGGAAAAAGAAAATGGGAGGAATCAACATCCCTAACTTCAAACTCTACTACAAAGCAGTAATAATTAAGACAGCATGGTACTGGAACAAAGGCGGAGCTGTAGACCAATGCAACAAAGTTGAATAGATTTACATCTTCCCCTGTGTAAACACACAAAAAATAAAAAGGCCAGGGGTCAGACCGTTTCCCCACTCCTGGGAGGTCGATGGCAATAGTCAGGCGAAGGAAGGAAACCAGGGCCAGGCTGGTTGGTCTTAGCAGCGGTTTATTACATGGAAGAGATATATGTCATGGAGGCCCCAGGATCTCTCAAGCACGTGTGCCTTTGTTCTCTCAGCTTCTGTCCTCAGCCCCATCTTCCTAGGTTCTCTGATGCACGTGTCCCCCAGAGAGCCCTGAAATCTCCCTTATATAGATCATAGTACCTCTAAAGGGCACAATATAGTGATGTCATCAAAAGGAGTTACAGAAAGAACATTGAGGTGGCAAAACATACATTGTTTCTTTACATCTGCAGGTCAGTAAACCTGGCCTCACCTTTTACAAGCTACAAGCACTGGGATTAGCACATCAAAGAAGAGTCTGCTAGAGCTTGGAATCTAAATCTCCAAAATCAGCCAGCCTGGAGCCAGGCATCTACATCCCAAAGATCAGGCCTGGCTTAGCACCTGGGATCTGCATACCTAAGGCCATCTAGGTTCCTGTGAGATAAGAGAAACTGCCTCAATATACTGAAATCATTTACTGAAGGCAGTTTGAAGGGGAGAAAGTTCAGTCTCATCCAAAGCTAGTCAGAACACAAAGGAAAGCTGCTTCTAAGGCAGATTCTCATTTAGCAGATCAACTCCCCTAGAACAGATTTCCCTGGATGTGTTTCTCCTCTCCTTGTCCGACCAACATATAAGCATACATGATATAAATCATTTTGTATGGACAGAGTAAGAAATACTTTGAGCATATAGAATTGCTCTCCTAGGACCATCTCAGTCTCAGACTGCAGTGCTCAGGCCAGGTAGCTATCCTATTCTTAGCAGCAGGGTCCTAGTCTCGTCGTTACTTTTGGATCATGATAGCATTTGCCTATGATCAAACTCTTAACTTATAGTTAAGAATCGTGGCACCTTGGCCTGGCCCATCTCAATGCCAGGGTAGCACATAACTTACCGGCTTGCCCTTGGTTCCATCCAGTCCCACGTCGGGACCCTGCCCTTGGAGTGCTAGGAAGTGAGGGCAACTGAGGCTTAAGTTGAGAAGGCAGATGCCCAGGAGTGAATAATATTAAAGGCCAGTTAACTCCTAAGTTACAAAGCATAATATTAACGGTCTTCCTGTATCTATACAAAAAGGACATTATATTAAAGTAAACTATTCAAAAGCCATAAGGAGAGAATATTAACTTACAGTACAAGTTCAGTGTCCTAGAAGGATGAGACCTTAAAAAGTGCTTGGGGAAGAGAGCATAGAAGTGATTACGGACAAAGAAATGGGAGTGACTCAGGAGCACTGTGATGGGTGCAACCTGATAAACCTAAGCTCCTTGTACTCCAACATTCCCCCTAGCATATTATGATCTAATTTTTAATAAGGGGACAAGGAATGTGAAGTGGAGCAGGGAAAGCCTCTTTAACAAATTGTGCTGGCAAAACTGGATGGCTATATGCAAAACAGTGGGCTCAGAACTCTACCTAACGCCATACACAAAAATAAGATCAAAATGGATTAATGACCTCAACATCAGCCCGGAATCAATAAAGTTCATTGAAGACAAAGTTGGCAAAACCCTCCATTATATGGAAGCTAATGGTATCTTCAAAGATGTCACACCACTGGCTAAGCAAGTGAAAGCAGAGATAGACAAATGGGACTATCTTAAACTAAGAAGCTTCTGCACCTCAAAAGAAACAGTGACCAAAATACAAAGACAGTCTACAGAATGGGAAAGGATATTTGCCAAATACACATCCTTCAAGGGTTTGATATCAAGGATATACAAGGTACTGATTGAACAACACAAGAAAAAAACACCCAACCCCATCAAAAAATGGGGCGAGGAAATGAACAGAATATTTCTCAAAGAAGAAATCTGAATGGCTAAAAGGCACACGAGAAAATGCTCTACATCATTAATCATCAGGGAGATGCTGATCAAAGCCACAATGAGATATCATTTCACAACACAGAGACTGTCCCACCACTAAAAGAACAAAAGCAACTGATGTTGGCTCAGATGTGGCTAGAAAGGGACCATCCTTCATTGTTGGTGGGAATGCTGAATGGTTCATCCCTTTTGGAAAACTGTATGGACGATTCTCAAAAAATTAGATTGAGCTCCCATTTGACCCAGCAATACCATTCCTGGGCATATATCCCAGAGAGGACAAAAGTACAGTCGAAGTGATGTCTGCACCTGTTTGTTCCTTCCAGCTACTGTTTACAATACTGGAATCTGGAAAAAACCTGAGTGCTGGAGAACATGACTGGTTATAGAAACTTTGGTACATCTACATATGGGATTACTATGTAGCTGTTAGAAAAGATGAAGTCATGAAATTTACAGGAGAATAAAACACAAGAATAGCCGAGATTAGTACCCGGAGGTTCACTCCATGGCTTGGAGGCCAGCCGCACATGCTAGGGGAAAAAGCAGCTCAGATATAGAAGGGAGCACCAAGTAAAGGCTGTTGGGAGGATCCTCCCAGGATGGGAGATGCATGCTCAAAATAGATTATAGACCCAATATGATTTCCACTCAATGCCTCTTTTGCAAACCATAGCACCCAAAGGAGAGATAGAACAAAAGGGAATGCCCTGCCAGAGGCTGGGTGGGATGGGGGGATGCTGGGTGGGAGGAATACTGGGATCAGTGGTGGTGGAAAATGAGCACTGGTGGAGGGATGGGTACTCGAACATTGTATAACTGAAACCCAAGTACAAAATTTTGTAAGTCTACAACTGTACCTCATGGTGTTTCACGAACAAATTTTTAAAAAATTAAATAAAAAAGCTACTCCAGCCTTACCTTCCCAATAAAAATACCAAATGCGCTGAACAAACACGATGACCTCAGTACATGTATTGCAAGCCATAATGCACAAAAGGAGAGGGAGAGAGGGAAGAAAAGTGTCTGCCATAGAGGGAGGCTGGAGGGCTGGAGGGGGTATATAGTGGCAGATAGTGGGAGGAAAACAGGGCACATTGGCCGTGGAAATGTACAATAGTAGAGGGATGGGTGTTATATCATTGTATGACTAAAATCCAATCATGAACAGCTTTGTAATGTCTGTCTCACTAATATTAAACAAAAAACTGAAAAAGAGAAATGAAGAAAATGAGACATTATGGGGGGGAACGTGTTGATATGTGTTAGAATTTTCTATGTATGAAACATTGCTGTTGAAAAATATTGTAATATTATCAGACAGTGGCTAAAATAAAATTTAACACTAAATATTTAAAAAAATTTTAATATTGAATTTGCTGTCTAAAATAATTGGCCATTTTACAACATGCCAACTTAACTATTTCTAATATTATTCCTTCTATTGAATTCCACTGTATCTAGTTCATTTTTTTTAGGGAAGTGGTGTTGGGTCCACTCCCACCTTGCTTAGGTGGTGCTCCTAGCTCTGTGCTTGGGAGCAATCTCCAGGGAGCATATGTGGTGCCTGGGAATCAACTGCAGCTGGTGACATGCCAGGGAAATGTCTAAACCCTTGTGTGACATTCCAGCCTGCCTTCAGGGATTTGAAACACAGTGTTTGCTTTTTCCATCCCCAAATGCAGAGCTGTTTAGTCTTTGTGGGGCTGGGGACCACCAGGCCACCCATAGAGTGTTCTAGTGCTCTTGGGGCCTCCAGCATCTCACCTTGAGGTGGCCAGGGGACTCTTAATTCTATTTTGCCCCCAGTGTTGAGGGAGGGGCAAAGTAGTGCTCACATCAAAGTCAGGTTCAGCACCTGCGAAATTTGCACCACTGACCAATGAGCTGGCATTGATTAAGAACCTAAGAAATAAAGGTCCTGTTAATCCAGTCAACACCTATTGAAAATTAGGGTACCAAATAAATAAGGCCTCTAATAAAAAATTTTCTGTTCGGTCCCAGTCCTCAGGAGCAGTGGCCACCAGCTCTGTGCTAGCAGCAGGGCTAATGCAACAGCCAAAGTCAGTGTCAGCTCACTGCACAGAGGTAACAGACTTCGACCTCTGGTCAACACGGCATTCCTCAGCTTCGGCACTGCTGGCCAGATAGTTCCCAGTATGTGACTGGGGTAGCGCTAGATCTTCTTGGTCACCTGGAAATCCTCAGGAGTAGCTTTCTCAACCTGAGTGGTGAGTCTGCTGGTTTTCTTGAAGTAAACCTACTAAGACACACTCACACACTTGGTGAATGCAAGCTCTAAATATGACAAAAGCAGGAATTACTGAAACATTGTTTTCTCTTCGCCTCTACTAGTAATTCATGAAATAATTCACAAAGTAATGGGTTACCTTTACTTCTGATAAATACTGCCACTTATTTGCATCAATACATTAAGAAATACACAAATTCCTTTCATCTAAAACTTAGTTTCTTTGGACTCAGCGTAAAAGTTTAGAGCAGGGTGATTTTTTCTGGGGACATCCAGTCATATTCCCATACAAGAGACCTTCAGGACCATTTAACTTAAGCTTTTCCTGTCCCTTAAAGTTTTGTCACTTGTTTTCTTTGGGTCAGAAATCTGTTCCATGATTCTGCTCTTGACAAATTATATTGCTTCGGCAGACAAGTGTTCAGAAGACAAGAGTTCTCATGACAGACAACGAAGCAGTAGTAGAGGGAGAATCAACTATTAGTTATCTGGGTATAAAAATAACTGAGTCACTTGGGAAGAAATATATCTCTGTAAGGGACAGGCCCAAAATGGACTACCACCAGAACTAATTTAGCTTAGTTTAATAGGAACCTGCATTGCAAAATAACTTGTTTTTCAAGGAACAGGTCTAGATAAGCTTTTTCAGATCCGCTTTATAGGAGCCTGCACTGCAAAATAACTGGTTTTTCTGCCTCTGACCAAGGAATTCAGATACAGGTACTTGAAGGGTGGGGGTCAGACCAGATAACCGGATGTCTCTCACAAGACCCATGTTGCAAGACCCAGGACTGCCTTAAAAATCTGTCAGTTCCTAAGCACCGACACAAAATGCTGATCTTTAAAATATAAGCTAAGAAGTGATGTACCCTTAATTGGATAGGTTAAGAAAGCATATATTGTTACAAATCTGTTGGCTATGAAATGTGCGGGCTTTACTGTAATGGCCAGTGAAGGCCTATATAAGATCCCCTTTGAAGAGGTTCGGGGTCTTGCCTCACCTAACTGACTTGCGTGTCTGTGTAGGCGACTTGACCCTGGCTAGCCAGTCTTACAATAAACCTTGCTTGCTGTTTGCAATCTCTGGAGTTTCTTTGTCGTTAAAGGAAGATCACGATCCACGCCCTAACAATCTCCACTTTCATCAGCCACTGCCAGATCAAAAGGCTGCGTCTCCAGAAAAGGAGCATAACTTGAGACCCCCATAACCATGCCACTGGACTCCGCACCAGGCTGTTTCACACAGAGCACTTCAGAGGGGGGCAGGTGAGAGCCCTCCCCGCCCCAAGAGACCCAGCTCTGACAGCGAAAATCTCCACAACCCTACCACCCTACCGCCACGACGCTGTGGGGTCATTCCCCACATGCTCAAGATGAGTCTCACACATGACTGAACATATTCCTGGAAACAGCATAAAAACACCCCCTGCCCAGTCTCCATAATTACCACACCACATTTGATGGGGTTCAGATAGTAGCAACAAATCATCGAGGGAAATATATATGCATATATATATTTCCTCACAGTTTCCTATATGAATAATGTTTGTAAGCATTTTCAGCAGTACTACGTAACAGACAACATGAAATATATTATTTATGTTGTGTTTGGTACAGGGATTGGGGCATGGGATGGAAATATACAAAGGAGAACCCCTTAGATTCACAGCAGATCCATCAGAGGAAACCCTCCAAGCCCGAAGGCAGTGGCAAGATATAGTGAAAAAAACTCACTGAAATGAATGCTTTACCAAGAATACTCTATCCAGCTAAACTCTCGTTCAAAATTCAAGGAGAGGTACAGTATTTTCTAGACAAACAACAGCTCAGGAACTTCATAGACTCAAAACCAAACCTAAAATAAGGGCTATAGGGGCTACTATAATACAAGACAAACCCTACAACCACAACACATCCTTACAGAAAGATGACACAAAACTCCATAACAATAATCTCTCTCAATGTCAACGGTCTAAATTCACCAATTAAGAGACACAGAGTGGCAAAATGGATTCAGAGACAGAACCCAACATTCTGCTGCCTACAAGAAAGTCATCTCAATAGCCAGAGCAAACACAGACTCAATGTCAAAGGATGGAAAATAATCCTGCAAGCAAACAGCTACCTAAGAAAAGCTGGGGTGGCCATACTAGTATCCAATAATTTTGCATTGAAAAAGATTAGAAGAGACAATGAAGGCTATTTTCTCTTCATCAAGGGACACAGACAATAGGAAGAAATCACACTCTTAAATGTACATGCACCTAATGAGGGAACAGCTAAATATTTAAAACAACTGCTAACAGATTTTAAGGAGGACATTTCTAGCAACACAATAGTAGCTGGAGATTTCAACATCATCTTATCACATCTGGATAGATCAACAAGAACAAAACTAAGCAAGGAAACGTTGGTTTTGAAAGAAGAAATAGAAGAGAGAGGGCGTATAGACCTGCACAGGGCTTTCTACCGAAAAAAGAAAGAATACACATTCCTCTCCAGTGCGCACGTAACATTTTCCAAAATCGACCATGTCCTAGGCTACAAAACATACCTAAATAGAATCAGGAAGATAGAAATAGTATCAACAATCTTTTCAGACCACGATGCACTGAGAATAGGAGTGAATCACACACAGATACGGAGAACTAAATCAAACACCTGGAAAGTAAAAAAACTCAATGCTTCAAAACGAGTCGATCAGGAGGGAAGTCAAGGATGAAATCAAAAGATACTTGGAAACAAATGAGAATGAAGACACGAGCTACCAAAACTTATGGGAAGCTGCAAAAACCGTTTGAAGGGGAAAATTTATAGCTCTGCAAGCATATCTCAGGACAGAAGAAAGAATGCACATAAACAACCTGACTTCACAGCTCAAGATGTTAGAAAAGGATCAACAGGAGGAGCGGAAATTGTGCAGAAGGAAAAAGACTATAAAACTTGGAGCAGAAATCAACGATGTGGAAACAAAAAAAAAAACCAATTTGAAAGATCAATGAAACCAAGAGCTGGTTATTCGAAAAAATAAATAAGATAGATAAACCACTAGCAGCAATCACAAAGAAACAGAGAGGGAACCCTAATAAATCCATTCAGAAATAAGAATGGGGATATCACAACAGAAACCAAAGAATTTCAAGAGATCATCAGAGACTACTTTAAAAGTCTGTATGGCACGAAACAAGAGAACCTAGAAGAAATGGATAAATTCCTGGATTCCTATTATCCCCCAAGGCTGAATCAAGAAGATACAGTGTACCAGAATAGACCTACTCACATCAAGGAAATTGAAACTGTAATCAAAAGTCTTCCCAAAAACAAAAGCCCAGATCCAGATGGATTTACTAGCCAATTTTTCCAAACATTTAAAGAGGACTTATTGCAGGTTCTTCTCAAGATTTTCCAGGAAATTGAAAAAACAGAAACTCTCCCAAACAGTTTCTATGAAGCCCACATCTCTCTAATACCAAAAGGAAACTAAGACACCACAAGAAAAAGAAAACTCAGGCCGATATTTCTGATGAGCATGGATTCGAAGATTCTCAACAAAATAGTAGCAAATAGAATTCAACAACTCTTCAGAAAGATCATACACCATGAGCAAGTGGGATTCATCCCGGCGATGCAAGGATGGTTTAACATTCAGAAATCCGTCAACATAATCCATCATATCAATAAAAGAAAAGATGAAAATCATATGATCATATCAATAGATGCAGAGAAAGCATTTGACAAGATCCAGCAATCGTTTATGATAAAAACCCTCACCAAAATGGGGATAGAGGGGACTTTCCTCAATATAGTTAAAGCCATCTACCACCATCCTACAGGAAACATCATCCTCAATGGGGAAAAACTGAGAACCTTCCCCCTAAGATCATGGATGAGACAAAGTTGCCCACTCTCTCCACTACTGTTCAAGATAGTACTGGAAGTACTTGCAATAGCGATTAGGCAAGATAAAAATATTAAGGGCATCCAGGTAGGGAAGGAAAAAATCAAGCTCTCACTATTCATTCACAGATGATATGATACTCTACTTAAAGAATCCTAAAACCTCTACCAAGAAAGTTTTTGAAACAATAGACTTGTATAGTAAAGTTGGAGGCTATAAAATCAATACACAAAAATTCATGGCTTTCACGCAAATAGTGAAAGAGAAGAAAGTGACATAAAGAAAACAATCCCATTCACAATTGTATCCCAGAAAAGCAAGTACCCAGGAATCACGTTAACTAGGGAAGAAAAGGACCTGTACAAAGAAAACTACAAAATGCTTCTTCAGGAAATGAGAGGACATGAGGAAATGGAAAAATATCCCCTGCTCCTCTTTATGATAGCCAGAAACTGGAAGAAACCTGAGTGCCCAAGAACAGATGACTGGTTAAAGAAACTTTGGTACATCTACACAATGGAGTACTATGTAGCTGTTAGAAAAGATGAAGTCATGAAATTTACATACGTGGTACAACATGGAAAGTATCATGCTAAGCGAAATGACTCAGAAAGAGAGGGATAGACATAGAAAGATTGTATTCATCTGGGGGATATAAAGTAACAAAATATGAGATTAATACCCATGAATAGCTGAGATCAGCACCAGGAGGATTACTCCATAGCTTAGAGGTCAGCCAGGTATTCTAGGGGAAAGGGCAGCTCAGATAGAGAAGGGAGCACCAAATAAAGGGTGTTTGGAGGATCCTCCCAGGAGGGGAGATGCATGTTCAAAGTAGACTATGGACTAAACATGGTTGCCACTTAATGCCTATTTTGCAGACCACAACACCCAAAAGGAGAGAGAGAACAAAAGGGAATGCCCTGCCACAGAGGCAGGGTGGGATGAGGAGGATGGGGGTGGGAGGGATATTATCCATGGTGGTGGAAAATGGGCACTGGTGGAGGGATGGGTATTTGATCATTGTATAATCTAAACACAAGCACAAAAATTTGTAAATCTACAACTGTACCTCATGGCGTTTCACTAATAAAAATTCAAAAAAAAACATCCCCTGCTCATGGATGGGGAGAATTAACATTGTCAAAATGGCAATACTTACCAAAGCACTGTAAAAAGTCAATGCGATCCCTATAAGGATATCCATGACATTCTTCCAAAAAATGGAGCAAACAATCCTGATATTTATATGCAACAATAAGACCCAAAGAATAGCTAAAGCAATTCCTGGGAAAAAGAAAATGGGAGGAATCAACATCCCTAACTTCAAACTCTACTACAAAGCAGTAATAATTAAAACAGCATGGTACTGGAAAAAAGGCAGAGCTGTAGAACAATGCAACAAATCTGAATAGACTGTTATCTTCCCCCAAGCATATGATGATCTAATTTTTAATAAGGGGACAAGAAATGTGAAGTGGAGTATGGAAAGACTCTTTAACAAATTGTGTTGGCAAAACTGGATGGCTACATGCAAAACAGTGGACTCAGAACTCTACCTTACGCCATATACAAAAATAAGATCAAAATGGATTAATGAACTCAACATCAGACCGGAATAAAGTTCATTGAAGACAAAGTTGGCAAAACCCTCCATTATATGGAAGCTAATGGTATCTTCAAAGATGTCACACCACTGGCCAAGCAAGTGAAAACAGAGATAGACAAATGGGACTATCTTAAACTAAGAAGCTTCTGCACCTCAAAAGAAACAGTGACCAAAATACAAAGACAGTCTACAGAATGGGAAAGGATATTCGCTGAATACACATCTTACAAGGGGTTGATATCAAGGATATATAAGGTACTGGTTGAACAACACAAGAAAAAAACACCCAACCCCATCAAAAAATGGGGCGAGAAAATGAACAGAAACATTCGCAAAGAAGAAATCCGAATGGCTAAAAGGCACACGAGAAAATGCTCTACGTCATTAGTTATCAGGGAGATGCAAATTTAAACAACAATGAGATACCATTTCACAACACAGAGACTGGCCCACATCTAAAAGAAAAAAAGCAACTGATGTTGGCTCAGATGTGGCTAGAAAGGAACCGTCCTTCATTGTTGTTGGGAATGCTGAATGTTCATCCCTTTTGGAAAACTGTATGGACGATTCTCAAAAAATTAGATTGAGCTCCCATTTGACCCAGCAATACCATTCCTAGGCATATATCCCAGAGAGAAAAAAGTATAGTCGAAGTGATGTCTGCACTTGATTGTTCAGTCCAGCTAGTGTTTACAATACTAGCATCTGGAAAAAAACCTGAGTGCTGGAGAACATGACTGGTTAAAGAAACTTTGGTACATCTACATATGGGAGTACTATGTAGCTGTTAGAAAAGATGAAGTCATGAAATTTACAGGGGACTAAAACACAAGAATAGCCGAGAGATTAGTACCAGGAGGTTCACTCCATGGCTTGGAGGCCAGCCGCACATGCTGGGGGAAAAGGCAACTCAGATATAGAAGGGAGCACCAAGTAAAGGGTGTTGGGAGGATCCTCCAAGGATGGGCTATGCATGATGAAACTAGATTATAGACCCAATATGATTTCCACTCAATGCCTCTTTTGCAAACCACAGCACCCAAAAGGAGAGATAGAACAAAAGGAAATGACCTGCCAGAGGCTGGGTGGGATGGGGGGATGGTGTGTGGGGGGAATACTGTGATAAATGGTGGTGGAAAATGAGCACTGGTGGAGGTTTGGGTACTCGAACATTGTATAACTGAAACCCAAGTACAAAATTTTGTAAGTCTACAAATGTACCTCATGGTGTTTCACTAACAAATTTAACAAAAATTTAAATAAAAAAGCTACTCCAGCCGTACCTTCCCAATAAAAATACCAAATGCGCTGAACAAACACGATGACCTCAGTACATGTATTGCAAACCATAATGCACAAAAGGAGAGGGAGAGAGAGAAGAAAAGTGTCTGCAATAGAGGGATGCTGGAGGGCTCTAGGAGGTATATATTGGCAGACAGTGGGAGGAAAACAGGGCACTTTGGTGGTGGAAATGTATAATGGTAGAGGGATGGGTGTTATATCATTGTATGACTAAAATTCAATCATGAACAGCTTTGTAATGTCTGTCTCACTAATACTAAACAAAAAACTGAAAAAGAGAAATGAATAAAACGAGACATTATGGGGGAGGGATGTGTTGATATGTGTTAGAATTTTCTATGTATGAAACATTGCTCTTGAAAAATATTGTAAAATTATCAAAGAGTGGCTAAAATAAAATTTAACACTGAATTTAAAAATTTTTAATATTGAATTTGCTTTCTAATATAATTGGTCATTTCACAACATGCCAACTTAACTATACCTAGTATTATTCCTTGTATTGAATTCCTCTGTATCTATTTCAGTTTTTTTAGGTGGGTGGTGTTGGGTCCACTCCCATCTTGCTTAGGTGGTACTCCTGGCTGTGTGCTTGGGAGCACTCTCCAGGGAGCATATGTGGTGCCTGGGAATCAACTGCAGTTGGTGACATGCCAGGGAAAAGTCTAAACCCTTGTGTGACACTGCAGCCTGCTTTCGGGGATTTGAAACACAGTGTTTGCTTTTTCCACGTCCAAGTGCAGAGCTGTTCAGTCTTTATGGTGCTGGGGACACCAGGCCACCCAGAGAGTGCTCTAGTGCTCTTGGGGCCTCCAGCATCTCACCTTGAGGTGGCCAGGGGACTCTTAAATCTATTTAGCTCCCAGTGTTGAGGGAGGGGTGATGTAGTGCCCACATCAAAGTCAGGTTCAGCACCTGCAAAATATGCACCACTGACCAATGAGCTAGCATTGATTAAGAACCTAAGAAATAAGGGTCATGCTAATCCAGTCAACACCTATTGAAAATTAGGGTACCAAATAAATAAGGCCTCTAATAAAGCATTTTCTGTCCAGTCCCAATCCTCAGGAGCAGTGGCCACCAGCTCTGTGCTAGCTGCAGGGCTAATGCAACAGCCAAAGTCAGTGTCAGCTCACTGCACAGAGGTAACAGACTTCGACCTCTGGTCAACACGGCATTCCTCGGCTTCGGCACTGCTGGCCAGATAGTTCCCAGGATGTGACTGGGGTAGCGCTAGATCTTTTCGGTCACCTGGAAATCCTCAGGAGTAGCTTTCTCAACCTGAGTGGTGAGTCTGCTGGTTTTCTTGAAGTAAACCTACTAAGACACACTCACACACTTGGTGAATGCAAGCTCTAAATATGACAAAAAGGGAAATTACCGAAACATTGTTTTCTCTTCTCCTCTGCTAGTAATTCATGAAATAATCCACAAAGTTTACTTCTGATAAATAGTGCCACTTATTTGCATCAACACATTAAGAAATACACAAATTCCTTTCATCTAAAACTTAGTTTCTTTGGACTCAGCGTAAAAGTTTAGAGCAGGGTGATTTTTTCTGGGGACATCCCGTCATATTCCCGTACAAGAGACCTTCAGGACAGTTTCGTTTAACCTTTTCCTGTTCCTTAAAGTCTTGTCACTTGTTTCCTTTGGGTCAGAATCTGTTCCATGATTGTGCTCTTGACAAATTATATTACTTCGGCAGACAAGTGCTCAGAAATAAGAGTTCTCATGACAGACAACGAAGCTGTAGTAGACAGAGAATCAATTCAATAGTAGCGAAAGAATCAACTATTAGTTATCTGGGAATAAAAATAACTGAGTCACTTGGGAAGAAAAATATTTCCACTTTCATCAGCCACTGCCAGATCGAAAGGCTGCTTCTCCCGAAAAGGAGCATAACTTGAGACCCCCCATAACCATGCCACTGGACTCCGCACCAGGCTGTTTCACACAGAGCACTTCAGAGAGGGGCAGGTAAGAGCCCTCCCCGCCCCAAGAGACCCAGCTCTGACAGCCAAAATCTCCACAACCCTACCACCCTACCGCCACGACGCTGTGGGGTCATTCCCCATGTGCTCAAGCTCAGTCTCACACATGACTGAACATATTCCTGGAAACAGCATAAAACACCCCCTGCCCAGTCTCCATAATTACCACACCACATTTGATGGGGTTCAGATAGTAGCAACAAATCATCCAGGGAAATATATATGCATATATATATTTCTTCACAGTTTCCTGTATGAATAATGTTTGTAAGCATTTTCAGCAGTACTACATAACAGACAATATGAAATATATTATTTCTGTTGTGTTTGGGACAGGGATTGGGGCATAGGATGGAAATATCCTTAATTTGGTGGTGGTAAGATGTAATGGTGGTGGGATGGGTGTTTGAATATTCACGATCACCATCATCCTGTTGTTCATAGATTGCCTCGAGCAGGCACCAGTAACTTCTCATTTGTCCTAGCCCTGAGATTCGAAAAAGTGCCACATTCAAGGCCCTTTCAGGTTTAGGGGAATGAGACCCCTCATTCTTACTGGTATTTGGCATATTCGGTATGCCACCTGGAGTTTGCCAGTTTGAATATTAAATGTAATCAAATATTGTGAACTAACATATAAAATAAAAAAGAATCTCCACTTTCTTACTGAACACATTTAGCAAGGGCTAAATTATGTACCATTGTATTTCTAACATAAAAAGCTCTGCTTTAGTTTTTTAATTTTTTATCTGTTTAAACTGTTTTATCAAGTATAAAACTACAAGTACCATAAGAATGATCTTTGCAGATATTTGTAAGAATCTCTTTTGGCTCTGTAAAAATACTTGCCGTTGCTAAGGTTTCTTGTGCTCTACACTACATAGATGTTCTACACTAGAACTTTGTAGAAAAAAATTTATTTCTTGTGGGTGAGTAGGCCATCTAATGTCGAAGACAGGGTAGCAGAATGCTTGCCACAGGACAATTTTGTGTCCCCTTCTACTCATGCAGTGCAACTCCTTCCACATGAGCGCATGCAATGCTGTTATGAAATAACATGAAAACCTGGTCATGTTATGACCAGGCACTTTAAGGTCTCTCATGCCATTTACCATATATTTGCAACACAGTTCTAATAGTAAAATAGTAAAGGTATTTAGAAACCTGCTTTAAAAACCACCTTTTCTCAAATTCTAACACACGCACAGACAAGACAACATTGTGGTAAAGCAAAAGAGACAAAACCAGGTTTCCAATGTGACAAATCTTAAATCTGAAACACAGGTACAATAAATTTTGCAAAGGATCAACGATTTTACTTACAATTAAATATCTTATAATACAGAGTAAACTAGGCAGAAAGTCTGCTCTGTATTGCAAATTAACCGGGATACACTCTCCAGCCTTCAAAATTTAATTTCTAGGAAGACAAATGTTAAAGGGTTTAATAAAGCATTCACTTAGATGATTATGAACAAGCAAGACTTTTGGGCCGGAGCTATAGTACAGCAGCAGGACATTTGCCTTGCATGTGGCTGCCCGGGTTGGATCTTTGGCATCCCATATGGTCCCCTGAGCAATGCCGGGAGTAATTCCTGAGTGCAGAGTCAGGAGTAACCCTGAGCAATGCCAGGTGATCCAAAAAGCTAGGAAAAGCAAAACCAAAAACACATAAAAAAAAAAAACCACAAAAGAAAACAAAAAACCAAGACTAGTTTTGGACATGGTAACAAAGCTGACACATAATAAAATCATCTTCATATATTGCACTTTTAGGTACTTTGCAAAATAATTAGTAATATCATTTAACACTGATTACAATAGTTTCCCACAGTTCTTGCTCAATTATTTAAAAAAATTATATTTATAAAGTTGTTCACAATACTTTATTACATACATTCACTATTTCAACACCAATCCCATCACCATTACACCTTCCCACTATCATTATTTCGAATTTTCCCAACCCCACCCAAGCCTGCCCCAAAGGCAATGGCTAAATAATTGATTTTATATTGCTTATTATAAATAATAGACTTAAAATTATCCAAAAAGACTTCCTTAGAGGAAAGTGTGTGAGATTTGTTGTATCTCACCAGCAGCCATTAAGCCCCGTGTAGGAAATCACTAACATGTTGTTACAGGTTGTGCCCTGTATATATATATATATATATATATATATATACACACACACACAGATCAGTTGCCTTCTACCTTACATCCCATCAAATGTAAATTTCTGACTTCTTTATTTATTGGGACGATAACTGATGCTACTTGGCTCAGTGTTTGGGTAACTCCCAGCAGTGGTTGTGGAATCGTGTGTTGCTAAGGACAGAACTGAGGGCTCACATATGTAAAACATGCACAACAGTCCTCTGAGCCATCTCCCTGATGCTCCTTCCTTATATTTATTGGAGGTGACTTGCACTAAATTTTGAGAATGGGGTGAGGTTTAGGTAATCTTCCCAGTTTAGTGGGTTTTTTTTAGTATTGGAAATGATGCTTTCTGAAATGCTCTCATTCTTTTTCTTCATATAGTTTGTTGTGGGCCTTCTCTTTGTCTTTATTCCCCCCATCCTATTCAATTTTGTTTTTATCCTCAGGACTTTTACTTTGCATGTGGGCCCTGGCCCTGGATCTTTGGTAGGTCACTTTCGACTGTTCATGAGGCTAGACAAGACCAACTCTTTCGAGTCTTTCTAATCCTGCCTATTTCTTATGTCATCATGAGATGGGTACACTTGTTCCAGTGCCAATAACTATTCTCTAATTTGCTGGTTGTATTTTTCATTAAAGTTCCTTTTTTGAAGGGGTGGCAGACCCTATCAGATGCAGCCTTTTATTCTCTCTGGCTTCTCCTTTATTGAGCCCTCTATTTACATGCAGGTTTTGTGGCCATTCGTGATTTGCTAGTATTCATTTGTAGTTTGTGGTTCCTTTTGTTATGAACTTTGGCCCGTTTTCTTATTTTTCTAGTTCCTTTAGATAGAATAAATGCTTTTCTTTAAATGCACAAAGAAATGAAACTACAAAAGGCAAAATAACTTTGTGAAAGATATAGGTAGGGCTGGTGATAGCCAGTTTCTTTATGGGGACCGTCCCCTGCATTGCCCAAATACCTATTGGTAATCAAGCCCTGTGCTGGAGGTACCTGTTGGCCCTCCAGTGTGTGGTGTCAGGAGGTGTTGGGAATGAGCCCAGGCCTCCCACGTGCAAGGCATGTTCTCTACTACTGGATCCATTTCTCCAACGCAAGAACTCATTTTTGTATTTTACCTGTTAGTCAACATTTTTTTTTGACAGTGGTTGGGGTGGTATTTGGGTTTTGGGATCATATCGAGTGTGCTTAAGATTTACTACTATGATTTTTAAATTCAATCACCATGAGATACAAAGTTACAAAGCAGTTCATGATCCAGTTTCAATCATACAATGTTCTGACCCCCATCCCTCCACCAGTGTAAATTTCCCACCACCAGTGTCCCCCAGTTTTTTACCACACCATTAACTCCCAGCCTATTGTAGACAGTCTCTCCCTCTCTCTCTCTCTCTCTCTCTCTCTCTCTCTCTCTCTCTCTCACACACACACACACACACATTATGGTTTGCAATATAAATATTGAGAGGTTATCGTATTTGTTCCTTTTCCTACTTTTAGCACTCAGTTCTTATCCGAGTACTCATTTACAACTATCGTTGTCATAGTGGATCCTCCTCTATCCAAACTCTAGGTACTTTCCTCAAGGGATCACTCCTGGCAGTGCTCACGATGTTGTGCTTCCATATATGGTGTTAGGGATCAAACTGGGGTTGGTTGTGTTCAACGCAAATACCCTATCTACTTTTTTTAATATGCCTGAACGGCCCCTCAAGTTCTTAATTAATTATTTTTTGAGAGAAGCTGGGATTGCCAAGGATAGAACTCAGTACCTCATACATTGCAAGCATGTATATCATTCATATATACTCATGTATATCACTGAGTAACAAGTAGGCTGGTAGTACAATATGAGGACCTGAGATAATTCAGCCCTGTTTTGGGGACCATGTGGTATCAGGGATCGAACTGGGGTTGGGCACATATAAGGCATGCACCTTAAAGTCTACTGCCCATCTGTCCCCCATCTAATCTTTTAAATTGCAATAAAATACAGCTTTAAAAACTTGCAGAATATACCTATTTCTTATATAGTAATTAAAAAATACAAATTAGTCAAATTCATATCACCCATAGTTTCAGGAATCACATATATACCACTGATATCTATTTATATCTCTATCTATCTATCTATCTATTTCTCTTCTTGCACATTTCTTCCCAGCTAACTGATTTCCAGACATCTTGGAAAATTTTAATTATCAATAACAAAGTATATTTTGAAAAAGTTGGAAGACTGACCAAAAGTTTAAACGCTTCTATTCATGTCAGTAGTCAAAGGTAAGACTTCCGGGTCTTCTCTTAGTTGAGGGATGTTTTTGGTTTCAAGGAACCAGGGGAAGAAACGTAAATGAATTTTGGGTAAGTGGATATCAAGTTGACTATACGGATTCTCCTGGTAAGAAAAGCAGAGAAGTCCTGGAACTGGAGGAAGCATTCAGGGAACTAGGACTAGACCCAGACTCTGCACCTTTTTGTGAACTCAGTCCACAGTAATGTGTTTATTTTCTTCTTAACTGAGTTAATCTTTCTTTCCTAGTGACTCAAATCTTTTCTTCCTGATATTTCTGCTTACCTTTCTAGGTTCCCTATTAGAGAGCCTGGCAAGCTATCGAGATTATCCTGACCACATGGAAGAGCCTAGGAAACTCCGCGAGGTGTATTTGATAAGCCAAAAACAGTAACAATAAGTCTCACAATGGAGACATTACTGGCGCCCGCTTGAGAAAATTCTCTGCTTGGGAGGACAGTGCTACAATGCTGTAGTAGATCAGTAACATGTTGTTACAGGTTGAGCATTGTGTGCTAATATATGTATATATATATAATTATTTTTTTATGAAGATCGATTATCTTCTACCTGAAATTCATCAAATGTGGTGTGTTACTCTTGGTATATCAATGGCATACAGTATGAAATGTCCAGGAAATCTAAAATTTTAAATATGGCACTAGAGCTGAAGTTAAATTTTTAACTGGATGGTGGTTTGCAGTTCGGAAGCATCTCTGTATCATGTTGGCTCTCTTCCAAAATTTATTTGTGAGTCTCTGGATCCTGGTCATTAATGAGCTAGAAAGGTCACTACATTTTTTCTGTTTTAATTAGCAAACAATGAATTCCTGAGCTGGAGACTTCCTCCAGTCAGAAGGGGAGAGAAGTACAGAACAGAACTACTTCTAAATTTACTCAATAACACTAAAATTTAAACAACAAGAAAATCTCAAAAAGAAACTATTCCTAAGTGTGGTCAATTTTGGTGTATACATTTGCCTTTCAAATAAGTAAAACTGCCTGAAATTAGTTAACACATAACTATATTTTATAGCTATATAATACTAACCTCTCCCCCAAAAGGCAATGCCTCCCATGAAACTCCAAACAGGTCTGAATTTATAAATAGCAAATGTCATGTATTGTGCTAGAAAATCTTCTCAGACTCTCACCCCCTTTTATTTTCTTCCAATTCAAATTTTTCTTCAGAGTTTAGTTCTGGAAGCCCTGTTTTCCAAAAGTTACCACAAAATAATAGCTACTTATTTATTTCAACACAGAAGTCCTCAGAGTATATATTTTTCTCCATTAGAACACTAAACATCAAAGTTGAGTCTTAATCCAGTAAAACTGGAATCATTAAAGTTTAAGTTGCCAAAAACCTGACGTGATTCTAAATATTTTAAACATTTTGGTCTACTTTCCTTTCTTCAATCTAAATTAGAAGCTACTGATACTCATGTCTTCACAGGCTGAGCTTTATTAATGATGCAGCTTTCCTTGAGGGCTTCTACTTCTGCTTTCAATCTCGCTCTTTCAAGCCTTTTACAAACAGACCGTTGGACAAACTGACTGCAAACATGTGCAAACTAACATGCACACACATGTATACTCACAGTCCATTGATTGAGTTTGCTATTTCTCTGATCCCTCCTCCCACCCTCCCCCCCCCCCCCCCCGCCCCAAATGGCCAGAGGACTTCAGGGTAGACCAAGAAAGACAGGGTGTTCCCCAGGGCAAATGGAGCCCTATTGGCCTACTGAGATCATCCAGTGTCCCTTCAGACACCCTCCACCTACAAATGCCCCTCTGCCCTGTCTGTCTCTTAGAGAAACAGTTCAGAAAAGAGCTCTCTTGGCATCAAATTGGCAAAGAGAAATTATGAATAAGTGACTACCACTACAGTGGTACATAAGCATTCTCAGCTTTTCTAGTTCTGAGAGAGGCATTTTCTCAGCAAACAAGGAGACTCCAGGTGGTTGTCTTTCTGCAGCTTAAGTGCAAAGGCGGAGGTTCTGCAGACTGCTGAAAAGGAAGGAGGGCAGTGCACCACTGACACCATGGAGGCAGTGAGAGGGTGGGAAGGGGTGTATACCAGGGATATTGGTGCTGGGAAATGTGCACTGGTAGAGGGATGGGTGTTTGATCATTGTGTGATTGTAATCCAAACATGAAAGCTTGTACCTATCTCATGGTGATTCAATAAAATTTAAAGAAAAAAGGCACCTCTCTCTTCAGAGAGAGAAAGCCAAAAAGTAATTCTCTTATCTCATGTCTCAGATTAGCTCATTTTTACCCTATTTCTTGGGTCTGTATCAGTCTTTTAAACAAAACAAACTCAATAGCTCACAAGCTCAAGTGTTGGAATCTTCTGTTTTAGCCCTTTATGTCCATATATTTTGAGAATAAGAAGTGTAAAATAAGACTTTCTCAATGTTCTTTGGGCAGGGAGGGCTTTCACCCGCCCCCCTTGGGGCGTCCGGAGTGAAGCAGTCTGGCGCAGAGTCTGGTGGCTTGGCTATGTCAGGCGTCATGGTCATGTTACTCCCTTCCGGGAGAAAAAGCTGGACCCAAGCCCCGACAACTGAAAGCCTCCAACCCAACTGCCACCACACTCAAGGCTGATCCCCACATGCTCAGGCCGACTAGTGAATGTATTCCTGGACGAGCGACACATCATAAGACATTCCCTACCCGTTCTCCATAAGTACCACACCACATTTGATGGGGTACAAATAGGAAACAAAATCATAGAGGGAAATATATACGCATATATACATATTTTCAGATATATAAACGAAAGCTCATATCACTGAACCTCTAATAACATGTTAGTGATATCCTAAAGTATGTTTTAATGGCCCCTGACAAAATAGAACAATCTTCACACTGTTTCCTCTTTGGAGACTTTTTTTGTAGCATTTTCAGTGGTTTTTCAAAACAGACAATACAAAATACATTATTTCAGTTGTGTTTTGGGCTGGAGAGATAGCACAGCAGGTAGGGCGTTTGCCTTGCACACAGCCGGCCCAGCCAAGCAGGGTTCGATTTCTCTGCCCCTCTCGGAGAGGCTGGCAAGCTACCGAGAGTATCTTGCCCACAGGGGTGAGATTGAATATAATATATATTCAATATTCCAGACACAGTAACAATAACTCTCACGATGGAGACGTTACTGGGCCCTCCGTTTGAGCAAATCAATGAACAATGGGAGGACCGTGACCCTGTTTTGGGACAAGGACTGGGGCTTGGGATGGAAACATCCCAAATTGGGTGGCGGGAAGGTGTAACGGTGGTAGAATTTGTGTTTGAATATTAAATATAATCATTTATTGTGAACTACCTTACAAAATTAAAAAAAAATGTTTGCTTTTTGTTTTTTTTTTCTTTTTGGGTCACACCTGGCAATGCTCAGGGATTACTCCTGGCTCATGTACTCAGGAATTACTCCTGACGGTGCTCAGGGGACCATATGGGATGCTGGGAATCGAACCCGGGTAGGCCATGTTGGCTGCATACAAAGCAAATGCCCTACCTGCTGTGCTATCGCTCCAGGCCCAAACATTTTTAAAAAGGAAAAGAATTTCTCAGTGTTCCGTGTAGGAACCTGTCAGCTAACAAGTTTCAGAGAAATGACTAAAGCAACTTGGATGATGCCAACAGAGAGGAGGAGTTCTGGTTCTCTTGCCACTAAAAAACAAACTGTCAGGGACCCCTTATGCTCTCTTCCACGGAAGCTATTAACGCCTTGCTTCCTGGGGAATGGACATTTTGGTAAAATAACGGTGAGTTTCTGAGGATAGATAAGAAAGACGAGTAACTCCAAAATATTTCCTCCCAGCCGTCTAAGACAGAAAAGTTGCTCACTCCTCCACACGCAGAGTAATATGAAAAGAAAGTCTCAGCTCACCAGATGAAGTGGGGTAACAGGAAAGAGAAAAAGATGGTAAGCAGGGAAATGAATACCAGATCCTTGGGAATTCCCCAAAAGAAAAAGACAAACACTACACATGGGTGACTGATTAACCCTTCCCCACACTGAGTAGGTAGGTGATCAGTCTCTCCCAGGCCCCTGAGTGAGAACCATTGTGAAAGCACTGCTCAGAACAGGCAGCACTCTGTGGGCCGCTTGGGTCCAGTCCCGGCACCTGAGAATCAAACTCCGTCCAGAAGGGAAACTCACTCCCCACATTCTGAAAAGGACTCAGAATCCAAACTCTCCCTGGGACAGGAGCTAAGGGCTTTCCTGGAAGTCTGTCCAGGTAAGAAGGTGTTAGGGAAGGTACCTGTTGTCAGTGAATCTCATTGATCCCTCGCCCGCCTGGCCAACTTCTCCTGGAGTCTGTGGGCTGCTAAGGAAGGCTGGTACCCTTAGACACCTTCTATTAGGATCCAGGTTACATTTCAGCCACAAAGCCAGGAATTCCAAGTTGTCTTAGCATCATACCAGGGCCTTCAAATGTAACAGTTCGATTAATCCATCACAGCAAAACAAACTTTAGGACATTAAGCAATGAGAGTGAATTATTTCATGTCAAAACTGACCGCAACCAGGCAATCTTCTAGAACTGTAGCCAGACAGGGGCACTGAGCACTTAAAATAGGAACATTCCTGAAACCACTCACTGGGGGCAAAGAGAAAAGGAGCAAATAAATGGGGCTTCTCAATTGGTTGTGTTGTGACAATACACCAAATTACACTGAAGCAGGAGGGGTCTTAGTTGTGGTTCCTGTTGCTGGAAATCTTTGTTATGGACACATTGTTTTAGGTCCCATAGAGACATCTATTGATTGACTAATTGTTTCTGTGACCCTTCCCTACTTCTCCACCCGAGTAACAGGTGGGTTTGGGTCCTTTTGCTCCATTCTGAACCAAGACTTATTACTGATGACCTATTCTTCTCTGCTAGGTTCCTAGAATGAGCCACTCAGAGTTCCTGCCTCTGGCTGTCTCCTGGTTGCCTTTGCTTAGCTCCCGCTCACATTTCTAACTTTTCTGTCACCATAGCAATACACCATGAGAAGGTATTTCTTAATTCAGGTGGTACAGCAGAAGTAGAGCAAAAGTACAATTTAACCCTTACATATCAAAGTAGCCTGATACACCAATGGAAACAGTACATCACTGCTCAGACCACCTTGAACCCAGGGTTAAACCCAAAACTCACATGAAGCACTAGTAATAATGAAAAAGTTAAGAAATTTCACCATTCTTTGGACAGGGACATAAGCCCAGAACACTTCTCAAGTGCTTCATAAATTCTGACACTGAGTGACATGACCTAAAGCAACAAAATGCTCTATATAACCACTGAACTACTAAAGTATCACAAGAGTCAATGAACCTACAATAAGACCGAGGGGAGAAACAATAAGTAATTGAACAGAAGAGGTAAAGAATAAAATAGTAGGACTCAGCATTAGAATGGAACGAGCCAAAATTGAATCAGTGACACACTTGGCGGTGGGTGGGGGGACTATGATTCTGACAGCAGGTCAACCTGTTCCTTCAGGGCGAGCGCATCAGCAGCCTGCTGGTGTCTTCAATGCTGCTGTGCCTTTGGTCGGACCCCAACAACTTGGGTCCAAGTTTACCAGGAAAGTAAACCGACAAAAGTTACATATGTGGGAGCCACACAGACAAACCCCCGCTGGCTCAGCTATACAGGCTCATTTATTGGCCTTATTTTCAGAGACTCATAAATTTCGAAAGAGAACAAAAGCCATAGTTAAGGCCGGTGGTACACTGTGGGAGAGCAGGTGTGCCCTGCATGGCATATGCCAATTTCTCTAGAAAAGATGGAACCAAGGGCCATGATCTAGAGACACAAAAGAGTCTCAAACAGAGCAGCTCACTGCAGAGATGCCTCCAGAATTCAAGCCAGACCAACTTCACCGACATGCCCAGATTTTGGGGGCGGGGAAGACATTGTCCCTCCACCTGCCCCCTAAACCCCACCTCCCTGGTTGTTGCCAACTTTCAGAACCCAGAGAGAAGTGCAGGTAAGCGGGTTCAGAGACAACAAACTCCTGGCATCAATGGATAGGGGATGGGATGTTGCCTCTCTTCCCCTATCCCCAAGGGACCCTGGATGTCACGCCCAGAAACTGCCTCTGGCTGCTACTTAAGCTCCATAATGGCCATGATCCAGAGACACACAAAAGAATTTCTGAATCGAGCAACTTGCTGCAGAGATTTCTACACATCCTACTTATGTAGAATTTTAGAATTCCAGGAGCACGCTGCCGCTCCTTGACCACGCGACATCTTATTCGAATCATAACAAGCAATACAAAAGAGAGTATAGGGGAGATTGTCTGTCATAGAGGCAGGGGGAGGGGTGGGACGGTAGGGATACCCGGGACATTGGTGGTGGAAGACGTGCATTGGTGGAGGGATGGGTGTTTGATCATTGTATAACTGAAACACAAATAGGGTAGTTTTGTAATTATCTCACAGTGATTCAATAAAAAATTTTTTTAAAGACAGTACACATGTCCTTATCAATAAGCAAGAGATGGAGGACAGAAAGCTAGCAAATCAGGTAGGGTACTTACTTGCACATGACTGATCTGTATGATCTCTTGTTCCCCATGTGGTCTGCTTAGCCAGCCAGGATTCTTCTCTGCATGCAGATCCAGGGTAAGCCCAGAGCACCAGTGGATGTGGCCCGCACACAAATAAAAAAGAGGTCTAGAAAAGAAAATTTTTAAATAAATTATGTAAGCTATTTAACTGACATCAGAAGAGAAAAATCACTGAATTATAGAATTGAGAGAAGGGCAGTAAAGAAACAAATGCAATAGTGTAGTGGGTAAGGTACTTTCTTGCATGAGGCTGACTTGGATCCATTATTCAATATCACCCAGAATCCTCCAACTCCCACCAGGGGTGACCTCTGTGTACAGAGCCAGGAGTAAGCCCTGAGCACTGCTAGTGTAGACCCCCCCAAGGTAAAGGTAAAGGCCCTCCCGTTGATCGTCGATTTGCTCGAGCGGGCCCAGTAATGTCTCCATTGGTGACTTTGTTGTTACTGTGTCTGGCATATCGAATACTCTCGGTATCTTGCCGGGCTCTCCGAGAGGGGCGGAGGAATTGAACTCAGGTCGACCATGTTGGCCGCGTGTAAGGCGAACGCCCTACCCGCTGTGCTATCGCTCCAGCCTGTAGACCCCCCCAAAAAAATTAAAATGAAAAAAAATCAGTAAAAAACCTCCCCAAGCAAAAGTACAGATCCAAAATGGATTCACTAACACTCAGCCAATCCAAATTAGATCCTCAGCACTCCTATGTTTTCCCAAGACCTGTGGGTGTCACTCACGATCACTGAGGCAGCAGTAAGACCTGAGCTCCTATGGGAGTGATGCAAAAAAAACAATAACCGAAAAATCAAACTAATATTCACAACAAATGTAAAAAATTACGTGAGTATTATTAGTCATTTTACAAAGGAAAATAAAAGGACTCTGGAAATGGGAAAACACTACATGTTTGTGGATATAAAAAATTAACATTTCCCAAATGATAATACCCAAATTATACATATTTCATGCAGTTGTTCAAGATTCTGATGACATTCATCAACAATTTAGAAAAATTTTTAGTGAAATTAACACAGAATCATAAAACTCCCTGAGAACTAAAAGCAATTGCAAGAAAAAGGAGGGAAGGAATGCATTTCCTGACTTAATATTGTGCTATAGTAAATTTTCCCATTATAAGGATGTATAGTTGTCAGTGAGACCCCAGAAATACTCAAAGGGGGCATGGGTGAAAATTAGTTAACTGGAGGTGGTGGTGGTGGTGGGCATAGCATGAGAGTATAGGGTTAACCAAGAAGATAGGGAGATATAGGAAGAATCAAGATTGGAAGGGGGGCACATTAAAGGAATGGTCAAAAACAATGTTGCAAAACATAGTATTCAAAATTATGATCTATTCAAAGAAAAGCGAACTCTCAGGACCATGGGGTAGAATTGACAGCACACAGATATAACACAGATATATACACAGATATTTATTGAAAGTCTATGACAGAGTTTCTGGGTACATAAAGTGGGGCAGGCAAGTCCTCTTCAACTAACATGTTGGGAAAACTGGAAAATAAAATGTAAAAAAAGAGAAATATGTATCTCATATCCCCCCAAATGTAATTCAAAGTGGATTATAGACATTGAACTTGGTCCATAATCCATACAATACAATTATGAAAGCATATGCAGACCTGTCTAGGAAAGGAACCTCATGGGTGTGTGCAATGGTTTGACTTCTCTGGTAAAAGAAATAAAAATACAAAGAGGATTAAAGCAAATGTACAAGTGTTTACAGAACAAAAGAAACTTGGGATAAAATTTTCAAACTGCCCTACTTAGTGGGAGAAAATATTTTCAAACATATAACAAATAAAGGACCAATATCAAGATGTATAAAGCATGCAAAAGCTCAAAAAAACACAAATCATCACATCAAAACAGGAGAGAAGTGAGACCCATCCACAAAGAGGACATACAAATTATCAATAAGTGTATGAAAACATGTTTAGTATCAACTATTACCAGGAAGTTGCAAATCAAAACAATGAGATATTATCACACACCATTGAGAATGGCATATGTCACAAAGAGTAGAAACAACCACTATTGGCAGGAATGTTAATAAGGTTCCCTCACGGGGGAAACGATCTGGTTCAACTTCTAGGGAAAACACTCCAGAGATTTCACCAAAACAATAAAAATATAATTTCCATATGATTCAGAGATTTCACTTGTTGGCATTGTTCCCCTAAAAACAAAAAAAAATCTGAATTTGGAAAAATATATGTATACCTGTGTTCATGGAAGCACTGATTAGAATAGCCAAGATATGGAGACAATGCAAACATCAATGATGGGTGAATAAAGAAGTTAGGACACACGTGCACACATGCAGATGTACACAATTGAATTTTACTAAGGTATTACTAAATAATGAAATCTCTGACTGGAGCTGGAATAAGTAACATGGATTAAGACAAAAACCTTAATTTCAATAAGTAAGTTAGTTGAAATAAGTAAGATGTATTAAGACAAAGCTCACAGGATCTCACTCATCTGTGATAATTGGGAGTCAGAAAACAAGGAAAGAGAGAGTGTCAAATATGGCAACCCCTTGGCTTGAATTGCAAACCTGAGATTACCATGCACTTGAGGGTGGAGTGGGACATAACAAGAGGTAGCACATGGATAGAGGTGGAAAATCTTGGGCACTTGAGTGGGGTGAACTGCAATGACTGTAATAATAAACACTGTTCCCCAAGAAAGCAATGGTTAGAACTGTTGGTTATTAATTCTATGCTAACAGGGAAGGCACACATGACCTGCAAAGATTAACCTTAGACCTGTCACTCATCATCCTCATTTAGGAGGACTTGAAATGTTCTTGACTGAAGTAGTGATGGTTTCCAATGAGAAAAATTCTCTCTTGCTTTCACATGACTCAAACTTTGCACACAGCCTTATTATTTTAACCATCTTAGACATCCATAAACTCCTTTGGTGTTCAACCCACTTGGGAGCTAGATGGCAGTGGGTGCTGGTCTCCTGGTGTATTTAGGGCTCATTCAAGCCCGGAATGGGTGGAAGGGAATACAACAATCTATCTGGGGTCTCCACCTATAGAGTTGGAGTGCAAATAACCCGGAGCACTATCAACACAGTAGAGCCAGAGAATGAGAAATCAAATTCAAAGCAATGAAGGAAAAATATACATGCATACATATTTACTACATATATATATGTATATATATAGCATTCAATGCATCACAATCTTTTCAAGTGCACATGGTTACATTTGCTAGGACTGATCATTTGTTAGACTACAAAAATTTTCTTAGCAATATCAAGAAGATCTAAAACATGCCAAGTAGCCAATGTGAACACAATGGCAAGAAAGAAATTAATCATAAAGAAAACTTAGAACTACTTATATGCATGGAAATAAAACAACTCTGAACAGCCAATGGTACAAGAAAGAAAGTTAACTGGAAATTAGAGGAGAAAAAATGAGACAAATGAAAATGGAAACACAACTTTCTAAAACAAGTGACATGCTGCAGAGTTAAGAGAAATTTCACAGCATTAAAGGCCTGCGTCATCCCCTGATGTAGGATAACACTCTTTTGTCCTTCCTCAGGTAGCTTAGGTTTGTCAGGTCACACCCATCTAAGGACACTGAACTTGTAAGCAATGTCCTTTCTGTGTGGACACAGGAAGACAGTTAATATTATGCTTTGTAACTTGGGAGTTGATTGACTCCAAATAATATTTACTCCTGGGCATCTGATTTCTTGACTCAGTTGCCCTTAGTTCCTAGCACCCCAAGAGCAGGGTCCCGATGAGGGATTGAATGGACCTAGGGCAAGCGGTGAGCTACCCTGGCACCGAAATGGGCCAGGCCAAAGCGCCACGATACTCAACTATAAGTTGAGGGCATGATCATGGACAAATGCTGTCATGATCCAAAAGTAAGTAATGACGAGACTAGGACCCTGCTGGAGCTAGGAAGATTAACCTGGCGTGAGGACTGCAGAATGTATAGTGAGATGTTCTCAGGAAGAACCAAACTAAGTTTATATCTCTTACTGTGCTCATACAGAATGACATTGCTAGAAATAGTAGAAATAGATTTATTACAACTATTTAAGTAGATTACTAACTGAGGGAAGAACACACCCTTGTTGGGATCCCACCCTTGAGCAGATCTCCTAGTAATCTGGAGTAATCTCTTTAGATGAGATTTTATCCTTAATCTCCTGGAGCAGTGGTCTTACCTCTCTTTGTTGATTTGTCAGTATTCAACCCACCTTTATGTCACCGCCTTACGTGATTGCTATATAAACTAAGACTGTAAACTCAGAGAGGAGAGTCAGAGCAAGAGGGGCTCAAGCTTGAGAGAAAGAACAGCCATCCTGATCCAGGCACACACAGGACTCAAGAGCACTGAACGAAGGCAGTGAGAAAGGGCCATCCAGTGAGCCCGTGAACACACAACCTTCAGCGTGATAAGATTTTACACCCTGGCAGCCAAAATCCTCCAGAACTCAACTGCTGCCATGTTCACAGCCGTTCTTCACATGTTCAGGCCAAGGCTCACCTATGAGTGAACGTATTCCTGGACCATGCGGCTGCGTCTCATACCTGACCCCACCCATTTTCGAAGAGTGGCACACCACATTTGATGGGGTTTAAAGGAGAAGGCAACCAATCCTATGCTTCCTGTTCATTGATATCGACTTGCTCCAGCAGGCCCAATAACGACTCCATTTTGAGACTTGTTGTTACTGTGTTTGGCATATTAAAATGTCACGGGTAATTTGCCAGGGTTTTCAGTGCTGGCGAGATACTCTGGGTAGCTTGCTGGGCTCCCTGAGAGGGAAGGAGGAATTGAACCCAGGTTGGCCTTGTCGGCCACATGCAAGGCAAACGCCCTACCGCTGTGCTATCACTCCAGCCCAATATATATGCACACAATGTTCAACATTTTACAATATGCTCATAATCTCTTATAGAAGGGCTTAGTGGGTCCTGCGTGAAATGCAACAATCTTCACACAGTTTTCTCTAAGGAAACATTTTCGAGCATTTTCATCATTTTATTCAGAACAAACAATACAAAAGAAATCATGTTGGTTCTGCTTTGGGGCATGGGTTGGGGTTTGGGGTGAAAACATCTGAAATATGGTAGTGGGAAGGTGTAATGATATTGGGATTGGTGATCAAATATTAAATGTAATCAAAGATCGCCTTACAAGCGGCCAACATGGCCGACCCGAGTTCGATTCCTCCGCCCCTCTCGGAGAGCCCGGCAAGCTACCGAGAGTATTTGATATGCCAGACACAGTAACAACAAAGTCTCCAATGGAGACGTTACTGGGCCTGCTCAAGCATTGTGAACTACTTTATAAAAATAAAATTTAAAAAAAGAAATAAGAAAATTCTCAAATGAAAGGGAAAATTAGCCAAGCCACCAATTGATGCTGGTATAGTAAATAAAATTGACAAAAAAAATAAGTAGCCTACAATGCTACAACTTGCAAAGGAAACATTTAAACCAACATTAAAATACAAAGAAGAACACAGCTACTGTGAACAATGGTACACCAACAAATCTAAACAAGATTGACTCAGGATAAAAATACATAAAATAAAACCAGAAATAAACAAATGGGCCTACATCTGAAAGCTTATGCATGGCAAAAAAAAATCAGACTTCTTAAAAATCCAAATCAGACTTTCTTAAAATTGAAACACTTCCTACGAAATGGGAGAAAACATTTGCAAACCATGCTTTTCGTAAAGGCTTAAATATTACATACACATAAAGCGTTATAAAGCTCAACCAGAAAAACTCAACAATTACATAAAATTGGAGATGAGCATCCATTTTCCGAAAATGGCTAAGAAAAGCCAGCAGACATCTGAAAAGATATTACTAGTCACTTGTTATCTAAGAAATGCAAAGCAAAAATTAAAAAGCAATGAATTTCAAGTCACAAGAATCAGAAAGATATATATATCTTAGCTAAATATATATCTAAAAATAACTGATATATATACATATATGTGTGTGAGTGTATATATATACATATATGTGTATATATATATATATATATATATATATATATCTGGAAACAACCAGTACTGAGAAGGGGTGGTGTAAAAGGGGTGCTATTTCATTCACAGTCTGTGGGAACAACATTTGGCTGAACCTCTGTGGAAAAGTTTGGAAACTTCTCTAAAAGCAAGAATCACTCTATCACTGTCATCCTGTTGTTCAACAATTTACTTGATGAGCTCAATGAAGTCAGGTGCCAGCAATGTCTCCATTCATCCAAGCCCTGAGATTTTAGCAGCCTTTCCTTACTTGTCTTTCCCAATGATTGGAGGTTCTTTCAGGGTCAGGGAAATAAGACTCATTATTTTAATAATTTTGGCATATCGAATACACCATGAGTAGTTTGCCCGGCTGTCCAGTATGGGGAGAATACTCTCGGGAGATTGCTGGACTGTCTGAGATATATATATATATATATATATATATATATATATATAAATTCCCTCTATGATTTGTTACCTATTGTCTGAAACTATATATAAATATATATATTTTTATATATAAATATATATATATATATTTCCTCTATGATTTGTTACCTACTGTCTGAAACCCATCATATTGGTGCTGTAATTATAGAAAATGGGTAGGGATGTGGCCAGGAATATGTTCACTCAGATGTGAGGCTCAGCCCAAGTGTGTGGAAAGCGGCCTGGAGTTGGGTAGTGGAGCAAGAATATAGGTTCCAAAAGACCTAGTGATTTCACATTTGCATGTTCCCACCAAAACCCCTTAATAGAAAACTCAAAATGATATATGCACTCCTGTATTCACTGCAGTGCTAAGTACAATACTCAGAAAAACCCCAAATGGACACATAAACGGATAAAGTTGTAGTATAAACACAAACAACAGAACCCTACTCAGCTACAAGAAAAGGTAAAATCTTGCAGACTCCTGCAATTTGGATGGATGGAGGGCATCCTGACGAGCAAAATAATTCAGAGCAAGGACAAATACTGTATGATCTCAGCGTGCTATTTAAACAAAAGAAGGTAATTTAAAAATCCTAAATGAAGAGAAAGTCTTGACTTTTGATTACACTAAGAAATCCTCAGTCAAGGAAGAAGCAGACTGAAGGTGATCTGAGGACAATGGTGGGGAAAGGCACCCACGTCGAGAGTTACTGATGACAACATATATGACCTTAGTTGTGCCATGCACGTATAACATGCTGAAAACCACATGCCATGACCACTACATATGTGCCTATCTTTGCAAACACACCAACACTTGACCTTCACTCCTCAGGTACACAAAGCAACTTAAACTCCCGAAGTTGCTCATGGGGAAAATGAAGGACACCCTTCATTCTGTGTCCTTGGGAAAGAATTCATAAGAGCTTCCATGACTGGCTACTCCCAGGACAGAGTGGAAACGCTCAGTGAGCTGCTGCCTTGTCTGCCCAGTACACCATCTTCCTTTCCTCTGGGATTTCTCAAGATTCTTTCCAATTGCATTTGCCCTTTCTCCAGCAGATATTTATCATCCTAACAAATTCTTTGTGGGATGAAGGAAACTGAATTAGTGTTGCCATAATACCAGAACCACCACTACCACAGGTCCCTCATATTTAATGGGTCACCATGTTCAGCTTGCTCTGCTGGGCCCAAAATTTCACTGGCTGCTTACTGAAGTAAACAACCTGAAATGCGTGTTTCTGCCACTTGGCCATCCTACTGGTTTCTTGGAACTGGTTATCACGATGCTTCAACTCAAACAGATCTGGGATGGCAGCATTACACCCATGTACTTGTGAGCTGACAATGGCTGGAACACTTCTACCTGTTCTCTGTAAATGAAGTGTCTGTGTCCAAAAGTACTACAGATAATGAACACACATTTTAAATATTTTAAGGCATTAAAATGTACAAAAATAAAGTTTCACTGTCAATTTTGTAAGCTAAACTGAGCCTTTACCTATCTTTGTTGATATTTGCTTTGTTCTTGCATCTCCTGCTAACCTGGCTATCAATTGCACAACAATTGGACGTCATATTATGATTGATCCATTATTTTAAGTCATGAAAACTGTTTCATTTATTAACGAGGGTATAGTGACGGAAACTAATTGCTGGTTCCTAAAACGTTTTGGGAAACAAAGGAAAAGCTTTTCTATGTATTCATTTTCTATTTGTGTTAGAGATTTTCCCCATTTACGACGGACCTGACTTTCTTCAAGTTCAAGGGCTAATGTTTTCAATAAGAAAAAACTTCGTTTGCTTTTGTATCATACAAAAAAGGTCCACAAAGTAGTAGGGTTAGTTTGCTTCTGCTGTTTTATTGCTGTTGTGTTTTGGGATTCTTTTGTTTTGGTTTTAAGCTACACTGACTGTGCTCAGTAATTGCTCTGCACTCAGGAATTACTCTGGCAGTACTCAGGGTACCATCTGGGATTACGGGGATGGAAGCCATGTTGGTCATATGCAAGGCAATGGCCCTGCCCACTGCACTATCGCTCGGACCCCAAGTAGCAGTTTGAATGGTCCCAGGATTCCTTTACCTCCCTCGCGCTCAGCATCCGGATCCGGAAAGGACATGGCGCAGGTGTGCGGTGGTGCCCACAGCCTGGGGGAGATGCGCCCCTGCAGACAGCTGGACAGGGCCACACACCTCTCTGTTGAATCTGATAGAGGCATGGGTGCAAATATCCCAAAGGGGAATCATTACACCCATAGCCTGTAGGACGTTGGTGGTTGCAGACCCCGCGCGAAATGCAGGTGCGCATGCGTGTCCGTTACCTCTAACTGCTTAGAACTGACCCAGGACAGCCCCAGTGCGCGCGCACCTACGGGCCGTGGTGGGTGCAAACTTCCGCCAGTCACGCAGGCACAAGAGCCTCCAGAATTATAGGTGGCTTTTCAGGACACAGCAAGGAAGCAAACATAAAGTCTTGCCTGAAGCCTGAGGACAAAGTTCAAGCTCAAAATCCATCTCATGAGAAATCCCTGGCTGAAAATCAAGTATAGTTTCTTCATAACAGAATTGGAAGTTTCAAGAAATTTCTCGAGTCCTCGTTCCCTGTGTCCAACATTGTTTGGGGAAGGATGTTCTTGATTTTGATAGAATTCTTATGACCTGGATACCGCTGTTGAACCAATGTACAGTGACAGAGCAGCTGCTGGGAAGCGTCCGGAGATTGGTGTCTGCAAAGGCAGCTTGCCACGCTGCTTAGGATGGAATGATCTGACGGCTACTGGCTGAGCAGGTCATTCCCTCCATAGAGGCCAAACAGTGTAATGAATGTTGTATTATAAATGCATATTCCCAAATCCTTTCAGACTGAGATTTTGGGGAGATCTTATAAATCGTTCCAAAACTAGACTGAAAAATTATTTTCTTATAAACACTGAAGAAAAGAGTGTAGAGGAAATTTGAATCAGGTTTTCCCAGCCACGGATGAAAATATGCAGAAGCTAACTTTGTTGCTGATCTGAACATTGAAGTCAGTTGCACTTCCATTCTGCTCCACTTCCTAATTCAGACCTCCCTATTCCATTCGCCACTGAATTGCCAGACACTGTAAGGATTTAGTTAGGGTCTGCAGAATTTCATGCTGTGGGGATGGAGTCTCCTGAAAAAGAGAGAAGCCGTTTGACGAATATAAAAAAAATCACTACACATGCCAGCTGGTAGAACATACATGTGCTTTTAACCAGAGTGGAAACCAATAGTGAGTTCATAAAAAATGAGATTCTTTGGGGTTTCAGTACATAGTACATATCTAGAATTATGTTAACAACAGAAAACTACTTTGGTGTGGGAGAGAATTGTACTGACCAGAGAAAGTAGAAGGGAACACCCAGCACTGCATTAAACACACATCATTGACTTTTGTCAAAGCTTAGCTTTGAACCATTAAAAATATTCCTCGATTCAACGTTTTATTTAGGAGGCAAATCATCCATAAAATATATTGCAAATACAAAGAAAGTAAGTTTGAGTTTGGAAGCTGTTCCAACTTGAGGTTTCGTGGCTATTCTACGAAGGATAAGAGCTTCCAGTAGAACAAAACTTTGAAAAAGCTAGTCAAACATGTTAGACAAATCTACATTACTTTCAGTCCTAGGGACTGGACCCTAAGAAGGATCAGCAAAACAAACAAACAAAAAAGCAAAACCCACAGCATTTGCTGAGGAAAACTCCGTTCAAATTGTGACCTACAGGGGTTCACAGGTCACTAATGACTGAATTTTCCAAAGAAAGAGTAGACTCTGTTGAAGGAGGTCATCAGGGAGAGAGGAAGGAGAAAGATTTGAGGGGCACACAACTAGACTGGTGGATAAAGTATTGAGATACAGCGAAGACCATGCCAACCTGTGTGCTGAGAATTGGGAAACTGTCTAAATTGCTGGAAGAGGCCATGTGAGCTGTGCTGCCACTGACAAGTTTGAAGGAAAGTTCTTGTTCTGATCCTCCAATGAGATCCCTTCATGGAATGTTGCCCTAGCCAGGCCCTCCTGGCCCTCCCCCTGTACCATCTCCCTCTCACTCCTCCTCCCTCCTGTCCGCAGTGTCTCCTGTGCTGCTCCCAGAGATGACCATGAATCTTGGGGTCTTCGGCTCTGCTTTCAGGGTCTCGCCCTTTCTCAATCCAGGGCTCCCCCAGCCACCACCCTGGGAACCGATCCAGATGCCCCCTCTGGTGACCTCGGCCATTGCTCCTGGCAACCCTCTGGTGCTGTCACCTTTCCCCATGATGCCCGTGGTGGCAGGAGCTGCTGGCCATGGACCCCATGTCCCTGGACCTTGCAAGGTCATCATCTAGGTCAGCCCTGAGGCAGCGCTTGTGGAGTCAGCCCAGAACCAGCCTGTCATCCTGACACAGGCTCCACTCAACTGTGGGGCCGCAGAGGCTCCATCTTCCATGGCCGGTCATCCTGCACCCCTCTACTTGGTATCGTCTGTGCTGGAGACCGTTATTCCAACTCCAGCTACTATTGTCACCCAGGCTGGAACGAGAGACCATCCTCCTCAGGTTCCACTGCCAGTGGCCCAGGTGGCTCCCATCATGCTCCCATGCAGCGGTGGACCACACTCCCAGTGGGTTTGTGGGTAGAGTGGTCTGGCCACCACCCGAAACCAGGCATTGCCAAAAACCTCCAGCAGTCCCAATAGCGTCTATGAGAACTTCCGGCGCTGGCAGAGCTTCAAGGCCCTGACCCAGCAGTACATTCCTCAGACTCTGGACACTGAGGCCCTTTCCTGCTTCCTTATGTGAGTACCTCAGGTGATCTAGAACTAATGGTAGCTTCCCAGAAGATACTGGTGTGACCCCCAGCGTAGGGTCCATGGGAGAGAATGTCCTCAGGAATGCCATCCCAGAGTTCTGGCTCAAAAGCCTGTAGTGACCAGCCATGCCTTAAAGCCTCAGCTCAGTCCCCTATCAGGGTTGGTCCTGACCTATGGAATGAAGGACAGACATTCTGTTCCTAAGACCAGACACAGCACAGATGCACCAAGGTTCAGACAGGCATGACTGCTCGGCCTCGGCGTCTCATGACTTATCCCCAGAGCTGAGGCTTGACACTAGAATAGCCACCGGTCTGGGGTGTAGGAGGCGAGTCAACTCTGGGAGGGGAGGGGAGACCAGGCCGTCATCGGGGGTCAAGGAATGGGTGTGGGGCAGCGGGGGCTCCCACCAGACGCAGACCCTGACCAAGCCTGTCCTTGCAGCCCAGTGCTGCGCACCTTGGCCTGCCTGAAGCCCACCATGGGCCTGGAGGAAGACCTGCGCCGTGCCTTGCGGGAATGGCATGGCACGAGCAACTTTGACCGCATAATCTACTACGACGTGGCTGCCAAGTGAGTCAGTTCTGGGCAGTGAGTGGGAGTTGGGGCTGGCTGCGGGCCGGGGCTTCAGGGGCTACTCCCAGATGGCCAGGGGGGCCCTGGTATCCCCAGAAGGCCCGTCCCCTGCAGAAACTTGTCCTACCCGGGGCTGGGACAATTCTGCCCACCATGCTCTGGGGCTCCTGACCACAGTCTAAGGGTCACAGTCCCTTATTTTCTATGACCCTCAAAGGGCTGATATGGGGAATCACTGGAGGTGCTGGGGTTTGTGCCCATCCATTCTCCATCCTCCCGAGGGCTTTTCCATGAGCATCCCCTGTCCTGCCTCATCCCACGTGCTCCAAGCCAACCCGACTCAGTGGGGCCTGTACTCCCCACACCAGGTTCATGGAGTTTGAGGCTGAGGAAGAAACGGAGGCACAGAAGCTGCAGTCGAAGAATGGAGTGCAGGGCAAGCCACCCCCTGCCCCACCCAGGCCTGAGCCTCAGGGTGCTACAGGTCAACCACTAGGCCAGCAGCCAGATACAGACCCTGTTCCCCAGCTAATGGTCACAGGCCTGGGAAGGCCCTAGGGTTCCTGCCCTTCCAGGGAGCCTTCACTCTCCCATGTACCCCTAGGCCTATGCTCAGCGGCTCCCTGTCCCTGGCTTTCTCCCTCTTCCTGCACACCCCATGCTGCCTGAGGGTGTCGGACTCACTTTTGAAGTGGGGTTGGAGACCCTGGGGACACTGTGGGCCTCTCCTCCCATTGAGGTTATCCTCATCCCTCACGCAGTCACGGGATTATAGTACAACAGATGTAGGCACTCACCTGACCCAGCCCACAGGTACCCATCCGCAACTCTGTGCTCAGTGCTATGTGTCTGAGGGCATGGACCTGGGTTCCCTCACATCCCTCTCTTCTTCCTTCCTCCTCAGCCTGTGTCCCTAAGAAGGCCGTAACCCGAGCTCCGGCAGCCCAACCCAAGACACACAAACCACAGCGGGCCCCCAAGACCAAGGCCCCCAAGGAGATCCCCCCTGAGGCCGTGCAGGAGTACATGGACATCATGGACGAGCTGCTGAAGGCCCCCGACACAGTCAGGAGGGCACCCCTCGGGCGACGGGCAGTGGGCACGAAGGAGCAGCAGGAGGAGGCCAGAACCTGCCCTAAGCCGTGACTCCTGAGCTACGTGGACGAGCTGTGCTCCCAGGAGGCCTTTGTCACCAAGGTGGGGGACTGGGCTCTGCTGTGGGGTGGGGAGGGCGCAGGACTGCTTCTGTCCAGGGCTTGGTAGTGACGTGTGCTCTTTGCTTTGAGACCACCTGTGCTTGCATTTTTCTACTTGTGTTTGTGTGCATATGTTCACGTGTGTCTCTCTGTACAAACATTGGCCCTTGTTTGTGAATTTCTGGGTTTGGCCGATGTGTGAACATCTCTGTGTGTCTCCATCTGTGTGTACTGTGTGAGCTCTGTGCAGAAACGTAAGAGGATACATGTACATGTTCCTAGAGGTCGAAGAGTGTGTGTCTTTGTGTCATGTGTGTATATGCATCCATGTGTATTTACATGTGCTTCTCTGTGAGAGTAGGTGAATAGTCCATGTGCCTTTGTGAGTGCGGATTGTATGGGCCTGTGTGTGTGAGAGTGTGAGCGCTCCCGGCTTGTGTCCGTGTGAGAATTTGTGCAGCCGTCCAAGCCCCTGCACTGTGCTGGGAACGGGTGTGTTTGCTTCCTCATTCCCATTGGTCCTTATGAGGACCCTCACTTCCGCTTCCCCCTTCCAGGTCGAGGCGGTCATTCATCCCAGCTTCCTGGAGCACCTGCTCTCCCCTGAATTCCAGCTGGATCTCCTGGCCCTGGTTGAGGAGTTGGAGGAGGAGGAAGGTCTCACCCACACACAGGTGAGGCAGATGCGTCTCTGGGGTCCATGCAGGGTCCAGGGGAAAAAATGTGAGGGTTTCCTGCAAGGCAGTGGGCAGCTACCCAGGGCAAGGTCCTTAATCTTTCCTTGTCTGTCCCGTCTCGACTTCTGGAACTGAGCATGGTGTCCTGAACCTGCAGTTTTCTTTATCCCTGATAGTTCAGGATCTATATTGCCTTTGGTGCTCTGTTACTTTCTGCCTATTTGGAGACAGTTCAAAATCACAGGTAGTTCCTGTCAGGAATGTTTTTTTTTTTTTTGGTACGCAAAATAATTTTTTAAATTTTATTTTCATAAAGTTATTCACAATAATGGATTACATTCAATATTTCAATCCCACCACCATTACACCATCCCAACACCATTATTTCTAAGCTTACCACCACCACCTCTCAAGCGTGCCTAAGAGACTGATACTTTATTTTGTATAGCTTATTATGAATAGCATGAGAAGTCACATGGCCACAAAAGTGGCTGCACGCCCTGGAATTCTAAAATATTAAATAATTAGTGTCCGAAGAAATCTCTGCAGCTGCTGCTGGATTTTGAGATTCATTTTTGAGTCTCTGGATCATGACCATTACTGAGCTTAAATGGCACAAGGAGAAAGGCAGTTCATGGGCGTGATATAGAGGCTAGGAGATGGGAAGGAGCAGCTGTCCCTGATCCCTTGAGGACTAGAGTCAGCAGTCACTGGTCTCACATACCTGGGTTTTCCATTGGGCTCTGGATTCGTAAGGGGCAGGTGGAAGTACAACACCTGCCCCTGTCTGAGGAAACCCGGTGAAATCGGCCTGGTGCAAGATCAGGAGAAATCGCTTCAGCAAGCTTCCTGGTTCCGAGATTCATTTCTTGTTGGGAATGTTTTAGGGGAAACTTGAGGCTCCTCCACAGCACCGGAAGCGTCTGGTGTGAAGTGGCTCAACATGCCTGATCATGCATTTGGTCCCTAGAAGCAAGAACAGTTCCTGGGCACCACACCAGTTTTGTTCTACTCTCTCTAAAACTGTGATCAGTGTGGTAGAAATGAAGTATGTCCAGACTCTGTGGCACTGCTGAAACAAGGTGGTCAGACCTTTCTACTGTTCCTGCATGCTCCCTTATGGGCACACAAAGTCCAGCATCCAGACTTCAGAGCAGATCAGCTGCCCTGTAGGGGACCAAGATACAGCAGCGGGGCCTGTGCTCATTCCCATAGACTAGACCATAAACTCCAGGTTGTTCCTATTGGCGAGCTCCTTGACACCTGGCCCCACCCCAGCAAGCGCTGGGAGTTTAAACAACACTGACCTGTCTGGAGAAAGCTCTGCTCTCCACTGGGGAGCACTGAGGAAGCCCAGCAGTCACAGTCAGGGAGCTGAGGGGTCCCTGGGCTCTTCCTCCTCCATGGAGCAGACCCTAGAGGGGCAGCCGAGCTGTGGAGCTGGGTTGGATGGAGGAGACTCTGGGGTGGTGGTGCTGATAAAGGACCTGAAAAGTTGGATCAAGCATCTGGAAAGCCCTGGGGACCTGGCTTTTACCTGTTAGATCAGGGATGGCAGCTTGCTGAGACCAGCTCTTCATTCCTCTGAAGTGGGACGGGAGTGAGGGTGGAAAAGGGTCTATCTGGGGTTTGGGAGGTATTAACACAGTCTGCTCCCAAGAAAATGCACATCACAAAATCCCTGGAGAGGGGACCATGTTTTATGTGACCAGGATAAAGATTGAGGGGTGCATTTTCATGGGATAGGTGGAAAACAAAGGTCTCATTATCAGGCCTTGAGGATCCTGGAGCCCCAGAAGAGTCTCGCTGTTTGTATCAAGTTCTTGGGATTGGGTTGTGTCAGACTAAAGCCATCCCAGAGCACATACAGGCACACCTGTGGCCGTGCCTGGAAAACACTTGCAGGTGTTCCTTGCATTGTTGGTGCTTCGACAGGCTTTGGTGCCCTCTTTGCCCAGGTCCTGTTCTCTCTGTATGTGTTGTCTCCAAAAGGGGCCACCTGGGATAGGCTCCGGAAACGGCAGCAGTCTCTGCACTGGCCAAAGGGCCATGTTCCAAACCCCACAGTTGGAACAGCTCTGGTGAGGGTCCAAACTGCAAATCCAGTTGTGGGCTAGGTAAGGGCTCAGGCACTGGATCATGGAAGGGAAAACAAAACCCGCACCAGAGCTAGGTGAGAAGAGTTTCTGCAAACCTGTGTAGGCAGGTTCAAGCTGTGCAGGGGCTAGGGACTTACATGAGGAGATAGTCCACAACTCTGGGCCAGAGGGCTCAGGACAGGGATAGCACAGGGGCAGGTCCAAAGTCAAGGAGGGCTCAGGAGAGAGCTGAGTCCAGTGGGAAGGATGGGATTAGAGAGGTCATATTTTAGGGGTCAGAGGTCAGAGGGGTGCAGCCAGGCCTGAAGCCACTCTGGCCATGGGCATGGAGACTGGAAACCCCTGGCAGGAAGAACCAGCCCCGCAGCCCTTGGCTCAGCAGGTGCTTGGGGCACCCGGGGCTCAGGTGAGCAGATGGGCTGTGGGCGGGGAACAGCCGGGCTGGACTGGCCCATCAGTCTCCTCTTTTCTCCTCTCTGTGTTCCCCAGTCTTCGAGCGGGCAGCCGGCCACGGCGTCCTTACAGTTGGTGCACCCGGAACACCCTGTCCAGGTCACATGGCCCACTGCCCCTCCCGGAGACAGTGGGGAGGTGGAGGCAGGACACTAATACAGCCCCGCACACAAAGCTAGTGTCTGGGCCAGGGGTGGGGGTGAGGGTTGCTGAGGGCATGGGTTTTTCCGGGATGCAGCTGTGACCAGCTGTGGCCACCACATCCCTTCCACGGCTTCCCACGGAGCTTGCTCACTGTGTGCTCTGCAGTCCACGTTCCTGTTGCCCAGGCAGCAGACAGGGATATCAGACACCAAGCTGCCCTCTCACTCTGGGACTGGTTGACCCCTGCTTCTGCTTTCCCACTGAGAAGTGGTCAAGGGTCTACTGGAGAGGAAATGGGGACCTCCTGTTTACCACATGGCATCGGGATGGTCATCACAGTGTGCGGGAAGCCCGAGGGGTATGGATGATCTCTGGTGGCCACGAGGCTGTGGAAGGCCAGTGGCCATGGCAGGCCAGCCTGCAGTACCAGAGCATTCATCCCTGTGGAGCTGTGCTCATTCATTCCCACTGGGTGTTCTCTACCGCCCCCTGCTTTACAAAGTGAGTTGTTTCTCAGGTCCTAGAGCCAGGCTGGCAGTGGGAGAGGGTTAAAATATTAGAGCCCCTGCATCTTCAAGGCTGTGTGCTGGGACAATCTGTGTCCTTCTAGTCCAAGTCTTTCTGCCTGTGACCTGTCCTCTACTGTATTGTCCTCTCTCCTCACCTGATTTTGCTCATCTTCTTATCCTCATCCCTGTGCCTTACCCTGAAACAGGTCTGCCCCTGAGACGGCAGTGTTCATTCTGCCTCCCAGGTGCAATGCCAGCTGGCTCTGTGTCACCTCACACGACGGTTTCTCTCAATGTCCCTGCAATCCTGGTTGTCAGAGGGAGGCTGGAACCTGGGATGTAGTGGCAGATGCTGGTATTCTGTACGTCTCTGGCCTGGGGTCTCTGCTCACCACATGTGTATTGTTCAGCTGCGTGGACACTAGATATGGAGTCCCTGACCTTGAAGAAGAACAGAGCTGCTCTCTGTTCTGGGTCTGGTTGGGTGTTCCCAGTGGTTTGGGGGGGCAGTAACCAGGAGCTGGATCTTTGGTACGTACAGAGGCCCACAAGCACCTGCTCTGTGCTGTGTACCACTGGAGACCCACTGTGGATAAGGTTGGCTTGACCCACCTCACTGTGTCTCCATTTAGTCAGAGAAGAAGTTCCCCCTGTGGGTGAGCAGGGCTGACACCATTGGAGTGGAGAACTCAGATGGGCAGGCTCCAGTGGGCATGGGTCAGTTTGTGGATGCGAGAGTTTGGTCACCGGCTTTGTGGGAAGGAATTTCCAGGTGAGTGAGTGGGAAGGTGGAATGTTTCGTCCCTCATGGTCAGAACACAGGACATCCTGCACGCATGGTCTCCTTTGACCAATGATTCTGTGCAGTTTCAGAACAGGTGAGTACCAAGAAGGAGTGAAAGAAAGGAGTGGTGCGAGAGCAGTTTGGTCATAAGGTGGGTCAAGAGCCAAGATGGAGCCAGGGCGCTCTGCATGTACCCAAGGAAGGTCAGGATTGTCCAGCTCCATGGGACCTGCATCCCTCCGTGATCCTTTCCAATAGTGGGTGTGTGCTGACTTGTGATTAAAACCGCCCTGATTGCTAGAGAGAAGGTCTGACAGAAAGGGAGGGTTCTGTGCGGTGGTGCAGACAAGGCAGTGCTGGGGGTCAGATGATGGTGGAGAGGCACAAGCTGCCATATGCAGAAGATGATGACTGTCACCTTCCCTCCTGCAGGAAGTCTCATGCCCCTGAGGATTACTGGGTGTGTTGGGGAAGTACCCAGCTCTACCAGGACACCCAATAGGCCAGGAGGGTGGCTGTGAGCTGCATTATCATCCATCCAGACTTTTAGAAGCTCCACCATTTTGCAGCGGTGTTACAACTGCACCAACCTGTGAACTTCAGCTCCTATATCATCCCTGTCTGCATTCCAACCGCTGTCATGGAGCTGCTTCTTGGCACATCTTGTTGGATAAGTGCCTGGGGAAAGCTTACTGAGGACAGTGAGTGGTTATGGTGTGGGTGTGAATGGGAATAGGATTCTAGCTCATCAAAATCTCTAGTTAGCGTGGAGGCCTACGGACCTTGTGCTTCTGTGCCTTATTTCCTGAGAACTGGACTCTTCTCATTCCTCTTGTGAAAAATGTATCCTTCTGAAAGGAGGACAAGTTACTTCAAGTTACTCAGGTCGAAGACACTGAAGTTCTGGGTCCTTTGCTTTGGGGAGTTAGGAATCTGGAAATTAAAGTTTCTCTGTCTTGGGTGTAAAAACTTAACTAATAAGTGAATTGATTTAGGGTTTCTCAAAAATGCTGTTTAGGTGGCCTGAGAACTCCTCTCAGTGATGTATGGCCCAACTTCTCAGTTTGAGGATCCAGTGTTGTTAGGTTCTGCAGTGACAGGGTTAACCAGGCCACCTCAGTGAAAACTGGGGGAAACCTCTAGGCCACATCTGGTTGTGCTCAAGGGCCTGTAGGGCTTTATCTTGATGCTCAAGGAACATGTCATGCCAGAGATATAACTAGCAACGATTTTGGGAGAAGTATGTATTTCACACTTCTGTTCTCTTCTAGCCCCTTGGTTCTAGTATTTCAATTTGATGTAGATCAGACATGACTTTATCAACTCAATTTGTCTGAGTATTCCTCTTTCTACTGTGAAATACCTTAATTTTTCCATGGCCATAGAAGGAACATGTAAAAGTAAGAAAAAAGCTCTTGGAGAACCTCGGGGAAGAACGATGAAGACCTAAAATCATCTCAGTTCCATCACCTAAGTTTTGTTCTTCTCCTCACCTGTGTCTCCTATCTGCATCTTGGATTTGTCAGGTGAATGGTGTAATAGGGTGAATACAGGGTAAAACTTTGTGGAGGTTTTCAGTGAAATGAGAAGTATAAAAATTTGCATAAACATGAACTTGTTCAGAGAAGTGTGTTTATACCTTAGTGAAATATTGATGCATAATAATTAGGGAAAAGGAAATATTTATTTGCCTTTTAAATTTTTTATATTTATAAAGTTGTTCACAATAATTTATTACATTAAATATTTCAACACCAATCCCACCACCATGTACCTTCCCGCCACCATTATTTTGAATTATATCTTTAACTTTATATTTTTATATCTTTATATCTTTATGGGCTGGAGCGATATCACAGTGGGTAGGGTGTTTGCCTTGCACACAGCCAATATGGCCGACCCGAGTTTGATTCCTCTGCCCCTCTCAGAGAGCCCGGTAAGCTACCTAAAGTCTCTTGCCCGCATGGCAAAGCCTGGAAAGCTTCCTGTGACGTATTCGATATGCCAAACACAGTAACATGTTTCACAATGAAGGCATTACTTGGCCCGCTCGAGCAAATCGAAGAACAACTGGAGGGCCGTGGACCATGATATCTTTATATTTCTCTTTCTTTTTTTCTGTCTGTCTGTCTTTTTCTCTTTTGGTCTCACCCAGCAATGCTCAGGGGGTTGCTACTGGCTCTGCATTCAGGAATTATTTCTTGGGATGCTCAGGGGACCATATGGGATGCTGGGAATTGAACTTGGGTCAGTCGCATGCAAGACAAACGCTTTACCTGCTGTGCTATTGCTCCAGCTCCCCAACTGCCTTTATTTCTAAAGTCATTATTTGGTACACTGCTTCTCTTCAAAGGTGCTACAGGCATTTCAGACAGACCATATCTTACGGAAATGGGGTACAAAAGCATTCCAGATTCTTGCCTGAATCAGTGGCAGGAACACTTCCTTCCTCGTAACCAGCCCCCAACTATACATGCACATGCACGCACACACACACACACACACAAACACACACACATGCTCACAGACACACTCATACTCTCACTCAGTCATACAAGCTTATACTGCGTTTGTCTTGAGGTCCAGGAGCATGCCACAGACTTATCATTAGTCAGCCTATAGAATTTCAGACAATCAGCTTCTGACTTTTATGGGCTTAGCTGTGACCAGGTGGCCTCACCTCCAGTGCTCCCATACCAGCCCGCCATCACAAACATCCTTCTGCCCATTACTTCCTCTCCCCTTCTCTTTTCTCTCTAGAAACTTCTTTGTTTTCACTGGGTCTGCAAGTTAGAGTTGTCATTTCTTCGTGATTGCTTGCCTTAGGAAATCACTTTTACATTTGAGCAAAATCTGTTAATTGTCTTTGGATAACTAATTAGTAGTGGTACTTTAGAATCATATGGAGTTTCTGTATTAATTTTTTAAGGACTGCATATCGTTATCCCTAGCAACTACACTAATTTCATTCCCAGTACCAGAGCCCTTTTCTCCACATCCTTGCCAACAATCATTTCTTCTTCAACCATTTTCCCAACTATGAGCCATTTCCCTAGTTATAAGTAATTTTGAATTTCTTAACGTGTCTGTGCGCCATCTATGAGGAAGTGTCTGTTTATGTCTTTTGAATAATTTTTATTGTGATTTTTTCTGTTTTTTGGTTATATGAGTTAATATATTCTGGTTATTAATCCTTCGTTAGGCATGATGATCAAACAGCTTTTGCCTATTGCTCAGTTGCTTTTATTTGTTTGTTTGTTTATTTGTGTCCATTGTAGTTTCCTTTTCTTTGTAAATGCGTTTTAGTTTTATGTTGTCCCATTCTATTGGATAACATTGGGTGTCCTTGCTCCTCCTGCAGAGAGATTAGGTTTTTTGAGCTGCTCCCACAACAGTGCCCCTGAGGCATACCCAATTCCATCAAGCACCAATAATCCTATATTACTTTTCTCTTTTTTTCATGCCATTTGCAAGGATTATTTAGCAATGTCCATTTTGTATAGACACAGAAAGACAGTTGATGGCTATGCTTTGTAACATGGAAGTTAATTGGCTCCAAAATAATATTTACTCCTGGTCATCCATATTTACTTGACTTAAGCCTCAGTTTCACTTGGTTCCTAGCTCTCCAAAAGCAGGATCCTGACGAAGGGACTGGATGGGCCCAGGGTAAGCTGAAAACTACCCTGGCATTGGAAAGAGACAGGCTAAGTGTATGAAGTATAATAAGTTAAGAGCATCATCAGGGAAAAGACTCTGTCATGACCCAAGAAGAAGTTACTGAATAAGGACCCTGCTGAGGTTAGGATCAACTAGCCTGGCCTGAGGACTGTGGTTTGGAATATATAGCAAGATGTCCCAGGAAGATTCAACCTTTAAGCTTAATATAGTTCTTACTGTGTTCATACAAAACTGACTAGAAATTTTATAAGAAGTTACTATGGTTGTTTAAATGGATTACTTACTAGCTGAGGAAAGGAGAAAGCAATACACCCTAAATGCAATCCCGCCCTTGTACAGATCTCCTAGTAATCTGGAGTGCTCCTAGTTATCTGGAGTGCTGAACCCTCAGATGAGATTTTGTCCTTGAGTTAATCTCCTAGAACATCCCCTGAATGACTAGCTTTATCTCTGTTTGATGTTCTGATATTGTTCAACCCCACCTATGTGTATCCCCATCCTTCATGATTTCTATATTACTATACTGTAAGTGGAAAGAAGGGTCTAGGAGGATGACAAGGAATCCAAGGACGATGACTGGAAGTATAGGACTTTGAGATCTATGAGGAGACTAGTATGATGGAACTATGATAACTGGGACTACGAGCAAAAGTACAACGATGGTTTTGCAGTAAGGAGAGAGATCAGACTACATTGGGGAGGAGAGAGAAACTGGCTACTGACAATTCTGGGGTCCAGTTCCCCTGTTCCTTCAATCCTTTCTCCATCTTTGCTGTCATCTAGCCTGAAAGGTGGCTCTCGGCCACCAAACACTTGAGTCCCACATGTGTGCCCACTCCTTTATTTGGAAACTCACACCATTCATGTATTCTTGATTGCTTTTCCCTCCCCATTGGAGATGTGTCTGAATGTATCCCTAATGTTGAAATCCCAGAATATAGACCCCTAACTTTTCTTCTGTGTGTTTTATGACTTTATAGACAACATTTCTCTGTATGTGTTTCTCTGTGTGTTTGGGCCATTTCTCAGAAATTTCATGGAAATTTCTGACTCTGGGGGTGAGGGTTTCACTCCTTTAGCTTTAAGGGGACCTGCAGTGTTGGATAGTGACCTTTACTCCTGCATGCAGAACATATGCTCAGCACTTTGACCCAACCATCTCTCTGACCCAAGATCCTTATGTCCAGGCAATATCTCCAGACAGTTCTCCCTGCCCCATGCTCTATATGATTTAGTGTCCACACAACTTTATGAGGGTTTGCTGTAAGACTTCAATGCATCATGGTATGAAAAGTTAGTGGATACAATTTCTATCTTCCTGATTTTATTGAGGTGTGTTTTGGGACCCAGCACATAGTCTATCTTGGAAAATGTTCCATGTGCACATTTGCAGAAAAGAATGTGTATTTACATTTTGGGGGATGGAAAGGCCTGTATACATCTATTAGCCCTCTCTCTTTCATTTCTTCCTTCAAAGCCTTTCTTCAAAGCCATTCTTCCTCCAAAGGCATTCTTCCATGTCTTCCTTCTGAGTTTTAATCTTGTTGATCTACCCAGAGGTGATAAGATGGTGTTGAATTCTCTAGCTACTATTGTTTTGCTACCAATATCCTCCTTTAAGTTTCCAAGAAGTTCTTTTAAGTGTTTTGGTGGTCCCTCATTGGATGCGTATATGTTTAGGAGCATGATTTTATTCCTGCTGTACATATTCCTTGATTATTAAAAAAATGGCCTTTGTTGTCCCCTAAAATCTTTTTCAGCCTAAAATCTTTGTTGTTGGATATTAATATGGCCAACCTGGATTCTTTGAGGGAGTTGTTTGCTTGAAGGATTGTTTTCTATCTTTTGACTTTGAGTCTGTGTTTGCACTGGCTGTTCAGATACGTTTCCTGTAGGTAGCAGAATGTTTGGTTCAGTTTCTTAATTCATTTTGCCACTCTGTGTCTCTTAGTTGACATTGAGAAAGATTATTGTATGGGGTTTTGTGCCATCTTTCTGTAGAGGTCTGTTGTGCTTGTAGGGATTTGTCTTGTCTTACAGTAGCCCCTTTAGTTCTTCTTTTAAGATTGGTTTTGAGTCTACGAAGTTCCTGAGTTGTTGTTTATTCATGAAATAGTGCATTATTCCTTTGAGTATCATTTTCCTCCTTTCCTGAGGGGCTAGAATTTTGGTATCAGATAAATAAATTCTCCCTATAATTTCATCTCCCTACTGAATTTTCTTCACATTATTTTCTAGGTTTAGCTCTAAAATAATCCTTTTTATTTTACTTACCTTTTTATCTCTGAACTAAATATATTCTCCTGTATTTTTGTTGTCTAAAGGTATTAATGCGATGGCAGAGGAGTACTGGAAGCCAGGTGGGAGGGTAACAGGGAAGATGGTGGGTCTGTCATTGGATGGTGGAAAGGGAAGATATATTGGCTGATCGGGGATTTCTATGAGAATGATGGGAGAATGGATGGATAGATGGACAAAGGTGAATGAATAACCAGGGGATAGGAGGGTGTGTGAGTGAATGTACACGAGGAGAGAGAGGCCAACGGAAGGGTGACTGCTGATCTGGAAGGACGGGAAAAAACTGACTCATGGAGAAAGAATGGATCTTGAAAGGGGAGTTGTGCTGGTGATTGGTTCTGCTCTGTGTGTTGCATGCATTGGTGGGGGAATTTGACATTTTTTTGTGTTTAATAATAGGGTTGGGTATTTGTTTATGGGAGAGAGATGAACAAAGTAAGATAAGTTAGGAGGCATAGGGAATCAGGAGGAGGATTTTCTTGCTGGTGGGTAGGGGGCTGAGGCAGTGCTGAGGCTCAGCTGGGCTGAGAAATCTTGTTCTTTGGGAGTGCTAGAGAGTGGCAGAGTGAGGTGGGGGTAACTGAAATGCCGAAAGCCTCCTCTGTCCTTTAAGAGCCGGAGACTGGTAGTGAGTTGGAGGCTACAAGGACTCCTGGTGGGATTTTTAGGGAAAACGATGATTGTCACATTCCCACTCTCCAAGATTAGCCCAGCTCTCAGGCACCAGGGAAGCTGTGACAGCTCACCTCAAAATAGGTGACTAATATAGTGGAACTGTGTTATGATTTTTGGGTCACACCCAGCGATGAATAGGGTTGGGTAGCCAGGGGTTACTCCTGGCTCATGCACTCAGGAATTACTCCTGGCAGTGTTCAAGGGACCATATGGGATGTGGGAATCAAACCCAGATTGGCCACATGCCAGGCAAATGCCCTACCCGCTATACTATCGCTCCAGCCCCTAGAAATGCATTATGATGTCGCTGGAAGTAAAAGTCTGAAATCGAGGTACAGCCTCTGATTCCTTTGGATGGTGTATGGCACATGGTCGCCTTGGCTATTCCAGCTTCCAGATGCTGGACCCATTCCTGGCCCAGTACCCCTTCTGGCATACTCAGGGAACAAATCTGAGTCTTCCTCTGTCACCAGATCTGTTCTCTCACCTAAATCTCCTGCCTCCTTCAGCTGAAGGACGCTTACAGAGTGGAGTATCCTGAGTGGCAAGGGAAGAGAATCTGGGGGAGAGGAACTGGCTGGGGAGAGGGGACTGGAGCCATGGCTGGGGTGGGCAATGGACCCTCTGGTGCTGGTGTGGTGGAGGGACACTGTGTCCATGGACCGCTACCACTCTAGCAGTGGGCAGTGCTGAAAGGAGGTAAAGGGATACGCATGATACCCTTTCAGTAACAGTATTGCAAACCATACTGCCTAAAAATGAAATGAGAGGGGGTGGGTGTAGAGAGACAGACAGACAGACAGACATGCGCTCTGGTCTGGTGTGTAGGACACTGTGTCCATGGTCCCCTATCACTGTAGCAGTGGACAGTGAGCAGTGGGTAGTGGGTGCTCTGGTGCTGCTGTGTAGGACTCTGTGTCTATGGGCCCCTATCACTATAGCAGAGGGCAGTGGGCACTCTGGTGCTGGTGTGCTAGAGGGACACTTTATCCATGGAACCCTATCGCAATAGCATTAGAAATCATGGTACCAAATATTTTAGAAATATAAAGAATTGCTCATGGCGCCCCCAGATCTCCTGAGCATCATATGGGTAGTCTCCCCAACCCCAAGAGAGGAACCAGTCCAGTGGTTGCACATGCATACTGAGGGGCGCAAAGGCCATGTGCTGCCAGACACACACCCAGCCCAGCACCACTGCCAGCGGGTGTCCTGTCCTCTTGCAGGCCCAGCAGCCAACATAGCCTTCCTGGGGAACATAGCCAAGGTGCCCCGGGCCTCTGCCCAGGCCCAGCACCCACAGAGGGGCAGTCCTGTATGGGGCAGAAGACAGGCACCTTCTGAGGCAATAAGGCCCCAGGAGGCTCCAGATGTCTCCCAGGGTTTAGCAGCAGTGTAGGGTAAACTCACAGGGTTGGTCCCCGGCACAGTGTACGTTCACTGGAGCATTCAAGAGTGATTCCTCAGTACAGAGCCAAGAGGAGCCCAAGCACTTCTGGGTGTGACTCAACTGCCCCCAAATTGTTTTAATATTTCTTTGTTTTAATATTGCTTTGGGGGTATATGTTATTCACTTCCATCTCCACTAATGTGTCCAAACACCAACTGCCACTGATTTTTATCATGTCTAGTCTGTCCCTTCCCTCTCTATAATGTAATTTTATATAAATTTAAATTCACTAAATATTTTAAGAAACACATTTTATGCTTAACTTTTCATAAATAGTAGCACTATAGCACTGTCCTCCCGTTGTTCATCGATTGGCTTGAGCGGGCACTAGTAATGACTCACAACAAATTGTGAGGCTTGTTGTTACTGTTTTTGGCATTTTGAATACAGCACGGGTAGCTTGGCAGGCTATGCCATGCAGGCGAGACACTCTCGGTAGCTTGCCGGGTTCTCCTAGAGGGGCAGAGGAATCGAACCTAGGTCGCCCGCATGCAAGGCAAACACCCTACCCGCTGTGCTATCGCTCCAGCCCTCATTAATAGTAATAAGTGCAAATAATTAAAATGTTTAACACTGAAGAGTTGTTTTCCTACTCTTTCTCAATTATTAGAGTTGTAAGTAGTTTTGAAAAACTACGTAGTAGTCTAATTCCCTGAGAATCTATAAGATCCTGAGTTTCAAATATCTTGTCACTGAAAATAAAGAATGGCTTTCAGACACCGGTTCTACAGGTACCTGGACCATCACGATCACAATCACCATCAGCCTGTTGTTTGTCGATTGCCTTGAGCAGGCACCAGTAATGTCTCCTTTCTAGCCATGAGATTTTAAAAAGCCATATTCTGTGCTCTTTCAGGGGTAGGAGAATGAGACCTATCTTTTTTCTGGTATTTGGCATATTGAGTATGACACGGGAAGTTTGCCAGACTCTACCATGTGAGCAGGACACCCTCAGTTGCCTGCTCGGTTCTCCAAAGTAAGAACGAGATAATAAGTTTAGTGGCCACGTGCTTCCAGGAGCTGGGTTTTTATAGTCTCTGGGTCTTAGCCATTGATGTTTTTTCATACATGATTATATTAGGATTCTTTATTTCCTCAGAAGGTCTTTGCTGTCTCCTTGCAGAGAGCCCTTCCTCACCAAGCACACACCTTTAAACACTGATGATTCAGCCTGCTGGAGCATGCCTACTCAGGGCTGTTAGGGAACTTCCCCCTGGAAGCAGCCCCATCACCTGCCTGATTTAGAACACAGTTTCTCAAGAGACCACAGAAGCAGTGGCTCGAGCTAGGCCCCACCAAGAATGAAAGCCTTGCCCTGAGTGCAGATTCAGCCTCTCACATAAATGGTGATTTCTTACTGTTTGTTTTGTTTTGGAGTCACACTCAGTTGTGCTCAGAGCTTAGTCCTGGCTCAGAGATAACTCCTGACAGTGCTCAGGGAGCCACATAGGATACCAGAAGTGGAGCCTGGGTTGACCATGTGCACGGTAAGTGTCCTACGTGCTATACTATTTCTTCAGGCCCGCACTTAGGTATTTAAAATAAACAGTTCTTTCTGCTGTTTTATACTCCAGACAGCATCCTAATGCCTGTTGGCTCTCGAAGAGAAATGTGTGTGCACACAGGACAGGAGACGTCGCAGGGCTAGAGTCTCAGGAAGAGGGCGTCCATCAAAATCCTAGTTTCAAGGTATCTTATCCACACCAATAATTCTGCATTGATTACAGTCAGGTGATCTATGCTTATTTAACAGTCTGTATCCAAAGGGGTTTTGCTAAGGGGGTTTAATGTTCCTTTTTTATACATGTTTTTATCCTCCATTGTCAGATATAAATTAAGGGGCTGACTCAGATCTGGCTATTTCATGCTTGAAGAAGATCACAATGAAAGAAGTGTGAACAGAATTAATTGATCTGGTGAGGAAAATATCCCTTCAACTGTAAACTACATTCTATCTTCAGAATCCCTGCCATGAAATTCACCTTCAGTCCAAGACATATTTTGCTTTTGCTCTTTCATTTTGGAGGGGCCACACTGGCTTATGTTCAGGGCTTACTCCTGGTGAGACCAGATGGGGTTCTGGCGACTGAGCCCAGATCAGCTCTACCATCTCTCCAGAAACTCCAAGACATAGTGGCAAGTTTTTGTTTCTCTACTGTCATATCTTTGTAAATTCTTGAGAAGCTCCATAACTCAAAGCTGTTTTGTCCAATTATTTTTAGAAAATCCTTTTAACAGCCCATACGAACGGTTTAATCTAATCTTTCCTAATAGTCTCAACTAAACAATCGCCACCTACTTAACTTCAATTTTCAACATTAAACACAGACAAACCTATACCTTCACTATAACAGAACACTAGTCATAAGCCTAACCAAAGGCTTGCCCTAACCTTATCTATTAGCCTTAAGCGAACAATCTCCCCATACTTTACTCTCATCAAGTAATTGTGGGTGGAGTGATAGCACAGTAGATAGGGCGTTTGCCTTGCACGTGGCTGACCCAGGTTTGATTCCTCCGTCCCTCACAAAAGCCCAGCAAGGTACTGAGAGTATCCTACCCGCTTGGCAGAGCTTGGCAAGCTACGCATGACGTATTCTATTTTCCCAAAACAGTAACAAGTCTCACAATGGAGATGTTACTTGTGCCCTCTTGAGCGATGAATAACGGGAAGACAGTGCTACAGTGCTTGTACTTGTACAAGTAGCCCAGTCCTTATCCTTACTCAAACAGAACCCAAACCCTAATAACAGTAAACCAAAAACAGCAAAGCCACGTTCTTATAATACCCAACCTAAAGGCTGGGCATTAATTTACCTATTATCCTCAACTGAACAATCTTCCTAGACTTTACTTCATTTTCAGTTTTAAAAGCAGTCAAACGCTTATCAAACAAAACTTTAATCCAAACCCAAACCTGAATGCAATCCACATTCTTTTAGCAACCCACACCAAAGGCTCTGCCTAATTAGCCTCAAATGAACCAACACTCTTTCTCTAATAACCCCAATCACGTCCTAATTAACATTGTTATAATATCCCATATCAAATACTTGGCCTAAATTTACCTGTTGTCCTCAGATGAACAATTGCCCTATGTATTATTTTCTCTTTTCAATTTTAAACATAGTCAAACCAATACTTACTTTACAGAACCCTACCCTACCCCAATTCACACTGTTTTATTCTTTATTTTTTTTGGATCACCATTATATGTAGGTACAAAGCTGTTCATGATTTGGTTTCAGTCATACAATGTTCCACACCCATCTCTTCACCAGTGCACATTTCCGACAACCAATGTCCCCAATTTCTCTCCTGTAGAAGAACATTGGTTTGCCTTTCCTTCCCAGCCACAGGGAGCTTGGGGTTGTTGATTGCTCCCACAACCTGTCAATTACCTTTGCCTCCTGATCAGACTCTGCTGACTTGTAAATATTGTTTTTCTCTCTTAATGTCCTTTGCATAGTTAGCTACCTCAGAGCAATGGCTTTTTGTACGGACACAGGAAGACAGTTAAAAAGACATGCTTTTGTAACTTGGGAGTTGATTGACTCCAGATAATATTACCTCGTAGACATCTGCTCTCTCAACTTAAACCTCAGTTGCCCTTACTGCCTACATCCCCCAAATCAGGGCCCCGATGAGGGACTGGATGGACCCAGGGCAAGCGGTGAGCTACCCTGTCATCAAAATGGGCCTGGCCAAAGTTGCCTAATACTAAACTATAAGTTAAGAATATGGTCATACCAGAAACCATAAGGTACATTGAAGATAAAGTTGGCAAAACCCTCCATGACATTGAAGCTAATGGTATCTTCAAAGATGCCACGCCACTGGCCGAGCAAGTGAAAACAGAGATAGATAAATGGGACTATCTTAAACTAAGAAGCTTCTGCACCTCCAAAGAAACAGTGACCAAAATACAAAGACAGTCTACAGAATGGGAAAGGATATTCGCCGAATACACATCTGACAAGGGGTTGATATCCAGGATATACAAAATACTGGTTAAACTCCACAAGAAGAAAACATCCAACCCCATCCAAAAATGGGGCAATGAAATGAACAGAAACTTTCTCAAAGAAGAAATCCGAATGGCAAAAAAGCACATGAGAAAATGCTCTACATCATTAATCATCAGGGAGATGCAGATCAAAACCACAATGAGATACCATCTCACACCTCAGAGACTGGCCCACATTCAAAAGAACAAAAGCAACCGATGCTGGCGTGGATGTGGCGAGAAAGGGACACTCCTTCACTGTTGGTGGGAATGTCCACTGGTTCAGCCCTTCTGGAAAACAGTATGGACGATTCTCAAAAAATTAGAAATTGAGCTCCCATTTGACCCAGCAATACCACTCCTGGGAATATATCCCAGAGAGGCAAAAATGTATAGTCGAAGTGACATCTGCACTTGTTTGTTCATTGCAGCCCTCTTTACAATAGCCAGAAACTGGAAGAAACCTGAATGCCCAAGAACAGATGACTGGTTAAAGAAACTTTGGTACATCTACACAATGGAGTACTATGTAGCTCTTAGAAAAGATGAAGTCATGAAATTTACATACAAGTGGTACAATATGGAAAGTATCATGCTAAGCGAAATGAGTCAGAAAGAGAGGGATAGACATAGAAAGATTGCATTCATCTGGGGGATATAAAGTAACAAAGTATGAGATTAATACCCAAGAATAGCTGAGATCAGCACCAGGAGGATTACTCCATAACTTAGAGGCCAGCCGGGTATCCTAGAGGAAAGGGCTATTCAGATAGAGAAGGGAGCACCAAATAAAGGATGTTTGGAGGATCCTCCCAGGAGGGGAGATGCATGTCGAAAGTAGACTATGGACTGAACATGTTTGCCACTCAATGCCTCTTTTGCAGACCACAACACCCAAAAGGAGAGAGAGAACACAGGGGATTGCCCTGCCACAGAGACGGGGGGATGGGGGGATGGGGGTGGGAGGGATATTATCCATGGTGGTGGAAAATGGGCACTGGTGGAGGGATGGGTATCTGATCATTGTATAATTGAAACCAAAGCACAAAAAATTGTAAATCTACAACTTTAAAAAAAAATAAAATAAAATAAAGGGGAAAAAAATAAAAAAAAAAATAAAAAAAAAAAATAAAAAAAAAAAAAAAGAATATGGTCATGGACAAATTCTGTCATGATCCAAAAGTAATAACTAGATTTGGGTCCTGTTGGGGTTAGGAATGATTGATCCAGCCTGAGCACTGTAGTCTGAGTCTGTGGTGAGATGTCCCCAAAGAGAGTAGTCCTACAAGTCTAATTGTGTCTATTCCTGTGTCGATACAGAATGGCAATTATTAGGAAGTTGAAATAAGATGTTAATTAACTTTCTGGTCTAAAGAGGGGAGAAACACACCTTAAGTGCTGTTTTGCCCTGGTGGGCTGCAGGTGGTCAGAAAGGCATGAAGAATATGTTAATTATACCTGGGTGGGGGGAGGAACAGTTTGGGAGGCTTGGTTTGAGAAGAGGTGGTAAAAAATGTGGTTGCAGAGAGTTGGTGAAAAAAGAAAGAGAGGTAGAGTTGGAGAGAGGCAGAGTTGGAGATGTGGGCAGAGCAAGAGACAGAGTGAGCGAGTGAGGGTTGGAGAGAGAATTGTGGAGTGTGTTACAGAGAGGCTAGAGAGATTTGGGGGCAAATTGGGGAGAGAGTCATGGCCAAAGGGGGGAGAGAGTGGTGGATAGAGTTTGGGCGAGACAAGAGATGGAATAAGGCAACTGATTATCAACCAGCTTGGCCCTCGTTTCTCCTCTGTCGGCCTCAGTCAAAGGTCATCCCAGGTGGGGAAGCGGTTCAAGAGCACTGAACAGCCAGAGAGAGCCACCAGGAGAGCCCATGAACATCCCCTAATCTGTGATCATTCCTAGAGACACAAGGGTAAAAGGAGTTTCAACAATCAGGGAAAGGAGCTTAGGGAGGAGCCCAGGAGAGGAGAGCACAGGGAGGAGTCCAGGGCAGGAGAGCACATTGGAGCCCTGAGTGACAGCAGGGCAGGCCGCCCACCAGGTGCGGGGTAGCCTGGGAAGCAACCCACTGCTCACTGCCTGCCTGAGGACGGGCAGCGGGTCTGCACCAATAACCGGCATCTGCATGGTGACTGGGATCTGCACCTTGACTGGAGTTTACACTGGGCGACAGGGGTCTGCACGGGAGTCCCGCGACTGGAGCCGGACAGGAGGGAGCCGCGCTGGGACCCCTGAGTTCGACCCGGCACCGCCTCCTCACTCAGGGCCGCACCCTCGGCTCCCCTCCTGCGACCCCCCGCGTGCCTGGGGTCTTGCAGAGACCCCCTCAGGATGTGCAGACACCTGAGGCCGGTCACACTCAGACGGGAGCGACCAGAGCCGGAGCGACAAAGCCCGGCTCGCCCTGCACCAGCAAGGGGACTGGACTTGGCGCTGAGGGTGCTGTACGTGCACTGCGCCTGCGCACTCGGAACACCACGCTCACCGCGTCAAGCCCAACACATGATCCCCAAGCACCACCAGGGGGCGATGCGGAGCCAGGATAATCCAGACCTCCACTAGGGATTTCCCAAAATGTCACATATTTCCACTCATATTAAATTGCCTGTACTGCGGGACGGCGGTTGCGGGGCCGAATTTCCCTTCTAGCACTACATTCTAAAGTCAGAATGTATTTTAATTACTTTTGCCACTATGGTCTAAAGCAACAGGGTTCAGGACTGGACAAATAGTTCAATGGGTAGGGATCTTCCCTTGCACATGCGGACCCGAGGTCCATGTGGACCCAGCATCCATGCCTGGAATCCCATATGGTCGCTGAGTCCACCAAGAGTAATCCCTGAGCAAAGCCAGGTGTGAACCAAAATCCAAATAATAAAGAGCAGGAGGTAGGATGCTTGCCTTCATGCTGCAGATCCAGTTCAGATCCACAGCAACACATGTGTTCCAAGAGAGGCAGAAAAATAGGAAGACTGTTGGACGTGGTCAATTTGACCCCCCACCCAAATACTATTGATGCAGGTGCAGCAGAAGTGGCGGCAGTAGGTTTCTATGTTCATTCGCGAATCCAGGTTCTTCAATATTTTCAAGAATGAAAATATTAAGTACTAAAGATTCTCAGGCTGGAGTGATAGCACAGTGGGTAGGGCGTTTGTTTTACCCACAGCTAGCATGGCTCACCGGAGTTCGATTCCTCTGCCCCTCTCCAGAGCCCGGAAAGCTACTAAGAGTATCTCGCCCGCCCGACAGAGCCTGGCAAGCTAACCGTGGCATATTTAATATGCCAAACACAGTAACAACAAATCTCATGATGGAGACGTTATTGGGCCCGCTAGAGCAAATCAATGAACAACGGGAAGACCATGACCGTGAAAGATTGTCAGAGTTAGAAAGTAGAAAAGTTTATTGATAAATAGAAGAGAGAGGAATAGGTGATTCCCAGAGTGGGAGAGAACTTAGTGTGGGCCTATGGCTCTTTTTGTGAGACTTTTACAGAAAAAACAGGTCTTTGTGTAACACAGAATGCAGGGAATCTACAGGGTGGTCATGCTGGTTTATCTTTCGGGTCATCTGCCTCAGGTATTGTTCCTTATCTTAGCATTGTGATTCCTAATTCTAGGACAGGAGAATATGGTCCTGGGGAGCTCCAGGAATGTTTAAGATTTGGCCTTGCAGATGAGGTGGAGTAGATCAATGGGGGAAATGGAACTGCTGGTGAGGGGAAACAGTGGAGACGCCACCTGTTGGCAAGGGGAAACTGAGTCTTCCTCTTTCACAATCAAATGATGTTATATTCATGAAGGCGTTACTTGGTTACATGAAACACGTTATTAAGTTTTTCAACTTTCTTTATATCTAAGTTACAGGATATATCAGTTTGGACTCATTAGTGAGTGAGAAGCAGACTGTCACTATGTATTTGGTGAATGAAAGCTCAATTGAGTCACTTAACACTCTTCTATTCTACTAGATTTTATCAGTTTTTCCTTTAACGTTTTCTCGTTTATTGGTTATTATTTATCTATACAACCTCTGAAATGTAATTAATGAAAGAAACATTATGGTAGGGCTGGAGCAATAGTACAATGGGTTGAGCACTTGTCTTATATGCAACCGAATCAGGTTCGATCCCTGGCAGAACATATGGTCCCATCAACCTGTCCAAGACTGATATGTGAGCACATATCTGAGAGTAATTCCTGAGTACTCCCAGGTGTGGCCCCCAAAACAAACCAAACAAAAAGAATTTTTATGGATCAGTAATATAATGGACTGAGTGCATGCAAGTGTCTCAAGTTTAATTCCTGAAGAGATCCCAGGCCCCAAAAGCACTACCAGGAATAATGTTGAAAAACAAAACAAAAAAATTCCATTAAACTCAAAATTATTCATTATCATGTGGATTCTGTCTTATCTGGAATGACAGGCTGTGTGTTAGATGACATCCTAGGGATCTTCACTGGGTGGAGTTATCACTGCACCATAGTAGAGCTCTAGCCAGAGACAGTAGAGACTTGCTTAAACAAAGGATTATTTTGTAGACATGTGAAACGGTGATATATCTGAACAATTTCTCAGAGTGGAGCTTAATTTATCTGAGTTAGATGACCAGATACGTAAAATTTAACACAGAGCAAGGTGAAACTTACCATCTCCTTTTCAAGTTCACTGCGTTAGCAGTGGTAGGTTGCTGAGTGGGTTTGAAGTAGAACATTAATCACCTTTTGGGTTACTAATTGTTTTTTTCCGTCTTTAGTGTTTTGCCTTTCTGACCCTGGCTAATTTGAACTGTATTTACTGATGTGATTGTGTAGTTTCCCCATCTTAGGGGAACATTTGCTTTTGTTTCAATATCTCAGTTGTGCTCCTGTTCTTTCCTTCACCTAAACATTTTCTAAGAAGTGTAACTTCACCATTGGAATGAAGTGTTAGTTAACTCTCTCATCCTTCTGGAGGCTTTTCAATTTTTCTCACTCCTTCTAATCCATAAGTACCCCTTTGCAGTGCATCCACATAATATATAGTTCTGAACTCTGGAGTACTGTTTGTGGCTGACTTTACAGCCATATAGCTCTGTGTCACGTGAACTTGATCTGGTACCATTTAATAATTTCTAAGCCATTTTGGGGGTTTGATGGTGGTGGAAGGAAGTACAGTACCTTTATACACGCTAAACATGAACATTAACAATTATAAAAAGCAATAATCAAGTAACAATACCCATATTTGGGGTGTGTGTGTGTGTGTGTGTGTGTGTGTGTGTGTGTGTGTATGTGTGTATGTGCTGATGACCAGGCATTGTTTTAGCAGAAGAGAAGTGTTTCATTTCTGGCTGCATTTTCTCCCAGTAGCCAGAGTGAAAGTGAACAAATGTGGGAGTACAACTTAAGTTTCAGGATGATATGTTCATGGTTTTATCCTGTTTTAACTGTATTAAAATGAGTCTCACTCAGTACTGTGAAACAATCAAGTTTCTCTGATGAACTCATTCTAAGGATATTTCGTGGGGATATGGGGGCATGTATGTTGCTACTACCTCCCAAATGGGGCTCTGAAGATCTGGGACCCTTCTTGGCATTTCCTGGACAGCTGGGCATGAAGTTCATTTCAGGATGCTGCTTGGGCCCTGAGAGTTTGGCCAGGCAACCCTGTTGGTTGTCAAGGGCCTCCGAGACCAGAATTTACAGGTCCCAGGGATGAAGCTGGAGATGGTTGGGGGACTTTGTGATGTCAGGAATCAAACCAAGTTTGCTTTCATGCAAGGCTTGCACCTTAATCCATGTACTGTACCCTAAACCCTATTCTAAGAATCCTTAGATTTATTTATATGATTTAAATCATAGTTTTAATTATTCAAAATAACCCCCCCCACCCCCGGAGCGATAGCACAGCGGGTAGGGCGTTTGCCTTGCAGGCAGCCAACATGGCCGACCCGAGTTCGATTCCTCCGCCCCTCTCAGAGAGCCTGGCAATTTACTGAGAGTATCTCCCCCGCACAGCAGAGCCTGGCAAGCTCCCTGTGACATATTCGATATGGCAAACACAGTAACAACAAAGTATCCAATGGAGAAGTTACTGGGCCCGCTCGAGCAAATAGATGATCAACGGGAGGGCCTTTACCTTTACCTTTACCAACCTCCCCACACCCCAAAGTCTTATATACTGATTGGAAAAGCTAGAATATACTGAAAATTATATAAAAGATAAAAAAGATCTATAAATCACCTAGATAATTGCTGTTAATTGAACTTTTACTTCTAACTAGTCTTCCATATTTTTGCGCTTTGTATCTTTAAAGTGTTTAAAGAGAGACGCCTGCAGAAAATTGGCTCTGCCACCCTGCCTTTCCCTCTTCACCACTCACACTGCACTGATCTCGTCCCAAACCCAGAAACATGAAGAAACAACGCAAATCCCCACCACATGGGGAGCACAACAAAAAGAATGCAGAAGAACCTGTCGATACTGTTCACCTAAGGGACCTCTCAGACAAAGAATTCAGATACGAAGTCATGAAAATGTTCGATCAACTCAATCAGACAGTTAGACAGATATCCTGTAACATGACAGAAAAAATTGACAAATTACGCTAGGAAATGAGAGCAGAAATGTCACGAATAAAAGATTCCGTAGATGAAATGAAAAACTCAGTCTCTTCTCTCAACAATAGAATGACCGCAGGAGAAGAGAGAATCAGTGAGTTGGAAGATCAGCTGCACCAAGCCAACAGGCAACAACACACAGTGGCAAGGCACCGCAAATTAGCTCTACAGAGAATCAGAGTCCTAGGAGATGATTCCAAGAGGAACAACATTAGAATCATTGGACTAACAGAAGCTCAGGGAAACAATCCCAATGAAAAAAACACGGTGAAACAAATCATTGCTGATCTATTCCCAGAGCTCCACAATGCAGTCATTCAGGTTCAAGGAGCCCAGAGGGTACCAGCTAAAAGAGACCCTAACAAAAACACTCCAAGACATATCATAGTTAGAATGATTGATGCTCCTGATAGAGATACAATACTGCAAACAGCAAGGTCAAAGAAGAAAATCACATACAAAGGAGCACCCCTTAGATTCACAGCAGATGCATCAGAGGAAACCCTTGAAGCCCGAAGGCAGTGGCAAGATATAGTGAAAAAAACTCACTGAAATGAATGCTTCACCAAGAATACTCTATCCAGATAAACTCTCACTCAAAATTCCAGGAGTGGTACAGTATTTTCTAGACAAACAGCAGCTCAGGAACTTCATAGACTCAAAAGCAAACCTAAAGTAAGGGCTAAAGGGGCTACTATAAGACAAGACAAACCCTACAACCACAACACACCCTTACAGAAAGATGACACAAAACTCCATAACAATAATCCCTCTCAATGTCAACGGTCTAAATTCACCAATTAAGAGACACAGAGTGGCAAAATGGATTCAGAGACAGAACCCAACATTCTGCTTCCTACAAGAAACTCATCTCAACAGCCAGAGCAAACACAGACTCAATGTCAAAGGATGGAAAACAATCCTGCAAGCAAACAGTTCCCTCAGAAAAGCTGGGGTGGCCATACTAGTATCTGATAGCATTAATTTTGCATTGAAAAAGATTAGAAGAGACAACGAAGGCTATTTTCTCTTCATCAAGGGACACGGAACGAAGGCTATTTTCTCTTCATCAAGGGACACGGACAACAGGAAGAAATCACACTCTTAAATGCATATGCACCTAATGAGGGAGCAGCTAAATATTTAAAACAACTGCTAACAGATTTTAAGGAGGACATTTCTAGCAACACAATAGTAGCTGGAGATTTCAACATCATCTTATCACCTCTGATAGATCAACAAGAACAAAACTCAGCAAGGAAACGTTGGCTTTGAAAGAAGAAATAGAAGAGAGAGGGCGTATAGACCTGCACAGGGCTTTGCACCCCAAAAAGAAAGAATACACATTCTTCTCCAGTGCGCATGGAACATTTTCCAAAATAGACCATGTCCGAGGCCACAAAACATACCTAAATAGAATCAGGAAGATAGAAATAGTATCAACAATCTTTTCAGATCACGATGCACTGAGAATAGGAGTGAATCACACACAGATAGGGAGAACCAAATCAAACACTTGGAAATTAAAAAACTCAATGCTTCAAAACGAGTGGATCAGGAGGGAAGTCAAGGATGAAATCAAAGGATACATGGAAACAATTGAGAATGAAGACACGAGCTACCAAAACTTATGGGAAGCTGCAAAAACCGTTTGAAGGGGAAAATTTATAGCTCTGCAAGCATATCTCAGGACAGAAGAAAGGATGCACATAAACAACCTGACTTCACAGCTCAAGATCTTAGAAGAGGATCAACAGAAGGAGCACAAATTGTGCAGAAGGAAAGACACTATAAAACTTGGAGCAGAAATCAAAGACGTGGAAACCCAAAAAAAAAAAGCAATTCAAAAGATCAATGAAACCAAGAGCTGGTTATTCAAGAAAATAAATAAGATAGATAAACCACTAGCAACACTCACAAAGAAACAGAGAGAGAACCCTAATAAATCGAATCAGAAATAAGAATGGGGATATCCCAACAGAAACCAAAGAAATTCAAAAGATCATCAGAGACTACTTTGAATGTCTTTATGCCACGAAAAAAGAGAACCTAGAAGAAATGGATAAATTCCTGGATTCCTATTATCCCCCAAGGCTGAATCAAGAAGATATGGTGTACCAGAATAGACCTATTCACATCAAGGAAATTGAAACTGTAATCAAAAGTCTTCCCAAAAACAATAGCCCAGGTCCAGATGGATTCCCTAGCTAATTTTTCCAAACATTTAAAGAGGACCAATTGTAGGTTATTCTCAAGACTTTCCAGGAAATTGAAAAAACAGAAACTCTCCCAAACAGTTTCTATGAAGCCCATATCTCTCTAATACCAAAAGGAAACAAAGACACGACAAGAAAAATAAAACTCAGGCCGATATTCCTGATGAACACGGATACGAAGATTCTCAACAAAATAGTACCAAATAGAACTCAACAACTCATCAGAAAGATCATACACCATGACCAAGTGCGATTCATCCCAGGGATGCAAGGATGGTTCAAAGTTCGGAAATCTGTCAACATAATCCATCATATCAATAAAAGAAAAGATGAAAATCATATGATCATATCAATAGACGCAGAGAAAGCATTTGACAAGATCCAGCAACCGTTTATGATGAAAACCCTCACCAAAATTGGGATAGAGGGGACTTTTGTCAATATAGTTAAAGCCATCTACCACAAAACTACAGGAAACATCATCCTCAATGGGGAAAAACTGAGAACCTTCCCCCTAAGATCAGGGACGAGACAAAGATGCCCACTCTCTCCACTACTGTTCAATATAGTACTGGAACTACTTGAAATATCAATTAATCAAGAAAAAGATATTAAGGGCACCCAGGTAGGGAAGGAAGAAATCAAGCTCTCACTATTCGCAGATGGTATGATACTATACTTAGAGAATCCTAAAACCTCTACCAAGAAACTCCTTGAAACAACAGACTTGTATAGTAAAGTTGGAGGCTATAAAATCAATACACAAAAATTCATGGCTTTCCTATATGCAAATAGTGAAAAGAGAAGAAAGTGACATAAAGAAAACAATCCCATTCACAATTGTACCCCAGGAAATCAAGTACCTAGGAATCAGGTTAACTAGGGAATTAAAGGACCTGTACAAAGAAAACTACAAAATGCTTCTTCAGGAAATAAAAGAGGGCATGAGGAAATGGAAAAATATCCCCTGCTCCTCTTTACAATTGCCAGAAACTGGAAGAAACCTGAGTGCTCAAGAACAGATGACTGGTTAAAGAAACTTTGGTACATCTACACAATGGAGTTCTATGTAGCTATTAGAAAAGATGAAGTCATGAAATTTACAAACGTGGTACAACATGGAAAGTATCATGCTAAGCGAAATGAGTCAGAAAGAGAGGGATAGATATAGAAAGATTGCATTCATCTGGGGGATATAAAGTAACAAAATATGAGATTAATACCCATGAATAGCTGAGATCAGCACCAGGAGGATTATTCCATAGCTTAGAGGACAGCCAGGTATTCTAGGCGAAAGGGCAGTTCAGATAGAAAAGGGAGCACCAAATAAAGGGTGTTTGGAGGATCCTCCCAGGAGGGGAGATGCATGTTAAAAGTAGACTATGGACTGAACATGTTTGCCACTCAATGCCTCTTTTGCAGACCAGAACACCCAAAAGGAGAGAGAGAACAAAAGGGAATGTCCTGCCACAGAGGAAGGGTGGAAGGGGGGGGGGGATATTATCCATGGTGGTGGAAAATTGGCACTGGTGTAGGGATGGGTATTTGATCATTGTATGACCAAAACCCAAGCACAAAGATTTGTAAACCTACAACTGTACCTCATGGTATTTCAGTAATAAAATATATATATATAAATTTTTAAAAAAGGAAAAAATATTGTTTCTTTGTAAACTGCTAAGTTTGTTTAGTGAATGGATATGTTGAATGCTATGTTGAATGCTCTTTCTGCATAGAAACTGTGAACATAAAACTGACTTGTCAAAATGAACTGTGTAGACAGAAACTTCACTTTGCTAGAAGATTCACTTTGTCTTGATTTATATAGAGATGGTTTGAAATGTAAATTCAAAGGAATGAGATGTAATTTTTCTTTTCCTCTACTGTCTTTGTAATTTTTAAACTTAGAAACTCTATATTATTATATTGGTGTCGTAAATGAGTTAAAATGTGAATGGAAAAGATAAGAACAAAAGACGAGAATAAAAAAATAATAAATGACAGTATCCTGAACTTTATGGTCTACATTTACTATTTTACTTAAAATTAATTATCTAAGAAAATTATTCGCATAAAACCGTAATCCACATATTGAGGTCCTACAGTATTTATAAAGTTGTTCACAATAATTGATTACATTTAATATTTGAACATCAATTTCACCACCATTGCACCTTCCCATAGCCATATTTCAAGTGTTTCCATCCCAAACCCCAAACCCTGCCCCCAAAGCAGAACCTAAGTAATTTATTTTGTATTTCTTGTTATGAATAATCCACTAAAATGATCCAAAAAAGTTTTCTTAGAGAAACTGTAGCAACGTCCACCAGTTGTCCATCGATTTGCTCAAGCGGGCCCAGTAATGTCTCTATTGTGACACTTGTTGTTACTGTGTTTGGCATATCAAATAGGCCACGGGTAGCTTGCCAAACTTTGCCATGTGGGCGAGATGCTCTCGGTAGCTTGCCAGGCTCTCCGAGAACAAAGATAAATAGTATTATTTAGTATTATTTAGGAGTGAACATTTCATTTGAGCAAATCTTTGAGAACCTAGGAATTATTGAAAGTAAATAAAACAATAGTTTACACTTGATCCCCTTAGTACTGTGAATCACTTAAAATATAGCTCAGTTTAAAAAATTAAATTTTTTCCTATTATTTTGTACTATATCTGATGATGACAAACTTGATTCTGATTTTTCTGCCCCTAAAATAAACCTGAAAATTGAGTTACATGGCATAGTAATTTAATTTAAAGTTTAAATATTTATTTTTTTACTTGTTTTTTAATTTTTATTAGTGAAACACCATGAGGTACAGTTGTAGAAGTACAAATTTTTGTGCTTGGATTTCAGTTATACAATGATTGAGTACCCATCTCTCCATCAGTGCCCATTCTCCACCTCCAGTACTCCCAGTATCCCTCCCACCACCCCATCCCCCCATCCCATACCACCCCTGTGGCATTCCCTTTTGTTTTCTCTCTCCTTTGGGGTATTGTGGTTTGCAAAAGAGGCATTGAGTGGCAATCATGTTTGGTCTAGAGTCTACTTTCAGCATGCTTCTCCCATCCTGGGAGGATCCTCCCAACACCCATTATTTGGTGCTCCCTTCTCTATCTGAGCTGCCTTTTCCATTTTCCCCCAGCACGTGCGGCTGGCCTCCAAGTCATGGAGTGAATCTCCTGGTACTTATCTCGGCTATTCTTGGTTGTTAGTCTCTTATTTTGTTACTTTATATTCCCAGATAAACGCAATCTTTCTATGTCTGTCCCTCTCTTTTTGACTCATTTCGCTTAGCCTTGGAGTGTTTTTATTCGGGTCTCTTTTAGCTGGCACTCTTCTGGCTCCTTGGATCTGGATGTCTGCATTCTTTAACTTTGGGAACTGTTCAGCAAGATTTCTAAGAGTTTCATTGTATTGGTGGTGCTGTTTCTGTGCTGGTGATAGAGCCCAGGCCCATGTACATGAGGAGCAGATTCTTCATCGTTCAGCTGCTTCACCCCTCCCCCCACAACTCAGTTTAAATGTATTTGAAGAAATTCATCTATATAGTAATATTTAGAATTGAGCAAGTAAAAATGTGAACAATTAAAGAGCTTTTTTAAAAATTTTATAGTACTTCAGTGCTATGGATCTTCTTGAATGAGTTCATATGATGAAATAAAATCTGAAAGATAGCAAATTCAAACCTGATGGATGTTTTTACAACAACACAAGAAAATAGTAAGCTTCCTTAATTTTTTTTTAATTTTTAAGAATACAAATAAATTTCTTGGCACTTAATGATTTTTTGAATTAAAGACCTGCTGTAAGTTATAATTTGATATATAGCTGGAAATAGAGTCACTTACTTTTCTTTAAAAAAATTTTAAATTGACAGGGCCAGAGAGACAGTACAGCAGAAAGGGAGCTTGCTTTGCAGGCTTCTGACATGGGTCCATCTATGGTCCCTTGAACCCTCAGAAGTGATCCCTGAGCACAGAGCCAGGAAGAAGCCCTGAGCACAGCTAGCTGTGGGACCAAAACAAAACAAGACAAAACCAAAAAAATTGACTTGTGGTAAGTTAATTCTAATTTACAATTAGTATTACTGAAGTATCATTTACTTATAAGGTAAGGTAAAGGCCCTCCCGTTGACCATCGATTTGCTTGAGCGGGCCCAGTAACGTCCCCATTGGAGACTTTGTTGTTACTGTGTCTGGCATATCGAATACTCTCGGTAGCTTGCTGGGCTCTCCGAGAGGGGCAGAGGAATTGAACTCGGGTCGGCCATGTTGGCCGCGTGTAAGGCAGATGCCCTACCCGCTGTGCTATCGCTCCAGCCCTTTGAATTGCTCAATTCTATATCACATTTTGTTATATAGCATTATCAACATAAGATAATATCAGACACATTAAAACTGCATTATCAAACTTGTTTTTGAAAACCTAAAAATGTCAAGGAAGTCTATATGTTGCAATCCCTTTAGAAAATCCAAGCCTATAGTTACTCCTCTAAATTTTTTCCTTATTTCTAGAGCTAACAGTTGACTTATTAAAACTACTATTTAGGATTTAAATTACTAATTGGATTTAAATTACTACTTGGTCATTTAAATTGTCATTGTCATTGTCCTCCAGTTGTTCATCAATTTGCTCAACCAGGCCCAGTAACGTCTCCATTGTGAGACTTTGTTGTTACTGTGTTTGACATATCGAATATGTCACGGGTAGCTTGCCAGGCTTTGCTGTGCGGGCGAAATACTCTCGGTAGCTTGCAAGGCTCTCTGAGAGTGGCAGAGGAATCGAACTCGGGTCAGCCATGTTGGCTGCGTGCAAGGCAAATGCCCCACCCGCTGTGCTATCACTCCAGCCCTGGGTAATTTAAATATTACCCAAAACGTTACCAAAAATATTTCAATGATTTCATAGAGCTATGTTATATTTATTCTAATAAAACTCATTCCTTTGCTTATTTTCCAAAGAGAATGATAAAATTATTGTATTAATTCAAAAAGGGTTGAATATAAGTAAATGTGTAGGTAATGTTCAGTTGGCATTGTATATTTAGAGAAAAAATAATATAAAAATATTTAATGCTATTGGTTTGAGCATATTAAATATATGGGTTTTTTTTATTTGAATATGGGAATTCTGCTGGTAGAACAATTCTTGAAGGAAATTTTGCTCTCCAAGTTACAGATGTAATCATGGAAGCATATTGGAAGATATAGGCTAAAAATGAAGCAATAAAAAGAACTATGTTAAAAACAAATAATAAACTAACAATAAAGAAGCCATCTTCTCTGCCAAATTGTAGTCCCTGAAAACTAAAAAGGCCAGGAAGGCATCTGGGACTCTGGTTTGAATTCAGGGGCGCCATTTTGCTCCCCAGGTCAGGATTGAACCCCACCTATGAAGAGCGACGTCGTGGAATGAAGAGGAACAGCCATGTATTTCTTCACCTCTCCATAATCATAGACATACACAGACATTCTAACTACGACAATGCACAAGAAACAACTTCAAATTACAACAGTCACAATGGTAAAGCAATGCAGAAACCCACTAAACTTAGATCAGATTCTAGCCCAGATGAACCAACCAGTAGCAATGAGCTATATAACCTCTCTGATAAAGAATTTAGAATGAGATTGATGAAGATCCATAGGAAACTCAAAGAAACAATGGAGTGCACCGCCAATGAAACACAAGAGGATATGAGAGCAGAAACAAGGAAAATACAAATGAAAACACAAGCATAAATGCCAGATCTAAAACCTGGAAGATGAAATGAAAAACTTACTGGGAAACCTCCTCATTAACAGAGTAACAGCTTATGAACACAGAATCAGTGAACTCCAATATGAGGTGCAGGAAATCTCCAGAAGACACCAGAAGATAGAAAATAGCCTCAAAATAAACCAATAGATGACAGGAGAACTTTGGGGTGAATTCAACAACAATGTAAGAATCCTTGAGTTCCCAGAGGGACAGGGGAAAAAACCCTATGTAGAAGCAACTGTCAAGGCCATCATTTATGAGTTCCCATAGCTGAACAGCACATGCACCCAGATCCAGGGGGCCCAACGGGTGCCAGCTAAAAGAAATAAAAATGAAAATACCATGAGATGCATCTAAATCAGAATGCTGAAAATGATAGAGATAGAATACTGAAAGAAAACATCACAAAAGGACATCACTTACAAAGGAGCATCCTTAATATGTACAACCAACTTATTGGATTAAATCTTCCATGCTTGAAGATAGTGGTGAAATACAGTGAATAAAATTCAATGAAACAAATGCCTCACCAAGAATACTTTACCCGCCAGATTCTCATTCAGATTTTGAAGGAACAAAACACAACTTCACAGCTAAACTTCATAGACTTAAAGCCATTTAGATGGGTCACTTTAAGATAAGACAACCCCCACAGACATAGCAAATTCTTACAAAAAGATGGCACAACCCCCCCCCAACAAAAATCTCTCTCAAAGTCAGTGGGCTAAATATACCAATTAAGAGAAACAGAATGGTAGGATGGATTAAAAAATTGAAACCAACACTCTGTTGTCTGCAAGAAACATATTTAAATAGCAAACATAGACTCAAAGTCAAAGGCTAGAAAACAATTGTTAAGGATATCACTTGATCACTTGACTTCCTGTTACTCATCGATTTGCTTGAGTGGACACCAGTAACATCTCCATTTGTCCCTGTCATGTGCTGGTGTAGCCCAATGGCATCTGTTCATTCTAGGAACATGAAGAGCCTCAAACAGATCATTCAGGGTCTTGATGAAGAAGTCTGACCATCTTGTAGGTGGGCGGCCACGCAATCTTTTGACGTCCCGTGGAATCCAGTCGGTAATGGCTCTAGTCCAGTGGCAGTCTCCAAATCTCATTACATGTCCACCCATCTGATTTTCGACGCCTTGGTAAACAAAACAGCATCCCTGATTCTTGACCCTCGAAGGAGGTCGGAACTCCAAATTCTTTCTCTCATTTGAGTGAAAAGTGACACTCCAAGCATAGCTCTTTTGATTCCTCTTTGGAAGACCCGAATAGCATTCTCATCCTGTTTTCGTAGGGCCCAGGTCTCTGAGGCATATGTTAATGCAGGAAGAACAGTGGAATTGAAGAGATGTGCCCAGAGCTGGAAATTCTTTGTCCTCTTAGTTATTTCTTTGATGTTCTTGAAGGCGTTCTAAGCCGCTCTCTTCCTCCTGAGCAACTCAGGTGCCAGGTCATTCGTCATGTTGACTTCTCGACATAGGTACACATAACTGTTGCATTTGGAGATGGTCGTTCCGTTGAGAGCGATTGGAACATCAGGAACAAGACTGTTTTTCACAACACTGTCTTCGTGAGATTCAGCTGTAGACTGACCTTTCCACACTCATGGTCAAAGTTGACCAGCATTTGTGCCACTTGGCTAATGTTTGGTCATTAGAACGATTTAGAACGATGTCATCAGCAAAGCGGAGGTGATGTACTTGCCGACCATCTATCTTCACTCCCAATCTTTCCCATTCCAGTCATAGCATGGCATTTCTGGGGGTGGCACTGAAGAGTTTCGGTGAAATGGTATCACCCTGCTGAACCCCTCTCTTGACATAGATGATCACTTCTTTGTAGAACTGTGAGATCCTGTTAGTGAATCCGTACTACAGCTCACAGAGGACCCTGATTGATGTATTGAGTTTGAATGCCCTGATTGGCTAGGGCTTCAATGACTGCTTCGGTCTCAATAGAATCAAAGGCCTTCTTTAAATCAATAAACGTTAGGCAGAGCGGCATCTTGAACTCCCGAGAAACCTCAATGAGCTTGGTTATCATGTGGATGTGGTCAATTGTGCTGAATCCTTTGCGGAACTTGGCTTGCTCGCATGGTTGTCCTTCATCTAGTGTTCTGTCAATCCTATTCAGGATGACTCAAGTGAACAGCTTGTAGATGACAGACAATAGGGCAGAACATGCGACAAAAGAGGCATCGGAAGTGTCAGTGTCCTTGTCAACACGAACTTGGACACAGCATTGATTCTATCGAATGCCTTACAACCTGAATAGGACAATTACACTTGAACAGATGCGGCTCACTGCTGGCAGTTTCTATCTTCGTTGTAAACGCATCAACATCCAATTATGATGAAGGAGTAATTGAGAAGTCCTACATGCAGTTGGAGAAGTTCTATAAAGAAGACCACACCTTCTACAAGATCATTGTTGGTGATTTTAATGCCAAGATAGGACCGAGAAGTTCAGCTGAAGAACTCCACATTGGGACCCATGGCCTAGAATTGAACGAACAGGGTGAGAGACTGTCTGACTTTATTGTGTCGACCAAGACAAAGACTATCCAGGGTAACTCACAGTTCCAGAAGGCTGATTCTAAACGTTGGACATGAGAGTAAAGACCAAGTTACCAGAAATTGTGGGATGTAGCTAAAACAGTTATAAGAGGAATATTTAGTAAGAATTCTCTAAGAATTCATCAGGAATGAAGACCCACATATTCAGCTTAACTTCTCACTTTAAGATCTTGATAAATGACCATCAAAAGGAGCTTAAACCAGGTGGCAGGAAGGAAATAAAAAAAAAAACAGTAAAAATGAACGAGCTGGAATCACAAAAGATAATCAAAAAAAATCAATGAAACCAAGAACTTGTTCTTGAAAAAAAGACAATAAACTGCTATCAAGACTTACAAAGAAAGAGAGAGAACCCCAATAAACTGAGAAATGAAGGGGGGACATCACAACAGAAACCACAGAAATTCAAAGAATCATCAGAGATTGTTTTGAGAATCTTCATGCAACAAAACAAGAGAAACTTGAACAACCAGATAAATTCTTGTATTCCTATAAACTCCCAAGCCTATACCAAATTTGGAATGCCTGAACAAACCTATTACTATTGAAGAAATTGAAATGGTAATCAAATTCTTTCCAGAAACAAATGCCCAGGCCAAGATGCATTCACTGGTGAATACTTTCAAAATTTTAAAGAGGACCTACTGTCAATCTTTATAAAGTTCCTCCAGAAATTTGAAGAAATAGAAACACTCCCAAACAATTTCTATGAGAAAAATATCACCCTCATAACAAAAGCACAGATATTAAAAAAAGTCAGAAAGAGAGAGAGAGAGAAAGAGAAAATTATAGTCTGATATCCCTGATGAACATAACTGCAAAGATCCTTAACAAAATACTAACAAATCAAATCTAGCAGGTCATCAAAAAGATCATACACCGTGACCAGGTAGGACTCCTCCCAAGGATGCAAAACTGATATAACATTTGCGATTCAATCAACATAATACACCATATCAATAAAAGAAAAGATAACAATCATATAATGACATCAATCGACGCAGAGAAAGCATTTGACAAGATCCAGTACCCATTCATGATAAAAACCCTCAACAAAATGGAAGTTGAAAGAAATTTTCTCAATATAATCAGTCATCTCACATAAGCCCACAGCAAGTATTATAGATGGCAAAAAACTAAAAACCTCTAAGATTAGTTACAAGACAAGATTGCCCAATCTCACCACTCCTATTCAATATACTACTGGAAGTACTGCTCATAGCAGTTAGGCAAAAAACAAAAAAAAATTCAAGGGCATCCAGATATGAAAGAAAGAAGTCAAGATTGAACTATTTGCAGAAAATAGGATACCACATTTAGAAAATTCTAAAGATTCTACAAAAAAAAAAAACTCCTAGAAGAAGCCATCTGCTGAAATTCTCAACTCTTTGGGAGGTAAGCAGTTAAAAAGAGCTTTGAATATTTTTAATTAAATCATTAAATTGTTAGTGATTAATACCCTCTGAATTACTCATTATAATTTTGACATTTTTATTTTTTTTTGCATTCCTAAATAAAATATGTAAACAGTAACACTACCAATGTGTCTGAGTCCTTTTGCCCATCTTACCTCCTATCTGCCTCTTCTTCCTTTCCTTCCCTGTCCTTCTCAAGTTCTTTTCCTTCCCTTCCTTCTCAGGTCTATAATCCAGAGTAATCTAGGTGTTCCTCCTTTGATACCTTGCATTATCTCTCTTCTGGAGCTTCCATTCAGAGACTGGGGAAGTTCTGAGCTCTCTTCTACAAGCTACTTTTCTACTTCCTCTTCATCCTCTTATCTAATATTTTCTTGGCATCTATTGATATGATTTTTAATTTTTTTGTGTTGATGTAGAGCATTGCATTGATTAACTTGAGAATGTTAAATAATTTTTGGAGTTATGTTTTGTGATTTTACGTGTGGTCTATCATGGAGCATGCCCTATGTGCATTGGAGAAGAATGTGTATACACACATACATATATATGTGTGTGTATATATTTGTATAATATATGCATATATACTAAGTTACTCTCTTCTGTTTCTCTCTTCAATTCTAGTCAATTCCAGTATTTCCTCTTTTAGTTTTAGCCTAGCTGATTTATCAAGTGGAGACAGAGTGGTGTTGAAATCTCTAACTATTATTGTGCTGTCATCAATGTCCTTCAAGTCTATTGGTCATTTTATGAATTTTAAATGTGTTTATGAGTATGTGAGTTCTTTCTGATGTTCATATCCCTTCATCACTGAGAAATGGCCTTCTCGGTCTCTTAAAACCTTTTAATACTATAGTCAAAGTTGTCTGATATCAGTATGGCCACCCAGCCTTTTTTGGGGCTTGTGTGCTTGAAATATTGTCTTCCAATCTTTGACTTTGAATCTGTTTGCCCTTACTGCTTAAATTTAATTCTTGCAAGCAGCAGAAGGTTGGACTCAATTTTTTAATCCATCCTGACACTTGGTGTTTCTTAATTGGTACATTTAGGCCTCTGACATTGAGTGTGATTATTGCCTTGGAGTTTGTACCGTCTTTTTGTAGAAATTTGGTCTAGTTGTGAGATTTCTCTCATCTCTGGTAACCCTTTTCATTCTCTTTTTACAGCAGTTTTGAGTCATAAATTTCCTGAACTGTTTCTTATCCTGAAGTTGTGTATAGTTCCTTCAAATCTGAATGAGAGTCTAGCTGGGTAAAGTTGTTCATTGAGTTTAATTATCTCCCACCATTGTCTTGGGGCCTCGTGTAAGAAATCTTCTGTCATTTGTACCAACACTCCTTTGCATGTTATTTTTTTCTTTAATCTTTAAGTGCTCTATACCTATCTAAGACATTCATCATTCTGAGTAGTTTGTATTTTGAGTATTTTTAGTTGGATTTCTTTTATCTGGTACCCTTCAAGTCTCTTGGATCTGGGTGCTTGCCCCCTCCAGCTCTGGGAACTTCTCAACAGTGATGTTTCTGACTGTTACATCTTCACAAGAGTTGCCTTCCTGTCCCTCTGGGACAATGATTATTTTTATGTTGTTCCTCTTGAATTAATTCCAGAGTTATCTTATCAACTGATCCTTCCACCAGTTCCCATTCTCCACCACCAATGTTCCCAGCATCCCCCCCATAATCCCCACCCCACCCCCCACTCCTGCCTCTGTGGCAGGTGGAGAGTACCTTTTACTCTCTCTCCTTTAGGGTGTTGTGGTCTGCAATCCAGGTATTAAGTAGCCATAATGTTTGGTCTATAGTCTAGGAAGATGTGTGCTTAAAGTGGGTAAAGGATCAAATATGATGGCCTCTCAGTATCTATACTGCAAAACATAATGCTCAAAAGGGGAAGGAGAGAGAGATGGGGGAGGTAAAAGAGAGAGAGGGAAAGAGAGAAGGGATAGAGGGGAGAGAGAGAGAGAGAGAGAGAGGGAGGGAGGGAAGACTGGGGACACTGGTGCACTGGTGGGAAATGTACACTAGTGGAGGGACAGGTGTTTGAACATTTTATAACTGAAACCAGATCATGAAAACTTTGTAACCGTGTATCTCAAGGTGATTCAATTTTAAAAAAAAGAGCTGGAATCCCCAAAACAATCCAAATGATCAATGAAATCAAGTGCTGGTTCTTTGAAAAAATGAACTAGATCAATAAACCATTGACAAGACTCTCAAAGAGAGAGAGGGAGAACCCTAATAAACTGAATCAGAAATGAAAGAGGTAACATCACAACAGAAACTATGGAAATTCAAATCAGAGATTACTTTGAGAATCTTTATGCCGCGAAATAAGAGAACTTTAAAGAAATGGATAAATTCCTGGACTCCGATACTCTCCCAAGGCTGAACCAAGATTTGGAAGAGGGAGAGAGTGAGAGAAATGGAGACAGACAGACAGACAGGATGGATTTGCATATGGAGAGCTGTAACTCTTTCCCACTTTCATCCTTTCTCTTCATTTAACCAACCTTGGTTGACTTCTCAGGATTTTTTTTTGAGAATTATGAGGGCCTTTTTCAGTTAGAAAAACAAGATCTTCTAAGCCACAGATTCCCCTCACTCTGGAACTTTTTGCAAGCTACTTGCTGTTTTGTACCTCTATAAAATGGAGGATAATGTAGAATTCATTGAGTTGCTTTGGGATAGAGATTTTAAAAAATGATTAAGCTCCATTTTAAACTACTATTTGGCTAATATAACAATTTAAACTTTGAATTTATTAAAAACAAACCTTGATTCACAAGTACACTGAGCCTTAAGTCCACTAACCATGAATACGAAATGCATTCAAAGTACCATATCAGAGACAGCTCAACGAGACTGAGCACATGCTCTGTTATGTAGAAGACTCTGGATTGGGTTGGATACTTGGCACCTTAAAATCCCTCAAGCACCCCCAGGAGCAACTCCAAGCACAGAGCCTGGAGCAGCCAGCCCCTGCACACTACCACACAAGCAAAAAGCACCATATCAAGTACTGGGGAAATCATAATGGATGGCAACATCCCTGTCTTCCAAGGGTTTACAACCTAATGGAAGATATATGCGCAATTAAATTACTCAAGGGCAGAAATGAGGGCTGTAAAAGGACTATGACAAAGTGGTGGAGAGGACATTCTGATCAAACCCTCCGAAGGCTAAATGCTGAGGACTTACTCTGAAAGGATTTCAATTTAAGGCCTGCCAAAGAGAACAAAAGGCAGATTCCAAGAGCAGAGGATACATGTTATCAAGATGCTTGAGTAAGTGGATGAGGGAAATACTGAGCAGTGGTGAATCAGAGATGTGGGTGCGAGTCCAAAGGAAACTAAGCCTGAAGAGTAATCCTAGAGAGTCTGGACTTATCTGGAAGGGCAGTAGGAGGGACTTGGGTCTGTGAGCTCCAGGTACACTTGCAGTGCTTGTGAAAGGAGGGAGTGATTGCAATATCCTCTCAAGAGGCAGACACTGGGGCAAGAAAGACAACCTCTTAGAATACCGAGAATGCTACGAGGGGATGGCGAGATTTCAATGTAAAAACACAGGTTTCAGGGAGAGAGGAAGACATGCATCTCTGTCTGCTAGATCAATGCAAGTCAAACAAGCACCTCCGTCCCACACTTAAGAATAGGTACTTAAGTGTGGATGCTGGTGGTGGGAAATGTGCATTGGTGGAGGATGGGTTGTTCAATCATTGTATGACTGAAGCTCAATCATGAAAGTTTTGTAACAGTATCTCATACTGATTCAATAAAAAAAAAAGTTAAATTAAAAAAATTGGAAATGAGAGCATGGCAGGTAGGACCCGTGTCCTGACCTGGGTTCGATCCCTGAGCACTACCAGGAGTGATTCCTAAGTGCAGCACCAGAAGTAACCCCAAAACAAAACAGGACTGGAAATGTGGACCATCAGGGACACGCACGTCCATTCCTACATGGTGCATAATCACTCAGAGCAAAGTCAGAATGCACAGCACAGAGAAAGCTTCCTGGGCCTCCCCTTGCAGTGCTGTGAAGGGAACATCTTCACATCTAAGGTCTTCTAGAAGTAGCTAAAGGGTTCACTCTCCAGAACTGTCAAAATTAACAATGATAAATATTTTTTTGCATACCTCAAGGAACTTAGTAAGTAAAGTAAAGTAAAGGCCCTCCCGTTGATCATCGATTTGCTCGAGCGGGCCCAGTAACGTCTCCATTGGAGACTTTGTTGTTACTGTGTCTGGCATATCGAATACGTCACGGGGAGCTTGCCAGACTCTGCCGTGCGGGCGAGATACTCTCGGTAGCTTGCCGAACTCTCCGAGAGGGGTGGAGGAATCGGACTCGGGTCCGCCATGTTGACTGCGTGCAAGGCAAAAAGTAAGGAAAATAGAAATGAAAAAAGATCATGTAAAAGATCAGTGAAATCACTACTCACAATGAGAAAGACAAATACAGGATGATCTCACTTATATATGGTATTCAAAGAAATACACCACAAGGAGAGAAATGTCAAAGACAAACCCATAGACTCTAACTCCCAAATTGAGCACACCAAGAGACAGGGCAGGGTTGAAAGGTCCAGGGGACTATGGCTGAGGGATACTGTCACTTTGGTGGACACAGGGTGGTGACATTATACCCCTAAAACATTTTAAAATGGAGGGCTTGACGCATAGCACAGTGGCTAAGATGCTTGCCTTGTAGGTATATGGTCAAATGAGTTCAAATTCCATGTTGCCACATGTGGCAAGAATGTTCTTGGCACCCAAACCACTGTCACATGTTGTGACTAATAACCATGAACCCAAACACCACAGTCAGAATGTGTGAGCCCTGGGAACTTCAAACAGAGCATCACAGTGACTCCTCACCCTGTGAGCCCTGCAGCTAGAGCCCGCATGCCTCAGCCAGAGGCGCATGCCAGCAAGCAGATATGCATGCACCACAGCCACAGGAGCACAAACCCAAGAGCCTGCAGCCTAACACTCAACCTGCTAGGAGCACCCCAGCAGAGTGAGTGATTTATCCTGACATATGATGCCCCATCAGCACCCCAGCAGATTCTGTGAGCCCTGCACCCTGCCCGCAACCCCTGCCAGCATCACAGTGAGAACTGCGAGTGCCACAATAAGGCTGCATGTGGACCCCACATGGCAGATCAACAGCAACAAGGGGGAAGGTCAGGAGAGGGAATAAGAGTGTGTTTATAGAACCTCGGTGCCTGAGAACAGATGACTGGATAAAGAAACTCTGGCACATCTACACCATGGAATACTATGCAGCTGTTAGGAAAAATGAAGCACAGAATTTTCATGTAAATGGATGGACACGGAGAGTATCATGCTGAGTGAAAAGAGTCAGAAGGAGAAGGACTGACATAGAATGACTGCACTCATTTGTGGAATTTTAAAAAAAAACAGTATGAGACTAACACCTGAGGACAGTAGAAACAAGGGCCAGGAGGACAGGTTATGGTTGCAAGTTGGCTTCAAGTGCTGGGGAGAAGGCAGTTTGGATAAAAAAGGAACCACTATGACAAAGACAGTTGGAAGTGATCACTCTGAATAAGAACTAAATAAGAACTGCTGAAAGTAAGTAAAGGAACAAGCATGATGACCTCTCAGTATCTGTACTGCAAACCATAGTGCCAAAAGGAGATAAAAAAGGAAAGTGCTTGCAATAGAGACAGGCTGGACATGGTTTGAGAGAAACTGGGGATACTAGTAGTGGGAAATATGCACTGGTGAAGGAATGGGTGTTGGAGCATTGCATGACTGAAACACAGTCATGAACAATTTTGTAACTATCTCATGATGATTCAATTAATATAAAAATTATTTAACACACATACACACACACACATTTGAGGCCACATCCAATGGTGCTCCAGGTTTACTCCTGGTTCCATGCCCAGGGATCACTCCTGGTTTGCGCAGGGGACCATATGGAGTGTCAGGGATCAAACCCAGGTAGGCCACAGGCAAGACAGGCACCATCCCTGCTGAACTATGTCTCCTGCCTTCTCTAAAACAAAGACAAGTGTGCCAGGGGTTGGAGTGAGCTCGATGGATTGAGTGCATGCTGTGCATGCAGGCCAAAGCTTCACGGTTCCCTGAGCAATACCACCAGCAACTCCAGTGTACAGAGCCTGTGGTAACTGAGTATCTCTAGGTGTGGGACAAAAATCAGGGGGAGAAAGAGAGAGAAAAAGTGAGAAAGAGAGAGGAGAGAGAGAGAGAAGAGGGGGGAGAGAGAAAAGAGATAAAGGGACAAGAGAGGAGGGGGAGAGAGGAGGAGGAGAGAGAACACAGGGGAGAGAGAGAAGACAGGGGAGAGTGAGAGGGGGGAGAGAGAAGAGAAGGGAGAGGGGGTGAGAGAAAGAGATGGAGAGGGAGAAAGAGGACAGACAAGAGAGAAAGAGAAAGAGAAGAGGGGAGGGGGAGAGAGAGACAGAGAGAGAGAGAATGTGAGAAGAGAGAGCAGAGAGACAGCGCAGTGTACCCAAACTGCTCTAGAATCAGAACTATTAATGGTTTAGTGACAGGCCGTCCGAGGCAGATCAATGGACCATAGGGGCACAGGCCGGTCTTTGGAAGTGCAGACACCAGTACTGACCTCTGTCCAGTCCGTTCCATTCACAGCTCTGGACACTCAGCATGTGCAACTGAATGAGGTCCACACTAAGCTGCTCTGTGGGCCTGGCTCCCGAATGAGGAACCATACTGCAAAGACTCCTGCTGGTGCCTTGGCTTGAGGGAGCATCCAGGACATGCCTCGGCAGCAGGCAGGAATGAGGCCTTGGTCACTCGTCCCTCTCACCCACACACAGCACAGGGAGTCACCAGTACTTCCCGACACTGTGAGGTCCTATGGGTGTACAGTGGCTACATACATGGCCAGGATCCTGCTCTTCAGAGGTAAAATCTTGCAGGACTGGAGAGAGAGTACTGGGACAGAGGCACTTGCCTGTGCACAGCTGAACCCAATCTAACCCCCAGGAAGGCCTATGGCTTCCAAGATTTCCAGGAGTGACCCTTGAGTACAGAGCCAGAGGTGAACCCCGAGTACCACCAGGTGTGCCCAAACCCTCCACCCTCCAATTTTTTTTAAGTAGCAGTATCTAAGTACTATTCAAATTATCATCCTATTTAATGTCATGTTACACTCGGCACAAGGGAAATAAGTGATGGTGCCCTAAGAATCTATAACAGGAGCTTTCTCCTAAATCAGTCAAGGAGGGCTTCCTGAGGAAGTGGCAGGGGCCCTAACATGTGAAGGATGAACAGGGTTAACTCTGTGGGAAAGGGAAGGAGACATCTGGCCACTGATAAGAACAATAAACCTGACTGAGGGTGAGGGTAGGTGGAGAGAGAGCACAGAGGGTCTGGCTCTTGAAACTTCCCACTGGTTTCGGGTCAAGACCAAACAACCCCATGGCCACTCCTGTCCCTGGCCACTCTGTGCTCTGCGTATCCACCACATCCACTGTCCCTCTCACTCCCCTTACAGCCACACTTGCACTCCATAGGGCCAGTTTTGTTTGGTTTTGGGCCACACCTGGTGATGCTCAGAGGTTGCTCCTGGTTTGCAATCAGGAATCACTCCTGGCGGTGCTCAGGAGACCAGAAGGGATGCTGGAGATTGAATCCAGACCAGGTGCATATAAGGCAGGTGCCTTATCGCTCCAGGTGGGGCTATTTTTTTGAGGGGGGCTGCACAGTTGGCTGTGCTCTGAGCTTTCTCCTGGCTCTTGCACACAAGAATCATTCCTGGTGGGACTTGCAGAACTATATGGGGTTCCATACTTGAATTTCAAAGATCTTTCTTGTTTTGTTGTGCATGTTTCTGCTTTTGGGCTACACCTAGCTGTCTCTGGCTCAGTCATCAGGGCTCACACCTGGTGGGCTCAAGGGACCATATAGGGAGCTGGCGATCAAACCTGGGCTGGCTGTATGCAAGGCAAGTGCCTTCTCCACTGTGCTGCCTCTCCAGCCCCTCAAATCTCTTCCTGGCTTTGCAGTGGGTGCCAGAGTGTGGTGGTGGCAGGAGGAAGGGACCAAGAAGAGGAGGCAAACTCGCTCACACGCAAGGCACAGGAGCTTCTGCCTCTGCCCACGTGGGGGTCATGGTTTTGGAGAAAAGGCGAGGGCCACTGCCAGTGAATGTAGAGGAGCTCTTGGGAACTGAGCTGGCTTCGGGAGCACCTTGATCCGAATCACCTTGGGGACCCAGGAACTCTGTCCAAGGGATGCTGCAGGGGTGTCTGTGAGGGCAAGGCATGGGTTGGAAAGAGACAGCAGCCATTACCTGGTCATCCAGGGGGATCCCGTTGCTCATCTTCACTCGATTTCCCTCCGGGTGATAGTCATCTGCATCATAGAATTTCCACCCGAGCTTGGAAACAAAACGAAAGGAGTATGTAGCGGGCAGAGTGTCTCAGGCGACTGCCGCCACGAGGGCCCACACAGCAGCTCCGTGCTTCCCCCCAGTTGCAGGGGAGCATCCCCGGCCTCCCCCCGCCCCCCTCCCTCAGGAAAGAAAAGGGGTTTGAAGCTCAGCAGTGTGCTGTGGGGCTCACCCATCATTATCTGTAATCACCCGATGGGAAACCAAACCGCAGCAGTGAGTGGCACTCTGTACTTGTTCGTGCTTACAGATCATCCTGCCTTCGGGTCAGGGAAGGGAGAGAACAGTAGGAGACCCGTAGGGTGTGCGACTGAGGGACAGAAAGGCGGGTTACCTCGGATGCCAGCAGGGCACCCACGCTCCATCTGTGGAGAGGATGCAGATGTTCAAATGACCACGCCCTCCCAACCAGCCCATCTGAGGGTGCCCCCCAGAACTCAGATCAAAGTATACTGATGACAATCTGCAAGTGCTTGTGATGCCTTGTTGGTTTTGGGTTTTGGTGATCCCCGGAGGTGCTCTAAGGTTACTCCTGGCTCTGTGCTCAGGGGCCGCTCCCAGTAGATGCTTGGGAAACCATGGTGTTCAGGAGCCTGACCCTGGGTTTCCGGCATGCAAGGCATGTACTTCAGCCCACTACATTATTGCTCCTACCCCAAAAGTGATGCTCTTGACCATGGAATCTAGAGTATGGTTTTCGTTTTCTCCAGGAGTTTAAAGAAAGACATCATTACCCACGTGCCGCTAACCTCTCCCCCGAAACATACCATCAAATCTCATTAAACTCCTTAAGTGTTTTGGCCCCTGCTTAAGAGATGTCTCCCAAGTGGTGCTCAGGAGACCTGGGAGCCCTTCTGGTGGTTCTTGGCCCACATGGCCAGGGGTCTTGTGCAAAAGCCAGAGACTGTGGTACTGCTCAGCCCTGCCATGCTTGGCCTCACCCAGGCCACAGAGGTGCTCAGAAACCTCCAGGGCTGCACCAGATGGTGCTCGGGAGACCACGAGGCACTGCAGTACAGAGTGCTGGGCATGCACCCTGACTACTGTCCCAGCTCCAGCCCCTAGGTGTTTATTTTCTAAGGGGAAAAAAAAAAACTGAATTCCTGAAGTGCTCAAAACTCTCCTGAGGATGCTAGGAGGGATGTGAAGGGGATTAACCTCCTCTAACTCCTACAAGGTGCAAAGCACAGCACTGCCTCAGGTCTCAGGGCTACATGCTTGAGCAGAGAGACAGGACAACAGTAAAGCCCTGCAGGTTCAACCCCCAGCAACCCATCTGGTTCCTGCCAGGAGTGATCCCTAAGCACAGAGCCAGGAGTAAGCTCTAGGCACAGTTGGAGGGGGGGGGGGCTCCCAAAAGAACAATGAAGAAATAAATAGATGAGACGCACTCTTAATGGACACAAGAGACAGGCCAGCCCTTCGGACTGGATGTCCAGGGATCTCTGCTCCGAGTATCTGATAAGGATCTGTTCCCCCTAAAAGGCAGCACAGGTGGTGGGAAGGCCTCGGGGCTCTGAATCTGACATCTGGCAGGTTCTCTATTCTGTCATTACAGTACTAGGCTCCAGTGTAAGGTGAAACTCTTTTCTCACCAGCAAAATGAGAGAACTGAGCCACAGTACCCATTCCCCATCCGCTCATTTCATTTAGCCAGCACTGACTGAGCTACCAACTGGCCGCCAGAGGCTTGGTCTGTGCCATGGAAGATGGACAGAGAAGGCAGCCAATGAGAAATGAAATCCTTTCTGGCTTTCAATTTCTAAGGTGTTGCACAAATACCATTTACCACCATCACAATTTACATATCCGCTTACTATTTATCAGACCTGGTCTCCCAAATTTTATATACCAGTCACAGTCACAGTCACAGTCACAGTCACAGTCACAGTCACAGTCCTCCCGTTGTTCATCGATTTGCTCAAGCGGGCCCAGTAATATTGCGAGACTTGTTACTGTGTTTGGCATATAGAATATGTCACGGGGAGCTTGCCAGGCTTTGCCGTGCGGGCGAGATACTCCCAGTAGCTTTCCGGGCTCTCCAAGAGGAGTGGAGGAATCGAACTCGGGTCGGCCATTTGGCCCTTGTAAGGCAAACACCCTACCGCTATGCTATTGCTCCAGCCCTTTATATACCAACTCCACAATTTTTACAAACTGTGTTTAAGATAACATGGTTACAATTATACTTTTGGTGTATAAAGTTATTGTACCGCCAGTACCAAAATCTCTCCACCACTGCCCTTATGTTGCTTCTAGTCTCTCCTTTCCCTCATTCCTCAACCCCTCCCCCTTCCATCTGGTGACTTCAACTTTGTAATCAAAGTCCAATTTGTTGGTAAACATTTACCAATTCCAAAGTGCTTACTTGTTTCTCGGGGTCCACACCTGACAGTGATCAGGCCTTACTCCTGGCTCTACATTCAGGTATTACTTCCGGTGGGGCTCAGGCGACCATATGAGGTGCCAGGAATGGAACCCGTGCAAGACAAACACCCTTACCCACTGTGCTACTGCTCTAGCCCCTACTTGATATTTTTATAGGACTGCTTCACTTTCTGAAATCAAATATATTTTTAAAAAAAGTTTGGGGGGTCACAGAGGTAGTACATCTGCAAACTTCTGACTTGGAAAATCAATCCCCCATTTGACAAATTTATTTGAAATAGACTCAGTCCCACACTGAGCTCCAGATATTTTCCTTCCACATGTGTCTCCTGCTTCTCCATGTCAGCCTATAACAGAGGTTCCCGAATTTCTTTGTCCTGAGATTCCCTATTCAGAAAAATTATTACTCCAGGCTGGAGAGGTAGTCCACAAGTTTTGAGGCTTGCCTTGTTCGTGGCTCATCCCAGCTGAATTCCTGCCACATGATCCACTGTGCACTACCAAAAGAGGCCCTCAAGGAGTGCTTGGTATGACCCCAATCCAACCATAACATTACTCAACAACCCCTAATTTCATCAGAGGCTAATACTGCCTTTCTGGATTCTTCCAGAAATCCTGAAGCGGCATCTTCTTCTTTGGGAAACACTGGTGTACTTCTCCCTTCTCCAAGCTGCTCAGGTGCAAATCTTAAAACCCCTCTTTATTTCTCATTCGTAGTCCATCCACAACTCTCTTATTTATATTCCATAACCGAATCTCTAACTTCAGACCACCCGTCTTGCCTTGCTGGGGTTCCCTGATAATCCATAAGGCAGTCAGGCCTCAGGGCCTTGACATGTTCTAGTCCCTCTGCCATAATGCTTTCCCACTGTTCTCCAGGCTTGTCCCCTCCTCTCTCCTAACTCCCACATTTCTTCAGAGGGTCATTCCTTGACCCTCCTGCCTGGTGCTCTGCCCACTTCCTCCCCAGTCTCTCACCTGGAGATGGCCACCACCGACACTTTTGGTTGATGTGTATGTATTCACTGCCATCCCCCATAGTGGCATATAAACTCCCTGAAGGTAGGGATTTTTGTCCCATTATCAGTGACAACCATGAATGACTGAGTCCAATATTTTTCTGAATGCATGAAACTAACTATCTGAATTGTATAGGACATCTTTCCTCTCGCCTGATGGAAATGTGACTAACTGCCCAAGCTAGCTCAGCAGGCCATGGTGGAACCAAGTCCTGCGGTTACTAAGTCCCTTACACCAAGCACAGGAGCAGTTTTACACTTTTTTTTTCCTGTTTGGGTCACACCCGGCAATGCACAGGGGTTACTCCTGGCTCATGCACTCAGGAATTACTCCTGGCGGTGCTCAGTGGACTATATGGGATGCTGGGAATCGAACCTGGGTCCGCCGCGTGCAAGGCAAACACCTTACCCACTGAGCTATCACTCCAGCCTCAGGACACCACTTTTAAAGCAGGTAGCTAGGAAACTGCAGGTGCTGACTTTTAATGTCATCCCAGATTCCCTGTCTTTGAGGGTAAACATGCTACCCCCCCAATTCTTCTAAAGATATGTCTATTTACCCGAAGCAAGCTTTTTAAATGGATACAACCCACATGGGTGGTTCCTGACTAAGGAGAGTCTAGAGCATCTGAAGGTCAAGCTACTTTAGCACAGTGGACGGGGATACTTTAGCAAGATACTTTAGCAAGTATCTTTAGCACAGTGGACGGGGCTCTCGCTCCTGTCCCCGCGAAGGGGAAGGGGACTCCCCAGGGCTCCCGCGTCCCCACGGACCTGTCCTCCTCCCGTGTGCCTACCGCTCGCCTCCCGGACGTACTTCCTGGAGCCGCTCACGCCCATCACCAGCAGAGTGCTCCGGGTCGTCAAGTTGCCCCGCTAGCTCCAGCTACCGGCTTCCAGCCCGCTCGCCCCGCCTCCCGCTCTCTGGCCCCGCCCCGCCTTCCGCTTGCCCCGCCCCGCCTCCCGCTCGCCCCGCCTCCCACTCGCCCTATCTTGCCTCTCCCATCTTCAGGCTTCCTGTCCCCTTATAGCTGAATATGAATATTTATTTTTTTCTTTTTGTTTTTTCTTTTTGGGTCACACCCAGCATTGCACTGGGTTTATTCCTGGCTCATGCACTCAGGAATCACTCCTGGCGGTGCTTGGGGGACCATATGGGATGCTGGGAATCGAACCCAGTCGGCCACTTGCAAGGCAAACACCCTACCCGCTGTGCTATGGCTCCAGCCCCTGGATATGAATATTTATGAAGTGTGCTCATGATATAGTGTTTTTTTAATGTAACCAAGCGTTTTGCCTCGAGGTGGGCATCCCAGTTGATATCCAGCATGTACTGTGAGAAATAACCCACCTGTCTAAAATGCATAGATTTAGAGCCTCAAAGAGAGGGGGGAAAGGAGGCTTTAATAGCAACTATTGATTTTTTTCAATTTGTTTTTAGTTTTATTTTATTTTTAAAAAGTTGTAGTTGACTACAGTTAATATTCAAACACCAATCCCAACATCGTGCAACTTCCCACCACCATAAGAGGAAATTTTGTGAAGATTGCTATATTTCATCCTGAAGTCATTTAAGTAAGTCCTTGAGTAAGAGACTGCAAGCAGTTATACCCAAACAAATGTGTGCTACTTTTTGGTACATCAGTGGACTAGAGCATAAGAGATCCTGCAGCCGTGAATTCAGCCTCATGCTCCAGGTTGTTCTATGTCAAACTCTTCCATGAGCTTTATTTTATAGTCTCTGGGTTTTGACCTTGGATGAGATTATATGGCACCAGAGGCAGTTTGTTGTGTGACTACCAAGACACTGGAAAACTGGGGAGTTGAGGGGAGGAGGCCCAGACCCGTTCCGAGCAGGCTTGGAGATATCAGTCACGGGTCCCGAATACCTGGATTTTTCTGCAGGTTCCCTCATAGGTGAGGCTCATCCGAACCTGTGCAGAGAGGCCTTGAGCATGGATATGGTTGGATTCAGGAGGTTTCTGACTGCCTGGACTCTGCAGGGGTGGGGAGGGAAACTCAGCCTGTCCCCCTCCGAGTGGCCAGGGTGAAGACAGCCTGGAGCAGGTTCAGGACGTTCTATGTTGCTCTCTTCTGAGAGCTTTTTTAAGAGTCTGTGGATCTTGGCCATTGATGAGATTATATGGTGCCTAGAGTAGTTTGTCAACCATTGATTATGGTCTTTCAAGATTGGGTGGTTGCCAAGTAGGCAAACTCGGCACACATGGGCAGGGGTTCTGAGCGAATGCTAGTTCCTGGTCCTTTCTTTCATTTATTAGATACTATCAGGCCCATGTTCTAGGCCCAACCATGTTTCACTACATATGTAGCTACCAAATTTATAAAATTTGTAATTTACAAGTTATAGTTCCTCCTTCTTAGGCTTCAGGGCTAAAGACTGCATTTTAAAACCAAACTAAATTTCCTCTAACAATAATCTTTAACGGCAGGATTTTCAATCAGTATCTAGTGTCAGCACCAGAGGTCTAGTTTCTATTGCCCTAAATATGCTTCCCTATTCCTCTTACATGTACTGTGACTGTTTGATATCCCTGAATGGGAAGGGACATACTTTTAATATACCCATTTGCTAGAAAACAGAACCGTAAGTCACGGTCACGGTCATGGCCCACCCGTTGTTCATCGATTTTCTCGAGAGGGCCCAGTAACGTCTCCATAGTGAGATTTGTTACTGTGTTTGGCATATCGAATACATCACGGGGAGCATGCCAGGCTTTGCCGTGCGGGCGAGATACTCTAAGTAGCTGGCCGGGCTGTGAATTAATATAGTTGAAGCCCCCCTTCTCATCCCTGAGGGGAGATAGCCTGGCATGCTCCAAGCTTTGCCTTTGATTTCCTAGGTCTTCTGATTTTCTCCTCAACAGAGTCCATTAAGAATTGCTAGGCTGAGGACGGGAAATAGCCCTACAACTAAGTAGAGTGAAGAAATAACACTTCCAACCTCCAGTGTTACCCAAATTTATTTTCCTATCTATCCTGGAAAACAAGAAGGCTAACCCAGGGTCTTTAATGAACATTTAGGTTACCACTGCAGTGACTTTGTTTTTTCCCAATATGGTGGCAAGACTTTAGCTTTCCTCTGTCAGGTACTGACTAAGAAGTCACGGCTGGCAGCTAAGGTCACTTGGCTAAAGTTACAGGTCCGTTATGGCTAGACCAGGGCAGAGGTAACTTCTACAGAGGCCTTTGTAGTCAGTGTGTGTAGAAGCCCTGCACCATATCTCATATCTCCACGCCAGCCTCCTGCTGAGACGAGATGTAAGAAAGACCAGGTCAAACAGTCATTAGACCAAAATATCTTTTTAAAAAACAATTTTTATTTCATTAAAGAACCGTGATTTACAAAGTTATTGAAACGTCTAATGTTCTAGCATCAATTTCCCATCACCAGTGACCCCAAGTTCCCTCCCACCCCCACAAGCTGCCACTTTACAGGCACATCAGAATGTTTGGTTGTTGTCATTTGTATCTCATGTTTTTAGTGTTGTTGACTCTGTTTTGCGTCTGTAGCTACCCACCCCTCCACATTACTGATGTATCTCAGGCCCTTGACCCCTGCTTACCCATTACTTTCTGTCTTCATCTTCTTTATCTCTTTCCCCAGACCCCCACCGCTATTTCTTTCCTTCTCTGTTCTACACACATAGAATACTACCCTTCTGTAAAAAATGATAAAGCATACAATTAGCTGCTACCTGGCAGGATCTGGAGAGTATCATGCTGAGTGAAATTAGGAGAGATGTTGGATTGGTTTGTCCTTCCTCCCTTGCCTCAGGGAGGTTAGGTTAGGTTATTGAGTTACCCTCATCACAAAGCCCCAAAGGCACTCCCATTCCTCTTTATTTATCTTTAACTTATTCTTTGTGTTCTGCTTCCCTCTCTGTTAATCACTATATCCCAAAATCAGACCCTGTGATTTGTAAAGTCAGATTCTTCTCAGGACTCTGGATTTTGTATATGCAAGTGAAATATTTGCTTTTTTCTTTCCCTTATGTCCTTTTCATAGTTTACTCTAGAGCAGTGTCCTTTTTGTATAGACACAGGAAGATAGTTAATGCTGTGCTTCTGGGAGTTAATTGACTCAGAACAATATTTATTCCTGGTCATCTGTCATATTTACTCGACTTAAGCCTCAGCTGTCCTTAGTTCTTAGCACCCCAAAAGTAGGGTTCCAGTGAGGGTCTTGGATGGACTCAGGGCAAGCCGTAAGCTACCCAAGCATTGAAAAGGGACAAGCCATAAGCTCTCCTGGTATCTAAAAGGGACAGGCCAACCACCATAAAATATAGTAAGTTAAGAGTATGGTCATGGACAAATTTTGTCATGACCCCCAAAGAAGGATCTGAATAAGGACTTTATTCAGGGCCCATGAATAAGGTTAGGAAGACTAACATGGCCTGAGGACTGTAGTCTGGGATATAAGAGAGATGTCTCCAGGAGAGCCACCCCATCCTTTAAACTTAATAATCTTACAGTGTTCAGTTTCTCTTTATTTCAACTCAGAAATATTTAATTACTCGAATTATAGGACGTAAGTTGATCATTAACAAACTTCTGTATAAAACAAAATGGGAATAGGAAGAACCATCCCTTTGTTCAACATAGCAATTTTCCAATAATACAAACCTTAATAGTGATAGCACAGTGGGTAAGGCGTTTGCCTTGCATGCGGCCAACATGGCTGACCCGGGTTCTGTTCCTCCGCCCCTCTCGGAGAGCCGGGAAAACTACTGAGAGTATCTCGCCTGCATGGCAAAGCCTGGCAAGCCACCCATAACGTATTCAATATGCCAAAAATAGTAACAACATGTCTCACAATTTGTTGTGAGACATTACTGGTGCCCACTTGAGCAAACAGATGAACAACAGGAGTACAGTGCTACAGTGCTACGGTGTTCATACAAAATGACTAGAAATATTAAGAAGTAAATTTAAGATGACCATTTAAATGGAAATAGACCAAGGAAAGGAGAAATATGCCCCTAGATGGTCTTCTGCCCTTGGGTGTATCTTCTTGCAAGATGAGATTTTGTCCTAGAAGAAGTTTCACCTGAGGGAAGGGACTTACATATATTGAGTGTGGAATCACAACAAGGTGTATTGCTACCCCCAACTCTGGGGGCCTGGGTGAATAACGAAGGCTGTGAGATGGGGCACGAGGGAAAGGGAATGAGGGCAGAGTGAGACTGGAATGAGGGACAGGGTGAAACTGGAATAGGGCATGCGGAGAGACTGGAATAGACACATAGGGAGAATGGAATGCATGGAGGAACATAGACTGTAATAAATGGCGATTAATCCCCAACCATTTTGGTGGCCTTTTTTCCTCCCTCATGTGTTGGTATGCAGAGGCTGATTGGGATGGGGTAGTGACTCTTGACCACCAAATGCACGTGGTGAGTGCCCTCACTCACAGAGAGAGAGAGAGACACACAGAATGATCTCTCTCCTGATGGAATATAAAGACATGTAGCAGGGGATTAACAAATACCCAAAGGTCACAGAAATTGAGAACTGGTCTTAGTCGTAAACTACCTTGGTGAGTGAAGAGGAGAGACACTGGAACAATGATCAGAGAAGTAGATATTCAGGTGAGGGGTTTGGTGCTAAACCGTGTCATGCACGAAATGCTACTATTTATTAACAGCATAGTAAACCACTGTGCCTAAAGTAAAATCAATACAAAATTCTCTTGACTATCTACCATTCTCAAAAGTCTAAAATTGAGACCAGAAAGATAGCACGGCACTTCAGGTACTTTCCTTGCACATAACCCATCTGCATTTGATCTTGGCACCACATATAGGCCCCAGACACTGCCCAGGAGTAATCCCTGAGCACAGGTGGGTGTGTGGCCCCAAACAAAGCAAAATAAAAACCCCTCCAAAAATTAAAATTGATGACCCTTAACAACCGAATAAAAAGTCGAATTGGGAGACAATCAGAGTGTTTATTTGGGCATTAAAAGGGCACCATATAAACTCATTAACGGTCATGATCCAGAGTCTCACAAAAAAAAGTCTCGAAAAAGCGCAACAAGTGGCAGAGATGCATTTAACTCAAGCTGTATCATTTTATTTAAAATTTTGGAATTTCTGGAGTTACATCTCATACTCTATGCCTCTGGTGTACCAACAGTAGCACAACATACGTGATGGGCTGTAGAGTAGAAGGCAACTGATCTTGATCTATCTATCTATATACATATATATTTACACACACATATATATGTACACATATATATGTCTACACAAGACTCAACATGTAACAATATGTCAGTAATTTCTTATACAAGGCTTAACAGCACCAAGATGAGATACAACAATCTTCATACATTTTCCTCTACAAAACCCTCTTTGGATCATTTTTAGTGAATTACTCTTAACAAACAATAAAAATAAATTATTGAGGATCTGCCTTTGGGGCCGGCTTGGGTAGTAGTGGTAAAATTGAAAATAATGGTGATGATAAGGTGTAATGGTGGTGGAATTGGTTTGGTGTTAGAATATTGAATACAATAAATTATTGCAAACAACCTTATAAAAATTAAAAATAAGAAAAAAAGAGTTGTAGAGGGGCAGGAGTGATAATATAGCGGGTAGGGAATTTGCCTTGCATGTAACTGACCCAGCTTCGATCCCCACATCCTATATGGTCCCTATATGGTCCCCCAAGCACCGCCAGGAGTGATTCCTGAGTGCAAAGCCAAGAGTAAACCTGGAGCATCCCTGGGTGTGACCTCAAAACAAAAATAAATAAATGAAAGGGTTGTAGAGTTCATATTCAGATAGATTCTGAAGAAGGCACAAAAGTGAATTTTTATAAGGGAAATAAATGCTCATATTCAGATAGAGTCTGAAGAAGGCATAAAAGTGAGTTTTTATAAGGTAAATTTTATGAGGTAATAAATGATATGCTGATCAGGTGAAAGCATCAACATGGTCAGGAGGTAAAAGTAGATTAAAGTTCACTTTTTATCAGTCCTTTCAAACAGGATATTCTTTTTTTTAATTTTTATTTTTTATTTTTTTTATTATTTTTAGTGAAACACCATGAGGTACAGTTGTAGATTTACAATTTTTTGTGCTTGGGTTTCAATTATACAATGATCAAATACCCATCCCTCCACCAGTGCCCATTTTCCACCACCATGGATAATATCCCTCCCACCCCCATCACCCCATCCCACCCTGCCTCTGTGGCAGGGCAATTCCTTGTGTTCTCTCCCTCCTTTTGGGTGTTGTGGTCTGCAAAAGAGGCTTTGAGTGGCAAACATGTTCAGTCCATAGTCTACTTTCAACATGCATCTCCCCTCCTGGGAGGATCCTCCAAACACCCTTTATTTGGTGCTCCCTTCTCTATCTGAGCTTCCCTTTCCCCTAGAATGCCCAGCTGGCCTCTAAGCTATGGAGTAATCCTCCTGGTGTTGATCTCAGCTATTCTTCGGTATTAATCTCATATTTTGTTTCTTTATATTCCCCAAATGAATGCAATCTTTCTATGTCCCTCTCTTTCTGACTCATTTCGCTTAGCATGATACTTTCCATGTTGTACCACTTGTATATAAATTTCATGACTTCATCTTTTCTAACAGCTACATAGCACTCCACTGTGTAGATGTACCAAAGTTTCTTTAACCAGTCATCTGTTCTTGAGCATTCAGGTTTCTTCCAGTTTCTGGCTATTGTAAGAGTGCTGCAATAACAAACAAGTGCAGATATCACTTTGACTATACATTTTTGCCTCTCTCAAATAGGATATTCTTGTTCTTGTTTCTTCTTGGAATGTTGGTGGCCAGAGGCCTTACCCAGTTTAGGGAAGACAGACTGTAGAGTTGGTATATCTGCAGTGGCTTCTTGCAGCTCTGTTTTATTTCATTTCATTTCATTTATTTTGAGTTTGGGGTCACATAGTAGGGCTCAGGAACTACTCCCAGGGATCCATATGGTGCCATGATCAATCAGATTCTCACGGATGCAAAACAGAAGTATGAGCACCAGTCCTGTTAGCCATCTCCATTCTCCGGTAGCCCTCTTTTATGGGGGATCGGGTGTTCTATCAAATGGTACTCAAGAGGCCCTCGTGGTCCTCTTGGAAATTCTCCAGCAACCATGCAGGACATCCAGTGTAAGGGACCGTGGATGTGGTGCTTGCTGCTGGCTGTGGTGTGGGATGACCTAGGCCCCTGCACTTGTACTTGGGCCCTCCAGAGCTCCACCTTTAGAGTCTCGGGGCCACTTGGTGCCTGGGATCAAGGTGGGATCAACCATCTAAACCCTACACTAGATCTTTGGTTTCTACAGCCCTGTTTTAAAATGATTCCAGTTATATTACTCATCACACCTTCCAGGTACTTTAGAAAGGTAGGGGGATCCCTTCACTAGCACTGAACAAAGCCAAACACAAGTTGTCATTTCTTTTGTGTTTCTTTGGTTTTGGAGCTCTTCCTGGGTTACTCCTGGAAGTAAGCTAAGGGGTTGCTCCTGGTGGTTCTGAGGATCAAACTGGGATCAGCCCTTGCGAGGAAAGAGTCTTATTATCTTCTCTGGCTAGCTGATATTTCTTTCAATGTTCATATTATAGACGCACATATGTATACATATGGTCACTTCCTGAAGCTGCCTGGTCCCCAGGGAATGGATCATTTTTATTTCTAGATTTCACGGTCATTCCTCCTGTCTTCAATATACACTTACCCACAGTTAACCGACTGAAACAACCGGGGAGGATGAGATGAACTTTAGAGTCAGGAGTAAACCCTGAGCACTTCCAGGTGTGGTGAGAAAGAGAAAGTAGAGAGAGCAAAAGGAGAGATGATGCTAACTCAAGAATAGAGAGAAGAGAAGGGTGTGAGTGAGAGAGGAATAGGGAGGGAGAGAGAGGAGGGAGGAAGAGGGAAAGAAAAGAAAGAGGATGGGGGAGAGACTGTGAGAGCGAGAGAGAAGTATAAAAGGTTAACTCCAGATGAAAGTGCTTCCACCTCTGCTCGACTCACCTTGGTCACCAGTGCTCATGGAAATGCCTGGTCTAGGTCAGGTCAGTTCCATTATCAGCATGGAAGTTCTGGGTCCATCACTTTTCTCTCACAGAAAAGAATTTCAGGAGGAGGTTAAATGTGAAGCATGATAGTTTTTATTGAAACTTATCTAGAAAGATGTGAGGGTAAAGATAGAGAGAAGTACACGTTCTAAACAAAATGGGCTTCTCCAGATTGGAAATAAACAGAGACAACTTAGTCAGGTATGTGCTCTAGGGCTTGAAGTATAAGATCCTGTTGACTTTTAAACTTGTAAGTTTGTTCCCCTTAAATGCCACCATTAGTGCTCTCCCATCTCCTAAGCACTCCCATATTGTTTGCACATTATTTACAGTAGACAAGATAAGAAAACAACTGTGTCTATAACAGAGGAATGACTTTTGAACAATATAGTTGAAGATCTAGGGTCTCATGTGAGGTAAAATAAGCCAGATAGAAAGAGATAAATACTATTTGATGCCACTTACAAATGGAATCAGAAACAGCCAACCTCATAGAAATGGAACCTACAAAGGTGGTTTCTAAGGGGTTGAAGATTGGGGAGACTTTTTTAGGGGTACAAACTTGCAACTCATAGCTAAGTTTATTCTAGAGATCTAGTGCATAGTTTGGTAATTAAAGACAATATTGTTTTATAAATCTCAAAGTTATGAAGAGTTAATAGTTCTCAACACAAAAATGATACTTTTGTAGAGGAATAGAGCTATGTTGGCAGTCACATTAATAATATTTCAATGTATTAAGCCAGGGTGCTGTAAACCTAAATGTACACAGTCTTACATGTCAAGCACATTAAATTTTGTTTGTTTGTTTTTGAACCACACCAGACTTGTGATGAGGGATCACTCTTGGTGAGATCAGGGGATCATATGTCGTGCTGGCGATCAAACTCGGGTTGGCTGCCTGCAAGATAAGCACCCTGCCCACTCTGCAGTCTCTCTAGCTCCACAATTTTTGTAAAGTCAATTTTAATAAAAACACTATTGCGGAGGGCCCGCAAACCACTCTCCGACCCGCGGAGGTGGCCCTAGGATCCGTAGGTGCAGGGAAGGACCGACCGAATGAACACAAGACACAAGAGACAGAGTATAGTTTAGAAATAGAGAGAAAAAGGGACAGCACTTTATTGAGGGATACAGGCTGTTTATATAGGGTCTGGGCAGCTCAGTCAGGAGCAGAAGCAGTATAACCATATATGGTAAGGTCAGCAACAAGAGCTTTACCTAACATTCAAGGTAGACATTTGTACATCAAAAGGTCTTGTGGCAATAGGTGGGTCCTGAGCTTTACAATTGTATATCAAATGGCCTTATGGCAGTAGGTGTATCCTGAGCTTTACAATTGTATATCAAAGGGTCTTAGGGAGTAGATGCATCCTGGAGGTTACTATAGATAAGGCCAGCTAAGCTAACTGTCAGCCTGATGTTGCTTGCTATAGATCAGGCATCCACTGAGATCAGGAAGTCCTGGGAGACTGTCACCAATGTCTGTCCCAAGCAGTTCCTACCATGGGAACCACGGCCAGGGTCTATGAGAGGGCTCTTGGCTTCCCACACACTATGATTTGCAAGGTTGTTCATTATACCAAGTCCTGTTCCTTTGTCACTCTGCTTGCTGGTGGCAGGGAATTTCTTGGACCTTGAGAACTTGATAAAGAGACAAAGAGAACTGAGGAGGAAACCGTGGTGCTCCTCTTCTGGAAGCTGGGGGGGGGGGGCATCCCCAGGGCAGGTGTGGCATTTCCGCTGCGCCTGGCGTAGGAGGCGAGCTGGAGGAGGTGGGTACAGAGGACAGGCAATGCACTGTGCCTCAGAAGAGCCTTCACTCAACTGTTTTCAGGTGCAGAATAAGGATGTGATGTGGGGTAAAAGTGAAGTGGAGTATGAAAGTGCCCGTGTCACCTGATGTGACACACACTGCAACTTGAGCTTCACCCAGTGTTGATAAAGACATGCTGATCGAAAAAAGCCAAAACCTAACTCTAGTGCATTTGCAAAAAAAGCCAAGTGAGAGCCATGAATTAAACTGATCTTTCCTTCTCTCTTCACCAACCTCAGGTTAGAGGTCATAGAAAGGATCATGGCAGCAGAAACTATTTTCCTTTTTGTTGTAGGCAGACTGGTAAGAGAATTTGGGAATGTGCTTTGGGCGAATAATACATTTTAAAATGAAGAGATTATCTAGCCCTGAAGGAACCCAAGGACAGGAAGACCTCTTTGAAATACAAACCCTGAGCTCTTTGAAGAGGAGAAACTGAGACACTATCCAGATGGAGAAATCCAAGGCTCCATCCAGAGAAGGGTGGAGCCCTCAGAAAAGGGGCAGCTACAGAGGAATCTGTGAGATTAAAAAGAGACTGTCGGCAGTTCAAAGGCTGCGATTTCCAGATGAATAACAGTGCAAGGTTTTCCTGTGACAACACTGGGGTTGGCCGCCTGCAAGATAAGCACCCTACTCATTGTACTATTGCTCTAGCTCCAACATTTTTTAAAAATAAATTTTTATTAAATGCACGGTGATCTACAAAGTTGTTCATTATACAGTTGTTTCAAATATTTAGTGTTTCATCACCACCAGTGTGATCTTCCTCCACAAATATCCCTAGTTTCTCTCCCAATCTTTCCCCTTAGGCACATAACAAATTTACATTATATTGCTTATTCCAAATAAAAAAACTTAAGAGATGGCAAATAGAATGATCAGAAAATAAAACAGTAAGAGCTAATTTGTGATTACTGTATGAATTTGACCTATGTAAATACAAGAATCAAAACCATTTAATACAATGTAATAAAATGCCTATTCTCATTTCCATGTGTCTGTTTCCAACTATGGAATCTACAGTATGACTGTATCACTATATTACTGTCCTCCCGTTGTTTATTGATTTGCTCAAGCAGGTGCCAGTAATGTCTCCATTCATCTCTGATACGTGCTAGTGTAGCCCGATGGCATATTGGGGGCTCTTTCAGGGTCAGGGGAATGAGGACCATCATTGCTACTGTTTTCATCATATGGAGTATGCCACGGGTAGCTTGCCAGTCTCTTCTATGGGGGTAGGATACTCTCAGTAGCTTGCCGGGCTCTCTGAGAAGGCTGGAGGCTTTTGGGGTAGCCTCTAATCACCTTTACAGGTGTTCCCAGTCAGATATGTATGCGGGAAGGATACTTTCAGCAGCTCACTGGGTTCTCTGAGAGCGAAAACTAAACAATTAAAGGTCTAGCATCCGTGGCTGCACGCTTCTGGGAGCTTGGTTTTATAGTCTCTGGATCTTGGCCATTGGTGGGATTACACAGCATTTGGTGGGTGCCACTGTCTAGTTACTGGAAGATGGGGCATCTGGGTGGAGGAGGCCCAGTTCTGATCTGAGTAGGCTTGGAGATCTCAGCCCCGGGTCCTATACACCTGGGTTCCTCTGCCAGTTCCTTCATGCATGAGGCTCAGCTGAGCGTGTGGAGAGTGGTCTCAGCATGGCTGTGGCTGGGTCCTGGAGGTCTTCAGTTGCCAGGGCTCTGCTCGGAGCGGGAGGGAAACTCAACCTGCCCCCCTCCAAGGGGCCCTGGTGATGACAGCCAGGTGCAGGGGCAGGAGACTCTGCATTGTTCTCTTCCGGGATCTTGGTTTTATAGTCTCTGGATCTTAACCGTTGGTGGGATTACAGGGAAGTTGGTGAGCACAACTGTCTAGCTACTGGAATCTAAAGTATATTACATTACATTTTACTTTATACATGGATCTCACTATGGTAATCATCTCTCACCTGTCATTAATAAAATCTTTCATGTAATTCTGTGTTAATCTATTTTGGAGTTCGCATGGAATATGTAAAGCCTACATATGTAAATTTTCCCCTACACTTTATTTAAACACTGTAGTTTACAAAGTTGTTCATGTTGGTTCGTTACAGGCATTGAACATTCCAACACAATACCATCACCATTATACTTTTCCTCCACCACTGTCTCCAATTTTCCCAACCACCCCTTAAGCCTGTCCCCATAGCAGGCCCTCAACGATTTATTTTATATTGCTTTTTATCAATAATTTGCTAACAATGGTAACAAATATTTCTTTAGCAGAAAATTAGTATAAATTGTTGTATCTCACCATGGAGACATTAAATCCTTGTATGAGAGATTATTAAGATGTTGTTTCAGCTTAAGTCTTTTATATTTATGTTTTATTAATTGAGATTGATTGCCTTCTATGTTACATCCCATCCAATCTGGTGGGCTCCTACTGGTTTATCTGTGTTGTGGAGTTTGAGATGTCATTCGCATTCACGGCTATTCACTCCAGGAAGTCCGGAATTTTTAATAGGCTGGTGCAGCTGGAGTTAAATTTTTAACTGGGTGGTGGCTTTAGGGTGTGTAAGTGACTTCTGGGACTTATGGAAGTACAGGAAGCGGGGCAGAAGTAGGCCATCCTGACTCTGAGAAATCCTGGAAGATTCCAGTCACAAAACCCCCATACCTGAGTTTTTCAGCAGACGAATTTCTCTGAGGTTGAGTCCCAAGACAATGGAGTCCCGTAGGGAGCATGGTGGCTATTTTGAAATGTGGGAGCAAGTGCGGGCCAGGATTCTGTTTGAGTGGGTCAGCCCAGGACTCACCCCTCTTCCAGGGTACCATGGACATCTCAATCATGTGTGAGTATCTGGAAAAAATATCTTTTGTGTCTTGTAGTTCTCTTGAGATTTATTTACGAATCTCTGGGGCATGGTCTTACATGAGCTTACCTCTTGTTTTAGCTAATTGTTTTACCTACTTGTTTTAGTTTTACCATTTACATTTAAATTTGTCACATAGGTAAGCTATGATTATTGTTTGAATTTATTGCTTTCAAAATATGCACCCAGAATAATATGCGTGGAAACTGTTATAAATTTTAATGTTACTGAGAATTAATTGGACACACTTGTCTGACTTCCTTTAAATAAAGCTGAGTTAAAAAAGTCTATGAAATTACACAGCTTATTAGGGGTTGAAATGTACTTGAGAGCAGAAATGTTATCTCTCAGTTTCTTAAGTTTCTGACCAGTTTTTTTTTTTTAAATTGAATCACTGTGAGCTACAGTTACAAAGCTTTCACGTTTGAGTTTCAGTCATACAATGATCGAATATCCATCTCTCCACCAGTGCACATTTTCCACCACCACTGTCCCCAGTATTCCCCCTGCCCATCCCAACCCCCCCGCCCCCTGCGCCTCTATGGCAATTTCTCCCACACTCTCTACTTTTCAACATTATGGTTTGCTTGAATTTTTCCACTACCATTCAAGCCTGCCTTGCCAGGGGCAGATGCAGATACTTTATTATCTATTGCAGATACTTTACTATCTATTGCTTATTATGAATAACACGAGAGGTCACATGACCACAAAAGCAACCACACACTTCTGGAATTCTAAAACTGTAAATGGTTGGGTCCAGAGACATCTCTGTAGGGAGCTAATACATTTTGAGATTCATTTGGGAGTCTCTGAATCAAGACTGTTGATGCACTGAGATGGCGCCTGGAGTCATATTGTGGGCATGACAGCCAGGATCCCAAGCGGGCAGGGAGATTTGGTGGGACAGCCCGTCTCAGCTACTGCCATATGGCCTGGAGTCTTAGTCCTGGAATCCGCATACCTGGGTTTTGATTCTGGAAACTCGTGGCCGTAGGGGTTTCATCTGGAGCGGGCAGAGAGGGCAAGTCTGTTCTGTCTGAAGTGCCCCAGTAGAATTGGCTCAGTAAGAGGTCCGGAAAGATCTCCGGTGATCTGTTGCCTGACCAGTTCTTTCTGTAGTCTAAGAGACCATGTCATGTAAAGAAGTAGGGTTTGGTCAGTCCAGGCTAGGGATCTATAAAAGGAAATAGATATCTCTTAAAAGAAAAATACAGGGAAATTAGAAATATAGAGGAAACAAAACAAAACTTAAGCTGACAAAGGTATAAAAAGAATTAAGAATAATAAGAGAAATAAAGGAGATCTAAATATCACAGTCAAATACTATTTTCCTTTGGAAGCATCAAGATTACACAAAAATACTGTAGGCTATATATCTCAGCACACAAGTTTCAACCTTTAACTTCATGCTACTATCTCTAATAGAAGGGCTTAATGGCTCCTGGGTGAAATACAACAATCTTCACACATTTTTCTCTAAGAAAACTTTTTTGGATCATTTTTAGTGGATTATTCATAACAAGAAATACAAAATAAATTACTTCGGTTCTGCTTTGGGGGCAGGGTTTGGGTTTTGGGATGGAAACACTTGAAATATGGCTATGGGAAGGTGTAATGGTGGTGAAATTCATGTTCAAATATTATATTCACGGTATATATATCACGGTACTCCTGTTGTTCATCAATTTTGCTCGAGTGGGCCCAGTAACATCTCCATCATGAGACTTGTTGTTACTGTGTTTGGCATATCGAGTACGTCACGGGTAGCTTCCCAGGCTCTGCCATGCGGGGTTCAAATATTATATCTAATCAATTATTGTGAACAACTTTATAAAAATAAAATTAAAAATACTGTAGGACCTCAATATGTGGATTACGTTTTTATGCTAATAATTTTCTTAGGTAATTAATTTTAAGTAAAATAGTAAATATAGAGAATAAGTTTCAGGATACTGTCATTTATTATTTTTTTGTTTTTGTCTTTTGTTCTTATCTTTTCCATTCACATTTTAACTCATTTACGACACCAATATAATAATATAGAGTTCCTAAGTTTAAAAATTACAAAGACAATAGTGGAAAAGAAAAATTACATCTCGTTCCTTTGAATTTACATTTCAAACCATCTCTATATACATCAAGACAAAGTGAATCTTCTAGCAAAGTGAAGTTTCTGTCTGCACAGTTCATTTTGACAAATCAGTTTTATGTTCACAGTTTCTATGCAGAAAGACCATTCAACATAGTAATATCCATTCACTAAACAAACTTAGCAGTTTACAAAGAAACAATCTTTAATCTGATAAGCAACTATAAAAAGCAGTGAGATAGTATCATGAAAATAATATTCAATGATATAATTTGAGGAAAAGGGTACCAATGTAAAATCAAAATGTCCACCATTCAGGAAAAAAATCTGTACTCAGAAGTTAATATAATGTACAAAATAATCTAGTACAAGTAAGTAATTCAACTAGATATGGGGCCCAAGAACTCAATATAGTAATTACTTTTTAAATTATTCTAATATTGTTGCTATATTTAAACTTGTAATCATATGCTTTCTATGTATTCTAACCTCTGACTTAACAGTTTGCGTAGACAAATGTATTCACCCATGTCTGTTTGTGAATATAGAACAGATTTCTTTTAGCTTGCCTCAGACAGAAATGTTTATCTCAGAGGACTGAACTCACCTTGCTGGTGAAATCGGCCAGGTCCGCATTCAGACTCCTTCACCAGACAACTGAACGGCAGCTGTCGTTTGAGAAAATTATGGTTTTCTCAAATATTCAAATTTAGTGGGGTGACACAAAAGCAGACTTCTGAGTAGCTGGTTACTATTTTTTACTGTTTTGGACCATTCCTGGTGGGAGTTTATGATAACAGTAATGAATTCTTCAGGAATGTCTTCTTACCTTTCAATCTTTTCTAATTTTCTTTCTTTTCTCTTTGGAGATATTCAATCCTGTATTATCTATTATATGTGCCATAAATACATATTTATGCATTTTACTTTTGTCTTTAATAATTTTACTCATCCCTGGATTCACATGTTTTTCTACACAGAATAAGCCAATTAGTCCTCCACTCCGCCTCTTTATTTTGTCTCCGGAAGAGATCCCTGCAGAATTTAATTCCTTTTCACTAGATCACTGATCTACTTCCCAAGCTTTAAAAAGGTTTGTACTGTGACATATATAAAAGATAAAATTGACATCTTCAGGGGCTGGAGCGATA